>NC_053491.1:268577518-269326268 GCF_905171775.1 Rana temporaria | reverse complement strand
TGGAACGATAGTGTGTACACACATCAGGCCACTTCAGCGCTGAACCGATGAAAACGTTCCTGTCGGACCATTCTCATCGGTTTGGAACGACTGTGTGTACAAGGCCTTAGAGAGTTCCCTCACTCGATTCGAACCCCTCCAAGCAGGAAAAGTGCAATTAATGCCACAAAATTGGAGAACTGAAGGGTCTTGGCTGTGTTTTTCCTTAAAATGTAGGGAAACACTGTGATGTATAAACCCTTTCTTAATGTTAGCCAAATGTTCAGCTATACGTATCCTAACAAGACACTTAGTTCTCCCTACATAGTACAGCCCACATGGGCACCACAAGAGGTACACCACAAAGGATGAATTACAGGTAATGCATTGTTCAATCTCATATACATGACCATCCTTATCTAAAAATACTTCTTACCCCTGTTATTGATTTTCACTGTCCTGCAGCAAATACACCTGCGGCAGGAGTAAAAGCCTTTGAAATCCTCACTAAGGCTCTCCTTTTTAGGTGGATCTAAAATTTTCTGTACCGCCCGATCCCCAAAGTTCGGAACTCTCCTATAGATGAACTTCGGTCTTTCTGATAGGATTTCACAAAGATGTCTATCCCTGCACAGAATGTTCCAATGCTTACAGGAAAATACCTTCTATCTCCTTATATTGATAGTAAAAATCTGATATAAAACCCAACTGATGTGAGTTATTAGTGGTCACATCCTCCTTCTTTCTTAAACACTGTTCCCTAGGCATTAATGCTACCTCGGCAATAGTGTTATTGATGAAGTCCTGCTCGTATCCTTTCTGTAAGAACTTATTCCCCAATATATTAGCCTGCGTTAAAAAGTCAGTAGATGTTGTACAATTCCGGCGGATCCTCAATATCTGGCCCTTAGGGATGTTTTTAATCCACGCCGGGTGATGTCCACTACCTATAGCCAAAAAGCTATTTCTGTCAGTGGGCTTGAAGTAAGCCTTTGTACTGATCACATTCCCAGCCTTCATGATTGTCAAATCTAGGAAATTTACTTCCTGCTCACTGATTACATGATCTAGTACGATGTTATTGGTGTTATGATTTAGATGTTTCAAAAACATTTCCACTGATTCCTTTGACCCCTCCCATACAAATAGGAGATCATCAATGAACCTTCTATAGAGCTTCAACTCTGGTCTGGATTCATTAAACACATGTCTATCCTCCCATTCTGCCATAAACAGGTTGGCGAGGCTAGGGGCATACTTTGCTCCCATAGCCACGCCAACCTGCTGGGAGAAAAATTGGTCATGATACCAGAAATAGTTATGGGCCATACAAAATTCCAGCGCCTTACCCAAAAAGCATTTCTGCACATGCGGTATATCCTCGCGTCTGCTTAACGCCCAATTCAGTGCCAATAAGGCATCATCATGTTGTATGATGGTGCAAAGTGAACTTACATCAGCGGTTACTAGAAAGGTCTGGCAAGCTTATTTAAACTCAACCTCCTCCAGCAACCGCAGAAGGTCACTTGTATCCTTAAGATAAGCCCTAGTATTTTTGACACTAGGCTTGAGAAACCGATCAAGGTATTCCCCAAGCCTCGCAGTGACCGACCCAATGCCGTTCACGATAGGGCGTGCAGGGGGGTTATCGACACTCTTATGAATTTTTGGCAGAGTGTAGATAACCGGTATTCTGCACGAAGATGGATTCAGGTACTGACTCTCTTTCGCGTTCACCGCCCCATATTTAACTCCCCATTCAATCAATAGGTTGAGTTGAACCCTATATGCTTCTGTTGGGTCACCTGACAACATCATATACGTCGTATTATCACCGAGAAGTTGTATTAGCTGGTTATGATAAAAGGATTTCTCCAATATCACCACCCCTCCCCCTTATCCACTGGGCAGATAATAATTCCCTTTCTGTCCTCCAGGGATTTTATTCCCTCCCGGATGTATTCGGGGGTTAATGCGTTTTTTTAAGGGGGAGCTCCTCAATATCCTTTATTACCATATTTTTAAATACTTCCACAAAGTGATTATTAGCGTTCTGGGGATTGAATACTGACTTATTTCGCAGGCCACTGTCTATATTAATAGAGGTTCTCACTAACTGTTTGGATGTGTCACTAGGATGACTCAGAAAATATTTCTTCATGTTTAATGTGCGAATGAATTTATGTGTATCAATAAATACATCAAATTTATTCATTTGTTTTTAGGGGCACATTTTAAACCCAAATCTAAAATATTTCTTTCACTATCACTTAATACAACTTTACTGAGGTTATAGATTCCAGTTTTTAATTGGCCCTCCTTCTTTTTCTGGGATTGCACGCGTTTGCCTGCCCTACAACCTCTCCTTCCCTTTGGGGCAACGGCATTTCTCTGTTGGGGTAATAGGGAGCAGGATTGCTCCCCCCCTCTGTTGTTTCCATATTGGGTTTGGTTGTAGGGAGTACCCCCTCCCCTCCCCCCCATTGGTCTAAAAAAGACTGTTGAAAACCTCCGTTCCTTCCATACTCTTCATACTCCAAAGCTTGGTATTTATTTTGAATAGGAATCTGGTATCTTTGATCCATATGTTGGGTGGATGCCTGTTGGTTCCATTGTTCATATTCCACCTGAGGATATGGGTCAGAGCCACCCTAAGGGTATTATTGGTATTCCCTTTCATAGTGTTATTTCTCCCTTTTTTATTTGGTATTTTCTCACTCACAGCTTGGGCAACTTGCCCCACAGTATGCCCGATTGGAGCATTCTTCTCAGTAGTGTCAGTGCCCCCAGTGGCCTCATTACCAGTGGCATTGGTGGTGCCAACACCTTGCCATACATAGACATTTTTGCTTTTAAAATCAGTTGAGTCCCTATTAAACTTCTTGACCTTCTTTTTCTGGATATCTCGATCTACTTTCTCTAATTTTTTCCGCATACTAATGTTAAAATCCTTGACCTGTTTGGATTCGCTATGAGGCACCAGATTAACCTGTAAATTACTGATGCCCTCATTCAGCAATTCCAACTTAATACGTTTCCTCTTTAAAACCAACCCATGAAGTTCCCTACCCGCCCTGTTGAAAAATTCCAACCACTCCTCCATATATTTAGACATATATCCTACACATCTGATACCACAGTGCATTTTAAAAATGGTGCAGGAATCTTTTTCCTGCATGAAACGCAGGTACAGCAGCCCATTCAATTGAATAGGTTGCAGTGCCCATGCAAACATGGTTTGCAGAGCCACATTGATATGAACGAGGACTAAGGGTCAAAACAACCTACATTTTATTAGACATTGCAGTACTTGCAAAACAAGCAAATCAATAGTCTTGAAGTGGTATAACCCAAAAACAAAAATGACATACAATGCATCTTATCAGTCTTTAAATGTGGTGGCTGCATTAATTGGAAAGCATAATTGTCAGTCTAGGGAGAGGGTAGTCCTGCTAACTGTTTTTAAGCATTTATGTCAACAGTTTTTTTTTTCCTTTTAAAATTTAGGGTTTTACATACTCGAATAACACCTGACCATTGTAAGTTCCCCTGTCAATCTTAAATGGTTTGTCTCTGACTGCTATTTTTTTCTGGAGAGATAGGTATATTAAAGCAGAACTAAAATTCCTATGATACATACTATGAGAAGGCAGGCTTTTTATTGCAGAAGAGACATGCAATAAATTACATCAACCTGCCAGCTCCCAGCAATCGCAGGAATGTAGCTGCGTTGCCTCTCTGCGACGCAGCGCAGAGAGGCAAGAATGGAATTCACAAAGCCATTGCTGCCAAAACTGCGCTGGGTTTCTCAGGCGTAAAGGCGCACCAGATTTTTGCACTTTCCAGTTTTAGAAAAAATTAACCTCATAGTTACATAATTAGTCAGGTTGAAAAAAAGACAAAAGTCCAGCTACTTCAACCAACAGAAAAAAAATAATACAGTAATAGAAAACCTCCATATACAGAATCCTTTACCCACAGTTTCTTTCTTTCTTTCTTTCTTTCTTTCTTTCTTTCTTTCTTTCTTTCTTTCTTTCTTTCTTTCTTTCTTTCTTTCTTTCTTTCTTTCTTTCTTTCTTTCTTTCTTTCTTTCTTTCTTCCTTTCTTCCTTTCTTTCTTTCTTTCTTTCTTTCTTTCTTTCTTTTCATTGAGAATGAGCCCCTTAATGAGCTCATACCTAGAAAGTAAGAAAGAACTAGGATGATTTAATTTCTTTAGAGTGGTCATGTAAGGTAAATTTAGGGTTTTACATACTCGAATAACACCTGACCATTGTAAGTTCCCCTGTCAATCTTAAATGGTTTGTCTCTGACTGCTATTTTTTTCTGGAGAGATAGGTATATTAAAGCAGAACTAAAATTCCTATGATACATACTATGAGAAGGCAGGCTTTTTATTGCAGAAGAGACATGAAATAAATTACATCAACCTGCCAGCTCCCAGCAATCGCAGGAATGTAGCTGCGTTGCCTCTCTGCGACGCAGCGCAGAGAGGCAAGAATGGAATTCACAAAGCCATTGCTGCCAAAACTGCGCTGGGTTTCTCAGGCGTAAAGGCGCACCAGATTTTTGCACTTTCCAGTTTTAGAAAAAATTAACCTCATAGTTACATAATTAGTCAGATTGAAAAAAAGACAAAAGTCCAGCTACTTCAACCAACAGAAAAAAAATAATACAGTAATAGAAAACCTCCATATACAGAATCCTTTACCCACAGTTTGTTTCTTTCTTTCTTTCTTCCTTTCTTTCTTTCTTTCTTTCTTTCTTTCTTTCTTTCTTTCTTTCTTTCTTTCTTTCTTTCTTCCTTTCTTCCTTTCTTTCTTTCTTTCTTTCTTTCTTTCTTTCTTTCTTTTTCTTTCTTTCTTTCTTTCTTTCTTTCTTTCTTTCTTTCTTTCTTTCTCTTTCTTTCTTTCTTTCTTTCTTTCTTTCTTTATTTCTTTCTTTCTTTCTTTCTTTCTTTCTTTCTTTCTTTCTTTCTTTTCATTGAGAATGAGCCCCTTAATGAGCTCATACCTAGAAAGTAAGAAAGAACTAGGATGATTTAATTTCTTTAGAGTGGTCATGTAAGGTAAATGTTGTGACTAGGTGGAAGTAGAGTATGAAGCTGTAATCTAGTCAGTTATTGATAAAGATCCTGTGTTGGTGTCCTAAATCATTGACTCAATAAATGCTTGCCACCTTGAAGTAAAACATTTTTTGAAGTATTTTAGATGTTTTGTGAATGCACAGCTGTTCTTAATATAAAATAGTTTTCAACTCCCTCTTAATAGTCAGAATAGGTGGAATAGCGGGTATAGTCAAATTCTTCAAGTTCTTCAAGTTCTCCTCGTCTTGACTGCTGAGGAAAGAGGCGTTGAGGTTTCATATCCAAAAAACAGTAGCAGGGGGTCTTTGGGGATGCAAGATTGAGATATTCCCTGGATGAAGGTGAGCAATTGGTCCCAAACGTTCAAAATGGGCTGACGTAGCCGTAGATGTTGTGGGAGTATAGGTTTCTTTCAGCCTGCAGGTTCAGTTTGTCTAAAGCCTCATTCACACGACCGAGGAACTCGACGGGCGAAACACATCGTTTTCCTCGTCGAGTACCTTGTTAGGCTGTCGAGGAACTCGACAAGGCAAGTTTCTCCATTCCCGTCGAGGAAATAGAGAACTTGCTCTCTTTTTGGCTCGTCGAGTTTCTCGACAGTTTCCTCTATGAAAATGTACACACAACCGGTTTCCTCGGCAAAAAAATATTTCCCAGCAAGATTCTTGCTGGTTTTTGCCGAGAAACTCGGTCGTGTGTACGAGGCCTGAGAAGAGTGGGACGTAGGCTATATGAATAAGTATGAGTTGAGACTCTCTCCATGTTTCATTATTATTCAGATGGGAAACACTGTTTTTTTAAGGAGAGAGTAGGATAGGAAGTAATTTCCACAATTATTTGCTGATGACATATGAAATGGTTTTGTGATATATATACATTGAAATGCCAGTAGAAATCTGAGATGGAGTATGTTTGGTTAAAGTGGATGTAAACTCTCATCCTTTCTAAACTACTGCCATAGTGCTGATCTATAAGGATATACATGCCTCCAGTATGTATCCTTACCTGTCAAATGTCTCCCCTCTGTCTGATATTAGAACTGAAAAACTACATATTCTGTGGGTGGATCTGTTGTCTGGAGCTCTGTGGGTGGAGTCGTGATGTCAGTAGACTCCCCGCCCTCCTCTACACTCCCCTTGTCAACATGCATTTTCTCCTGTGTATTCCTTACACTAAATTCTGCTATGATCACTAACATCCAGTCAAAATCCAGAAAAGTAACGACATGCCTTCAGAAAAGGAGTGGGGGGGAGAATTAAAAAATAATGCCTGTCTCCAGGCTAGTGCATGAGATATGTAAATAACCTGTACCTTACAGCAAGGGGGCAGAACGGACTAAGGTTTTTCTCTGTAAGTCTGTTTTATTTCACTGAACAACAAAAGAGGATTGCTCAAGACTGGGCACAGATGATGGGAAATCTTATACTGTACATTGTGACATCAAACAAATAAATAAAAAAAATGGGTTTGCATTCACTTTAAAGTCAGCAGCTATAAAGAACCTGTAGCTGCTGACTTATAAAAAAAAACAGCCAGGGGGGATTGTGGAGAACTTCCACTTCCGATTGCCTAGGAGGTTGGAGCGGAAGTGAGAGCGGGTACCTGTCAAAATGAGTTACCCCTCCCCCCCCACTCCTCAAAGTGCCAATTGTTTGAGAGGTGTGGGGGGTCTCCTTTTGGATGGAGCTTTAAGTAACAGATGATCAATCAAAAACAGCAAAAACTGTCTGTCATAGTAGGAAGAGTTTTTATAACTTTGGCAATAGTGAAAAAAAGGATGGGAGGGTAGATCAAACTGGTTTGCTAGATCCTGATAAGCGTTTGCTGGAGTCTAGATCAAATAATAAAGAATTCAAATTTAAAATGAATGTAAAGGATCACCTTGTAAAACAACCTATTCAGTTTAAAATAGAAATGAAGGGTAAAACATTTGTGTACAGATATAAAAAAAATAACATTATAAATACTTTTTTCCCCCTCCTTTTTTATAAGTGATATCATTCCCTCTGCTCCCAGCTGCATAAGAGCTTTGGAGGAGGATAAGCAACAGCACACTGCTCTTCCCAGTAAAAGGCTGTGCGGGAGGGGGGTGTCAGGACAAGTCTGGTCATGGGAGAAGAACGGGCTGAGTCCCCAACATAGCTAGAGAACTGACCACGGTGTGCTCTCCTGTGGTCAGTTTTTAATAGTAAAGCAGGCTGGCATAACACCAGGGATTTCACACAAAGGAAGCAATACAAAGAGGACAGGATACTTTTTCATGAAGGGGCATGGTACAGCAGGCACATAACAGGAAATATTTGGGGGTAACAAACACATTAATTCCTTAGATCCCCACTTTATCAAGGCCTCATGCTGCATTCCTCATGGGAACATTGGGTTGCCCTGTATTGGTGGATATCTGGGGATAAATGGGGAAAAGGCCTAATTTCTTGCAAATTTCTCTCCACGCTATAGTAGTATCCCAAAATAATAAGTTATGTTAAAGATTGATAGGTAGGTGTTTACATTTGCTATGCAGTAGTACTCCCAGAGAGTAGGGAAGTAACAATTTCAATTCACAAAATTTGAATAGCAGGAAGAAGGAGATAACCAATCTAGCCCTATACAGAGTAGGCAAGCCAGATTATTCACTCTAACATTTGGAAGGTTAGACCCGCCCTTCTCTACTGGGGAGGTATAACTATGTCAGAGCTATTTGTGTTGTTTTACTTCACCCCAAAAAGGAGGCAAGGGCTCTGTTCAAAAGATTGATGTCTTTATGTTTCAATAAAACAGGTATATTTTGAACAAATTACGTCTTCTTAGTAGTGCTATGGGTAAATACATCAATGTCTCCAACTCATTAACAACTTTCTACAAAAAAGGTGGGAAATAAAGAGAGTATATAGTGGAGAGAAGCTTCCTTATCTAGATACCTTGGTATGTAATACAGCCTTTGGCTATCGGGAAGGGGGGTCTTGTGCCAGAGTATGGTGGTAGAGGCTCCAAAAGGGAGTATCTCGCTCTTATTATAGTTATTGTGAAGACCCGAACATAACAGGAACTCATGACACATATTCTTTTTTGTGCCCATATTAGTGGTAGAGTTGGAGGTCATGATTAACACTCCATCAGCAAAAAAGAGTCATGCGCAGGTCTAGCCTGCCTAGCTGGACATTGTGTAAGGGTGCCACCTCAGACAAACATCTGGGTAAGGTTCTTGTGCTAGTTTAAACAATAAAGGGGATAAAGGACACCCTTTTCTGGTCTGCTTAAATAGTCTAATGTCATTCAAAATCAGACCAGCAACCACCACCCTCACCAGAGCAGAAGTGTACATGGTGTAAAAAAGTGTAAAATGAAACCAGAAAAAGCCATCTTGCCTAAAACTAAGGATAACCACTCAAAACAAATGTTATTAAAGGTTTTCTCCACATACAGTGTGATATTCAGTCCCCGTCTGATAAGATTTGGCACATTTTAGGACCATGAGAACCTTTCTGATATTTATTGCATTGGTCCTCCCCTTGACAAATCCTGATTGCACAGGATGTATTAAAGATTGTAGCATGTCAGCTTATCGAGTGGCCACAATTCTGGATAGAGCTTTTACTTCATAATTTATAAAGAGATGGGTCGATAGAACCCAGGTTCTGGGGGGGTCCTTATATTTTTTTGGCCACTAACTTGATGAACGCTTGGTACCTAATCAAAGGATAGTGACCACCATACCAAATCTTAATAAAAACCTCAAATAGTGTGGGTTGACTTTTGTCCTGGAGTCATTTATAAAACTCCCCAGAAAAGCCTTTGGGGCCAGGGGCCTTATTATTGGGTAGATGTTTGATCACTTACAGGATTTCGCCAGAGGATAGGGATTCAAGTTGGAAAGGTGAGATTTTAGGCAATGGAAGCCTGTCCAGGGAGGCTTGGGCACAGGAATGGCCAATTGGATCATGAGGCATAGAAAAGTTCCATGATTCTGTTAATTTCTTCGAGACGAGAGTGAATAGTCCCCTTGTAATCCCTAAGAGAAGTAAATTGAGTGGGTTAGTAGAGACCCTTGCTCAATCTCAATAACAATTTTCCTCCTTTGCTGCCAAATTTATGTAGTAATAAGTCTGTATAGGAACTTTTCATAAGCTCCAGTTGTTCTGCCCAAAGATTAGATTGCCATGTGGCCTTGTGCTATTTAGATCTATGTTTAGGAGTGTTGTGGGACTGGAAAGTTCTCTGAGCTCGTCTGAAACTTGTAACTGAAAACTGGGGTTGGTACTAATATAAGGTATTTCAAGGTGGAGGCTGGTTGTGCCTGGTTACAGTCTTGGATTTACTCATGGCCCAGTTATCAGTGGAACCCAGGGCTAGTCCTTTTTTGTCATTTACCATGCCCCTCTAAACTCTGCACTCTTCATTAAGTATTGTTGCACCCTCCTAGGAAATCTGGGGTTGAATACTATGTCCTACTCAGGTCATTCATTTAGGATTGGGGCCCTATCTGCGGCCTCGAGCCAGGGAGTCCCTGTTCACATTATTAAAAGGTTAGACAGGTGGAGGTCATCATGCTACTCCAGGTACATTCTGGAGCCTTTCATTGAGATGTCTCAAGCGTTTGTTAATTTGGCCGATTAATCTGTATTGTAGCAATAAACATCCTTTACATTACATCCTACTGTCTTTTGTTTTTGCCCTAAAGCTGTGTATGAGACCCAAACATTTCTGATGGCTGCCCTGCGTATATCTATGTAATACATTTGCTATGGCTCTACATTGGTAACAAAATTGTTCCACTCAAACCACATGGAATGTCTAATTTGAAAAGGATAGATGTGGATTTCAAAGCAAAAGGTATTCTATCCAACTTACTGTGTTTTGGCGATCAAATGGAGAAACAGAACCAAACAGATCAAAGTTCATGAATATTAGCTGATTGCAAAAACAGACATTACTCTGACAAGGATGAATAGTTTGATAGGGATGAACAAGATGACTTTGCTTAAACAATCCAATGCAAAAATAGAAAAAAATATAGCGCTAAGTGAACAACAATAAGAAGCAGCAACTAAAAAGTGATATACACACGAGATAGACAATGAAAAAAATGTAGTTGCACTCCGCTCGGACTGTCACGCGATAATGTCAGCACGTCTCCTCTCAGGCGTGCTAAGTTATCGTGTGACAGTCCGAGCGGATGGGCGTTCGCTTAGTCGGCCGGCTTTATTTTTATGTTGCTTATATGATCGTTCTCTTGTAAGTGTTTTATCTCATTACATTTTACACTTTTTCTACGGTATTTCACTATTGTGAGTCCTATTATTTTTTGGGTATCTCATCTGCTTGGGGACATCTGTGCTTTGAGGATCCATTGAATATCTCCACTGGCGAGTGCTGCAGTCCATGCTAAAGGCCCGGGCTGGGGTTTACAGCCGCAAGCTATCTTTGCTTGCCATCTGGTAAGCCTGCATTCCTTATGGTGTCTTCACTTTTGGTGGTGGATTTCTTTATCTTTGAAACGTAGAAGCAGCGGCGGTGCGTCCATAGGGATGCAGGAGCGCCGCCCCCTCTGGCTCGCTCACAGCCTGTAAAATATACAGATTCATACACTGTATGAATCTGTATATTTTCGCCGCTGCCGCCCACTATTCAGCTGACCGGACATTGAGCGCCAGTCAGCTGAATAGCGGCAGCTGGCTGGCTGTGTGGAAGTGCCTATCAGGGCCAGCGGTGGCTGTGGTCGGCTTCCTGAAGCTCATCCTCGGGACGTACCAGCCGTGCGTCCGAGGATAAGACTGACAGGCGTCTCAGCCAATCAGGTAACCTGATTGGCTGAAGCATCATCAGAGGGCGGGACGAGGGACATCGAGGGACGTAGAAGCCATCAAGGTAAGTGCCAGGGGGGGTACTGGGCACGGTGGCTAGTGGCTACAAGTGGGGGCACAGTGGCTACAAGTGGGGGCACAGTGGCTACAAGTGGGGGCACAGTGGCTACAAGTGGGGGCACAGTGGTGACAATTGGGGGTACAGTGGCAACAATTGGGGGCACAGTGGCTACAATTGGGGGCACAGTGGCGACAATTGGGGGCACAGTGGCAACAATTGGGGGCACATTGGCTGTGTTTGATGGCATAGTGATGACAATTGATGGCACAGTAGCTGCGTTTGATGGCATGGCACAGTGGCTGTGTTTTGATGGCATTGCACGGTGGCTGCGTTTTGATGGCATGACACAGTGGCTGCGTTTTGATGGCACGGTGGCTGCGTTTTGATGGCATGGCACAGTGGCTGCGTTTTGATGGCACAGTGGTTGCGTTTTGATGGCACAGTGACTGCATTTGATGGCATGGCACAGTGGTGACAATTGATAGGTACAGTGAGGCTGCAATTATTATTTTTTTCGTTTGTGCCCCCCCAAAAATTTGGAGCACCAGCCGCCACTGCGTAGAAGAATTCATTTCAATTGTGTTTTCTTTGGACTTCACTGAACTTATGTTTAAACACATTTGTTATTGCTTTATTTGCATTTTTTCATCACTTGCTGTAGTTTTTTTCAGTTTCTTATAGTTTATCACAGCACAACTACATTTTTTTCATAAAACAATCCAATGCCTGTGACCAATTCACCTTTTTTGTGCAAGGTCTAATGCCGCGTACACGCGGTCGGAATTTCCAACAACAAATGTTCGATCTGAGCTTGTTGTCGGAAAATCCGACCATGTGTATGCTCCATTGGACATTTCCTTTCGGAATTTCTGAAAACAAATGTTCGAGAGCTGGTTCTCAATTTTTCTGACAGCAAAAGGTCCTGTCGGAAATTCCGATCGTCTGTAGCCAATTCCGACGCACAAAAATCCTATGCATGCTCGGAATCAATTTGATGCATGCTCGGAATCAATTTGACGCATGCTCGGAATCATTGAACTTCATTTTTCTCGGCTCGTTGTAGTGTTTTTACGTGACCGAATTCTTGACGTTCAGAATTTCTGACAACATTTGTGTGACCGTGTGTATGCAAGACAAGTTTGAGCAAACAGTCCGTCAGAAAAAAAATCCACGGTTTTGATGTCGGAATGTCCGATCATGTGTACGCGGCATAAGTGTGTTTATGCAACTATTGAATGGTTTATAAATAGTTACAGAAATTCCCATATTGTTCTGTTAAATCATTCTATTTTCATTTACCTCTTGACTAAAGGAGCTTAAAAAATAAACAATGAGCATACTGAAGAAGATACAGCAGTGTAAAATTGACCAGCAGCAGGACAGTTTTAATCAAGGATAATAGGTATTACCAGTGTATGCCCAACTTGTATTATATCTATGGGGATAGAGGGCTTCAGTGAATGTGAGTGATGTAATAGGTGGTGGTTTATGTGGCAACAACTGCCTGATTTGTTCCCATCACTCCAAGCTTAAAATTATAATCTAAAAAATGAAGGGAAAAGACCACATTTATTAGAAAAAATATTCAAGACATTGGCTATTAATCAGTTGTTGTGAACAGATGTTTCTCTTTAAAGGAATTCTTAGTTCTAGATCTGTGCATACAGGCAGGGCACATAGGGCCAGATTCTTGTATCTCCGTTCAATTTTGGTCATGCGTAACGTATATGATTTACGTTACGCCTCCGCAACTTACACGGGCAAGTGCTGTATTCTCAAAGCACTTGCTCCATAAGTTGCGGCGGCGTAGTGTAAATCGGCCGCGTAAGCCCGCCTAATTCAAATTTGGATCAGGGGGGCGTGTTTTATGTAAATCTACTGTGACCCAACGTGATTGACGTTTTTCCCGAATGGCGCATGTGCGGTCCGTGGAATTTCCCAGTGTGCATTGCTCTAAAGTACGCCGCAAGGACGTCATTGGTTTCGACTTGAACGTAAATGACGTCCAGCCCCATTCACGGACGACTTACGCAAAGACGTAACTTTTTCAAATATCGACGCGGGAACGACGGCCATACTTAACATTGATGCGCCGCACTTATGCCACCATATAGCAGGGGCAACTATACGCCGGGAAAAGCCTAACGTAAACGTTGTAACTTTACTGCGTCGGCCGTATACTCGACGCGGAATTCGACGGAAGCGCCACCTAGCGGTAAAAAAAAATGCAGTTTAGATCCGACGGCGTAAGAGACTTACGCCTGTCGGATCTAATGGATATCTATGCGTAACTGATTCTAAGAATCAGTCGCATAGATACGACGGGTCAGATTAGGACTTACGACAGCGTACATGGCGCTGCGCCGTCGTAAGTCCTTTGAGAATCTGGGCCATAATGTACCCCAGCTCTGCCATTCAAAAAACGTAGGGCCTAATCCACAAAAACCCGGCGCAACGTATTTTTTCCTATTTAAGTTACACCGCCGCAAAATCTCTACCTAAGTGCCCGATCCACAAAGCACTTACCTAGAAATTTTGAGCGGTGTAACTTAAATCCGTCCGGCGCAAGGCGTTCCTAATTTAATGGGGCGAGTCCCATTTAAATTAGGCACGCTCCCACGCCAGACGTACTGCGCATGCTCCCGACGTCATTTTCCCGACGGTTTTAGGTTGCGCCGGGTTTTGAGAATCGCGACGGGCGTAAAAAAAAAAAACGAGTTGCGGCGGGAAAAAAAATTACAGCGACGCGGGGTAGAAGGGTCTACTTTTACAAGGTGTAAACAGTTTAGGCCTTGTAAAAGTAGCCCTAATTTTGCGACAGCAAACTAATACTTACGGAGAAAAAACGAATTTGCATACCCGAAGCGGCATTTCGACGAGAAATGCCCCCAGCGGCGGCTGCGGTACTGCATCCTAAAATCCGACAGTGTAAGTCCCTTACACATGTCGGATCTTCTGCCTATCTATGTGAAACTGATTCTGTGGATCAGTTCCATAGATAGAAACAGGGATACGACGGCGTATCAGTAGATACGCCGGCGTATCCCTTTTGAGGATCAGGCCCTTAAAGGGTAAGTTCACTTTCATGGGAAAATAAATAAATAATTTCAATTAAAAAAATATGTTGCATATACAATTGTCGTGAAAGCCATATTGTAATTTAATGTTAATAAAAATGATATTTCCTTTTTAGTCAGCAGCGCTGCAATGTTCTTTAAAATTCAATGCAATATGGTCTTCTATGCACCCTAGAGATATCATTTCCTGCTTGTGTGTTTGGCTCACAGATTTTTCTAGACATCTCAAAAAAGATTCAAGTCTGTTGTTAAAGGAATAATCACTTCTAAAGAAATGCTGACCCAGCCACTCTTCTTATTATAGCCCTACAAGTGCATTAACTGATCAAAAATGAAAAAGTCACTCTCAATATGAATAATGCCGCGTACACACAACTGTTTTTCGGGTTGTAAAAAATTATGTTTTTAATGGTCTAGAAAAAAACAACGTTTTTTTCAACCCGATCATTAAAACGGCCTTGTCTACACACAATCGTGGGGGAAAAAAAATGCTCTAGCAAAGTGCGGTGACGTACAACACGTACGACGGCACTATAAAGGGGAAGTTCCATTCGGATGGCGCTTTTCAGTCTGTTACAGCGTGATGAATGTGCTATCTCTATTACGAACGCTAGTTTTACCAGAACGAGCGCTCCCGTCTCATAACTTACTTCTGAGCATGCACGTTTTTTTCACCTCGTTAAAGCCCACTTGTGACCATTTTTTACGACCTAAAAAACGACAACGTTAAACGTGAAAAATTAGAGCATGTTCGAATTTTTTAATGCCCATTTTTTACATCGTGAAAAAATGCTCTGGAGCCCACACACGGTCGTTTTTAAGGACATTTAAAAAAACGTAATTTTTTACAACCCGAAAAATGGTTGTGTGTACGCGGCATTAGTGCTACACAGGACATGGTCTAACAAAGAGCTCTTCCTTTAGACCAGAAACAGGTAGGACTCTGCAACAAAGTTTGGTCAAATCCTTGCAATGTACATTGATCACCCAGAGGAGAATGTTTTTTTTTTTTGCAAACAATTTACTTTCAAGGTGCCGCTATTCGCAAGAGCCATATAAATCAAACCATATTTCTGAACTAGCAAACACACATTTATTGCAATGTTTTATTATAATAATTTCTTCACTGAATAATCTGTGAAACCACAGAGAACAATTTCATGCATTGGCCTTGCATAATTATGTACTTATTGTTATAATAATTCAGAATGCCATATAAGTGTCATATTCAGAATATTGCAATGCAACATTTTAAAGAATGTATATAATCAGCGGTTTGATTAGTAGGATCATTAAACTTTTCTGGATGTTTCCATATCCTATAGCACATTCACAAACATTTACAAGCCAGCGGTAATGAACCTTTCCATTTTAGAATGAAAAAAAGATTATGTATGATTTTTAAAAAACAGTTTTCCAGTAAAAGAATGGTGACCTTTCCACCGGACACAGCAGATTGCGGCTCCCAGAACCTGCCTGCCTTTGTTGGCCCAGGGATCGTGTGATCACTTTGTGTGAAAAAATATACATTTTACTTGCGTACTGTGTTGCATGACTGCGCAATTGCCAGTTAAAGTAGCATAGTACTGAATAGCAAAAATTGGCCTGCTCATACATGGGTTAAAACCTTGTGGCGGTCAAGTGGTTAAATTAATGTTATTTCATTGTTATTAAATTCCCTTTTAATCTGCAGCATCTGTCATTTTCTGTGAAATTAAATGCATATTGCAACTTAGAGATGTACAACTCGTGCTGTACAAATTTTTGCCAGCCCCTGCTATAGGAATTTTAGTTTTGGTGTTTTGGTGAGATACTCCCCAAGGGTTTAATACTTTGAAAAGCTAAATATTGCATTTCTTTTCTTCATGTCAATCTGCACAATGCAACATACAGCAATGCAGTTTACAATAAATCAAAGTATATCATACATCCTCTCCTGTTGTGTCTCATCTGATTTTTTAAAAATAAAGTAAAAGCAAAAAAATACCCTGCAGGGGGGCGGAGCTTGACTGCGGGACAGTATGGCTGCTTAATCAGGAATCGGCAACATTGAAGTGGCGCCTTCTCCAAGTTTCAGATTTTCACTAATCTCCCTGCTGCAACCATGCAACAACATAGGCAATTCTCTATAAATACCTATCAATAGGGATTTCCCACCGAATTACCCATAATGCACCAAGGCCACACGTACACATTAAAATCCCCATTTGATGCTTCCCTGGAGGAAGCATCAAAACTTCCCTCCCAGTGGGACAATTCTGATGACCGCATCTGCAACTGGTAATACATGAAGTGGCTCCTGTAATGTCCCTTTCACCTTTATAACCACATGTGCCTATTAAAAGCCTGTACGTTATCCATTCCGACCTTTGGTTCATGGTCCTTACTTTTGATTGTTTTTTGTTTATTGTTTATTGTTTTTCTGTTGTTTTTCTGTTGCCTACTTACATACTATTATTGTGTTTCTTCTACATTGCCTGGGTACCTTAAAAGTCCATGTTACCAAATTTCCTATGACAAAATTGTAGCTACCCCTGATACCATATTACTAATATCATGGTTGCATCACTCTTTACTTGTTGTTGTTCTGTAAATAAACATGCAGCGCTATTCAAAGCATTTTCCATACTTTCCCCATGTCAATGAAAATACCCTCCATGAATGTTAACAGTCTCAATAGCTCACCTTAGGAGGTCTATGATGTTTAAGGAAGCCTTATCCCAAAAATAGTGATGTATTTTGTGCTCAGGAGATGCACCTGAACTCTACCTCCTAAGATATTTCTCCCCAAATTCCCTTCCTGCTTTTTTTGTAAATTGTAAAGGATTTGCCTTTCGTAAATAACCCCCTATGAGTCTTTTTGCACTCTTTTGACCCTGCACTTGAAGCAATTGTATGATCGTTCAGCACTCTCAGCCTCCTTCCGCAAAGAGTATCTGGAGGCCCTAATTGTAACCAGTGGCATCTTAAGAGCATTATAGGCCCCCGGGCAATACAGTGCACTGGGGCCCTGTCTACACAATCGTGCACGAGAATTTACTGACAAAAATCATGAAATTTACTGGCAGAACCACATTTTTTTTACTGGCACTGCAAAAAAAGTACCTAAAATTACAGTTTTACAAATTTCTTCATTGACATGAAGGTTAGGTTACTATAACCCAGCCTTCTCAGAGTTTCCTCTTACATCAGAGTCTGCAGGATTCCCCCTTACAGTGAAAGGGAACTCTTATGTAAAGGGGAACGCTGCAGATCATGATGTAAGGGGGAACTCTGATGTGAAGGGGGACTCAGGTGACCAGAGACTACCTTATATCAGAGTTCACTGATTTCTCTTTACATCAGAGTTCCCACTTACATCAGGGTCCTTGCACTGTAAGGGGGAATCCTGCAGACTCTGATGTAAAGGGGAACACCAGGAACTCTGATGTGTGGGGTACTCTGGTGACCAGAGACCACCTTCCGTAGAGTAAATACACTAAGGTAAGGGGGGGTCACTAATATTTTTGTATTCACTCCCCCCTTACATCAGCAACCACCCGCCCCTTAGACTGGCCTGGCGGGGGTATCACTGACCTCCTCTCAGGTGCAACATGCACGGCTCAGTCAGATGGCTCCAGCTTGGCTGCTCTGGTTTTATCCTACTGTCTCCTCATGTCTGACTTCTCCCGTGACCCCCATCCCGGAGGCGCTCCCACTCTTGACTCCTCTTCAGACTCTTCCTCAGAGACCTTAGACACGATACAGTTCTACAGTTCTGACCCGTTGCTCTCCACCATTTTTTACTGGGATGGCTGGGCAGCCGATGGGGGCCCCCCAGGCAAGTGGGGCCCCCGGGCAACTTCCCAGCGTGCCCAATGGAAAAGACAGCCCTGATTGTAACCTTGCATTAACCAGATAAACCACCCACCTAACCTGCTAACTACCAACCAATTACTCTGCTTAACTCCAATATAAAAAAATGCCAAATTAATAGCCTCCAGGTTGGAAGATATACTCCCACACCTGATCAATTCAGATCAGGTAGGCTTTGTTAAGAGCCAACAAACATCGGACTGCACTAGGCACAATCCAAATCACCTTCAATGGGCAGAGCAGACCCAGATGCCTTCTCTGCTCCTATCCTTAGATGCTGAGAAGGCGTTCGAAGGGGTACACTGGCGGAATCTTCATGTGGTACTAAGTGCCTTTGGAATTACGGGATATCTTAGTGGTGCCATTGAAGCGCTGTACACCCTTACCCCTTCTCCATATTCAACGCAACTACGCAAGGCTGCCCTCTCCCCCCTATGATATTTGTACTAGTAATGGAGCCACTCGTACAGGCCCTTTGAATGCACCCAAACATATCAGGCTCTAAATTAGGGAATAGGGAGTACAAAATCGGACTTTATGTGTATGATGCTGTTCACCGACCCACTGACCTCCTTACAATCCCTTATAACAGTTATACACAAGGTCAGTCTGATCTCTCTCTACAAAGTTAATAAGTCCAAGTCCCATATGCTGCTGATCGCACTTTCTGAGAACATTAAAAAATCCATCTCTGTGTCCTCTGGTTTTTCCTGGGCTCCTAACTCCACTATCAAGTACCATGTTCATCCATATACCATATAAACTATGATGCTTTACTTCCTTCCAAAAAATAGCAAACTGATGCCTTTCGACAGCTGCCTTATCTTGGGTGGGGAGATCTGCCATTGCTAAAATGTTCCCACCATACTTTCGCATTAAAAGTGCCAATACCGTAGGTCAATTTAGGTTGCAGGTTACCGACTCACATAATAGGGTGGTGCTCCTTATCAAAACAGGAGTAGTCAAAATAAAAGGGGAGTGGGAATAGGACCCAAGGTGTCCTTGCCTTCAATGAAGGAAAAGGAACAAACTGTGGTTTAAACTGATAAAACTTTATTAGAACAATTAGTAGAAAAAATATTTTATCATTGAAAGGAAATAATAGGAAATTGCACATGGTAAAAACTGACAATGTTGTCACTTAAAACTACATGCCCATGAGCTCAGCCATATACAAATCATCCACACGTGTCAATCACCTCAAGTTATTTAGTGTGAATTAACATATGATGCTTACGTACATTAGGCGAGGTGAGTTCTGGGAAACCTTGGTAGCACAGACTGGTATCCGTATTGTGCTTAACCATGGACATCCAGACTCTCTATATGCCTATAGAGCTGCTGCATTAGGTATTTACAGTATTGAAAATGTCATTAATCATCACAGACAAATAAATCCAATTTTGGCTGGAAAGTATCCCTGCTAGTTAGTGAACAAGGCAGGTTTAATTTCTTGGTGTAGCACTATCAGTCATACAGTAGAGATGGTAGAAAAGTAGAATGCAGCTCGCAGTGATGTAGACATGCGACTTGAGTCAAGGAGAAACAGTAGATCCACAGTAAGCCTGTTAATCATTCAGCACCATGTTTCCATGAAACATTAAAGACAGAACCACATATAAGTTGGATAGAAAGTATAGTCAGCTGAGTCAAATCAAAGAGCCACAAAAAGTGTTCAGGTTGTGGTCTCTTGCTGGATATACCAGCTTGAAAAAGACTGTTTAGATGATATTAAATTGGTCCTCAATTGTAGCGACAAGGTAGTGAATCCTGAGTCCTTTGCAAGGGTCCACAGTTATGCAGAATGCAAATCTCTGTATTCCTAGTCCTGGTGACACGCACAGGATGTCATCCACTAAAAACCAGCATGGGGCCGACTGGCCGTCTATTTCCAGTTTTGAGTTGTTCATGGATTTCCAGTTTGCGGAGATAGGATGAGGGCTAAAGAGTGATGAAAAGCCCAGATGGCTATTGGCAGAGGGCATGTGTAGGCACACACACCGACATGTTTCACCCACTTGTGGCGTGGGTTTCTTCAGGGGGAAGTGTTTGCCCTTGACAGAATACTTTTATAGGCATTTTATAGACACTAAGGGAATTACTTCCTGTTACATCACTTCCTGCCTAGACATGGTCTTGTTAACCCCATAGGGGAATTCAGACTGAAACGTGTTTTTACACCACTGCCATCTTGTGGCAGTGTATGATTATTGCAGTTCATAGTAAATGATCATTGATGTATAAGGTAAAACAACATTCACAAGTAGACATTATATGCTTGTAATCACATCTATTAAATTCAATAGTAGTTGTCTTAAAGTGAATGCACACTTAATCAGCTACCAAATGTATCAATCTTTGGTAGCTTTCCCATAAAGTTACACAAATATAGTACCTAACACCATATAGGATTGCCAAATTTGATCCCTTCACACCTTCTTTGTGTTGGAGGTATTGCTCACAAACAGGCAACCTATTCCACATATTGTGGACATGTGGGAGACTGGCTAAATTTTGGTCCAATATATTCTCAATCTTCCACTAAGTTACAGGCTTATCTATACATTTTCACCATCTCTAGCCATCCTAAATCTAGGTATCGATGATATTCCACCACTTCTCAGGAACTTTACCACCCACTTATTCCTAGCTGCCAAACTAGTGATACTCAGACTTTGGAGATCCTTGGGTTTCCTCCTGAAGTAGAAGAAGTCATTTGCACATTATCATTACACCACACTTATGAAAGTATGCTAGCCACTATAGAAGGAAAATACGCAGATTTTTTCCTTCACTGGCAACCATGTGTAGCGGCCTGCTACTTTCATAGCTGGCGCTGCCTTAAATTTAGAGGGTGGTCAGAGATTTAGCTACCTCTGACTGTATTGTTTTACCAAATTTGAGCCTCTGTTCCAGCCATCACTGTACTGTGAGTGACCACTATTGTTGTCTGGGGTGTTGGTACCACCCCAGGCCAAGGGTGGCAGCAGTCGAGTCAGGGTGTATTGGGTGTTTTTCCTCAGCAGCCAATCAGTGGGGGTTGATCGCCTTGCTGTGCATACTGGGGGAGAGTACTTAAGGGGTAGACATTATTGGTTCTGGGTAATCGCCGTCGTTGCCGATCCTGGCTTTCGTCCCACCACCCCCCCATGTGAGGCCCTCATGGCCGGGGGTGCGCGTTTAAGTGTTCCTGGCTCCGGGACCACGTTGGTCCGGGGTTGTGATCTACTATGTAGGCCTGGTAATCAGACTGGGTCTTCGTTTGCAGAGTGGTTCTGTGCTGTCCGTCCTGAGGTAGGAGGCCACCCGATAAAGCACCTGTCTTGGAAAGCACCGAGCATGAGGCTGGTATCTCAGGAGAGGCCTTGAACTTCATCGAAGGATGCACGATTGCTGAGAGGCTGAGTGATGGTCGCCTGTCAGTTCTGAATTAACAAAAGTTTATTCAAGAGAGATCCAGGTGCTTAATCCAGTGTTGAGAAGGATTCTGGACCGAATACATCTCCACCCTTTGGGAAGGTCTGTGATAGAGACTTTGCTAAAGTTTCTGTGTGACACCCTGGCTGCTAGGCTAGTGAAAGAGAGGCCTATCCAGGTGCGCAATACCCACTCTGGCTAGAATGGTGATGAAAGCTACATTGCTGGAAGCAGGAGTGTTTCAGAACAAAGTTATACACCTGAACCTACTACCTATTACCCTTTTCCACCTCTTCAATTACTACTTTTATTCTTTTACCCCGTTGGGTAAAAAAGCACAGGAAAATAAACCTAAAGTGTGGACATTGAAGTTTTTCTCAACTCTCATTGTATACCCTAGACGGCGAAGGAATAGAGGTAACATGCCGCCCAAAACAAACCAGCAGCTCCTTCGGGGGTAGTGCTACACATGGATACAATGGTATAATGCACACAAGGGACATTGAAACTAATATGAGCACAATTAACCAATCCAAGCTCATATCTAATATTGAACACAATCTATATAGTCCCGAGTAATGGTACCGCAACTAGGGTCCCATTTATTTATTTATTTATTTTTTTCTCCCCACCTCCAAGTTTACTCACCCCTTACTTTACTTAAATTTGGAGATACACGTTATCAGTGAATGTATATTACTATGGCAAAACGTACTGATCGATTGTTAGTTTTCTCTGCACTGAATATAGAGTTAAATAAGCGCTTTTAGGGACTGTCCCCCCCAGATCCCAGTTAGTTCCCAATGAAGTGATCTGGGAAAAGAGACAGTCCCACTGGCTTAAGAATACCATTTGTTATGTACATTGATGTTCAAACAATACAACAGTTTGTAACTCTAGATGTTGACATCTACGCTTGTACCATTGTGGAACTACATGATACATGTTATTCACCTTTTGATTCAACGTGAAAATGAATAAAAAAAAATGATAAAAAAAGGGTGAATGCAAAACTGTATACATTGAGATACATTTGTACAAGCTGAGGCTTGGTATGATATTTTGACAGCCGATCAATTCGGTGGAGATCAACTTATGGTCAGGAATAAGTGTAATTACAGTTCAGTGTTTAATCCATTGAAGGAGTACCATGTTGAAGTCGCCTCTTCTTACTGGAAGTTTTAGGGCATAGAACCCCTTAATTTTTAATCCGTTTGGTTCCCTGTTGTGATATTTTGAGAAGTGTTCTCCTATGGGGGTATCGTCACCTGGGGAATGAATACTCGAGAGATGTTCTCCCATGCGGACCTTTAACCACTTAAAGCGGAGGTTCACCCGTACAATATACTTTTTCCCCTTAGATGGATGCTCGTTTTGTCTAGGGGAATCGGCTAGTTGTTTTAAAATATGAGCTGTACTTACGGTTTACGAGATGCATCCTCTCCGTCGCTTCCGGGTATGGGCTGCGGGACTGGGCGTTCCTATTTTGATTGACAGTCTTCCGAGAGGCTTCCGACGGTCGCATCCATCGCGTCACGATTTTCCGAAAGAAGCCGAACGTCGGTGTGCAGGCGCAGTATAGAGCCGCACCGACATTCGGCTTCTTTCGGCTACTAGTGACGCGATGGATGCGACCGTCGGAAGCCTCTCGGAAGACTGTCAATCAAGAAGGAACGCCCGCTCCCGAAGACCCATACCCGGAAGCGACGGAGAAGATGCATCTCGAAAACGGTAAGTACAGCTTATATTTTAAAACAACTAGCCGATTCCCCTAGACAAAACGAGCATCCATCTAAGGGGTTAGTTTGAAAAAATAGATTAATGGGTGAACTCCCGCTTTAAGGACCGCCTCCTGCACATATACGTCAGCAGAATGGCACGGCTGGGCACATGTACGTACAGGTACGTCCTGTACATGTACCCAGCCGTGGGTCGCGGGCGCAGACCCGATCGCCGCTGGTGTCCCGCGATCGGTCCCCGGAGCTGAAGAACGGGGAGAGCCGTGTGTAAACACGGCTTCCCCGCTCTTCACTGTGGTGGCTGCATCGATCGTGTCATCCCTTTTATAGGGGGACACAATCGATGACATCACTCCTACAGCTACACCCCCCTACAGTTGTAAACACACACTAGGTGAAACATAACTCCTTCAGCGCCCCCTGTGGTTAACTCCCAAACTGCAACTGTCATTTCCACAGTAAACAATGCATTTTAAATGCATTTTTTGCTGTGAAAATGACAATGGTCCCAAAAATTTGTCAAAAAAATGTTTTTATATATTTTTGGTGGATATTTATTATAGCAAAAAGTAAAAAATATTGCATTTTTTTCAAAATTGTCGCTCTATTTTTGTTTATAGTGCAAAAAATAAAAACCGCAGAGGTGATCAAATACCACCAAAAGAAAGCTCTATTTGTGGGAAAAAAAGGACGCCAATTTTGTTTGGGAGCCACGTCGCACGACCGCGCAATTGTCAGTTAAATTGAAGCAGTGCCGAATCGCAAAAAGGGGCAAGGTCCTTTAGCTGCATTTTGGTCTGGGTATGGAGGTAAAAGGGTTAGCAGGACGTTTTTCATAGGTAGGCCGGTCATTTAATTGCCTTTTTATCTCGTTTTCATAGTATTCTGTTGAGAGCAGTACCACATTGCTCCCCTTGTCGCTTTTCTTGGTCACCAAATTTGGTGCCTCCTTTAGCTCTCGTAAAGGCCTGGCTTTGTTCAGGGTCCAGGTTGTCTGTTATTCCTCTTTGCCAGTTCACCTTAGTAAGGTCATCTTGAACGAGGTCTAAGAAAACCCCCACCATCAATTTTTTCAGAAAGGGGGCATTTTTGGTGATTTTATAAGTAGATTGGTCTCTCGTTTCCATAGGCTAGAGGGAGTAGGGATAGGTTGGTCTTCATCCATACTTTCCATGAATAAGGAGGTGAGTATATCTAGAGCTTCATCATCTTGAGATTCAGTTGGGGGGTTTCCATCTTCCTCTTGGTTAGGTCTTTGATGTAACTGTGAGATGGGGTTCACCGCTCCAGGGAAGTCCCGAGTGCAATCGTGGATAGGTCCAGGTGAATATGGGTGCTGGCAATGCACTAGGCAATGAAAAGTGGCAAAAGACAGATGGACGGCCGCACACCAAAGAACTCTTGAGTTGTCTTTATTGAAGAAACATAGGCAGACACCACAAATACACAGCAAGAATCATATACAGCCGACGCGTTTCACACTTGGTCAGTGCTTATTCATAATAAGCACTGACCAAGTGTGAAACGCGTCGGTGTATATGATTCTTGCTGTGTATTTGTGGTGTCTGCCTATGTTTCTTCAATAAAGACAACTCAAGAGTTCTTTGGTGTGCGGCCTTCCATCCGTCTTTTGCCATTTTTGATGTAACTGTCTCAAGTGCACTTTTCATAAAAATAAAGTGATATCTTTATATACCTCAAACTCGTTCATTGATACGGTAGGTAAGTAAGAGAGTCCTTTTTCAATTTTCTATGCCACTCTTCTAATTTAAATTCTGAGAGGTTAATACTAGTCTTAGAGTGTTGGTCAAGGTGAGGGTTTGGGGAAGTAGTGTCTAATGATGATGGGGAGATTATATCTGTTATTATTATTATTATTATTATTATTATTATTAAAAAGTGCTTATAAACACAGTCTTACCCATGGGCCTCGATGCGTATGACTCATAGTGGGCAGGGAGATTCTGATATTCTTAATCTAGGTCTTTAACTGGCCAGGATGCAGTGGCCTATAGGCCCCCATAATACTTCTGGAAGAGCAAGGTCTTCAAACTCTTCTTGAAGCTTAGCAAATTGGTGGTGTTTTTTAGGACCAACTGTAAATCATTCCAAACCTTACCCCCCTGCACCGAGAAAGCACGTCCTCCACGTCTCTGTTTCCTCACCCTGGGGACAACAACATTAATTTGTCCTGCTGAACGTAGTGCTCTACTCTCTACTCTACTCTCTCCGGAGGTACTCTGGTCCACCTCCATGGACTATCCTATGCATAAAGCAGCCAACTTTAAACAGAACCCGCTCATGAACAGACAACCAATGCAAGGTATTCAAAATCGGGGTGATATGGTCTCTCCTACCAACACCCGTAAGTAATCTTGCTGCAGCGTTCTGAATTAGTTGGAGTCTATGCATGATCTTTTTAGGTAGGCCAAGGTATAGAGCATTACAGTAGTCCAACCAACTGGTAATTGTTGCATGGATCAGAACGATCTTATCCGAGTCATCATCCAGATAGCAGAAAAGGGCCTGCAGGAGCTTTAGTTGGAGGTGGCATGAACTCAACACTCCACTCTAGGGATGAGCTTCGAGTTCGAGTCGAACTCATGTTCGACTCGAACATTGCATGTTCACATGTTCGGCGAACAGCGAACAATTTGGGGTGTTCGCGGCAAATTTGAAAAGCCGCGGAACACCCTGTTAAAGTCTATGGGAGAAATCAAAGTGCTAATTTTAAAGGCTAATATGCAAGTTATTGTCCTAAAAAGTGTTTGGGAGCCTCGGTCCTGCGCCAGGGGATATGTATCAATGCAAAAAAAAGTTTTAAAAACTGAAGTTTTTTTTCGAGAGCAGTGATTTTAATAATGCTTAAAGTGAAACAATAAAAGTGAAATATTCCTTTAAATTTCATACCTAGGGGGTATGAATAGTATGCTTGTGAAGCAGCGCATTTTTCCTGTGCTTAGAACTGTCCATGCACAAAGTGTGATTTCTAAAGGAAAAAAAGTCATTTAAAATCACTCGCGGCTATAATGAATTGTCGGCTCCTGGCAATTCAGAGAAAAGTCATTCATTTAAAAAAAAAGAGTGGGGGTCCCCCCAAATTCAATTACCAGGCCCTTCAGGTATGGTATGGATATTAAGGTGAACCCCACCGTCAATTTAAAAAAAATAATGACGTGGGGTTCCCCCCAAATATCCATTCCAGACCCTTAAGGTCTGGTGTGGATTTTAAGGGGAACTCCAACACAAATAAAAAAAAATGGTGTGGAGTTCCCCAAAAAATCCACACCAGACCCCTTATCCGAGCACGCAACCTGGCCGGCTGCAGGAAAAGAGGGGGGGATGAGAGAGCGCCCCCCCTCTTGAACCGTACCAGGCCACATGCCCTCAACATTGGGAAAATGCTTTGGGGTCTGTGCATGTTGATGGGGACAAGGGCCTCATTCCCACATCCCTTCCCCGGTGGTTGTGGGGGGCTTCGGGTGGGGGGCTTACCGGAATCTGGAAGACCTCCAGATCCTGCCCACCTATGTGAATTGGTAATGGGGTACATTGTACCTCTACCATTTCACTAAGAACGTGTAAAGAATTGTAAAAATAAAAAACACAGACCGTGGAAAAAGTCCTTTATTAAAAAAAAAAAATCCAGTGGTGGTAATCCACTCTCATTCCCTGCTCCAACGTTGTCGGTATCCTGCGACAGTTGATCTCCTCTCCGCCAGGGTCCAGCGATGAGAAGATCTCTTCTTCCAAGTCCGGGATCCATAAGGCACGCATCGCCGGCCACCTGTCTCCACCGGAGACAGCCCGGTGAATGACGCTGCTTGAGCCAGTGACAGCTCTTAACCACTTCCCCACCGCTCCATAGACAAAAGACGTCTACAGAGCGGTGGAGTTATTCCGGGACGACGTCCCTGGGACGTCCTCCCAGAATGCTTCACTCGCGCGCCCCCTGCGGCGCGCTCCCAGAAGCATCTGTGAGCGCCGGGTCTAGAAGACCCGGCGCATCACAGATCGCGGTAAATCGCTGCTGATAGCGGCGGTTTACCACGTGATCGCTCCGTCAAATGACGGAGCGATCACTTGTAAACAAACCTCCCTCTGTACCGATCGGTACAGTGTGAGAGGAGAGGGGGGAGAGCGGCAGCAGCAGCAGCTGCTGTGGGATGGATCTGTGACAAATGCAGTCACAGATCCATCCCTCCCTCCCTGTGCAATACTCTGCAATAAATAACACCCATACTCTGCAATACCCCCCACACTCTGCAATACCCCCCACACTCTGCAATACCCCCCACACTCTGCAATACCCCGCACACTCTGCAATACCCCCCACACTGCAATACCCCCCACACTCTGCAATACCCCCCACACTGCAATACCCCCCACACTCTGCAATACCACCAATACTCTGCAATACCCCCCATACTCTGCAATACCACCAATACTCTGCAATACCCCCTATAATCTGCAATACCCCCCACACTCTGCAATACCCCCCATACTCTGCAATACCCCCCATACTCTGCAATACCCCCCATACTCTGCAATACCCCCCATACTCCCGCAATACCTGCTAATATGACAGAAACGAGAATTTTATTTTTAATTTTTACAGAATTTTCAGTGTTTTTTCTTTTATAGCGCAAAAAATAAAAACCGCAGAGGTGATCAAATACCACCAAAAGAAAGCTCTATTTGTGGGGAAAAAAGGACAACAATTTCAGATGGGCACAATGTTGTATGACTGAGTTATTGTCATTCAAATTGTGAGAGCACCGAAAGCTGAAAATTGGTCCGGTGAGGAAGGGGGTTTAAGTGCCCAGTGGTTTAGAGGTTATATAGGTGAGGCGGGGCCACCCATCACGTGAACCCGTCCCCCTCTGACGCACCCTCTGACTACATTACTGGGAAAGCCCAGGCTCTCCCTTGAGTCAGAGGGGGACGGGGTCCCATGACGGGTGGCCCCGCCTCATCTATATAAGAGCTGTCACTGGCTCAAGCCGCGTCATTCGCCGGGCTGTCTCCGGTGGAGACAGGCAGCCGGCGATGCATGCGCTCTGGATCCCGGACCTGGAAGAAGAGATCTTCTCATCGCTGGACCCCGGCGGAGAGTAGACAACGGTGCAGGCACACTGAAAGTGCAGTTTTTCTTAATGGCATAACCAGGGTTAATGCTGTATTCTGACGCATGCACAGGAATCTCCCGGTCCCGCGTGCATGCGTACATACTAGCTCATTATGCCTTTCTCTTACAGGTTATTTTTTTTCCCCCGGTTTTCGGAGGGGGTTTAATTCCTCTTTAACTTGTGTAAAAATAAAGGTTTAGAGAGCTTTCGCCACATAATGCACCTGGAAAATGTTCATAGAGTCCTTTAAAAAATGTCCATAAGTACTGTACATAACACCACACAACGTCACACACATATACTCTATCAAATTTACCTAAATAAGATTGTTTTATTAACTGTAAAATGTATATAACAGATAAACAGAGTCAAATTAGGAAGTGAAAGTATCCTTTAAACAACATTTTTTTTTATAACTAAACTGCAATTCCAAGGCAAGAACAATGAACACAAGCAAAATCCTAATTATTGCTAACAAGTGTGTTAACTGTTAAACAATTCAATTTACTGAATGAAAATAGTGTGAAATGACTAATGATCACGTAATATGTGTTGTAAGTGATCAGGTGTCTGGAGATTCTTATGCTATTAAAATATCTTACTTGTGTGATTTCATTGACCTTTGAGTAGCAATATGGCATTTGTTATTTTTAGATCTCCCTTGACAATATAAGTATTTTAGAGGTGTAAAAATGTTTGCATAACTGCAATATATTTTCTTGTGTTAGCTGTAATTATAAAAATGTAGTAGAATATTTCAAATTATTCTTACGATACAAATTAGTTTTGGGTTTGGGTTGGGATAACAGAGAATTAATGAGACCAATCCCTGCCATAGCAAGACATTACCAATATTGCACTTCATGGTCCTCAAATTGTGATCAGGTGGCTAAGAAGGGCCAATACCACAGGTTTTAATGCCTGTGCCAGTCCCCTTACTATAAAAGTCATGGTTCCCGGCAACCTTTTGTCAGTATATATTGTAGATAGTTGCTGATATGTGGTGCTATATACAGTGCTTTACAGTGCCATACACAGTGCTGTATTATGCTAATTACAGTAAATTGCATTTTGGTGGCCTACAATTTGCTGTACAAACCTACATGTTCACCGTGGTATTTTGTGATACTAAATTGCAGTGTGACGGGCTATATATTTTCACATTGCATTGACCCAACAGTCTTCTTTAGATTTTTTTTGTGTGTGTCAGCAATAACTTTAGTTGTGGGTAAACTGCTAGGCGCCCTCTTGCATTTTTTTTACCTAGCATTTTATTATTTATTCTTTTATTTCACATTTTTTTATTTCTTTTTTACTTCAGCTAAGTTAGGCTATGTTAAGTTATATTTCAGAGTCAGCAGAACTGTGATTGGCACAAGCAATTGTGCCCCTTGTTTGCAGTGCATCACTGCATACCAGTGGTGGTACGTCCATAAGGGCGTATCCAGCCACCCCCTCTATGACCAATGCATAGATTCATGAATCTATCCAAGGCAGCTGCTGTCACCCTCTAATTATGTTCATCAAAAACATCCCTCCACCGCTATAATTCAGGCGCCTGGACTTGAAAAGGGCGGAGGGGTGTTTTAGAAGTACATGATTAGAGCCATAGGCTCTAATATGCATCAAAAAGGTGACCTGCAAGCGCCACAGTCCACCCAGGTGTGTTAGAAAAGCAAATGAATATTCGCTTTCCTAAAACTGAACCGCCTGTCCGCCAATCAGGTGCTCATCTGTTACCCATCACCTGATTGGCTGAAATGACACGCACTGAAATTGGACGCATTTGATGGCACCGTGGCAGCATTTGATGGGCACAGTGGCAGCATTTGATGGGCACAGTGGCTGCATTTGATGACACAGTGGCAGCATTTGATGGCACAGTGGCTGGCATTGATAGGCACAGTGGCAGCATTTGATGGGCACAGTGGCTGCATTTAATGGCACAGTGGCTGCGTTTGATGGCACAGTGGCTGCGATTGATGGGCACAGTGGCTGCATTTGATGGGCACAGTGGCTGCATTTGATGGGCACAGTGGCTGCATTTGATGACACAGTGGCAGCATTTGATGGCACAGTGGAAGCATTTGATGGGCACAGTGGCAGCATTTGATGGGCACAGTGGCTGCATTTGATGACACAGTGACAGCATTTGATGGCACAGTGGCTGCATTTGATGGGCACAGTGGCAGCATTTGATGGTGCTTGCGTTTGATGGGCACAGTGGCTGGCATTGATAGGCACAGTGGCAGCATTTGATGGGCACAGTGGCTGCATTTAATGGCACAGTGGCTGTGTTTGATGGCACAGTGGCTGCGATTGATGGGCACAGTGGCTGCATTTGATAGCACAGTGGCAGCATTTGATGGCACAGTTGAAGCATTTGATGGGCACAGTGGCAGCATTTGATGGGCACAGTGGCTGCATTTGATGACACAGTGACAGCATTTGATGGCACAGTGGCTGCATTTGATGGGCATAGTGGCAGCATTTAATGGTGCTTGCGTTTGATGGGCACAGTGGCTGGCATTGATAGGCACAGTAGCAGCATTTGATGGGCACAGTGGCTGCATTTAATGGCAGAGTGGCTGCGTTTGAGGGCACAGTGGCTGCGATTGATGGGCACAGTGGCTGCATTTGATGGGCACAATAGCAGCATTTGATGGGCACAGTGGCTGCATTTTTAATGGGCACAGTGGCTGCAATTGATGGGCACAGTGGCTGCGTTTTATGGCACAGTGGCTACAATTAATGGGCAGAATGAGGCTGCAATTGATGTTTTTTTCTGAATTTTTCAGTTTCTTTGTGCCCCCCAAAAATGTTGAGCACCAGCTGCCACTGTTGCATATAGTACTTGTATGTTGCAGTTTAGTGCACCAAATACCCAAATTCTTAAGTACACCAAAGCACCATATCTTCAACTCTGCCATTGCCATAGATGATAATAAAGTTAGGCCATCCTCTTTATTCATAATATCTTGGAGGTCTAAAGAGAGAAGCAGTGGCTGCACAGTTAGTTGAGTATGAACAGTTTCTGGATCCGCAAAACAAAGTGGTGGTTGTGCAGCACCTTAGAGAGGCAGGGCACATCTACCTTTTCTGTTTGGCAAATGATGTGCTATACAGCCAGAGCACATAGAGGTGGTTTTGAAGTTATTCACCCTTCTTACAGGTTCAGAGCAGTGCATTTTCCCCAGCAGCTGCAATTAAGCCCTCTTCCTACTTTACAGCTAATCCCAAAGTAGCCCCATAAACTGTCATGGAAAAATGTACTGGATTATTTCAGCACAACATCAGTAAGTTGCTGAAGGAAGATGCACTCGAATTTTGGTTATCCAATATCCAATATAGAGGAAGATTGTATCAGTAGCATAAAGGGAGGGTGCATCAGGTAGGGAGCATTGATTACTTATTCTGTGCTGTCTCCTTGTGAGCAAATATTGTTATTCAAAGTATTTGGGTGCTGAGATATTTATTTGGCACTAATGTGCATTGAGTCCATACATTTTTTCTAGCTTTTGTTTCTGAAATGACACACTCTAAATTTAACTACTTGCCTACCAGGCCAACTGACATTTCTCTCCTATATGTATTTTTTTATAGAAAATTACGCAGAACCCACCAGAATTATATATCTATATTTTTAGCAGAGTCCCTAGAGAATAAAATGGCGGTTGTTGCAACTTTTTATCTTGCACAGTATTTGAGCAGGAATTTTTCAATCACGTTTTTTGGGGGAAAAATAAACAGTTTCATGCATTAAAAAAAAAATAAACAGAAAAGTTAGCCCAATTTTTTTGCATAATGTGAAAGATTATGTGAAAGATGATGTTACGCAGAGTAAATAGATACCTAACATGTCATGGTTCAAAATTGCACACACTCATGGAATGGGCGCCAAACTTTGGTACTTAAAAATCCTCACAGGCTTTAATTTTTTTACAGGTTTTGAGTTACAGAGAAGGTCTAGTGCTAGAATTATTGCTCTCACTCTAATATTTGCGGCGATACTTCACACGTGTGGTTTTAACATTGTTTACATATGCGGGCGCGACTTACATATGCGTTTGCTTCTGCGAGCAAGCATCGTGGGACAGGGATGCTTTAAATTCTTTATTTTAATTTTTTATTGTTAATTTTACATTTATTTTTCTATTTTGATGCTTTCTTTTTACATTTTTTTGATCACTTTAATTCCTATTACAAGGAATGTAAACATCCACTTTATAGTGAGATCTGGGGTCATAACATCACGCCCGACCTCTGAACGATCATAGAGACTCCAGGGACCACCTAACCCACCAGAAATCTCTATGGTCAACATCCACGCTGGTCGGTTCCTTCTCTGGTTCACCAATGGCAGGAGTGAGAAAGGAGAAGCACCAGAGGGTGGCGAGAGGGGGGGCATCCCCTCCCGCCGTCTATAAGAACGATCAAGTGGCAGAACAGCTGCAATGATTACTCTTATGGTGCAGGGAATCGCGGGCTGAAAAAGAAGATATTTGAATGATGCCTGTAACTGCAGGCATCATTCAGAAATCACTGCTCAAAACCGACAATGTCATATGACGTTGGGCGGGCGGGAAGCGTTAATGTTATGATAAAACCTGCTTTGTTTTTCTTTCTTACATTTTGGCTTAATGAAGCTGCGTACTTTGCATTGACTCCATATATTATTTCTGGATGTTGTCTCTAAAACATACATAACATTTCATGATAAAACTTGTCTGGCCCATCCCTTCTAAATTGGGGCATTGTAAAACTGTTTACAAATTATGAATCAAGTCTGTACAATGTTTATGGCTGTTGTCTCTCAGAAATAATACACTCCAATTTAAATTTTGTGTTATAACCTGCCTTACCTCTCCCTTGTTGTAGCCTAGTACAGCTGCTAACATGGGGCCAGATTCAGGTACAATTGCGCCCGTGTAACGTAAGCCGTTTATGTTACACCGCCGCAAGTTTTCAGTTTTAGTGCCCGATCCACAAAGCACTTACCTGGAAACTTGCGGCGGTGTATCGTAAATACATCCGGCGCAAGGCGGTCCAAATCGAATGGGCGGGTAACATTTAAATCAGGCGCGCTCCCGCGCTGGACCTACTGCGCATGCTCCGTTTCGAAATTCCCGCCGTGCTTTGCGCGAACTGACGTAATTTTTGCGATCGGCGACGTGCGTAGCGTACTTCCGTATTCCCGGACGTGTTACGCAAACGACGTGAAATTTTAAATTTCGACGCGGGAACGACGGCCATACTTTAGACAGCTATACGTTCCCAGGCTCTCTGGGAATCAAATGCAACCTTGTCAAATGTAAGGTCTGTGTGGGGGAGTGGACCACCCCCCTCTTCCTTCTTGATAATTCTGCCACAACTCTACCTAGATCTCCAGGTCTATCATGGGGCTGCTGGCATAACTACCCTGCATGTATTTTGATTTCATGTGAGCTGGCCTGTCTGATTAAATACAAATTGAAATTGTTTAGGTTTGACCTCATATTATATGGCTTTGTTAAATCCAAAGGAATATGGTATAATGTATGGCCAGCCTTACTGTATACTTTTTTTGTTTTCATTGTTTCCATTGTCATGTAACCTGTTTTATATTGCCATTCTCATGCTATTTTTTTATTATCTTCTTACTTGCCAATGGAACATTGAGAGCAGAAAACACAGCCACCAGCTTCTGTAAATCAGAGGGTGCACAACTTGAACTCTCGATCAGGAGGTAATCATCCAAATAATGTAAGACCTCCTAACAGAGTACCCTTTGCGAGAGGATCCAATTGAGCGCATCAGCAAACACAGTAAAAAGGCAAGGGCTGCTTTTGGACCCAAAAGTAAGATTGGTGGTGAAATAGTACAAACCCCTCCACTTAATTCCATGCCACTGCCAGAGAGAAGGCTGAATAGGGAGAAGCTTGAAAGCATCCGAAATGTAGGCTTTGGACAACCAAGCATTCTCACCTATGCAGAAAATGCGTTGGATAGCTTGGTCCACAGACACATATTTCAGTGAAAATTCTTCAGATGGAATTAAGGAATGTAACCTAGGCACGTGTGAACAATGAGGAGCTGACAAATTGTAAATTACCAAAGTTTATTTGAAAATTTGCCTAAGCCAAGGGGGTTGACCCTCCAATTATGAAAAGATGGTAAGGAGAAAGGCCCTATGACAAAGCCCTTGTCCAGCTCATATTGTGGCAGCCCATCCACTGCCTCCATGTCTGTGCCTGAGAACAACAAATTCTTATGCCCCGTACACATGATCATTTTTCGGCATGAAAAAAATGTTGTTTTTAAAATATGTCATTTAAAATGATCGTGTGTGGGCTTCACATCATTTTTCAGGTTCTGAAAAACGACAAAAAAAAAATTTGAACATGCTGCATTTTTTAACGTCGTTTTAAACAATGTCGTTTTTCAGGTTGTAAAAAAATGATCGTGTGTGGGCTAAAACGACATTAAAAACCTGCGCATGCTCAGAAGCAAGTTATGAGATGGGAGCACTCGTTCTGGTAAAACTAGTGTTCGGAATGGAGTAAGCACATTCGTTAGGTTTGAAATTATTGCATTGTGTAATGCAGTGCATTCTTTTCTTCTTTTTAATGCTACACTAATCCACATTTTGTGCAGCTGATATTATTACATAGTTATGACAAGCTTATTACTTTATTATTTATTGTTATCTAATGAATCATTTTTTTTAAGCCAGATCTCCATCTAAAAAATGTTCTTCATATTTAAAATATTTTAATGTAGTTCATCTTTTTTGGTTATTAATTTGATAATATTTTAGACTGCTTTCATTTTCTTTTTTGGAGTGTGTCAAGTTACCACAACAACATTATTATTTAGTATAATTTACCCACAAGGAGGTTAGTGTCCCTTGTTAATTAGAAAATGTAATTTTTTTAAATGTCTCTGCCTACTCACTACCGATCTCTCTATTTTAAATAAAAACACATGGTCAAATTTTGTCAGCAAAGAAAAAATCTATTTATTCTGGTGTAATAAAAGTAATAGAAATTAAAGACTGATAGCAAATAAATAGCTCCATTAATAAAAACAAAGAAGACAGGAAGTCAGCACTGGAGAGCCTTAAAGATGAGGGTTTCACAGAGCACTCGCTGGCCCCTCTCCAGATTATGGAGCTTGCTTGCGATGAGTGCTGCAAAACCCTCTTCTTCGCTGGGGGTTCTCTCGGAGGGCCGCAGTTGCTTCGCGAATCAGGGCCTGGGTCTCCTCCTCCATTTGAATAAGCCTCCTGGCCCTTTTTGCGGGAGTGCGGAGAGGAGGAATACGTGAGATGGGATAACGCTGTGCCTCCTGTCTCCCACTGGGGCCTGCCTCCCCCTGGCTCCCAGTGGGCTCTGCCACCTCCTTTCTTGCAGTGGGGCCTGCCTCCCCCTGGCTCCCTGTGGGGCCTGCCTCCCCCTGGCTCCCTGTGGGCTCTGCCTCCTCCTGGCTTTGCTCTGTCTGTGTATAAAATAAAGGTACATTTTTTATTTTTTGTATTCATAAATCACTCACATTTTTCAAATCATGACAGATGCAAATTGAATGCTGATATATAATACAGACAGGGCCGCCATCATGAATTATGGGGCCCCTTACATAGCTTCAGGCATGGGCCTCCTGGAGCAGGGGGGGTGCTGCCGCCTGAAATTGAGAAACAGGGGGGGGGGCCTTTACCCCCCCCCAAAAATAGGGAAAAAAAATATATATATAAAAAAAATTACAAAAAAGGGGGGTTGCCATCCAGGGCCCCTTACATGTGTACTGCCTGTACCCCCCTAATGGCGTCCCTGAAATTTTCAGACAATCATTCTGACCCCAGCATTTTTCATTCTTGTCCCCATCATGTTTTGCCACTACTGTCTATTGATATGTTCAACACTTTTTGTTCAATCGTTTTAAATTTGGAGCACTAGTAACATCAATTTGACATCATTATTATACTTTGATTCCCAAAAATTGTTAGCAAAATGCAATACCTGGCTCCATGGGTCAAAATCAGGCTCCTCCAGGAACTCTGGCTCTTCCTCTGAGGTTGGCTGCTCTTGCCTGCAGGGAAGGCTGGAGCGTTGACTGCAGGGAAGTCTGGAGCTCCCTCTGGGGGGAAGGGTAGAAAGGGATGTCCTGGACTCCAAGTGGTCGTCCAGGAACTGCAGCTGACTATAGTACCACAGGTTTGGCCTATAGATACTGTCAGCTGCAGCTCCAGATCTCATTGAGGCCAGGACTTGTGAGCGTTGGGTCCTGTAGGTGCCCCTAATGGTCGAAATGTTTTTGCTCACAGTCTTAATTGTTGCGTTGGGGACCCTTGTCTTTACAAAAAAGCAGGGTCTCCAGTGCTTTCTTCCTGGCATCTTTGTTTTTATTAAGTTTGCTTTTAGTTTGCCACAATATAGGGAGATCCCTCCACCTTTGAACAAATTCTGTGAAGAACTCCTTTTCTCTGAAGGCTCCCATTGTTTCTGCAAGTCAAAATTTATCAAAAAAAGCTAATGTCAGTCAAGCCTCTGCTACTAAGCTTTCTCCCCATATCTAGAAAAAACATGGAATACCCCCTCAAGGGTGGGACTTTATAAGTGACACAAACACATGAATTAGTAGAAAAGTATATAACAAATTTATTTAAATAGTTCAAATCGGGACATCATTCAGTGTCCTAACAAGGATAAAAGGCCACGTGCAAGTGGTGTACAGATCATATTATATAAAACAATTGAACAGACATGAGACAGAAAATAGTCCAACCCGACAGCCGTTTTGGTATCTGTGATCCTTCTTCAAGGGGTATTATGGACGATCATTGTGTCAGAAAAATACATGTCTATTGGAAAGAGATGTATACATATATTACATAGAAAAAATTCAACTTTTTGTAGTTGCTCTTGAAAAACTTGTGTCTACCGGTGATTGCTTTTAGCAAGTTCCGCCTTTCTTTTATGTAGTAAGTTAAAACTAGAAATGTAATTTCCTTTAAAAATAGGATATTCAGAACAAGAAGAGTGCCACACTAAATGTATTGAGTGAATATCGTTAGGGTAGAGTGGGAAGGGGTTAGAATCCCTGTCATGTATTTAATTGATTGTCAAGACAGGAATATAGGGGACATCTTCCAATAGGGAGGACATTTTTCACAGTGATACTTTTTCCAAGGGCGATTTAGCTTGATTTATTATGTTTCAATGATTTTTATTAAAGTTTTCAATACAAAAATACAACAATCTCGATTTTTCATTGTACAGTTATTAAGCCAGGATTTGGGAATTATATATTTCTTATGCCAAGGCAAATTATAACATCTACCATGTCCAGAAGGATCTTTAAATGTGGACGGAATAGTGGTAACAGGACCATAAACCCTGCCTAGATCAACCATGTCCAGAAATTCAAGTCCTTCTTCATTCCCAGGTCATCTCAGGTGATCCACCTGCCTGGAAGATCCTGCTCCCCATCCTGCTATCGGGGGGAGCCCAACTCCTCCGATCGTGCAAGCATCTCACCAGAGAGTGTGAACTGACAATGATCTCTTATAAATTAATATATATTAGCCTAACCTAAAAGGCTTAATTCTAAACCAAATAGCAAGTAAAGTGAAAAGAATAGTAGGAGTAAAGATATAGAAGGAACGAGAGAAAGCAGGGAAGGAAGGACAGGGGGAGGAGGAGCTACGGCTCAGTACCCAGAGACCCATAACACAAGAATAACTCTAGGTCCCGAGCGTCCTGGGATCATTCGTAAGATATTGAATCCACAGGTCCCATACTTTATGAAAAAACTTCATTTTATCTTGAGTCAATGCTGTCAACCTTTCGTTTAACATAAGCCAAGATAATTTGCCTTTAAGTTAATTGAATGTCAGGGCAGCGGACCCCCAATTCCTGGCTATGGTTTATTTAGCAGAAATAAATATAAACATGAGAAGCCGCCTTCGGAAATTTGGAGGCTTTGACTACCCCGCCCCCCAGAAGTGCTTGTTTTGCCGATTTAATCAGGTTTATCTGGGTGATGGAATGTATAAAATGATATACCCTAATCCAAAACCTCCTAACCTTGGGGCGTGTCAACCATATGTGGTAAGTGGACCCGACCTGACCACATCCTGTGAAACACATCAGGGTAGCTCCTAGCACAAAAGCTGCCAGCCTGGCCGGTACCATATATCATCTTAGTAACACCTTATAGTTTGCCTATATTATCAAGGTATTAACGAGCTATCGAGATACCATTTCGGAAATCGCATGCCATTCCTCTAGGTTGAGGGTTTCCTGTAAATCCTATTATAATTGGATTATATAGTTCAGCTTTGTCGATGCACTTGTCAATATCGTATATATGGCAGATATGCGACCTTTGACTTTCTCATATTGATTACATAAGTGTTCCATGGGTGTCAACGGTGCTAGATCCCCCTTACAAGCTAGAGTTTGTATAAAGTGAGAGATCTGAATAGATCTGTAACGTTCAACTGGCGGCATTGGAATATTTGTCAATCATAAACCACTCGGATAGCATACCCTTATGGTCACAGATATCAGCTATTCGCATTAGACCCTTATTTGTCCACCATTCAAAAGCGAGGTAAGTGAGGCCCGTGGTGAATGCTCTATTTTTCAAAAGGGGTGCTAATAGAGAGTGGGGAGACTTGAATTTCTGAGATCTTGAGAGCCTATCCCATATCTCTAGTGAGAAGGATAAAGTAGGGCATAGTATAACAGGTCTCTCTTTAATCGGGAGCCACATAATATGAGAAATTAAGTCGACAGCAGGAATAAGATTCCATGGCCATCCAAATAGCTTGTGATTGCTGGGAGTGATATCTAGAGAGTTGAGCCACCTGGACAGCATAACATTTTTTTTTGTAAATCAGGTAGACCCAGTCCCCCTTTCCGTTTTGGAGCATAAAGTGTTCCCTTATTCTCTCAGGCCTCTTATCCCCCCAGATATACTGAAAACTGTTTTTTTTTGGAACGTTTTAAGATAATTCCGGACTAATGTCACTGGTATGGTGCAAAAGAAATATAATAACCTTAGTAAGACATTCATTTTTATAGAGTGTAGTCTGCCAAACCACAATGGGGGATGGATCTGTCACCTTGCTAAATCCTCTGTCAACTGCTTAAAGAGGGCAGGGTAATTCATCTGATATAACGTTCTGATAGTCGGATTCAAATGTATACCTAAATAGGGAAGTGCCTCCGATTCCCACCTGAATTGGAATGACTGTTCTAGTGTCGCCTGGGTGAAGCTCAGTAGTGACAGGTTCAGTGCCTTAGATTTGCTATGGTTAATTTTTAGAGATGTCAGAGAATGGTTTCAATTTAGCGTATAAATTAGGGAGGGAGGTAATCGATGAGGTCAGGTTCAACAGTATGTCGTTCACGAAAAGCAAACATTTACTGTATGTACATAATCCCCACAAACAATTCCCCAGATATCATGGCAATTTTAATAGCTAAAGGCTCCATTGCTAGAGCGAACAATAGCGGTGATAACGGGCAACCCTGCCTCGTTCCTCTTCTGACCGCAAAAGATTGGGAGGAGTACCCCCTGAGCATTAGAGAGGCAGAAGGGGTGTCATAACATCCGGAGGAGGTCCAGGAAGCGTTCGCCAAATCCAAAACGACGTAGTACGTCAAATAAGTAATCCCAGGAGATGGAATCAAACGCCTTCTTGATGTACAACGAGAGCAGCATACCCCTTCTAATTCCCTTACTGTCCCAATCGGATTGTACTGCCGAGATTAGATTTATTAACCTACGGGTTTGATCTGACGTCTGTCTATTCGGAATAAAACCTGCCTGGTCTGAATGCATATACCGTGGGAGGAAAGTGTTTAACCTTTGGGCCAGTATTTCAGTTAAATTTTTTAAATCCGTATTAAATCAATGAGTTCTGAAATCGATGGCACAGTCCCTGTGATCTTTTCCCGGTTTTGGTATTACATCTATATAAGCTAGATTTTTGTGACTGAGGAGTTTACCACCCCTTCTCAGGTCATTAAAGTAAGCACAGAGGTGGGGGGTAAGAATTTCCTGATATTTCCCATAATAATGGCCGGGAAAGGCATCTGGCCCTGGTTTACCTTGATTTAAAGAGATTTTCTCTTTTCTCAGATTTTATTGTGTCTAAAGGACAGGGAGTAAAGAGAAATCCCCCTCAATGGACTTATATTGTGAAATGTGACAGGGATCTAACAGTCTCTTTAACAATTTAAAAAAATGTCTTTAAATATACTTTTAATTTCTTAATTTAAGTCAAAAAGGATAAGCCTTTGCTCCTCAAAAATGACACCAATGACACTAATAATATTTGTGACAGAACATTTTACTTTTGAACTTTAAAAAAAAGATATAACACAGTATTTTCTAATGCGAGTAAACCTGTAGAACTGTTTATACGTACATACTGTAAACTGCACATACAGAGACAAAAACTAAAACAATACAACAAATATGAAGGCAGTAAAAATAGTTGCTTTTTCTTTCAAAGTAGTTTTTATTATAAAAAATGCAATTATATATAGGCAAGGTGATATCATCTCACATACAATATAATCACAATAAATGTGTTTCAACATATGAACTGAATGTACCATACAACGAAGGGTGAAAACACGGAAGAAACAGGATTATGCAAGGCTACACCTCATTCACTAAGCTCTTGAGAACATTCCCTTGCAAATTGAAAGTTCCCTTGCAAAGTGAACAATCTATTTGCCTTTAGTAAATCATCCCCATACAACTCAATTAAAAAAGTATCTTTCCCAGCTATGTTGATAACAATACTTGTTACAAAAAATATATATTAAAACTTAAAGTGTATTTATTGCTGAATAAATCATACCATTAAGTTTTGGCTGTTTATTTAGTTTCATGTCTATTAGCAATCAGGCAATTTGTAGTATGCAATTGTTTTTTTCACTGTAACAGATGCATCTGCAATCCATAGGGTTTGTTATTTACACTACATTATCTGCAATTCACAATTTACTTCCATGGCCTTAAAAAATGAAAAGCAACATTGAAATAAGTGAACAGATTGCAATTTTCGAGTTGTGATTTTAGTCTGCGAATAATTTTTATACTTCATCAACAACGAAAGAAAATAAACATGAATAATCTCAAAATTGAGAAATATCTGGATGTTATTCTTTGCCAAAACAAGTCTTCCCAGACTAGTTAATTTCCATGTTTGTGATCAGATGCCAACTATATTTCAAAAACTAGTTTAGCCATAAACATTTGCTTTAATTAGTGTTGGAAAAATAATATATGAACAATAAACCATGTAAAGTCTGCCCCTTTTGACCCATTATTTTCCTTATTGCTAATAGTTTTATGCATTCTGTTTAGCCACTTTTATATACCCTAATTTGAGAACTTAGAAGTATTTGAAAGAGGAAGGACAAGCATGATTTAAAGGAATTTTTCACACGTGTATCTCCTTTACTTTTAAAAGCAGGTTGACTATAGAGGAACCTGTACCAAGCTTATAGTTTATGTTGTACTGTGTCCTTTGTATTTCTGGCCCACTAACCAAAAAAGAAGACGTTATTGTCTTTTGAGGCACTGTATTTGCATAGTTGGCTACTGGAGAGTTTAGTGTACATAGATCAGATGGCTCGACTTGCTTACTGCAGCTATAATGCTTTCCTTATTACTGGACCTCCCTATAGATATTTAATGGATCTTGCCATTACATTTAGACTCTTGCCCATTGCTATACAGCCCTAACTCATGCATCTTAGTACCCAGCATCCTTCTGTTCTATCAAAATCTTCTATTCCTCCCACAAATATATATTGTAGTAGCACAGCTGCCTCTGCTAATCAGAGTCCTAATCTTGCAAGCAGAAATCCATAATGAACCAGGAGTTCCTTAGCAACCACATGTACCTGGAAACTAAAGGGGCAACCTCAGCGAGAACAATGTCTTCTTTCAAAGCTGTAACATGAATAAGATAAATCTAAAAAAAAATAGAGACCACTGGTAAATCTGAATCTGGGTGAGATGATAATGAGATGGCACAAGTTCCAATCAGATTGGAACTTGTAATGGCATATATCGTTGTCCTTTCTATGGCCTCCAAAAATAGAGGGTAATGCTCATCATTTAATTCTAACTATGCACACTACACTTGAAATGCAGTTTAATCCTGCTATAATTATTTATAGAATCATATGTGCACTTTGTGTAGGTTTTTAGCAAGCCCACAGTAGGAATCAAAGTCATGGCTCCTATGCGAGGGTATTCTAGGAGGATGGTATATATGTGTACAAATAATTAATATAGCATTAATATAGCATATTCAGCATGCATTTCAGATTTGTCAATTAAGGTTTGCTTTGTTGCATGCAATCATGTAGTGGTGGGTGGGTGGAGAAACCAGACGGCCTATTGAAAATTATTGTTTTGCTGATGCCACTCTGAAGAAACATTCATGGCCATTGAAAGTTAGATGTGGGGGGCGTGGCTGGCCGTGCACGGAGAGAGACGTGCTCTGGGAAAGCTCCGCCAGGCCCGAACACATCCAACGCCATCCTGTGCGGACATTTGCTGACTAACCCTACGAATCTCTCTGCCCTGACTCCTGGGTCTCCCCTGAACAGATCCCTGCCCGAGGTATCTCTCTAGGGCGCTGGATCGCTCTGCCAGGCGAGGTCCGACCGGCGCCATCCACTGCTGGGCCGCCGCCATCTTGAGGCCGGTGGAGCCTGGGGACTCTCCGAGCTCCGGTGCTGCGACCGCGGCGAAAATAGGAGCAGCGACCACCTCTGGACCTATCCGCAGCTGTACCCCAGGAAGGGGGATATTTTGGGACTGCTTTCGGGCGCGGCGATCGGGGATCCTCCGGCTGTCCGCAAATTTAGACCGCGGCTTGGGCCTACTCGCGGCGGCCATCTTGTGAATCCGGGCCTCCAAAGATCGGCTGTTTCTGCCCTCAATCTCGGGCCCATCGGCAGATTCCCGCCCACAACCACTGCGGGGACACCCAGCTTGCCACCTGGAGCAGTTAGATCTCCACCGGCCCTCTGAAAGTGTCCACAGGCACGACCGCGAACGAGAGAGGACGCATCCTGGAGGAGCTCCGTCGGGCCTGATTATATCCGCGCCCCTATTCTAACACCTGGGTCCAACCTAAGCCGCTCCATACCTCTGCTGGGACCGGGGGACGCTCCACGGTGCGGGCTCAACCCGCCGCCATCCACTGCCTTTCTGCCACCATCTTGAGGCCTGCGATGCCTGCCAGACCCACCGAGTGACACGTCCGCGGGACGGACGGCGCTCACATCCGGAGCCATCCGCTGCAGCAACACCGGAGGTAAGACTTTTCACCTACCCTCCCGGTAATCCGATTGCGGACCCCCGGCCATCCGTAAATCCAGGCCGCGGCTCGGGCCTACACACGGCGGCCATCTTGCTCCTCCCCAGCGCCAGGCCATTCCACACTAAAATCCCTGTATCCAGTTCCCTGACTGGTCACTCTCTCCCACTTACCCACCAAGACACTGTACCCAACTGCCTGATCTGTGACACCCCTGTGGAAGTGACTGCAGGCTCTGATATCCACCCGTGGCCATCTTAGTACACCCCAATAGCCCCTATACCTGAGTTGTACATCCAGCCATAAAGTGTCCTGCAGTGGATGGTGCGGACTGTGGAGGACCCAGTAAAACTACTTGTTCTGAAAATTTCAGGGGGCGCATGCACGGTGCGCCAGTTATGAGTCGCGCCTAGGCACAGCTCTGTTGCACCCGGCCCACTAAATAAGAATCCCCAGGGCTACAAACCTCATTTCACCCCAGAAATCATAAGCACCCCTGCGGGAACACTGCGTGCATGACCGGCTCCAAGAAGAAGCTCGGCAAGAGACAGCAGCACTCGCTCACAAACTTCCTTCTGGACATGGAACAGAGGACCGGGAAATCGTCCCAAAATGGCGCCAGTGGCAGTATGTGGGGAGAGGGAGAACTCGTCTCACATCCACAAATGGGACAAGACAACCGTGAGTACAACTCTCCCCTCTCCAAGGCAGACTTGGATGAGAGCCTATCCCTAATCTTCAATAAGCTTGTAGATAAAATTGAGAAAGAGGTGCACAAGTCCACGTCAGCTCTCTCCCAAGAGATCGCTAGCATAGGAGGCCGCACAGACCGCCTGGAGGCCAAGCACGATGAACTTTCACTAGCACATAACGACCTTAGGAAGGACTATGAGAACCTTGCCGATAATTTCGCCTTCATGCAGGCTCAGGTCGAGGACTTAGACAACCGTAACCGCCGCCAGAATATACGCGTGCGCGGTATCCCTGAATCCACCATAGACCTCATGCCTGCAGTGTCAAAAATATTTCATGACCTTCTCCCAGAGAAACCGCTATCTGCATTTGCATGTGACAGGATCCACAGGGCCCTCCGCCCCAAACCCACCCCTGAAAATCCTCCCAGGGATGTGATTATGTGTATGAAAGACTTTCTGGTGAAGGAGGATATCATGCGAGCATCCAGAAATACTCCCAATATTTCCTTTGAAGGCAAAAGGATTCAAATTTATCCTGATATCTCCCCGGCCACCTTGGATAGGAGGCGCAGGATGAAGGAGGTCACCTCTGTGTTGCAATCTGCCAGGATAAGGTACCGCTGGGGCTTCCCCTTCAAGCTCACGATTCCCCACAATGGCTCTACGTACACTGTGTACAACGTGATTGAGGGGAAAGAACTCCTGGTAAAGCTGGGCCTCCTGCCTCCTGAACCGCAGGCTCGCCCCCCCGCCACTCCTAGGCCCTCACCCATTTGGTCTACGCCATCCAACAGGAGAAGCCAAAGAGATCAGAGGAGACTGTTCAACCCTTTTCAAAACCAGCATGCATGATCTATCCCTGACCTCCTCCAATTATCACACCTCAATTCCTGCACAGATCTTCACTGTCCCCTGACCACCCTCTCATCTATGTTTGGCCCCTTTTGGCCACAAGTTCTCTATGTTAAATGTCTCCATCTGTGCTCCTAGCATGCTGCTGACTATCACCCTTCGTTTTTGTTTACCATTTTTTTTTCTCGTACGCACTAAGGTTACTCCAGGTCTGACTTTTCCACCTACAGGTCCACGACGAGGTTATGGGTCCCCGGGGTAATCACACAATACTGTTACCTCGCTGACCCTCCCTCGCCTCGGTTCACCTCTGATTGCAACCTTGTCTAAACACTCACGCACTTATATTTTTTTGTCTCTATGTCATTTATGCATTGCCGCAGGTATTTTTTCTCATGTATTTTCAACATAGCCATCCTTACAGGGCCGGGTGAATCCACCGTTGCTGGATTGACCCCCTTCCTGCCTTGGTTCTCTCCTGGACCCCCACTCTCCGTGGTGGTCCGGCTGGAACTGATGCCGGAGATGGACCGTTTTTTTTTCTGGTCCCTCATTTTTTATTTTATTGTTTTGCCTGATGGGTACCTACCTGTCCCAAGGTTCCTGGTAGTTACCAGGTCTGTATACTATTTCAATATATTGTTTAAAATGTTTAGAATATGTTACACCGTTATTGTATGCAAGCTTTCTCACACATCTATATCTTTGGATATTATTGGTCAAAATAGGTCAGTTTGTTGCCACCCCACAGCATCCACATGCACTAGGTTCACCTTCAAATTATTACTTAAGCCGTTTAGACTATGTCACACCAATATTTCTTGCAAACTCTTACGCACATCTACACCTCTGGGTATTATGGATCAACTTAAGTTGGTTTGCCGCCACCTCCTTGGTCCCATATATACCATGATTACCCTCACGCTAGCTCTCTTTGTCTGTTGGAATGGGACTTAAAATATTATCACATAATACGAACGGCTTTAACTCTCCTCATAAAAGAAAAAAGGCATTCCAGCAGTACAAAAGGTTAGGCGCTGACATTATTCTATTACAAGAAACCCACTTTGCCTCACCCAACCATCCTAAGTACTTCAACAAACTATATAATCAAGCCTACTATACCACTTTTAACAACAAAACCAGGGGCGTTGCTATTTTCATACGCAACTCACTGGTTTTTGACATTCAGAATATATATAGAGACCCCGATAGTCGATTCCTTATACTCAAGGGCAATATCAACAACCGTGACATCACGATAGCCTCAGTATATGCCCCCAATGACACCCACACCTCGTTCTTCTCTAGGTTCTTTGAAACTCTAGACAAATTTCACTCGCCACATATGATAATAGGTGGTGATTTCAATCTAGCCGCCCACCCAATACTTGACAGGAGCAATATTTCCCCCCATACCAAATCCTTCTCTAAAACCATCAATCGTCTTCTTAACAAATCACAGCTGATAGACACCTGGAGAGCACACAACACAGGCACTAAGGCTTACACACACTATTCACACCCACACGACTGCTACGCTAGACTTGACTATATATTCTCCACACCTATCTTACTGGCCAATTCTGCTCAAGCTCAAATATACCCGTGCCCATGGTCTGACCATGACATTGTGGCATTCTCCACTTCATACATAGGCCTCATCCCATCACCTTACAATTGGCGATTCAATGACTCCCTTCTGACAGACGCAGCAAACAGGTCCGCAATCTCCTCCTATATTGAAAACTACTTTGCAGATAATGTGAATGGAGACACATTGCCCACCTCTATATGGGTAGCCCATAAGGCGGTCCTGAGAGGCCAGATTATCAGTATTGCAGCCGCAAAAAACAAAGAAAAACAAGCAGACATCAAAAGACTTACTAACGAATTACACCACTTGTACATCAAATTACATCATTCTACCGATCCTATCATTACCCAACAAATACAGGACACACGTAAGGCATTAGACCTGATCCTTTCTGCCAACGCTGAGCGCTCCCTCAGATTCTCCAAGGCTAAATTTATTCTACATAGCAATTCGCACTCGACAATGTTCGCTAGGAAACTAAAACAAGATTGCAACCCTACTCATATATATAAGCTTAGAGATGAGAGAGGCAATATTGTGGCTCACCCGCAGAAAGTGATGGAAATATTTAACTCCTTCTACAAAAACCTCATGTCAGATCCTAACATCCCACCAGGGACCGCCTCTAAGTCATGGCTCGAAAGTCTCAACCTTCCCTCCCTTGACCCAAATCAACTAGATATCCTTAATGCACCATGCACGACAGAAGAAATCACTCAAATAATAAAATCTCTGAAAACCTCCACCGCCCCTGGCCCTGACGGTTATTCTTCCCTATACTATAAAAAATTCGCTCCACTACTAGCCCCACACTTAAAAAACCTCTTTAATCATATTTTGGAGGGCAACACCTTTCCAAATGAAATGCTTCTGGCTAACCTGTCACTGATCCCCAAACCCGATAAGGACCACTCACTTCCCCAAAATTTCCGCCCTATTTCAGTGCTAAACAACGACCTCAAAATTTTCGGTCGCATTTTGGCTGACAGACTTGCCAAAGTTATCTCACCCTTAATCCACATTGACCAGTCCGGGTTCATTCCCAATAGGCAGATCACCGATAACATTAGGCTGGTCACTAACATTATCCAAGACGCCAATCTCCACTCACGCCAAGCTTGTCTCCTTAGCCTTGACATACACAAGGCTTTCGACAGTGTCAGCTGGTCATACCTAAACCATATACTGCCCAGATTTGGTATCTCAGGTCGTTTCTTACAGGGGTTCAATGCACTATATAGCTCCCCTCAAACCCGTATTAGGCTCCCAGGAGTTAACTCAACATTTTTCCCTATTGGTAGAGGCACCAGACAGGGTTGCCCACTATCCCCACTCCTATTTGCCCTGGCCATAGAGCCTCTAGCACAAGCCATAAGATCAAACCATGACATATCAGGATACATTAAAGAAGACCACGATTATAAAATCAGCTTATATGCGGACGACGCCTTGGTTTTCATCACGAACCCTCACACCTCCATACCTGTCCTTCTTAAAGAACTAGACCTATTTCATAAAATATCGGGTCTTAAAATTAATCTAAATAAATGTTCCGCCATGCCCATTAACATCCCCATAAACACCCTCAATCTTCTCCAGTCTAACTTCCCCTTTACATGGGTCACCTCCTCGATTAAATACCTGGGGGTCAACATCACCCCTAATCACCGAGAACTATTCAAAGCTAATTACACCCCATTATTCAAACGGATCAACACACTTTTGAACACCTGGTCCCCCTACCATATTTCCTTCCTGGGCAGAGTGTGCGCTATAAAAATGACCATTCTTCCTAAACTCTTATATTATTTCCGCTCACTTCCAATTAACGTTTCGAGATCCAAGCTGGAAGCCATACAGAGACTTATAAACAAATTCATATGGGCAAACAAGAGACCCAGATATAGCTACGCACTACAACACAGATCCCAATCTTCTGGCGGCCTAGGCCTCCCTAATATCTGGAAGTACTTCCTGGCTGCGAGACTATCACAACTATCCCAGTGGTTCTCTCCGATCAGGAACATTCCCTGGCTGATGTTTGAGTCCTCATCCATCGCCCCTCTATACCTACAGGGGATTCTGTGGTCAAGATATGTCCTATACCGTGACCTCATCAAGCGCAACATTATAGTAGCCCACCTGTACCAACTCTGGCTCAACACTAGAGACCTTTTTCAGTTATCCTCAGAGATCTCCCCCCTCACATCATTTCTGGGAGACCCTAGACTTATCTCAGCCTACCATGATAGGCCTTCATTTTCCATCTGGATAAACCGTAATCTACTCACTTTGAATTCACTGCAATCCAGGTGGAGATTTAAAACATTTGAATCCCTACAAAGCGAACACAGTATTCCCCCCTCTGAACATGAAAATTTTTTACTGATCAAGTCCTTCTATCAAAAACACTTTTCACTCTCCACCACTCCCACAGTCACTGTTTTCGAGAGGGTGTGCCTGTCCTCCTCCAGAGACAGGGGTATGATCTCCAGATTATACAATTACCTTAATTCCCACTCCATCCCTGAAAAGTCCCACCCTATGCTTCAATGGGAGGCCGAACTGAATGTCACCCTTCCCCTTGACACCTGGCTCACCATGTCGACTAATCTTAGGAAATGTAATAGAGCAATCTCTTTCAGAGAAACCCCAATGAAACTGTTCGCCAGATGGTACCTTACCCCGTCTAAGATTCACACCTTTTACCCTACACTCCCTCCATATTGCTTCAGGGGCTGTCAGACAGAGGGCACACTGCTTCACATATTTTGGAACTGCCCACGCTTGTCCCCCCTGTGGTTGGAAGCAGCCAACAGATTTGAAAAATCTTCCAAACATAGATTCCCTCTCACGCCTCAAATTTGCCTCCTCTATGACAACATCCCTGATGTGCCCCTTCCATGTTCTAGACTTTTCCATTCACTCTGTAGCTCTATTCAGTGGATGATTGCATTTAACTGGAGATCTGATGTTATATCATGGCCTCAGGTACTTGATAGGATGGATCTCTTGATGCTCACTGAGAGAATCTACCATGTTCTCAATGATAGCCGTCACATCTTTGAAACAAAATGGGCATACTGGTCACTCCCCGATTGAATGTACCATTCCCTCTATAGATATATCCATGTTCTATATTGCTGATTGGTTAGTCTAAGCCTCAACATAGCACCGATATGATTACCCATCATTGACCATTCTATGTATATTCATGTGTGTACTTCTATGATGTACTTTTTCCACAACTTACATGTACTAACGTTGCTTGTATGCGATTTATTGTTCTACAATAAAAACTTTTGTAAACAAAAAAGAAAGTTAGATGTGAAAGAGGAAGGTTTTCTTGGTAGGCTTAGAATGCAATTGCATTTGGTCTGGCGGGATGGTGGCAGCTTTAGCACCTCTAATGGCTTTCTCCTTTGACTGCATACTGCTCTGTCACATTGATGTTGTAAATGATACATTTGTAATGGTCTTATTACTAAAGTTTTTTGGTTTGTTTGTTTTTTACTATTCAATACCTTTGTATTCCTCTTTATTTTCTTGCAACAAAGTAATTTAAACTTTCTGTTCTCTTCAGGCCATCTTTCCTACTATTGTCTCTCTCTGTCCCCTCAAGTTAATCAATGTTTTTTTGGGATAAAAAGACTATTTGACCCCATTGTCCATGAACAGTGCTCTTTTTTAAAGATAGATGGAAAAGTTTACTTTTAGTGTGTTTATTCTTTTTTTTTTCTCACCACACACAGCATCTTACTGACAATGAAGCCCCCAAGCTATAGGTGGTCTGTACAAAGCTTAGAGGTGTGATCTACACTGTTATTAATCTGTTGTTAATTATTTTCCATCTATTCTTTTTTAACCCTATAGTTTTTGCCTTTTGTCTATTTACATATTTCTCTTATTTTAAAGATATGTTTCTATGCTATATTTCCTTGAAGAATAAATCTTACCTATGACTTATTACATAGCTAGCATTCTTCTCTGCCTTCGTCCACCCTTTTCTCTATTTCCTTACTAACAACCTTACTAACAATCCTTTCCTTATCTCTATATACAATCATACATATCTGTCCTGCTTTTATGGAAGTCCATGCAAAGATCTATCATTCATTCACACCATAATGTATCCCTCATTTTTTTGCACACCTTTCGGAGATGTACCATGTACATATAATTGCCTTCCTGCTTATAATCTACTGTGAAGATAATGAGGTGTGTTAGTTATTGTTTTTTTTTCCATAGAGAAATCAGTGTGGGTTCCAATTTTTCTCTTATTGATGTAAGTTCTTTTAGTTCTGTCAGTTAAGTTTTGACTTTCTTTTTTGTTCTTATTTTTTAAAGCAAGGAGACAAAAGCAACACAAAGTTGTTTGTTATTTTACCTTTTTCTATTTCTGGGTGTTAACAACTTGTTTTTCAAAAAGTCTTTTGTTAATTAATACTGCTGCAGTCAGAGCAGTTTAAAACAACCAATATATTGCTATTGATCAATATTTGCTGTACTGGCACATCAAGCTTTAACAACTGTCAGTCAATGAGCTAACACAGTGAAAAAAAATACCCATCTGAACATCTGACAACAAAGTGGTTTATATATCTCACAAGTATCCTCAAATGGAAGCAGCCTTTTTTCCGTCGCTGCCATCTGTAGAGTTACACAGATGGCTACCCAATTAAAACACATTCCTTTAATGAAAATATATTTCTATATAATAATGACACACAAACCAACTGCAATACTTTTTACACTTTAGGATGGTTTACGATTCTCAAAACCTTTGTGTGCCTTTGTGTATGTACAGAAGTTTAGAAAAGTCAGTACAAAGGGTCTTAAAGTCCATTTTATGTTTGACTGGTTTTCCTTGAATAATGTAGACATATTTCTAGCATTCTGCAGAACATTCTGTTAAAAGCCTTTCACCTCACATGCAAACACTTGCCTACTTTGGGTTGACTTACTAAACTGGAGAGTGGAACATCTGGTGCAGCTCTGCACAGTCACCAATCAGCTTCCAGGTTTTAGCCTAGGTTCACACTGAATGCGGGTTTGAAATTGTGTGAGTTCAGCTGAATCTGCAAAAATTTAAATCCAGCATTTCAGTCTGAATTGGGGTGCAATTTGAGAGATATCTGTGCGGGTTCTATTGAAATCGCTACCAAAGTCACCAAAAGTAGTGCAGAAACTACTTTTGGGAATCGTTGCGGTGCCACAAAGTCAGCGTTGCACCAATTATGATGGTGTTGTTGCCAGCAATAGGCTCCCATTTGGCATGCGGTTTGACATGTCAAATCAGCCCAATGTGACCGTCGGCTTATTCTCAAAGCTTAATTAAACAAGCTAAAGTTAGAAGCTGTGCTGTGCAGAGCTTCACCAGATTTTGCACTCAGCTTTAGTAAATCAACTCCCTTGACACTTTCCCAGCAGCTACTGCTGTGGAAATGAAGACAAGTGTGGACATCCATGGTGCTTGAAATGATGAAAAAAAACGTACCCACCACAAGTGAACAGCACTAAAAAATAGTGGCAGCTTGTAAACTAAGATTGGCCTTATCATTTGTTATGTAATTGTTTTTTTTTGTTTTGATGTTGTGGACTTTTTAAAAAATCTGGTGCAACTGTGCATTGGTAGCCAATTAGCTTCTAACTTTGGCTTATTCAATTAAGCTTTGGCAATAAAACCTGAACACTGATTGGTTTCTATGCAGAGCTGCACCAGATTATGCACTCTCCAGTTTTAGTTAGGATTCATGTACACGGGAAGTTGATCAACCTCTCCAGAACGATTTAACTTGACAGCTAGAAAACCAGTGTCCAAAAATGGCTGTTTAGCCATGTTTACATGCCACGTTTAGCCGCGTTTGCATTTGGAAGCATTTTGAAAAAAAATAAAAGTTTTTTGTTAAAATGAAAAATGTCTGTAAACGAAACGCTGCTAAATGCGAGTTGCCGCGTTTAGCCATGGTTAGCCGCGTTTGGCGCTTGAAATGCCTCTAAACACATCTGAACGCATTTTTGTTGGGTTCCAGAAAAAGCCTCTAAACTCAACTGCCTAGAAATTATTATAAACGGCCCTGTGTACATGTACTGATAAGATAACATAGAGGAGAGTTCAGGAGCAGTTGAAAAAAATGCCCAACTGCTCCTAAATGTCAGTTTACCAGCAGCAGTGTACATGAGGCCTAAATAAACCTCACTATGTACATACAGCAGCTCTAGCAGCTGCTACTGTAAAAAAAAAAGGTTGTTATATACAGTGTTTATCAGCACTGCTCAGTCATGATATAGAGACACAAAGTAACATTGCTGTATTTGTATTTACTCTGTTTTATTGATCTGTAGTTTGTCTGTCAGGTAAAGCAATCTGACAAGCAAAAAAAAATGTTTGTTTGTTTCCTTTTTTTAATAAAATTAATCTCCATAGCCCTATTAGCCCTTAGTTTACGCTAAACATTATAAGTTATGCCAAGCGCACACAAACACCTTCTCTGCTGCCCTCTATAGATGCAGAAAAGCCATTTCATAGGGTGCATTGGGGGTATATGGTCCATACCCTCAAAAAGTTTGGATTTTATGGTCCGATACTATCCTCTATACTAGCACTATACTCCTGTACTTCAGCACAGGTATACTCATCGGGCTTATTGTCCAAAAACGTTTCCCATTTCAAATGGAACTGGTCAGGGTTGTCCATTCTCACCGCAGATTTTTAACCTGATGGTTGAACAATTAGCAGAATCTGTCTGCTCCCATACCATGATCACAGGCTTTAAATTTCACACTAGGCCCCATGTCATAAATCTGTTTGCAGATACATTATACTCTTATTGACAAACCCATCTAAATCTTTATGTTGTGTTCACCAGATCCTTCAATGTTTCAGCTCTATTACATATTATAGGGTAAACTTTACTCAATTTAGTAGTTCCTCTTAGAAAGCATAGAAATAAGCGCGCAACCCCAATCTTTAAAAATTGTGCAATCACAACGGAGTGAATAACAATGTATCAAACCATAAATTAATAAAAAAACGGGTGTGTTGAAAAAACACTAGACCAGGTGAACAAAAATGTTGATCTTCCAGGTTAGCCAGTAGAGGAAGTGCAGAATGCCCCCAGCCACGGTAGAAGTGGGACCCAACTCTAAAGTCTCATTTCATCCGGGACCCAACTCTAAAGTAAGCGAAATACAGGGGCGTAACGTGGGAGTCCAATCATCAGGTGGAACCATTGTCTCTTGCTTTCTTGATCTTGCCCTTGAGCCACAGGGGTGATTGCAGGGTTGTAGGCACCGCACGTTTGTTGGATCCCTGGCCAGCATTGGAGGTATCCATGTCAGCCTCTTGGGACATGAGCCTCAAATGTAGAAGTAATTTCTTTCCCTCAGACAGGGTGGAGAAAGCATATTGTTTACCATTTACTGTGAACGTAACCACAAATGGGAAGGCCCACTTATATTTAATGGCCCTCTGGGTTAGGGCGTGAAGAATCGGCTTCAGAGATCTCCTTCTCTGTTTGGTGGATGGAGAAAGGTCAGCAAAAAGTTGTACCTGATGACCTTGGCACATCACAGCCTGGGCAGAACTCGCTTGCCTCATGACTTCCTCCTTCACGGAGTAATGGTGGGGTTTGGCGATGATGTCTCTCGGGGATCCGTCCTTCCTGGGGGGCCCTATAGCCCTGTGGGCCCTGTCGAGTTCCAATCGCTGAGGAGTGATATCAGGAAAGAGATTTTTAATCAAGTCCTGCACTGCCCCTGGGGCATTAAGTACGGTCTCGGGAAGACCACGGATTCTAATATTCAACCTCCTAGACCTGTTCTCGAGGTCATCTATGCGGGACATCGCCAAATCAAGTTGGTCTTGAAGTGTATGTATGTGCCCGTAGTTCTGGGACGTTGCGGCTATTGTTTCCTCCAATTAGTTTTCAATCGCTTCAATCCTAATGCCCAGTGATTGAAAGTCTGCTTTTAGGTCCCCTGTGATTTTAGCTGCAGTTTGAGACAGGCCTCTGTCTAGCAGGTTTGAAAACTTGAGGAATAAGTCCTCCATTATGAGAGCAGAATCATGTGGATGTGCATCCTGACAGGAATTGCCTGGCTGCAGAGAGGTATTAGCTACCAGTGGTGAGGGGGAGAAGTCAGTCACAGTACGCCTGTTCAGCGATTCAGTGGAGGCAGGGGATGGGGAGTATAATTGTAGGGGATTCCCCAGTTTTTCAGGGGTAACATGTTGAAGGATGAGGGATGGCTCTGACCTGTAGTTCCTTTGATCGTCCGTGCTGAGCGCTGGAATCTGAGGCAGCTGTGTGGCGGCCATCTTGGGATTTCCTCCCGTTCCCGCCGCGTCTAATAATGGCCCCAAATCTCGTCGGACTGCGGGCCGGGTCATGTAAAGAGGTGCCCGCTAGTGTGTGGAGCGAGCCTGCAGCCGTTCTAGCTCCTGGGGGTGCCGTGTACCGAGCTGTGGGCACCGCGGTGTTAGCCTGGAGCGGAGCTCACGGATCAGGCAGCCATCTCCGTTGCCCGTGCATGCGCACTCCGTGAACAAAAATGTTAAACCCAAACGAAAAAACAATATATATGGATAATTGAATCATCAAAGTCCTCAAAAAAAAAAAAAAAAAAAAAATATATATATATATATATATATATATATATATATATATATATATATCTCAAAATCTTGACCAAAATCTTGACCACCAGATATTTCCAAGAAATAGTTCATTAAGCGCTGCAGACTTTAACCCAACATATTGAAGAAACTTGCATCCTTATATTCAACTGAAGAAATAAAAATACTGACTCTTACCAAATCGTTGGACCCCGGTTTTAAGGAGGTCAGATGAACTTGTGCATCAGCCTGCCGGTCCTAGTGTACAATCACTTATCTTGGGGATGGGGTGCTTCTATCTTGCAAGAAGAAAGAGAAAAGACTTCAGCTGTCTTTCCAGGCTGTATGACACAGAGAGGAAGCAGTCAGATTTCAGTTTTAAGCTTGGAAGATGCGGGATAATGGACTCTGAACTTGTAGACTCAGTGGAAATGGAAGGAGAAAAAATAAATCCTCATGGTGCAGTATATCCAAAGAATGTATTAAAAACTTACACAGCAAGTACCATTCCACTTTTAAAATTCTCACAGCAAGTCACTTCAAGAACTCAGGGTGGAGGAGAAAAAAATATATAAAAAGGCATCAAAAATATATTGTAGATAAAATATGCAGCCAAGGAGCGAACCAAAGGGCTGGAGTATATGAGTGTGATGACGTATTGAGAACTGCTCCACCCGATGCGTTTCCCCACAACTGGCTTCAACTGGTAAAGAAGACTGACTTCCCACGCCACCACATCACACTTAAATACTTCCTGGGTGGGTGTGACACCGGAAGTGAGATTTTTCAGTCCCTCCCCCGGGGTCACCATAGTAAAACAACTTCAGATTACAGAAAAAAACAGTAGGATATAAAGCTGACACATTAGAGAGTGATCTCACCAAAATTACTAACATGGAAAGGGAAACACTTTTAAAACCCAAAATCAGGAACACAAATAATAATAGTTTTGAGTGGGCATTTGTTACGACTTTTTCATCACAACATTGGTGGGTTAATAGAATTATGAAAAAGCACTGGAAAATTCTCAAAGAAGATGAGATACTGGGGGCACATTTACCCAGCAGACCTAATGTCATCTATAGGAGAACTGCCACCTTGAAGGACAGACTGGCACCCAGTGCTATTGACATACCCCCCAAAATTAGTATGTTTGGTAACTTTAAAAGTTTTCTTTCCATGTAGGCGATGCAAAGTGTGCAAAAATTCTGAAACTATGAGGTCTTCTACTTTTAGTTCATATGTGACATCTAGGACCTACAGAATTAAGGAGTTCATCACTTGTGAAACTAAAGGAGTAATATATCTTCTTATTTGCCCTTGTGGGCTACAATATATTGGTAGAACCAAAAGAGCATTGAATATTAGAATAGGGGAACACATAGGAAATATCTCCAAAGGTTTTACTGAACATAGCGTTTCAAAACATTTTCTGTTACACCATAACAAAGATCCCTCTTTACTGAAACTATTGGCCATTGAGAAATATACTCCACACTGGAGGGGAGATGACTTGGTGAGACATATCTCGATGTGAGACTCGTTGGATATATGACCTCCAATGTTATCGACCCTTCGACTTATATAGATAACAGTTGATATGCCCGACCTTCGCCTTCTTAATATTTTTAGAGGTACTTTTTAAATGTGCAACTTGTAATTTGTATTTCTGAAAATCATCTTTTTTTTTTATATATATATTTTTTCTCACCAATTTTAAAGGTTTAATAATACCGGCTGATCAATTTAATTTATTTTTTTGCTGTCCTTACCGAAGCAGAGACCATTTAGATTACTAAACAATCTGTGATTTATTGATCCAATGCTGCATCTGTTTCCTTCCGGCACTGTAGTGAGAACTGAGTGATCAAGCACCACTGAACACTCAGCTCTCCCCCTTTGATCTGAGCAGAGAGCCTTGACTGTCAGTCAGTGGCTCTCTGCTGCCCCCTCCAGTGCTCACAGAAGCACTGAGCTGTGGAGAGGGTGGGAGCCCCTGGCTTAGGCTCTTAGCAACTCTCTGAGAGGCTGAGTCAGCTGCCCATCCAGGCATCTGGGTGGATAACAACCATATAATTGAGAGCCTGGACATCAGAGTCCCATTGGCTGAATACAGGTCACAGGTGTGCAGAACAAGCTACACTCCTATGTTCCATAGGGGAAGTACTATATAGCCAAAAAGCTTTGGCTATACTTCTCCTCTAAATAACACAGCTATACTGTTTGAGTTTGGCAAACAAAGTATTGACATACTGTATATGCACCTCTAACTTCACATAGCAAAGCTGGCACATGAGCTTTTTAGAAACAAAACCTTTTTTTTTTCTTTTTATCTACTATGAGCTGCCATTTCTTGCAAGGGATAGAGACAATCACACTATTAACCTAGCAACATGTATCAAGAGTGGAAAAAAGGTGGGAGTTCAAGCAAACAGAGAATTACGCACTGGCCATGATAGAAGCGGAAGGGACTGAAATCAGTTAAAAGGGTGAAAATACCGGATCTTGGGGGGGGGGGTGGTGTTAGAATGGTTTTGTTAGAATTTTTTTTTATGTATTTTGTACTGTATGCGAAAATATCCTTAAAATAAAGATTTAATATAAAAGTGGAAAAAAAATCTTCAACTAAATCCACCTCTTAAACGAATAAGGTTTATGTCCGCATTGAGGAGCTTTAGTACACTGAATAAAAAGAAGGCTAAGTTTTGACTCTGGATACCATCACTGACTCTCTATTCTTCTCTAAGCAATCAAACCAAATCATGTTGATGTACATACCTTCCACACAAAAAATAGCAATACCTTTCCTATGATGATTTGTTATGTGCAGGGCTGGACAGGGACACAATTTGGGCCTGGACTTCATCCAGACCAGCCCACTTTAATTTTACAAGCATGTACAAAAACAGTATATAAACTATATGCAACGGCACAAAAAAAACATTAAATTTCTACTAAGGCCTCGTTCTCATGGGATGTATTAAAGTGTGAAGGCCATGTTACAAGCATGGTGATGTACAGGTGCCCTGTGCATCCTTATGCAGGCATTCCCATTCATGTCAATTGGGATGTAGTGGCTGTAAGGACACTGGTACCCAATCTGACATGTGGGTGCGAGTACACAGACCCGAACACAAACAATATGAGTTCAGGGACATGCACCCAAACAGATGTCAAATTGAGTGTTGGCTGTGTCCATTCAACAGCTGCATCCCAATTGACATTAATGGAACTGCTGCATGGGGATGCACAGAACACCCATGTGAGGGCGCAGGTAAACATGGCCCTCACATGGGTGTTTGCTGTAGTATGCCCTGTGTGAACAACAATGCCTCACTATGTTTCTTAATTTATTTTTATAATGTTATTTTTAATATATTTTAATATATTTTACTTTTTTTTGGTGAAACATCATTGGTCTAAAGAGATTTTTTTAAACAGAGAAAGGGTCTGAGCCCCATTTCCCGCTGTGCAGCCTCAGCTGCACTGCAGATAAATGAATAGATGCTCTGTACAGAGACTCCTATTCATTCACAAACTGAAGCATAATTTACTATGCTTCATTGATAAATGGACACAGAAGTGATCAGAACTGATCGCTACTGTGTCCATTCAGGAAGGGGTTTGTAAACATGAACACTACACAGTTCATCGATCTCTCATCCCAACAGCAGCTGCAGTTGGTGGAGATACCACCTGAGATTTGGTCCCTTCCATCATTCATGAGATTCATCGATCTGGATATCCATGTTTTTATGATTCGGTGTTGCTGACATCCGGGTCCACTGCTCTCAATAAGAGCATTCATTTCTATTAAACTAGAGAAGATTTACCACCACGGATGTTCCACATGTCAGTCCTTTACATCCATTAATTTGAGCATATTCATCTTATGGCTGTGGACTTATACTGAGTTTTCCTTTTCAGGATCTGATTTGTGCTATTGGACACATTTTGTTATTACATAATACACCATGTTGGACTTTTTTATTAATTTTCATTGAATGTTCATTAGAATGTTCATCTTGTTTATGTACACTTCCAGTGTATATTAAGTTTAGCGCTACATTCCACTCACCTTCCTATGTGATTATTTGTCACACTCCTATGTAGCTTTATTCACTTTTTATCTTTTAGATATTTATCTTATATCAGTTTGCGCAGTATTATCTTATATTTCCAGAAATAATAACAGCTTCAATATATACTGTATAAAATGTAGCCATCATCTTTCTATGCATAAGTAGATTTAGTCTAATAGCAGCTTTAAGTTAGGGGATTGCTATTTTATTTATTTTTTAGCTATGCATGGTGTATAGAAGGATTTAAACCTGTAGATATGTATTGCTGTCTAGTGATTTTAGCAGAAAGATCTCCGAAGCTCCCATCCTTCATACAAAGGTTAAAGCTTGGTTGCTACTAGATCCTTGTTTTGCTCTGAAATTTTTATGTTTTCATGCAAGCCCAATTCACAAAGCAGTAAAGCACATTACAAAAATGTGTAGAGAAAAACCGGGATGGCCGCACTCCAAAAAAAATGGTTCCTTTTAATAAAAACTGGTCACAACATGAATATATCACAGCAAAACATCAGGAAAAGAGCTAACGCGTTTCACACTATCATACAGCACATTATTTGATGGAAATCATATTGGCTGTCATTACTAACAATAACTGTTTTTATGGTTAATAATAATCATTATACCCTAGTGAACTGAGCATTATGGTGCCAAAAGGTCACCTAGATATTCTCCCTTTGGAACAGAGCAATTTGTTCATTTCATCTGCTGACTTAACAGTAATATATTGAAATGCTGTATTTTTATTTCATCACAAACAATGCTTTCTTATGGTAATATTGTCCTGCAAAAATATATTTGATATTACAGTTGCCTAACAAGCTGTCCACATTTCTCCTGGATGAATATCTAACCCCAAAAACATACCAGGGTATCATTATTTAGCAGTAGGGATGAGCTTCGTATTCTAGTCGAACTCATGTTCGACTCAAACATCGTATTTTCAATTGTTCGCCGAATTACGAAAGTTTTGGGCTGTTCGCACCAAATTCAAATTACGTTTCACAGCCCATAATTCACTGCGGCATCACAGTACATTGCTGGCTGATGATTGGCCAAGAATGCACTATGACCCGCATGCTTGGCCAATCACAGCGCGAAAAAAACGGAGAGCCATAATTGGCCAAAGCCAGGGTGGCTTTGGCCAATTATGGCTCAGGGGGTTTAGTACACGCCCCACACTATAAAAGGCCGCCTGCAGGTCAGCCTTGTGTAGTGTGTTGCGGTGGTTAAGAGAGAACAGAGAGAGACAGAGAGATTTTTTGCAGGTAGATAGAGCAGGCAGGCTAGTCAGTTAAAGTTACAGTGTGTAGAGGATATATATACATCCCAGGTGTTGTACATATACTGTATTTATACACTGTATAGTTTTGCTAGATCAGCTCTTCCTAATTTACTGGCAGGCAGGCGATTATGCTAGCTGCAGTATTCTCACGTAATGTATTGCCTGTGTCCTCTGCAGTGTGCACCATAAAGCTACATGGTGTGTGTACTGCCTTTGTCCTCTGTAGTTTGCAACTAAATCTACTTGGTGTGTACTGCCCGTGTCCTCTGCAGATTGCACCTAAAGCTATGTAGTGTGTACTGCCCGTGTCCTCTGCAGTGTGCACCTAAAGCTACGTGGTGTGTGTACTGTCTGTGTCTGTAATATTTTTCTCAATGATTTTCATCCATATTGCAGGGACCAGACATTACATTAAAGCGGAGTTCCACCTAAAAATGGAACTTCCGCTTAATCCACTCCTTGCCCCCTTACATGCCACATTTGGCATGTAATTTTTTTGAGGGGGGGTGGGGGCTTCAGGAGGAGTGGGACGTCCTGTCTCACTTCCTCCTTCCGCCAAGGGGCTGGTAAGGTGAATAGCTTAATTGCCTTATTGCAGCCCCTCCCTGTAGGTAAGCGCCTGTCCAATCGGACGGCGCCGCACAGCTCGCGCATGCGCAGTGGGTGCCCAGGCCGTGAAGCCAAAAGCTGTCACTGCCGGGTGCCTACACTAGGAATGAAGACGCCGGCAAGGGGGGGGCGAGGAGCGGAGCCCCGGCCGGCGCGTCGCTGGAACCATAGAGCAGGTAAGTGTCTTTTTATTAAAAGCCAGCAGCTACACTTTTTGTAGCTGCTGACTTAATAAACTTAAAAACAGGCTGGAACACCCCTTTAACCCTCCTGGCGGTATTCCCGAGCGTGACTCGGGGTGGATTTTTTGTGCCAAAATCGGTAACCCTGAGTCACGGTCGGGGTAGCTATGCACTCCATTGACTCTTAGGAGAAACGGACTACACTTCCCACAATGCCCTGTGCTATTGGAACATGTGACACCTTCGCACGGACTTATGGGGGAGGTTACTTAAAGAAAGGGCGCGGCTGATTTCTCTCTCTCTGGACCTGCACTCTTCTCCTCTGCGGAGCTGCTGACAATACAGCCGTGCTGCTAGGCCAGAAGCCTGAGCCTAGACCCACCGAGAGACCAGCCATCCAGAAGGAAGCACTGCATGTTGTGTGCCTGTTATTGTGACCCCAGCCAAGCAGAGGCCACAATACCCTGCAATAACAGACTTCTGATGTGTCAAGGGAGGGTTCGAGTGAATTAAATAGGGGTGAGACAAGTTTAAAGAAAGTAGATCCCAAAACAACCAGCGGCTCCTTTGGGGGTAGCGCTACATAAAGAAATCATAAATACATGAGAGTGGATGGAAGTGGCAATGTATACTGTGCATTAGGAGAATGGAATGGGACTATGACCCAGTGCCCTGTTACTTTCCAGGCTCTGGGTAACATGAAGTAAAATATTGGGTGCTTGGTGGAAAGTGTTTGCTAGATGTTGTGTTTGGGCTCTCCGACCAGTGGTGCTCTCTTATCTCTAAATGAAAAGTTCTTTCTTACAAATTACTAGAATTACTTTTTCTAGTCATTTAAAATAAAAAATAAACTTGCTTCTTGAAACTTACAGAATTTTAGATCTGCTTACACTGATCTGCACTCGTTCTTAATTCCTGTACCTTTGACTTGTTGTCCATGGCAAGCTTAACATTTAATCACAGGATGAATACTTGAGATTAAGTAATGTAACCTGTTGAGTTAATGGAGATGAAAACTCTGCAATTAGCTGATTTGATAGTTACTCATACATGGGTAGATAATTATGTTTTTTGTCATACCGCGCAAAGAAATTGAAATCCAAATAAGATGAAATAATCATATTAAGATTGGAAGTTGCTGTTTTAGGCAAATATGAATTGTTAAGATATGCAGCAACACCCTACAATGAATAGGATTAAGATACAGCTTGCCTTTGAATATAAATACATCTGGAATCGGTGTGAGTCCAAGTGAAAAGGATAAGTAGTGTTGTGTTTCAAAATAAGAATTAGATTTGTTTCATGCCTAAGGTGTATTATTTAAATCTTTTATACTGAATACTATAAATATATATATATATATATAAATATATATATATATATATATATATATATATATATATATATATATATATATATCTCTTTTATACTGGTCATGATGATGGTCAGTCATGCCTACTCATCATCAGTTAAAAAAACGATTTTGTCAGAACGCGGTGACGTAAAACACAACAACGTGCTGAAAAAAATGAAGTTCAATGCTTCCAAGCATGCGTCGACTTGATTCTAAACATGCGTGGATTTTTAACCGATGGACGTGCCTACAAACAATCGTTTTTTTTTTTCTAATCGGTTAGGTATCCATCGGTTAATTTTAAAACAAGTTTCACACACGATCGGTTTGGTCTGCTAAAAACGGTCCATCAGACCGTTCTAATCGGATTGACCGATCATGTGTACGCGGCATAAACTGGAGTTCAGTTGCTTAACCTTTTTCATCTGAAGCCTGTAATGGAAAAACAACATTATCTGGGCACAATTAGCATCATGTCCACTACTTCCCCTTATGTCTGCCAAGTCTGTTTGTCAAAATATATACATTTAAAACTGTGTCTTTTTTAATGAAAAACAAGTGGGGAAGACTATAAGCTAGCAAATTCATTTCTACTTTATTTGTTTTACATTATACCAAAATTATGTTCTATGCACTCTATGTCCTTGTGTGTGTAAGGTATGTTCAGGTTTGTATTTTTTGTTTATTATTTAATTATATTTTTATGGTGATGAGGCTGAAAACAAGATGTGACACAGGTCTTCTTATTGGAGGTACAGCATCAGGGGCGATGAGGTGGGTGCCTATATTTAATTTTAATCTTAAAAGATGATCATTTTTATCAAATCAAACTCAGGGCTGCTATTGCAACAGTAATCCTTTGACTGCTGTGACATGTTACATAGAAAGTCTACAACTATGACATATCTAATACATCTTTGGTAGTCAAAGCTATAACGTATAGAAGTCCAATTTCCCACAGTGTACATATGCAGTTTGAATTGCTGCACATATCATGTGTGTGCAGACATAAGTAAAGCAGCCATGAAAGCTAAAATTAGGAAAGGCAGGTGAATTTCTTAAACATATGCAAAAATCAACCATTGCCCGACTCATGTACAATTTGTACATATAGTTAGAGAAATATAGCTCTGGGGCAATTAAGTTAAATCTATTCATTGAGTCACTGCTGTACAACTGCTATGCAGCACAACCGTTAGGAAAATGTTGCTACTAGCAGAACCTAATCACACAAATGTTTTCTTTAGATAGAGCCTATTTAGAAATACAACAAACCAGGAAAGTTATACAAAAATATGTAAATGAGCTGTTAATCAGTTAGCTTGTTTGTTGGCCATTACACTAAAAATGCCACAATGGGAGTCTTGCTGTTGAGATGATAAATTCGAGCAATTATGCTTGACAACCAACAATTATTCAGCTCACAAATGGAGGTGGAGAAATTTGAGTGCACTTGTTAAAATAATTTTTCTGTTTTCCAACATGAATTTCAGGTGATTTTGCATAGACATAACAATGACTTTGCCTACTGTACATGGCTTCGATTTAGGATGTAAGGTCTTTAAACCTACAGATATCATGTATTCCACAAACAGGTTCAAGCTCTTTATCATAAAGTATCTTCATGTCATATACATAAAAAGTGTGGGGGAAAAATAGGTTTGAACCTATACAATGCAAAATAGTGATTGATGAATTTAATTCATGGAAACATTATGGTGCATCTAAGCCTCAGATGTCTAAAATTACATTTGCAGCTATTTTGTCTTTATTGCTGCTTTCTACTGTCTTCATGGATCCATTCCTAAAATAAATCATTATTGTAAGGTTGATGTTACCATGATAAACTGTAGATCATAAAAACTAAGCATTTAAAAACAAAGAGGAGCACAGTTTTCCAATTAAGTCACTGTTTTATGTATAGTTTTTGGATTAAAAACAAAGACTATTCCTGAAATGTAAAATATAATGTAATGAATTTCAAAAACATGTACCTAAAGTAAAAATGTCAAACTTTTCCTGCTGTATAGACAGGTGGGCCATCAGGAAAGAACAGGAGACAAAGAGGGTAAACCAGTATTTAAGGGAAGTGGTGAAATTCAAATATCAGGATTCCCTGGCATTTGGGGCTCTCACAGAACACAAGGTTTACCAATATAATGCCTAGGCTTGGTCCTATGCAGCAGTGGATCCTGCAGAGATGGTATTTTAGAGACGTTTTCAAGCGTGATCAAACAGCAGTGAATAAAGTGTATCACAGAAAATAGTGGGATTGCAACATTTAAATAAGGGTCAACTGATTCAATTAGGGACACAAGAGACTTTCTTCACTGTATAATCACTCCAATCTCGACCCAAATATTTCTTTATGCAGATAATTCTTGTAATATCGAAAACTTCTGAAAGTATAGAGCTAACCAAATCCACATCTTCAAAAGATAAGCACTTCACAATTACCTAGATAATTGGGTTTAAAAAGACATGTCCATCAAGTCCAACCAAAAGGAGAAAAAATACAATAAATAAAAAATGTGTATCCTCTGAAACCTGCAGTTGATCCAGAGGATGGCAAAAACCCAAATAAGCATGGTCCAAATTGCTCAAACAGAAGAAAAATACTTTGTGATCTTTTAAGGCAATCAGATACTCCCTTGATAAACAATCTACAGTATTATTACTTAGAAATATTATTAAAAATATATTTGTGTAATCAGAATAAGGCTAGAACTAGTTGTTGGGTGACTTTACAGTCTGAATAGGAGTGATGCCGATCTCTCAGGAAGAGTCACTCCTCCATTGTAATCACCAATGTTGTGCTGTCCATTTTAATTAGGGTATCAGGCGAAGAGAACAGGAGAACAGAGGGCAGGAGTTTCTATTCTTAATGAAAACCACACTTTACCTAATTACATTTTAACAATTTATACATAATTTGGTAAGTAGAAATGTTCCATCTACCCTTACATTCTACCAGACCTAGAACACAGTAAAAATATTGCTGGCGCAAGTGGAAATATATGTTATATTATGTTATTATAGTGGGTTTGCTGCAATCAAGGAAGAAAGGGTCAGGGCACCAGTTGGTGTCTGGTCCTTAAAGGAATAAGTGTAGTAAGTGGATTGCGCTTCCCTTCTTTTTCCTTTATTTATCACCACCTGTTTCTAGGTGCTAATTAAATTATTAATCATCAATACACAACACCTCTATTTAAATAAACCAATGTGCCTATACGCGTTTCCCAATCAATGTTGCTTACTGAGGATGCAACATTGATTGCGAAACGCGTATAGGCTGCTGATACCCACAGAACTGCGCGCTGATCATGAGGTAGGCGCTGGGGGAACCTGAGAGGAACAACTTTTACCTTCCATCTTGGCTTGGCTTTGCATACATGGTTGGAGAAGCTTGGTGCCGGCATACGGGCACATTTAAATGTGAGTGCAATATCTGTTTGATTTTAAGTAGCCAATAACATTTTTTACGTATTACACCATAAGGGGCACTCCTCTTTTTTATGAGCCATTGTATTAGAGATAGAGACCCCATTGGCATATTCAAGGCATCTGGCGATTGGTGAACAGACGTGTAAAAGGAGTGGTTATCCTGGGAATGAACCAAAGGCATTTTGATTGATTGAGATCTGGTGAGTGGCCATTTCTAGCGGTGACGGGAATATCACAGAAAGTGGTGTCATTATCGTTGTAATATAAACCCATGGGAGAAGAACGCAAATTAATATTTAATCAGCACATTGGGACTTTAATAGAGGATCTATTTTGTAATCCTCCATCGAATTGTTACATATATATGTTGTTTCACCAGATATATTGTTCTATAATATTGTTTTTTTATTATATATTTTTTTGTTTTTTGTATAACACTTGTTTGCCTTGGTTGGGCAGTCACCTTTAATATATTGGATAAGGGTACTAAAGCACTATATGCGCACTATATCAACCATATAGACAAGTTCACGATAGTTGCTTATAGGTCTCTTCTGGGTGTACTTGTATGCTCCAGGAGAAAGAATATTAGCACATTGGTTTATTTAAATTGAGGTGTTGTGTATTGATGATTAATAATTTAATCAGCACCTAGAAACAGGTGGTGATAAATAAAAGGAAAAAGAAGGGGAGCGAAATCCACTTACTACACTTAGACCTAGAACACACACAGCACCAGCAGCACCAGAAGCCCCATGTGAGGGATGACTTGGAACAATGTGCTGAGAAAGCAGTGATTGATCTGAGCACAAAGTGCAAGCAAAAATTAAAAAAGATGGAGCACTAGAAACGCAGCTAGTGCAATATGGAAATAGTTCCAAAGTCCAGGTGTGCCAGTAGGCAAAGTTCATTCACTGCTGAGACCAGACCAGGGTTTAGAGGTTCTGATCTGTATCAGTGTGGACAGACAGCTGTAGAGAGCAGAAGTGACACTGTGGATATAGGTGACTGAGTGCAGTATGTCAGTTAAAATTCAATTTTTTTCCCCCTTCCCCCCCTCCTCCACCTCCCACTAAATACAAATTTTAAATTGCTCTTTATATCTCCGTGATATTGAAATTGTTCAACCATTTACTATTCCATTATGTTTTACAATATGTACTACAATTCTGTACACTGTTATACCTAATCTTTTTGTACAATCCTACTTATGCTTCAATAAACCTTGGATTGTGAAAAAAAAAAAAAAAAAAAGAAATTCAATGTTTAATAAAAGTAAGATCAACTCATATTTTGGTGAGATATAATGTGCATAGCATAAGTAGTTTGGGCTCCTGTAGTCCAGCTGGGCAGCGGTGGTGGTCAGCAGTTCCCAGAGGCTCCAGTCAGGGCCATCTTAATAGCATCTTGGGCCCCTGGGCAAAGTAATGCTCAGTGCCCAGGTGTGCCCTCTCATTAAGACAGTGGATATGCCTGATGAAAGCAAGCTTAACCACACCTCCCGTCCATCACTACTGATGTGCTTGTTGTGTGACCTCCTTCAGTCTCGGAGCCTCAGGAAACACCGTAGCTTATGTCAGGGATACCACATGCAGGCATCCAGCAGGGGTGACCAAATCAGTTGGCTGCACTTAAAGGAATCAGGACCATATGAATGAGTGAAAACATATATATATATATATAGATATAGATAATGACAGCAAGTGAAAGATGAACGTAACACAGCAAACCCTATATGAACACCTAACTAACTATATACAAGTGGGGGGAAACCCATATAAGCAAAACAGGATAAGGACACTAGGAGAGGGGAACAGTGAGCCAGGTACTGGGAGAAGAAGGTGAGTAGAGGGAGCAGGATGCAGGTTCCAGGGGACATGTTTCTATATCAGGATTCAAGATCAAGGACAGAAACAGGTCGGACTCAGGCAGGGACACAGCTTGCAGGAAAAATACTGAAGCACTGGACTAAGGTGCAAGCTAATATATCCCAGCAGTTCCATCAGGTGTAGCCTAATGACCTGTACGCTCTATCTGCTGGGAGAAACCCTTTGGTGGCCACCAGAACTATGCCCTTTCATTTTCAACACAACAGTGCCACAAGCAGGTGACCCAAGCAAGGACACAGGTCCTGACAGTGTAGTTTTTTTTTAATGTGCCTTCTATTTAGGAGCACCCTACTGATCGAGTGTATGCAACAGGACTTGCACAATCTAGATTTTGCATGTGTCTTGACAGCACTATGCCTTTTCTTAACCTAAAAAACTTCGCTGCCACCCTAAACCGCCACCACAGACCCAGTAAAATCCTGGTAATTCTGGGTATAGGCTAAGATAGCCCCCCCCCCCACTGAGCACCCAGTTACCAGGCCCAAGTGTTGTCACATGAGAAGAGGTGCAGTCGTTAATCAAGTGTAACCCTGTTTAGTTTAAATGGGTGGTTGAACAATCAGTTAAGAAAACACAGTACACATTGGAAACAAAAACACACAAAAAAATCTGAAATAGCTACAAGTCTAAATTTATATTGGATGTCAATTTTCTTGAATTTATAGAGCTGTAAACTAAATTCAGATAGAATACAAGAACTCATGAGAGCTCAGATAAACAATAAAAAAGTAGTCAAGAAGTGGAGGAACAATCAATTACTACTGTAATTAGTTTATGTTGATTTATTTGAAGTAAAAGACACACACACACACACACACAGTCTTTGGAAAGTGTCAGGTTTAATATATTATAAAAGTGCACCCACTGCTTCTTTAGCCCCCAAAATACTACAGAGCATCAAAGAGAATAATATCTCCCATAAGTGTTGATACAACTGCTAAATGTATAACTACAGAAAATTAACGCATCATAGGTTTTAATATAAAAATCCAAAACATAAAAGAAATAGCGTATCATGCTCAATGTCTGGTTATCATGCAGTGAATCAGCCAGGAACATTTCCAAATCTGATTTTTAAGTTTGTCATTTATAAGCTGTTTGAAACATTGTTCTTTAATGCTATGAATTAGTCATTGATGTCCACTTGGATGGAGGATAATCTCTAAATCTCAATATAGATTACTTAGTACAATTAAAATAAATATATACCAGTAGCTGCTATGCAGGAGCATCAGACTAATTATTTTTTGGCTTTTTTTCTTAAGATAATGGACACATTGCTGCCAGTAGGCAAATCCCTGTCATATAAAAACGGTTTCTCTCCCCAGCAATTTTGATGAAAACTACAGGTGGACATGGATTAGAATGGAAGTACCTAATTGAAATTCATCCTCAGTTATGCCTTGGATGGAATGCATGCTGATCAAACACAAATCTACATGAACTCATTCAAATAGAATGCAAATTTTCAAGGCAAAACTGCAATTTGCTATATAAACACATTTTTAGAATAGTTAAAATGTCCTATATGAAACTTAAACAATGAATTTTATTCATTAAAAACGTTATTTCTTTCAAATTTACGTTTTGCTAGAACCATTTTTAGCATGAGACAATTGCAGATCTTTGCTTAGTGCAATAGGCAAGAGTAGGAAGCTCCAAAACAGAGCACAGAAAGAGTTTAAATAGTTACCATCCTGCTACTGGGGAAATCGAACATATTTTTGAAATGTGCTAGCATCTAAAACTTGGGTAATTTAAAGTAAGACTCCATCCAAATTTTTTTTATGTTTTAGTTAGCTTGAGAAAGAGTTAGGACTTTCTTTGAATGCTGTGTGGACCACATCTACAGAGAGATCCTTTTACTTCTTTTTCAGAGACATGCAATATGGCATATCTCAGCAAAGTGAGTACACCGCCCATCTTTCATAGATACTACCATAATTGGTGCCCCCTTTTGAAGTTGTTTCCTCTAATCCTGTTCTGATAACAACTGTAATTATGCTCCTCATTTTCTCTAACTATATCTTCCATGAGGGATTTAGACACCAATGTTTTTTTGTGCTTTTGTTACATTAACCTCCCTGGCGGTGTGATTCTTCAGGAAAAACATGCTGAAAGCGGTACAATTATTTGCAAGGAAATTTGGCGTTTTATACTGTAGGCCTGTAATTTTTAGAAATAACTCACTTAAATCTGACCAAACAAGATTCTAATAGGCATCCCGGGTATGACATTTTTTTAAAAACAAAATTATAAATTATAATATAATAAATAATTATAAATAATTATAACAAATAATAATATAATTATAATAAAAATTATTCAATAATGTAATCAAATCAAAATCACTGAAATTTGCTCAGTTGCAGAATTGTCGCTGTCATTATTTTATTTTTTTTATGACGAATTTCCCCACAAATCGCTATCGCACAATTCTGCAAGTGATTATAATTTATTATCGCTGTTTTTTAGCTGATCTAAAACTATTTTTGACATAAAGGGACACTTTTGGTTGCTATGGACAATCTACAGTTATATATCAGACAGGAGGCTTCGTATCTTGCATTAAACCTTTCTTTTTAATGCCCATAGCAGAATTTACAGAAAAATAATTTCTTTAAACAGTAGAAATTTTTTATCATTAAAACTACAGTACCCAGCAGCCCCGGACTCTCCTCCCCTAGGCCATAGTCTCTATATAAGGGGCTGTCTGGGTCTCCTCCTTCTTTCTGCTCATGGCTAGATAAGTATCTCCATCATTCTTATTGTTTTTTCTCTTAAATGTGATTATTGTATTACTCTTGCGATTTTTTCTTATCTGCGATTTTTCCTTAAAAAGGAAATCGTTCAGCTCACCCTTATTACCGTTATTAATATATATATTTATATATATCGCTATCTTCCCCTTATAACAACATTGTTTTCTTACAATATCGTTTTCTTACATTCTAACCCTCTTCTTCCTGATCCAGAATACAGCGGTATTTCCCCTGCTATTCCGTTTTTCATCTTATCGACGGCGGGTGCCTGTACTCACAGTTTCACCTTACGGTCGCCATTTTCTTTCTGGATCCCCTGTCTCCTCACACTCTCTCCCCCCGCGCACGCCACGCTTCGCGCGCTTGTAACATCTAGGGGCGCGGCTGAGTGACGCGATGCCCGGCGTCACACCTCAGAGACTCCAGGCGCCCAATTAGAACGCTCCCGGCCATAATCCCGCGATATTACGGCCGGGGCTTCTGCCGGCGGTTCCTCCTCCCCACCAGTCTTGTGCTGCATGGGGAAGGAGTAACTGCTTGCTGGCAAAGTCGTTCCTTTTTTGCTAAATTCACAGGTATCCTACCCATAGGTTCCAACCAGTATTTCCTCTCTGTATTAGTTCTGGATTGTCAGTGATTTATCCCTGGCTGTCCTGCCGTTTTTTTTACAGCATCCCTTAGGATATTTCTATCTCATTATGGCTAATGATAGCAATGTGTTGTCCGGACTCACCGGATTGGCCAATGAGGTGGTGGACTTAGATGCCTCTCATCTATTGTCCACGGTCCAAATCCAGGACCTAATTAATAAGTCAATTCAAGCAGCTTTAGCTGCTAATGCTCAGATTAAAACATCCTTGCCTGCCACCTCTGAGAACGCCCCTATTAGGGGTAAAGCGTCCCAAAAACGCAAGCACTTAACAGGGGAAGTTTATAGCATGTCCCAGGCAGGACCCGAACCGGACTGCCACACCCCGCATATACCTGACTTATATCGACCCTTGGGCCCCAAGGAGAACAAAAAAGGGCAAAAATCCGCCAGACGGATAAAACCAGATTCTTTTGAAACGTCTGATGACGATTCCGGCGAGTCTGACAGGGCCGAGGCCTCTGATTCAGACCTGGAAGATGCGGGGTTAACGGCGGACTATCATGACGCCAGTACTGAGGTACCACAAGAAGCCATCCTAGACTCTCAGGGTCAACCTTTGTTTAACCCTGATGAAATTTCCCATCCTCGCTTGGGGGATTGGGCTCCACTACCCCATGTAGTACAATACCTTGAACTCTGGACTAGACGGTCCCTAGACAAGGTGAACCGCAACAAGTTGTGTGCGGAATGCCCCAGACCGTATGTGGCAAACAAGGTTGCTATCACCCCGGAAATAGACCCGGTGCTCCTCAAATACCTCACAAGGTCCGGGAGATACTCAAAAAAGAGTATTGAAAGGTCTTTTAAGGCCATTCAGGACCGCATACTTGATCTTTTGGGCCCGCTCACTAAAATCTTGAATTTGTCGGAGCAGGCGGCCTCCTCGGACCAACCAATTGACCTGACGCAACTTAGGGGCTGGGCCCATCGTGCGATTTGCATGCTGGGTACCGCAAATACGACCTGTTCAGTGGAGCGTCGTCGCTCCATCTTAATGAAACTAGAACCCCAACTTAGTCATTTAGCGGAGAATGAACCAGGTCCCTCCGCCGATGGACTCCTGTTCGGGGACGACCTGATAAAAAACATTAACAAATTTGTTAGTCTCTTCTCGAGCCTGGATAAGGCACAGACCTCTCTGAGAAAATCCCAACCTGGCAGGGTTTTTGGGAAGGCCGGTAGAAGTAGAGGGCGATCCACCAGCCGCACTGCTCCATACAGGCCCTATTCTAGACCGCCAAACCAGCAGTTCACTCCTGCTCCTCAGCCATACGCTTTACCCATGCCCCAACCAGCACCCTTCTTCCCTCCCCGAGGACGCCCCTGGAGAGGACGCGCAGGTCGTGGATTTCCTAGAGCTAGACCACCGACCGGTGAGTACATTCCCACTTTCAGTTCCACATACACTGGTGGGGGGCAGACTAATGTATTTTTCCCACGTCTGGTCCACGATTTCGGCAGACGTGTGGATTCTCAATACGGTGACGGGCTACCGAATAGAGTTCCTATCTCTTCCGACCCTAAATATAATACCCCATCCCATCCGATTTTCTTCCCAAAACATGGAACTGATAGACAACGAGCTCAAAGAGCTTCTCTCCAAAGGGGCGGTTCAGGAAGTAGATCCCCTCTCGCCCGGCTTTATCAGCAACATCTTCTTAGTGAAGAAGAAAGACGGCGGCTACCGCCCTGTCATAAATCTGAGAGACCTGAACCAGCACGTGGTTTACCACCATTTCAAGATGGAAGGTATCCATCTGTTATGCGATCTCCTCTGGCCGGGAGACTGGCTGGTAAAAATAGACTTAAAGGACGCATACCTTACCGTCCCCATTCACCACGAATCTCAATCTTTCCTAAGATTTCAGTGGAAGGACCGAATGTGGCAGTTCACCTGCCTCCCGTTCGGATTGTCATCGGCCCCTTGGTGCTTCACCAAACTACTCGCTGAGGAGCAGAGGTGTACGCCTCATCATCTATCTGGACGACCTTCTTATTATGGCACGTTCCAGAACACAGGCCTTATTACACAGCCAATGGGCGGTTTCTTTACTAGTGGAACTCGGATTCCTCATCAATGACAAGAAATCAGTGCTGGATCCCTCTCAGAAGATGGAAGGTTATACTACTATTACCAAAATCGAAATTGGCTCTGATTCGCAAGGAAATCAGAGCCACGTTACGCAAAGGTCAGGTATCCTTACGTATGATTGCACGCATAGTAGGCCTCTTGTCGGCCTCTATCCAAGCAATATTTCCACCGAACTCTCGCTACCTTACGGATTCCAGCGACTGGACGCTGGACCGTACGATCTTCCTTACATTACAAACCCTGTGGGGTCCTTTCCATACAGACCTATTCGCCTCTCGCCTCAACCGGCAACTTCCCCGCTTTTACAGTTGGAGACCGGATCCGGAAGCATCAGCAGTCGATGCATTCCGGCAAATCTGGGCACGGGGGACGCACTATGCGTTTCCCCCGTTCAATATGATCACCAGAACCCTTCTTCAAGTGGCAAACCAGAAGGCGACAGTGGTGTTGATCACCCCCTGGTGGCCAACACAACCGTGGTTTCCCCTTCTCCTGGGAATGTCGATCGACTATCCCCGATTGATTCCTTACTCCCTTCATCTTCTGTCAAACACAACCAGGGGTTTCCACCCCCTGATAATGAACGGCAGCCTTCCTCTCTTAGCGTGGTTGGTTTCGGGGTCGACGACACCGATAACACTATTTCACAATCAGCCAGAGACCTCCTCGCCTTGGCCTGGGCCCCAGGGACTAGATCGGCGTACCGATCTGCCTGGTCCCTGTGGGTTCGTTGGTGTGATCAACGGCAAATTGATGCCATTCATGCACCTGTATCAGCAGTAGTGAACTATCTAGCGGACTCTTATGAGGCCGGAAAATCCTATAGTTCACTGAATATTTATAGATCAGCCATCTCGGCTTATCACTGCCCAGTGGATACTTTGCCTGTAGGTAAACACCCTTTGATATGTAGGCTCCTCCGGGGAGTAAAATTCAAACGTCCTCCCCGTCCTAGATACCAGTCTACATGGGATGTCTCCCGTGTTCTAGAGCTCTTCTCCACTTGGGAGGACAATGACGTCCTCTCTTTGAAGAACCTTTCCATCAAACTCACTACCCTTTTGTGCCTGGTTTCCATCAAAAGGGTCTCAGACGTAAAGGCACTGGACATCTCCTGGCGGCAATTTTCGCCAGGAGGGGTTCGGTTTTCCGTGGTTCGTAGAACGAAAACAAGAATTCAAACTGTGTTTTACCCCTTCTTTCCTGATCATCCCCACATTTGTGTGGTACGATGTTTGCAACAATATGAGTCACGGACGGCAGTCCTGTGGTCGACCGTTCATAACCAACTGTTGATTTCCTATGTGAAACCTCACCTTCCGGTATCCTTGGCCATGTTAGCCAGGTGGGTAAGAGCAGCCATGGAAATGGCCGGTATCGACATCTCACTCTTTGGAGCTCACTCATCAAGAGGTGCCATGGCTACCAAAGTGGTCACGTCAGGTGGTTCACTCTCGGACCTTCTGCTAGCGGCAGATTGGTCGTCAGAAACGACTTTTCGACAATATTATTTCCGACCACAAGAACACGTCTCTACTTCTATACTTTAATAGTGTATACTTGCATGTCATATACAGTATATGTTAGCTTTAAACTTGCAAGATACAAAGCCTCCTGTCTGATATATAATTCGGGATTTTCCTAGCTACTATGACGGAAAATCTGAGTTATATGATGACAGGAGGCGAGTATCTTCCCTCCCTTCCCACCCCTGTCACGATATGTATTCTCGTTTCAGGCTATTGAGGAGTGGACTCTTCGTCTGCACAGCCGACAATAAAGCGTTCTTGAGTTCCCGAATGATGATTATTCTATTCTGTTCCAGTTGAACACAGTTGAAAATGGCCCAGTTGGCCCTACTTCCAGCTCCGGAGGAGAAGCCCTCGATCGACGCAGATCAACTTTCACAGTGACAGGATTACGTATTGTTTCCAGGATCGCACGAAAGAAAGAGGAGGAGGAGACCCAGACAGCCCCTTATATAGAGACTATGGCCTAGGGGAGGAGTGTCCGGGGCTGCTGGGTACTGTAGTTTTAATGATAAAAAAATTCTACTGTTTAAAGAAATTATTTTTCTGTAAATTCTGCTATGGGCATTAAAAAGAAAGGTTTAATGCAAGATACTCACCTCCTGTCATCATATAACTCAGATTTTCCGTCATAGTAGCTAGGAAAATCCCGAATTTGCAGGGAGAAAGAAACGTTTTTATTATATAAAATAACATGCAGGACACTGGGCAGACCACTAGGGACAAGGGGGGTGTGTTTTTTTTACATACAGTACTGTAATCTATAAGATTACAGTATACTGTATGTAATGTGTTTGTTTACTTTTTTGAATTTGGCGCCGTTCTCCGTCCCCGTGCGTCGTAACGTCACAGGGAACGGAGATCGGCGGCACAGGAGGACGCTCGCTCGCACAGAGCGGTGGCATCGCTGGATCCAGGGACAAGGTAAGTAAACAGTGCCTGTGGATCTAGCGAGGCAAGCCCGAGTCGGGGTTACCGCTCGCAGCATGAAAATCTAACCCCGAGTCAGACTCGGGAATACCGCCAGGCAGGTTAAAGCATAATCTATAGGCCAGAAACACTCCATGTGAATGTGGTTAAATTTTACTTTGCAAAGAATACCCAATCATGGAAATAAGAAAAATACAGCTTATTTGCTTGCAAATGGTAGACAGTAGAGCTTCACCAGATTCACTAAGCTCTGCTAAGTGCAATTGTCCTTAGTAAATCAACAGCAAAGAATACAAAAATAGGGCTAATTAAAAAAAAAAAAAATAAGAGTACAAGCCAGCATGGTGAAATCCAGCGGTCTTGCCTCTAATTTCAAACATCCAGGAATGAGAAAATTCCTTTATCTGTCATGTTGTCCCCTAAGAGTTCATGTAATCTATGTTGCATAGGCTCCAACTGCTTAAATTGTTGAAGGTACAGGGCCAGATTCTCGTCCAGCGGCGTATCTCTGCGGCGGCGCAACGTATTCGATTTACGTTACGCCGCCGCAACTTAGACGGGCAAGTGCTGTATTCTCAAAGCACTTGCTCCGTAAGTAGCGTAAATCGGCCGGCGTAAGCCCGCCTAATTCAAATTTGTATCAGGGGACGTGTTTTATGTAAATGTACTGTGACACGACGTGATTGACGTTTTTCCCGAAGGGCGCATGCGCCGTCCGTGGAATTTTCCAGTGTGCATTGCTCCAAAGTACACCGCAAGGACGTCATTGGTTTCGACGTGAACGTAAATGACGTCCAGCCCCATTCACGGACGACTTACGCAAACGACGTAACTTTTTCAAACTTCGACGCGGGAATGACGGCCATACTTAACATTGGTGCGCCGCAGTTATGCCTCATATAGCAGGGGCAACATTACGCCGGGAAAAGCCTAATGTAAACGGCGTATCTTTACTGCGTCGGCCGCGCGTACGTTCGGGAATTCGCGTATCTATCTAATTTACATATTTTGACGCGTAAATTAGCTTACACGTCCCTAGAGGTCAGTGGAAAAATGCAGTTACGATCCGACGGCGTAAGAGACTTATGCCTGTCGGATCTAATGGATATCTATGCGTAACTGATTCTAAGAATCAGGCGCATAGATGCGACAGCTCGGATTAGGACTTACGACGGCGTACATGGCGCTGCGCCATCGTAAGTCCATTCAGAATCTGGGCCATAGTTTAAAAACATAAAGCTTTATTAATTAAAAAAGTATTTCTTGTTTATAAGAATCAACCTTTAATTAGGTTGTACAGGTTTGATAAAAAAAGAGAAATTCCCTGTTAGCAGGGAGATATGCTGCCAATTGTAACAGCACTGGTGAACAGAGTGAACCTCAAATGCGGTTAGCAAGGATTTCAATGCGCTTCTTTATGTGAGAACTCAGTATTGGGCCCCAGGCATCACTCCACACAAAGAGAAGTTTGGGGGTTCTCTACATCATCTCTCTCTCACATAAAGAAAGGCGTTGAGCTACTAAGGATGGACACATTACAACATGCGACCAGAGCTTAGCATTTAAAATTGTAATATACTCTTTAATGATTCCAATACACCTCTATATGCAAGTGATTATCTAGAGAGAGAAAATAACCGCTCAGTAGTCTTCAAAGAACCTCCTCACTGGAACCAAACCATGGGTGCCGGCACTGCAATAGTGATGCAAAAATACGAAGGAAACTTGGACAGCCGCACTCCAAAAATTTTCTTTTAATTAAAATCGATCACAAAATAAACATGCCACAGCAAAAAAATTGGAACAAAAGCTAACGTTTCGCACTGTAGCTTCAGTGCTTAGTCATAGCTGGTACCATAGCTGCCACACAAACAGGAGTTTGGGGGTTTTCTACATCATATCACTTAAACATATAGGGATGTATTAGGCCACTAAGGGAGTTGGCATGAAATACCATCAACCCTTAGCATAGAAAAGTTAGAGAGAACATGTCCAACAAGTTAGGACAAGGCCTATAAGCGATTAGCACTTATGTCAAGCACATAGTAAATAGGAGTTGTAGAGACAACTAGTAGTTGCGTATGAGAGGCAATATAGCTCAGGTAATCATAGTTGCATATAAGAGGCAAATATTGCTCAGATAATTATAGTTGCATATGAGAGGCAAATATAGCTCAGGTAATTTGAGGGTAGATGTCCCTTTAAGATATTCCTTAGCAAACAGTCCTTAGCACAACAGTATATCCCAAGTAGTATGTTGATAGCCACAAGGCATAATAAATAACAGCAATTGTTTTAGATGGAACATATTCAGCAGATCTTCCTATAGCACTACAAGTATCACAATAGCTACTTATCCGTTTGCAGGGCTTCAGTGTAGAAAGTAGGGAATCCGTAGTGAATGGTGTCTGTAAGGAAGCCTCAAATGTTGTCCCCAGTAATGGCACGATGTTGCAGTAAATGCAGCAAGTCTAATGCAGGCTGGTCCATTGTTGCAGCATGGGGAGCAATGGCACCGATGTTTGTAGCATGGCCAAGCTATGACTGACAATAATAGAATGGTGTGCAGAAGGCACACTGCTCTGTTTAAAGGTAGGGCTCAGGTGCAGTGCATTAGCACTGATTTGAAAAGAAGTGCCGAATGCTGCGGCGCACTTCCGCGCTCCACGGTGGAACGCATGCGGCGCCGGGCGATGATGTCATCACGCTTTCGCTGCAATGCGCTTCAGCGTGGAGCACATAACAGGAAGAAGAGGGTGCGAGGAGCGCCCCGTTACACCAATAATCAATACATTGGTGACTGAACTTCCTGAGCAAAGCACACAAGAGTTAATCCAGTGTGACTATAATTTCATTAGAACATTAATGTCCCATCATGGTTTTCTTTTGGAGGCATAGCAAAAATATGCATAGGTGATAGAGTTGCAAACTGGTTTTGTTAATTAAACTATTAGGCCTCGTACAGACGAGGGGACATGTCCGATGAAAACGGTCCACGGACCGTTTTCATCGGACATGTCCGCTCTGAGATTTCGGTCTGATGGTTGTACACACCATCAAACCGAAATCCCCGCAGACAGACAGCGCGGTGACGTGGCGGTGATGTTGACACCGCCACGTCCGCAAACCAGGAAGTAAAATACTTCCACGCATGCGTCGAATCCATTCGACGCATGCGGGAGATTTCTGTCCGCTGGTTAGGTGTACTAACTAGCGGGCATGTCGGACGGACGGGTTTCCAGCCGACAAGTTTTAAAGCATGCTTTAAAACTTTTGTCTGCTGGAAACCTGTCTGCTAGGCTGTACACACGGTCGGATCTGTCCGCTGAAACTGGCCTGCGGACCAGTTTCAGCAGACATGTTCGGTCGTGTGTACAAGGCCTTAGAGTGTATAGTTATACTGAATTCACATTTTAAAAAACATTTTTGTAAGTGGTACAGATATTTAGTCTTATCCTTGCCTAACTTTACTGCCTAAATTAGTGACCAATTGTTAGGTTATAAATGTTTAATATCTCATCACTATAAAAAATTCATAAGCTTTCCGACCTGATGTATGCCTCTTAGAGACTGAAAACTGACATGCACTTATGATTGTGTTTTACAATGTTTTTTTCAATTAAAATTTATAACAGAAATAATTCTTAAATATAATAATTCTTAAAGTTGTATCAAATATATATGTTTTTTTTACATAACAAACATGTTATACTTACCTGCTCTGTGCAGTGGCTTGGCATAAAGCAGCTCTGATCCTCTTTTTTTTGGGTCCCCCTGCCAGCGCTTCTTGCCCATCCCCCTCAAGTAGTGCCCACAGTTCCCTGAGCCGCTGCTCTATGTGTCCAAAAGACACATAAAGCCGCAGCTCGGCTCCGCCCCCACACTCTCCTCATTGGCTCACTGGCTGTGATTGTCAGCAGTGGAAGCCAATGGGGGAGAGTCCCAGGACAGCTGAGGCTATCATTAACATCACTGGATCGAAGGGAGCTCAAGTAAGGGTTGGGGGGCTGTTTCACACAGAAGTTTTTTTTTACCTGTCATGCATAGAATGCATGAAAGTAAAAAACTTTCGCCTTTAGAACCACAAGAGATTGTAAAGTCTCCTTTTTTTCAATAAAAATAACAAGTAATACTTACCTGCTCTCTCAGTTGGTTTTGCACAGAGCAGCCTGGATCCTCCTTTTCTCGGGTCCCTCTTCAGCTCTCCTGGCGCCTCCCTCACTTTGAGTGCCCCCACACCAAGCAGCTTGCTATGAGTGGCACCCGAGCGGAGCTGCAGCTCAGTGTGTCCATCAAACTCGGAGCTGTGGTTTGGCAGCAGCGGGAGCCATTGGCGCCAATGAGGAGGGGAGTCCTGAACGTCCAAGGCAGTTGTGGAAATTTCCGGAAATAGATGGGGCTCAGGTAAGTATTGGGGGCTCTCAGGGGGGCTGCTTCACACAGAAGGGTTTTTATCTTAATGCATAGAGAACCTTATGCCTTTACAACTCCGTTAAGCATGTTTGGTGGATGTGTCATGTTGACATGGACTAACAAACCTGTCCTAGATGCTCATCATATAAGAATACATAGTTTACTTTCTTTTTCCCCTAATTAAGTTTTTAAGCAAAACAAAACTGGTTTGGTCCATAGTGTGTTCCAAATTCTGTATGTTATTATAGTAATGTATAGAGTTTATCCTTGGAACACCTAATGAGCCTAGAAGTGCTTTTAAATTAAGGAGTCATTAGTTAAGCCTCAGCTAATCCATTACATGAATAAGTGGCCTTTATTTACATGTAGTTTGATTGACTGTTCACACGCGCTATGTTATTGTGGTTGTTACGAGGAGGCATTAGAACTGTGGGCTCATTTGTTCCCTGTCATACATTTGTCTAACCTTTTTGAACTTTAAGGTTCAAGGTTAAGGATTAATCGTGAAAATGTTGCAGATTTGTGAACAAGAGGGGATGAGAGTAAGTTTGTCTTTCTGACTGTATTTTAAATTGCCACATTAAACAACATAGCGTTAAACACAATATGGCCATTGTGGTCTTGCCGAACAAAACTAGAAAGGTAAATGAAAGAACCTCTTCTAGGGTACAGGAGTAGATGGATGTTCCCTTAACAAAAAGGGTGTATTAGTTAAGAAAAAAAATAAGCGCTAAAGGGTAGTTCCAGCCTTTTTAGGTATATTAAAAGTCAGCAGATACAAAAAGTGTAGCTGCTGACTTTTTTAAACAGACACTTGCCTGCTCCACGGTCCAGCGATGCGGCCGCCCGGAGCTCCGCTCCTCTCCCCCCCTCTCTGCCGGTGCCTCCATTCACTCTGTGGGCACACGGCCGTGACAGCTTTCGGCTTCACGGCCGGGCAAACAATGCACATGCATGAGCGGCGCTGCGCTCCGTGAGTGGACAGGTGATCTCCTGGGACCTGTCACGTGTCCCAGGAGATCGCCTAGAGGGAGGGGCCGCCTAAGGTGAGAGGAGAAGTCGCAGCGGCGGTCCCTGGGTGGAAGGAGGAAGTGGGACAGGAAGTCCCACTCCTACCGAAGCCCCCACTCCCCCCCAAAAAAATGACATGCCAAATGTGGCATGTAAGGGGGGTGAGGAGTGCTTAAATTGGAAGTTCCACTTTTGGATGGAACTCTGCTTTAAGGACACATTCATGAAAACTGTATGTTGTAAGTAATGCAGGAGTCCAGAACTCCTTGTTGTCAATACCTTGAGAAACATTTTAAAACATGGGATGTTTCCTAATGCTCCTTTTAGGAAAAAAAGACATTAAAGCATATCTAAGCAGAAGAACAAATATGTCATATATTGCAACTCACCAGTCCTTAGATGTGGTGGCTACATTATTTTTCATTGTTTTCAGGCTTTGTTTCATTTCCTTTTTCTTTATCGTACACCACGGGACACAGAGCCTTAATCATTACATAGTGGGTTGTATAGGTCACCAGATGTGATTGGACACTGGCACAGGATAGTGCTAAAGGAAGCTCTGCCATAGAGGCCCCTGGGGCAAAAGAGCTATACTTCGGGTCCATCCAAGATGATTAAATTATTACGCCACAATTGGATGGTATCCTGGCCTCACGCACGAGGTGTTGCCTGTCTCTCTTTGGAGGACTGGGCTCTAGGGTCCAGCACTTTCACTTTTTTACAAACGCTAAAAGTCCTGGCATAGTCTTTTACAAGGCCCAGGGAAGAGGCATCCTTTAAGTAGGAACCCATATCCCTGAAGTTTGGCACACATGCCCGCCGCGATGGGTGAAGATGTTTTTTTGTCTGATTTTCAGCAAACCTGCGGCGGTGATAAGGTAAGCAGGAAAAAAGTATTAAGCATATACCTTAAAGACTTTTTCCTTGTGAGTGGGTGTCTTCTCTATTTCCGCCACTAGAGTGAGTAAAGATTTGAGTTTTACTCCCGACAATGTCAGGTTGTTTTCAGACAGCACACTCTCCACTGCAGAGCTCTGTCATGGATAGCGACCAGGTCCTTTCCTCACTGCCATGATGCAGGAGACCCTTCTTCCTCTCAGGAGACTGCCATACCATACCATACCCACATGGGCATGCACATATGCAAGGACTGGTCAAACAGTTAAGGCACACGATGGAGAAACAACTAAGAGTGTGGTGGGACATCGCAACTCTAGAGACTTACATCAAAGAGAAAATGACGCCTAGGAGGCTACGGTGGGATGTGCACCCAAATGACAACATAGAGGATGCCGCACTCATGAATGAGTGGTATGGTTTTTTTAACACATGTGAGAACGAGCTCCTGCACAATATAGTGAAAAGGAGGAAGTTCAAACTTAAAGCAATAGAAACAAGCATTGCAGAAATACAGACTCTACTAGCACCATTTTCCAGCCAACAGGACTACAATGATAAGACAAAGGAACTGCAGGATTTAATTAAAAAATATGACAGTGAAATTCAGATAAAAAAACAAAAGAAATGTAAAAGGGATGTACTGGACTATAAGAATATGCAAGTGTACAAGTGGCAGGCTTCAATGGAGGAACCCATAGAGGGGCTAGATGATACACTTATGGAGGAAAATGAAACAACACTGATGCCCAATAATGGGAGTGGCACACCTAGATACACCACTAACCATGGACCACCTACTGGCCCAAGGGAACCTATGCAAGGCCCAGTACACACACCCAGATGGCAACAGGGAAGACCAGAAAATAGAAGGGTCCGCTATCAGGAAACAGAAAATTACAGGAGCCCAAATCCCCCTAGATGGAGATCACAAAGTCGAAATAGAAACTCTCCGGCGAGAGACTATTATCCCTATGATGCTCATTATAACCAGGGGAGAGGTACAAGGGACAATAGGGATTTTCACAGGGGTGGTCCCAACACCCGACCACCAGGACGATGGAGACCACGCACAGGGTATGGCAACCCCCACTGGAGGGGGATGAATGGCAGCCGAGGGGATACCCATGGAAGGCCCCCAGGAAGAGGAGACTATCAAGGAAATCAAAGTTATCGAGAACAAGGAACGCACTCCAACCAATGGACCAACAGGCCGCATTATCAGGACAGAGACGTGGAACCCAACCAAAGAGAAGGCGCGGCAGAGGGTGCCGTGGCGGGCAGAAGAAAGCGTCCAAGGCAACAATAGGCAAAGGTATATTCAACCTTAGTGATGTCCAATTAACTAAGGAAGAATTACAGATTTTGGATTTGGGCCTAAAATATGCCCCCGAAAAGGCGATTGATCAATTTGAAATCTATATTGACCTTCAAAAATTCCTGAGGAAACTTAATTTACGTAAACACTTTCTAAATAATACTGAAGAAGTGATGTCGGAACCAACTGAATACACCCAAACTAATTTGAGGAACAACTCCACGTTCAACCCCAACACACCGGGCAACCAGTGTATAGGAGCCTTCAAGAAGATGATGGAAGGAGACTTAGGCCCCGTACTCACGACCAAACATGTCTGCTGAAACTGGTCCGCAGACCAGTTTCAGCAGACATGTTTGGCCGTGTGTTGGCCCGAGCGGACCATTTTCGGGCGGATCGGACAGGTTTCCAACTGTTTCCTGGACTTGCTTTAAAACAGTCCGCTGGAAACCTGTCCGGCCGGACATGTACGGTCGTCTGTACAGACCTACCGTACATGTCCTGCCGCCCGCCATCCCTCGCATGCGTCGAATGACTTTGACGCATGCGTGGAAGCATTTTAAAGGCAGGTTGCCCACGTCGCCACGTCATTGTCGCGGCGACACCGCGGACACGCCCCGCGTATTGTTTACGTGCGGACTTCTGTTCGATGGTGTGTATAGCCATCGAACAGAAGTCCCCGGGCAGTCCCCGGCCAGACATGTCCGATGGAAACGGTCTGCAGACCGTTTTCATCGGATATGTCCTGCCGTGAGTACAAGGCCTTAAGGAAACTGCAGAGGAAATTTAAAAACAAAAATAAAAATGTGTGGGCAACCATTAAGGCAATTGGGAAAAGAAACAAGGTGATAATTAGGCCAGCGGATAAAGGGGGAGGCCTGGTCATCCTCAATAAAGTGGACTATGAAAAGGAGATGGAAAACCTACTTAAAGTTGAAGGTACCTACAAAAAACTAAAGGGGAACCCGAAGCTACGGTTCACTAAAAGGCTTGAGAGATATGTGAAGAAGGGCAAATCTATGGGGATCCTGAACAAGAGTGAAGCTGAATATCTAGTGTCTAAATCGACGAAAACACCGGGTATCTACTATACACCAAAGATACATAAAAGGCTCGACAAACCTCCCGGAAGACCCATAATCCGTGGGATCAACTCCATTTTTTCAAGGTTAGGGGAGTACTTGGATACCTTTCTAAACCCCATTGTGAAGGAGGGGAGATCACATCTCTGTGATAGCCTACAACTGATTAACGAACTACAGCATGTGGATGGGGCAGAAAGATTACTATTAGCCACCATTGATGTCAATTCACTCTACACCAGCATCTCCCAAGAAGATGGGGTCCTAGGGGTTGAAAAAGCCTTACATCAAAATACCAAACTCAAGCAAGAACAGATTAATTTTATTATTGAAGGACTCAAAATGGCTATGGAATGTAATTATTTTTGGTACAAGAAAAATTATTTTGTCCAAACCAAGGGAGTGGCAATGGGGGCACGTTATGCCCCCAGTGTCGCCAACCTGCTCATGGACTGCTGGGAGGAAGAATATGTATACAATGATAACATTCCCCAAATTAAACTATATCGAAGATACATCGACGACCTCCTAATTCTATGGGATGGTACTACTGACACCTTCCAAAAATTCTTATCAGACCTAAACACCAATAGGTATGGGCTCACCTTCACCGGCAAGTGGGACAATGAATGCATTGATTACTTAGACCTACAGATCTTCAAGCACGGCTCCAAGTTATATACAAAAACGTTTTTCAAATCCACGGACCGCAACGGATATATACCATCAGCCAGCTGCCACCACCCTAAGTGGAAAGCTAATATACCTAAAGGGCAGATGATGCGACTCCGCAGAAACTGCAATTCGATCGCAGACTTCAAAATCCAAGCTGACGTGGTTGTAGATCGGTTCAAAGAAAAAGGGTACAATGAGGAATACCTGGCCAGTCTTGAATATGGACAGAAATAACATGCTGGAAACAAAGATAAAGATGAAGCAGAAAAAATCTGATGTGGCATTCATCACAGGGTTCAACTTCCAGTATAGAGACTTTGAACATATCGTCAAAAAATATTGGCCTATTTTACAGGAAGACCATGCCTTGACCAGTGTTCTAGGGAAAAAACCCACATTTATCTACAGATGAGCTCCATCTTTACGCCATCACCTCGTGCACAATGTCATTGACCCACCTACATCTGTTAGCCTATGCCCTGAGCTTAAAGGTTTTTTCAAATGCCAAAGATGCCTGGCATGCCGGGTCAGTAGGAAAGAGCCAAGAAGAAAAACGAGTTTTAAATCAAGAAATGACTTTAAAGAATACAAAATTAAAGAATTAATTACCTGTAACACCACACATGTAACCTATATCATTGAATGTCCGTGCCATCTGCAATATGTTGGCAGGACCACCCGACCTCTTAAAGTCAGGATCCAAGAACATATTAACAGAATAAAAAATGGATATTCCAAGCACAATCTGTCACGCCATTTTGAGAAATACCATCAGAAGGATCCATCAGGGTTGATTTTTTTATGGCATTGACCTAGTTAAGGACAACTGGAGGGGTGGCAACAAAACCATTGCCATCTCGCAGAATGAGACCAGTTGGATCTATAGGTTGGGGTCCCTAGCGCCCCACGGGTTAAATAAAGATATCGACCTGAATTGCTTTCTGGCCAGCCCATAAAATGTAGGCCAAGTTAGGAGCCCCTACCTCTGGAGTCCCTCTCTCCCTCCCTTGCTCCGAATATCACACCATTATGTAGGGAATATGGAGACCTACACAAGGCACCCTATGGGGGGGCTGGCACCCCTTACCCAGTTTCCTAACTCATTTCAACACCCATCCCCACCTTGCCCTTTGGAGCCCACGATGACCTCCTTCTTGGTAGGGGGGCTTACCCCCTATGATGTATCCCTGATTCTTCCAACAATATGCCCTTTTTCCTAGTAAAGGCCGGTTTTGGCCTTATAAAGTACTACTTATTCTTTGAGTAGTTTTATTTATTTTATTTTATTGTATGCACTCCATGGCAGCGAGAGGATGTAACTAGAAGGCACTGCCCCATTACCTTATTGGATCCTTGGTTCTTACCATTATCCAATATCCTCTCTTTCCCTCCAGGGTTTCCTATATTACACCATTTCCTATATTATATAATACCTCTGCCTTTAGAATATGCTATCAGACTAATGTGGAGACTATGGAACCTCCAAATTTCTAGTTATACGCTCCTGTAGTGACTTACTTTCACCTATTAAGCCTCACCCCTTAACCTCATGATTGGGGTCCACCATATAGGGAAGACTTTATATTTAACAATCCTCCTGTCGACCCCTGGATAGTGAGACTGGAGCCCCTTTTGGGCTACTCCCAGTATTAATCTTGGTTTAATATTAATATCATCATATACATATGTTTTGCCTATATGCACTGGGGGGTTCACGACTTCAATTATGTGTTAGAAATGTATACCTCTATTGTAGATGCGTTATGGATTCTCCTAATCCACCCCCATTATATAAAAATAGGTTTTCCATTCAGGACGCATAATACTTATAATTGCTACTCCTGTCTTTGTATAGCTGCGCAACATTTATTATTTCCTTTATACTGTATTTACCCACTTATTTAGAAATGAAAGCGCCTAGTGTCTGTCTAAGCCAGACTCACACACACATACTTGTATACCCTCTATTTTTCGTATCCATAATGCTTATCAAGCTATATAGGACACATAATGCATGCCAATTGCGTGCATGTGTAGTTACTGTATACTAATATTGTGGGTACCATACTTGACACTTTATGGTATTCTTTTTTTCCCCTTTTTATAGTAACGAATGCCGGTATTCTGTCATAACTTATGTATTGCAACCATGCCGAGGAATCTGCATCTTCTGTTTTGTTTTTACATACTTGCCAATGAGCGTCAGCATGAGCCGTATAATTGCCCAAGGGACCAATAAAATCAACCCGATCTGAAAGGAAAACCCTCTAAATCCGGATTGGATAGCACCAAGGAGTGGGAGGGCGGCTACAGGCTGACGTCTCCTATTTATTTTCCAAGCTGAGGTATGCGTGTACCCACTTCAGAAGACGTAATCTAACGAAACGTGCGTAAAGCGGCTACACGCACACCCCCACGCACTTCCGGAAGACTAGCTGGCACGCAAGTGGAGCGCACGCCGCTCCTCAGCCCACGCTGTCACAATACCGGACTCCAAGTGCCATGGTGGGATCACTGCTATTCTAGCAGATTTTATTTCAATTTATTTTATCCTTTTTTCATTTTTACACATTTTTGTATTTCCTGTATATGATGCTGTGCACACCACCTCGTTGGCAGTGCCAATAAATTTTAGTACTTTTTTCAAAAAACATACCACACTACGGGAGTCTGTTTTCTTTCTCGGAGGAACCTGGATCAGTAAAAAGTATCCCTTCTACCTGCACAACTGAGACAGCTCGGAAAGCCTAAGGACGGGAGAGCCGTGCTGCGGAGTGCTTGTAGGTTACCAAACTACATTCACTTTACCCCTGCAGGGGTGAGTGTCTCTGGTGAGTGGGGACACAGGAGGGGGAGCACCGGAATCACAGTGATTTCACCTGGCATAGTGTGATTGCTCACCAGTCAAGACTCACCACTGAATGAACTGACCAATTACACACGAATCACAGTCTTTAGAATGGACTTTTTATTTATATGTTTAATTTGATGATTTATCCCAATTGAATGCACATGGACTTCCTATGAGACGATTGCTACACTATTATAACTTTTTTTATAATTGTTATGCACACAGTTACCTCATTTGGGTTGAGGATCTCACCTCATTTCACTTACACTAATATTGTGACTACTACTGTGGATAAACTTGTGCCCATTTATTTGTGTACACCTTAGCACGGGGCATAATTTGTGCACCTAATACCACTACCACGACTCAGTTGGTAAGGCTGGGAGCGGCACTCTTGCCCAGTGGACTCATATTTATTATTTTTGATTATCTAAGGTGTATTTATTTTATTTTATTTTATCTTACTTTTGGGTGACACTTATTTTGTTTACTGCCTACACATCACTTATGGTACTTGAGAGATTTGAGTATCCCCCACTCAGCAAATAAGACACACTTTTTGCACCTAGCTGCTATTTCCTTAGACAGCTTTCTATACACCCCCCTGGGCCACTTACAGGGAGCGTAGAGACAGCGCCACTACCCCCACCATCTACCTTTATGCTTTATGAGGGCAAGGAGAAAGGGGCGGATTACGAGCGTGCACATGTGTGGGCACGCATCCCATGGCATTTCAAGCAGGCAGAAGTACACATAAAGCCTCTCAAACCTGCAGCTCTCCCCTGATCGGGGACACAGCGACTGACAAGGGCACGTAAGGTCTCTATGTGGTTGGTTATCTGGGCACCCCCAAGAGAGGACACCCACTGGGCATGAAACTGTGTGATTTGTTGCATACTGTATGTAAAAGGCTTAACTAGCACATGAGTATATGCAGTTGATAGTACCTTGGCGTTGTTGCTTGGTAATATGTCTTCCCAAAGGAAAGGGACTAAAAAAGACAAAAAAGCAACGCCACCTGAGACGAGAGCCTCTAGCCGGGCCCGCTTGGTACTTTCCTCTCCATTAATTTATGATGCACCTGTACAGGATGAGCCATTGACTCCATCAGGAGCAATAGCCTCTCCTATAGTCCCTGGGCCTGCATATGTCACTGTGAGGGTGCTATGTGAAAGATTGCTGGTTTACGCCAGATTTTGGAGAGAAAGACACATTAATTGCACAGCTGTGTCTTGGGATTTTTAGTTCTGACCTGACATGGCTCAGAGCCCCACCCAACAGACAGGAAGTCTGTTCCTGGGAATCAGGTGTATTTCCAATCCCTCTGAGTGGAGTCAGAGACTCTGCATGGGTGCAGCTAGAGTATGCATATCTGCAGGAGGCAGATGTCGTTTTTATGATTGAGCAGCATGACGCTTATCAGGAGAAAGCTAGTTTTGAGCTTATCCCTAGGAAACTGTTTGTTCTGAGGAACAGAACTTAGGCCTATGCTAAAGGCCTGAAACAGCCGGATGGCAAGTATGAAAGCAAGGAGGCTAAACTGTTGGTTATGCAAGATGCAGAAATACTGTTGTATTTGTGAACTTTTGTGCTTTTAAATAAAAGTGGGCTACCAGGCACCTACCGCTGGAGTCTGATCACCCCAATCTTCCAGTCACTCTTTGGCAGTAGCCCTGAACAGTTTAGAAGGAAGAAATGTTTCTTTAATCGCAAAGTCCTTGCAAAAGGACAAAACGCAAAGATCTGTTACTTCAGATCTCCCTTCAGAAAGGTCTGAGGATGAGGAGGACATAGCACCATCAGAGTATAAGGATGAGGAGTCAGAAGGATCTGGGATTTCATAAGAACCTTTTTCTGCTTCCCAGGTTCTAAAATTGCAGGTGCAATATTATACTGAAACAGTATGCTCTGCATTAAAGTTACCATCTTCGGAGTTAACTGACTCACCTGTCTTCTCCCTGGGTTCATTAAAATCCCCCCAGGCTGCATGCTCCTTTCTGGTTCATCCTTTATTGGAGAATCTGATTTACGCAGACTGGAAGCATCCAGATAGGCGTTTTTCTCCTTCTAGGAAGTTTGAAGTTCTTTATCCCATGGAGGAGAAGTTTACCAAGAAGTGGAGTCTGCCTTCAGTGAATGCAGGTATTTCTTCTGTAAATAAAAGCTTAAAGCCGAGCTCCACCCTAAAGTGGAACTCCCGCTGATCGGAACCCTCCCCCCCAGTGTCACATTTGACACCTTTCAGGGGGGAGGGGGGTGCAGATACCTGTCTAAAGACAGGTATTTTCACCCACTTCCAGCCACTGTCTGTGGACAGACTGTGGGCAGGACGTCACCTCCCATCCCCCCCCCATCCTCGGCTCCCAGAGCACAGCGGGAGCCAGTCAGCAGGCACAGCGCGACTCGCGAATGCGCCGTAGGAAACCTGGCAGTGAAGCCGGAGCGCTTCATTTCCTGGTTCCCCCACAGAGGATGGTGAGGGGGCAGCAGAGTGACGAGCGATCGCTCGTCCTCTGCTGCGGACGGCGCTGGACTCCAGGACAGGTAAATGTGCCAATATTAAAAGTCAGCAGCTGTAGTATTTGTAGCTGCTGACTTTTAATTTTTTTTTTTCAGCAGGCATCCGCTTTAACCTGTCCAGTGGACAATGCCCATGTATTTAAATATCCTTCTGAGAAAAAGTTGGAATCTTTACTGAAGTCTTCCTTTCTCCTGGCGAGCACAGTGACCCAACCTGCCGTGGCGGCAGTGGGTATGTGTCAGGTCTTAAAGGATCAGGTGAAACAGGGGCTGAAAGACCTGCCTCCGGAGCAGATCAAATTTTGGGAGAATATGCCTAGGGCCTTATGTTTCACAGTAGATGCCATCAGGGTTTCTATTCAACAAGCATCTCGCCTTACGCTCCAGCTGGTGCACATGCGCAGAAATTCTTTGGCTGAAGCACTGGTCAGCGGAAGCTCCATGCAAAAAGCTTTTGACCAGCTTTCCCTTCCATGGTGAACGACTTTGGGGATGATTTGGAAAAGTATATACAAAAGATATCAAGCAGGAAGACTACTGCCAGAGAAAAAGAAAAACAAGCATCCTTGTTTTAAGCATTCTCTCTCCCCAGTTCCTGGAATTTCTTCCTCCAGGCAGTGGCGAGGGCATTCTCAAACAGCCGCAAAGGCTAAAGACCAAGGCCAGGCCCAGAAGAACAGGAAGCAGTGGGGGCAAAGAGCTAAAAAGCAAAGCAATAAATCTTCCTTTATGAAGGGGTGTCCCCGCTCAGCCGAGTAGGGGACGGCTTCGGCAGTTTTCAGCAGCTTGGCAGACAGAGATCCAGGACAAATGGGTGGTTTCTGTTGTATCCCTGGAGTACAAGCTGGAATTTCGAGAGACCCCACCCTATCGGTTCTGAAGTTCAGGGGTCTCCAAATATCCAATAAAGACAGATTCTTTCCTCCGGGGTTTGGATCATTTGCTGTCTCAGGGGGTAATCAAGGAAGTCCCCCTAAAAGAGCAGGGTGCAGGGTTTTATTCAAACCTCTTTGTGGTTCCAAAACCAAATGAAGACGTCAGACCCATTCTGGACTTAAAGGATATAAACCAGTTTCTGAACATTCGCCATTTCCGAATGGAAACAATTCGGTCTGTGGTCGCCACTCTAAAAGGCAGAAAGTATTTGGCGTCTATAGACATCAAGGACGCCTATTTACATGTGTCTATTTATCCCACTCACCAACGGTTCCTAAGGTTCGCGGTAGAACATCACCATTTTTAGTTTGTGGCTCTGCCTTTTGGTTTGGCCACTGCACCCGGGGTATTTATAAAAGTTCTGGCCCCACTGTTGGCAAACTTGAGAGCACAGGACACAACAGTGACAGTCTATCTAGATGATCTACTTGTGATAGATCAGTCAATGGCCTCAATGCACTGTTTCATTGGGCAACTGTGTGGCAAATGAGGTTTAATGTTGATAAATGTCAAAATTATGAACTTAGGGGCTAAAAGCATGCATCATACATAAATACATACATACATACTAGGGTGGGGGGGCAACTGGGGGAGTCAATTGTGCAGAAGGATCTGGGGGTTTTGGTAGATCATAAGCAGGCCCGGACTGGGACAAAAAATAGGCCCGGGCATTTTAGACTTAGCAGCCCGGGGGGGGGGGGGGGGCATTCGCGGGGGGTGGCGGCCGGATGTGTGGATTTGATTACTTTAACTCCGGTTTTGATGGTGCCGTACTGAAAATAGTATGAAGCAGCACAAGATGAGGGTTGCTCTAATCCAGGGGCAACCTTTCGGGCATAGTGTGCGAATAAATGCTTTCAAAGAAATTGAGAGTGCCAGATACATAAAATAAAAAAATATATACTGTCAACTTCACACGGAAAGGAATCTTTATAGTAAAGTAAATGCTACTGTAAACTACTTGAAACAACTAAACTTTGCACCATCACACTTCAGATCAGCCCTAATTCCTGCAAGTAACTGGCTTTGTGACTACTGAAAAGCCTGTTATAAAGTATTCAGCCTTGTACACACCACTAAACTGAATTTTTTTCCTCAAATTATATATGCAGTGTATGTGTTTATGGAATGATTGTATGATATATACGTTATTTCTCACATTTTGTCCATAAATAAAGATTTAAAAAAAAGATACTTAGAAGTTTTTGAGATAGGACTACCAAATGTTATGAAGATAAAAACAGAGTTCAGGAGTGTGTTACATAAAGAATGCAGGGCTAAGGAGTGCGCTACATGAAGAATGCAGGGCTCAGCTGTGCCCATCTATGCAGCCTCACCAGTGTCCATCTATGCAGCCTGACCAGTGCCAAGCAATGCAGCCTCACCAGTGTCCATCAATGCAGCCAGACCAGTGCCCAGCAATGCAGCCTCACCAGTGCCCAGCAATGCAGCCTCACCAGTGCCCAGCAATGCAGCCTCACCAGTGCAGGGGATCAGAGAGAAGAGCCGGCCAGGTCATCACACAGGCTGGTGTTGCCTGCTGTGACAGCTTTAATTTGAATCACTGCCATACTGCTGTCATACCAGTCCCGCCTCCTCTATCAGCTCCTACCTATGATAGACAGCACATGTCCCAGTATGGACAAGTGTGCTGTCTATCAAAGGAGCCAAACCAGGAGGTGGGACTTGTGTGATGGTTGGCACCCAGTGATTAAAATATAAGCTGTCACAGCGGGCGATGCCAGCCTGACACCCCCCAGTGTGGCACTTGGGCTGGACCGCACCCCCAATCTGCCTTGCACAGGCTGGCCATCAAAAATGTTGGGGCCCCTTGCACAGCTTTAGGCCCTTTAAGAAAAGTTCCCTTTCATACACAAGGGTCTCCTTTGTCTACGGCTACCAGGGTGGGACAATGCCTGTTCTGCTGTATTTCCCTGGATGGCACTGCTTACCATGCATGCATGGCTCATGGGTTTTGCACAGTTGCAGTCCAGGATCCACATCATGGCAATGCTGATATATTGCCATGACGTGGACACTGGCACCGACCGTTGGACATACTTTTAGTTGTTTGGAGGTAAGGCATCCTATTGAAATAATTGGGATTCCCTACATATGATGCGTGAAAAATATGCCCATGTTTGGTTACACCTGTATGCGTGAACTGAGCCTGTAAATAAACGCAAAAAAAACAATCCTCCATAAACAGAAATGATTCACTAAATTAATAAGTGTTCATATAATAGTGCTAGCATGCAGATGGCTGTGAACACTGTGCTCTGCTGTTTATTGAGGATTATTATTAGTTTGTGTGGTGAGTTTATGCTTTTCAGTGTATAACATTTGGATAATACAGGGTTAAATGGAAATGTCGAAAATTAAGTTCACAGTATGTGGACATACAGACTGATTGGGGGAGGCTTATACAGTGATGTCTGCCTGCTTGAGAGATTTGTGTCAGCTATGGGGAGAGACTGCAAATTTATCAGCCCCCCAGACACACACACTCGCCTGCTGTTTCGACTCCTGAAGTGTCTCATGTCCTGCAAGAGAATCCGTCCTGTGTCCCGGCCGACATTAATCAGCTTGCCTTATCTTCACAAACTTTTCACAGTTTAGCTCAACTCCCTCGTGTCAGCAGCATTAGCTGGGCTCCGGCTTCTCTCAGAAAGGCACTGGAGATCGAGGTGAGGTGAAGGGGGGGGGGGGAGGAGGATCGGAGTGCAGGAGGGTGCAGAGCGAGCGTGCTGAAGACTGGGGGAGATAGAAAGAAAAGGATACTCAAATCTTCTGTACACCGTCTGCCATGTGTTTAGGAGCAATGATGCTGCTGTCCCCGCAGCCCGATTTCCAGACTGAGCTGTAGCGGGACTTGGTAGACGGAGAATGCCTCCACTCCTCCCACCACCACCCGCATATGCGGGAAATCAGCGGCCGGCCCTGCATATCGGAATCTGCGGCTAACCCTGCATGTCCTAGCCAGACATGCGGCCCGGTGGCCCGCGGCCCACCGGGCAAACGCCCGGTGTGCCCTATGGCCAGTCCGGGCCTGATCATAAGCTTAATAATAGCATGCAATGGCAAGCTGCAGTTTCCAAAGCAAGCAAAATAATTTCTTGTATTAAGGGAAGCATGTACTTCAGAGAAAGAGATATAATTTTGCCCCTATACAAATCATTAGTAAGACCTCATCAGGAGTATGCAGTTTAGTTCTGGGCATCAGTTCATATAAAGGATATATGGGGGAACTGGAGAAAGGGCAGAGAAGAGCAACCAAACTGATGAGCGGCATTGAGGAGCTCCGCTATGAGGAAAAATTATAGGAACTGAATTAATTCTCTCTGGAGAAGAGGAGGTTCGGGGGGGGGGTATGATAAACATGTACAAATACATAAATGATTCATACAGTGAACTTGATGGTGAGTTGTTCACTTTAAGGTCGTCACAGAGGACAAGGAGGCACTCTTTACATCTGGAGGAAAAGAGATTTCATCCCCAAATACGGAAAGGCTTCTTCACAGTAAGAGCTGTGAAAATGTGGAATAGACTCCCTTAACCCCCCTGGCGGTATTCCCGAGTCTGGCTCTGGGTAAGATTTCATTACCAAAAGCGGTATCCCCGAGTTAGACTCGGGATCGCCTCGCAGCAGCCACAGGCAAAGTTACTTACCTTGTCCCTGGATCCTGCGATGCATCCCCGCTGTGTGAGCGAGCGGCGTCCTCGCTCGATTCACACAATTTCCCTGTGTGCCGCCGATCTCCGTTCCCTGCGACGTTACGACGCACGGGGGCGGAGAACGGCACCAAATTCAAAAAAGTAAATAAACACATTACATACAGTATACTGTAATCTTATAGATTACAGTACTGTATGTAAAAAAAACACACCCCTTTGTCCCTAGTGGTCTGCCCAGTGCCTTACATGTACTTTTGTATAATAAAAACTGTTCTTTCTGCCTGAAAACTGTAGATTGCCCATAGCAACCAAAAAGTGTCCCTTTATGTCAAAAGTGGTTTTAGAGCAGCTAGAAAACAGCGATAATAAATTATAATCACTTGCAGAATTGAGCGATAGCAATCTGTGGGGAAATTCATAATAAAAAAAAAAAGTAATGACAGCGACAATTCTGCAACTGAGCAAATTTCAGTGTTTTTGATTTGATTACATTATTGAATAATTTTTATTATAATTATATTATTATGTGTTATAATTATTTATAGTTATTTATTATATTAAAATTTATGATTTTGTTTTTCAAATTTTAGCATACCCGAGAGGTCTACTAGATTCTTTTCGGACAGATTTAAGTGAGTTATTTCTAAGGCCGGGTACAGACGAGCAAACATGTACGATGAAACCGGTCCGTCGGACCGTTTTCACCGTACATGTCTGGCCGGGGATTTTTGTATGGTAGCTGTACTCACCATCATACAGAAATCCGCGAGTAAACAATACGCGGGGCGTGTCCGCGCTGTCGCCGCTACGATGACGCGGCGACGTGGGCGGCCCTGCCAGTTCAATGCTTCCACGCATGCGTCGAAGTCATTCAACGCATGCGAGGGATGGCGGGCGCTCGGACATGTACGGTAGGTCTGTACAGACGACCGAACATGTCCGAGCGGGCAGGATTTCAGCGGGCTGTTTTAAAACAAGCCCAGAAATATTTGCCCGCTGGAAAAAGGCCCGGCGGGCAAATGTTTGCTGGAATCCTGCCCGCTCGGGCCTACACACGACCGAACATGTCTGCTGAAACTGGTCCGCGGACCAGTTTCAGCAGACATGTTCAGTCGTGTGTACGGCCCATAAGAATTACAGGCCTACAATGTAAAACGCCAAATTTCCTTGCAAAATAATGGTAGCGCTTTCAGCACCTGAAACCAGAAAGAATCATACCACCAGGGAGGTTAAAAGCCAGTTCTGGCCAGCTCAGTAGAATGTTTTACCACTTGAGGCCCGCGCTATAGCCGAATGACGGCTACAGCACGGACCTGAAAATCCAACAAGACGTCAATTGACATCCGCCCCTTTCCGCGTTCCCCGCGCGCGCTCCCGAGCATGCAGCGGAGAAATTCTGTGTTGGCCGTGTCCCTTGGACACAGCCAATTACAGATCGCCGCGAACGGCAAATCAGAGTGGTCGTTTGCTATGCGATCTGTGCAGCCAATGAGAGATGATCTCAAATGTAAACATATGAGATCATCTCTCATTGCTGCCTCTCCCTCCTCACACAGAGACAGCGTGTGAGGAGGGAGAGATCTGTAAGTTACAGTGTTGCAAATTACAGTGACATCCAGTGACATCTCAGTGCCATCCCAGTGCCATCCCAGTCCCCAAAGGATCTGTGTCCACCTGTGCTAATCTGCGCAGTGCCCACCTGTGCCACCTGATCTATGCCGCCAATCAGTGCCCACCTGTGCTGCCAATCAGTGCCCGCCTGTGCCGCCAATCGGTGCCCGCCTGTGCCGCCAATCAGTGTCCACTGTGCCGCCAATTAGTGCCCGCCTGTGCCGCCAATCAGTGCCCACCTGTGCCGCCAATCAGTGCCTAACTGTGCCACCAATCAGTGCCCACCCGTGCCACCAATCAGTGCCTGCCTGTGCCGCCAATCAGTGCCCACCTGTGCCGCCAATCAGTGCCCGTCTGTGCCGCCTCATCTGTGCCCACCTGTGCTGCCTCATCTGTGCCGCCTCATCAGTGCCACCTCAGTGCCCACCTGTGCCAATCAGTACCCATCTGCTCTGCCAATCAGTGCCCATCTGCTCCGCCAATCAGTGCCCATCTGCTCCACCTCATTAGTGCCCATCTGCTTCACCTCCTCAGTGCCCATCTGCTCCACCTCATCAGTGCCCATCTGCTCCACCTCATCAGTGCCCATCAGTGAAGGCTTAGCACACACCAACAACCATGTCAAAAAGATCCTATTCCGCCGAGGAGGCATACCAAATTCTTTCTGCACACGACGAGAGCAACGTTTCAGATTCCATTTCAATTTCCAATTCCGATTCGGAGTTTGACAACAATTATGAGCCAGCCTTCAGTAGCGCAACACTGAGTGACTCAGAGGAGGAAGATAGCCGGCCGGCTAAACAAAGGCGTTCTGGTGAGGAGGCAGTGCCATCCACCAGCACCGCAGTGCCATCCACCAGCACCGCAGTGCCATCCACCAGCACCGCAGTGCCTCGGCAAGAAAGGTCAAGGACCCATGCCAGCCTTCCCAATGCCCTTCAGAACCCCTTGTGGCTTCCTCCTACTTCAGGAGAAGCCAACATTCCCCCTTTCACTGCCCAGCCAGGAATCCAGGTGGACACAGAGAATTTTTCTCCAATCGATTATTTTAACCTCATGTTTACAGAGGACATGCTATCCAGAATTGTGGCCCAGTGCAACCTTTTTGCACAGCAATTTATTGAAAATAATCCCACGTCATATTATGCCCATCCCTTCCAGTGGAGAGACCTTACGGTGGAGGAGTTGAATTTTTTTTTAGGCCTCACATTATGTATGGGACTCAACCCAAAAAACACTTCACGTTCCTTTTCCAAAAACCCGATCTACCACATGCCCATCTTCTCCAGCGTAATGCCCAGATCCCGATACTTTGCCATCATGAGATTCCTACATTTCAACGGTAATACCCAGTGCCATCCCCACAATCACCCAAATCATGACAGGCTTTTCAAACTTCGGCCCTTACTGAATTATTTTTCTAAGAAATTCCCCCAATTGTATACCCCAGACCAACACATCTGTGTGGATGAGTCCCTTATTAAATTTAGTGGCAGGCTTCAAATAAAACAATTTATCCCCAGCAAAAGAGCCCGCTATGGTGTGAAGGTGTACAAGTTGTGTGACCGAGTCACAGGGTACCTGTATGCCTTCAGAGTGTACGAAGGCAAGGACACCCAGCTGAATCTCCCTAATTGCCCAGACTACTTGGGATCAAGTGGCAAAATTGTTTGGGAACTCATTAACCCCCTATTGGAAAAAGGATACCACTTGTACGTGGACAACTTTTACACCTCTCTTCCCCTGTTCCATAACCTGCACCGGAAGCAGACGCCAGCATGTGGCACCATCAGAAATAACCAGAAAGGCTTTCCTCAAAGCCTTGTGAATAAAAAGCTGAAAATAGGAGAATCAGCAAGTCTGCGAAACAAGGAGGTTTTGGCGGTGAAGTGGAAGGACAGAAGGGATGTGTACATGTTATCTACCATCCACAATGACACCGTCGTTGAAACCCGCAGAAGGCGTGGCACCACCATCCAAAGGCCCACATGCATCCAGGACTACAATTTGTTTATGGAGGGGGTCGACTTCAATGACCAGATGCTTGAACCCTATCTTGCCACAAGGCGGACGTACCATTGGTACAAAAAAGTGGCCATATATTTTTTTCAATTGGCCATATATAATTCTTTTGTAATTTACCGCAACTCCACCCAAAACCCCAAACGCTTCCTTGGCTACCAAGAGGACCTTATCACTGCCCTTATTTTCCCGAACAATGCACCCCAAACCATCCGATCTGATGTTTTAAGTCGTCTCGCCGAGCGTAATTTTCCCGATAAAGTCCCTCCCATAGAAACAGGCCGACAACGTCAAAAAAGATGTAAGGTATGCGCCAGGGAAGGAGTTAGACGAGACACATCTTACCATTGTGCCGATTGTCCTTCCCAACCAGGCCTCTGTGTAACTGACTGTTTTCGCCGTTACCATACCAAACTAAATTATTAATCCTCCGTTCCTGCCTTTACACACCTTCACACCCCTTATGCCACTGCCTGCTCTGTAACTGACCCGGCTTGTTTTTTTACCACGATTCTGCCTAACGATTCTGTAATACCTCTGCCTGATCTGGAACTGACCTCGGACTGTTTGACCATGTTTTTGCCTGCCTCATGGACTGATCTTGTACCCTGCTACTGGACTAGTGGGATTCAACACAGCGGTCTCACATATGTGAAGGGCTCCAGAAAAGTTTTTCTGGATGAAGAAAACATTTTTTTAGTTTTCTCATCCCAGATTAGGGTCTGGTTGCCCGGAGGCTTCAAAGAGATTTGGGTGGGAGAAGCCTCTACCCCTGTCCCCATTCTGTCCTGAACGAGGCCCTACTTCTGTCTGCTGCCTGTAGGACCTATGCCATCATGCCTCTGCCTGTTGCATGAACTGACCACCTGCACTAACCCTGACCGGACAGTATCCCTGCCTGGACAATTGTGTATGCCGTTGCTGACCAAGTCCCTGCCTGCTGCATGGACCAGTGCTATCCTGCTGTGTAGAACTACGCTACTATTACCACAGGTAATCTTTTGTTTACGCTTTGCTCAGCATAATGTATTTTGGGGTGTAATTCTTGGTATGTGCATGCTATGTGTCTCTGGAACACCTGACGATGTTCCTTGCATGTTGGATCTCTGTATGTGTTCAGGCTGTGTAGAAGTCTCACACATGTGGTATCGTTGTACTCAGGAGGAGTAGCAGAATGTATTTTGGGGTATCATTTTTGCCATCTAAATGCTATGTGTTGGAAATATCTTAGAAACAGACAACTTTGTGTAAAAAAAATGTGTTTTAATTTTTTTTCCACATGTTCCAAAAACTTCTGGAAAAAAATGAACTGTTCAAAAGACTCATTATGCCTCATAGATTATACGTTGGGGTGTTAGCTTTCCAAAATAATTTTCCTGGTGTTCCAGGGCCTTCAAAAATGTAATAGGTAGCCAACTAGTTAGATGTGCAATTTATGCTCCTAAAACCCCTGATGGTGCTCCCTGCATGTTGGGCCTCTGTATGTGGCCAGGCAGTGAAAAAGTCTCACACATGGGGTATCATTTTACTCAGGAGGAGTAGCAGAATGTATTTTGGGGTGTCATTTGTGGTATGCACATGCCATGTGAGAGAAATAAGCTATTACAATGAAAATTTTGAGAACATTTTTAAATAAAAAATACAAATCGTAATTTTGCAAAGTATTGTGGGAAAAAATTACAACTTCAAATAACTCACCATGCCTCTTAAGAAATACATTGGAATGTCTACTTTCCAAAAAGGGGTTATTTTGGGGGCATTTATACTTTCCTGGCTTGTTAGGGTCTCAAGAAATGAGATAGGTCTTCAGTACATCAGGTGTGATCAGATGTGATAATTTTTTATGATTTGCACTACAGCTTGTAGACTCTAAAACTTTCACACAGACCAAATAATTTTCAAAAATGTTGGGTTATTTTTATCAAAGACATGTAGCAGTATAAATTGTGGCCAACATTTATGAAGAAATATTAATAATTTGCAAAATTTATCACAGAAACTAAGAAAAAATCTTTTTTTTTTCTAAATTTTCAGTCTTTTTTTATTAATAGCGCAAAAAATAAAAAACCCAGAGGTGATCAAATACCACCAAAAGGAAACTCTATTTGTATGAAAAAAAGGACAAAAAAATCATTTGGGTACAGTGTTGCATGACTGAGTAATTGTCATTCAAATTGTGAGAGCGCTGAAAGCTGAAAATTGGTCTGAGCAGGAGGGGTGTTTAAGTGCCCAGTAAGCAAGTGGTTAAGAAAGGCCTAGACTCTTTCCTAAATTTAAATAACATAACTGGATACTAATATTTATAAGGTAAAGTTGATCCTGGGAATATCTGATTGCCTCTTGGGGAATCGGGAAGGAAAATTGAATTATGCTTTATTGTTTTTTTTGTCTTCCTCTGGATCAGCTGTGGATATAGGATATAGGATTGTATATATATAGGACTATACATGTGTGTGAAATCAGCAATGCAGTCTGGCTTCAGGGGCGATATGACAGACATCTGTGTGGCTTCATGCACAGATGTCTATTCAAATCACCCCCTGAAGTCGCCAAAAGTAGTGCAGAAACTACTTTTGGGAATCTGTGTGGTGCCGCAAAGTCTACTTCGCACCGATTCAGATGGTACGGTTGCTGGCAATAGCCAGGGATTTGACATGTCAAAACAACTCCATGTGAACGTGGGCTAATTGTGAAAGCCAAACTGGATACTATGCACAGCTGTAAAAGATTCTGTGAGTGCCAATTTTAGTAAATCTCCCCCATTATGTCAGAAAAAAATCATAAATTGCATTAAAAAATGTTACATATGATATATTACTATATGATGTTAGAAACCAGGTTTTATTGGAGAGATATATCTTAAAATACTTGTAATGTAAACATCCCAACAAGGAACCGCAAACATTTTAAAGGGGATGTAAACCTGATTTTTTTTTTAATTAAGGCTTGCACCTTGTACAGTATAGGATTTATTTTTTATTTTTTTTACAATTTTTTTTATTTAGTCAAAGGACATGGTTCAGGTACAGACATTTAAATACATACCGTTTGGTGCATTATACATCACAACAAATATGCATTGCACAAAATGTCACATCACAGAATCAAAATGACGTTATGTCTATCTGTAACCTGGGGTGTCTTGCATATTCCCTAACAGGGATGTAATAGGTAGTACCTCAGAACCGACCTACTCAAGGTGGGTTATTACCATAACATCAGCATGTTCCAACAAGGTAGGGTCTCGGACCAGTCCAAATCAGTTTTTAGTTTTAAATATTGGAAAAATAGCTTGGAACCAGCAAGTTAAATCTGTGTTTAACCAGACTGAGCAGAGAAAGGGTTCCAATGACAGGGCGAAGAGGAGGGGGCGACAATGAGCAACCCTGTTGCGTCCCAATGGTGATTTTAAAAGGTTCCGACAGCACGCCGATGACCCAAACTCGATTTGATAGTTGGGAGTAATTTGTGGAAATCCATTGAAGCATAATGGAGCCGAAGCCAGCATACCTGAAAACTGAGAGCATGAATTCTCAATTCCCCCTGTCAAAGGCTTTCTCCGTGTCAGTACTAAGAAATACACAACGTGTCTGGGATTTGTCGACTACCTGTAATAAGTTTAGGAATTTTGTGGTGTTGTCTCTGGCCTCTCAGGAAGGAACAAAGCCCACTTGATCTAAGTGGACCAGGCTTGGGGGAAGGTGTTGAATCCTGTTTGATAGGATTTTGAGATCCAGATTGAGCAACGAGATCGGCCGATAGTTTGCACAGGAAGCAGGGTCATTCCCTTCCTTAGGGATCACCGAGATGTGAGCTTGTAGGGTGTCTGTCGCAAATGTTGCGGTAGAGCCTAGCGAGTTAAACAGTTTCACCATGAATGGGGCACGTGAGGGTAGTAAGGCCTTATAATATTGAGTAGTAAGACCATCTGGGCCGGGTGCTTTCCCTGGTTTGCTGGCTCCTACAGCACCCTGAAGTTCCTCTGTGGTGATGGGATCTTCCAGGGTGTCCCTGTCTGCAGTCAATAATTGAGGCATCTGTGATGAGGACAAGTAGGAGTCTATATGTTCTTGGTTGGTGGTTTGGTTGTCAAGTTATATAAGGAGTTATACATTTCCTGGAATTTCCTCGCTATGTCACAGGGTTTCATGACCTTAGGTCCACTTGGCGGCATGAGATGTGGAATATAAGTCGCTAGGTTCTGTTCTCTCAGGGTTTTAGCTAAGAGTTTGTCACATTTATTACTGGACTCATAGGAGAACTTCCGGCAGATCTGCATTACCGCTTTGGCCTTGAATTGCAACATGTCTGTGATTTTTGCATGTTTGATGAGGAGGTCTTTCTCTAGGAAGGGGAACGGTGCACATTTATGATGGGTCTCTAGGGATTTCAGGTCATCATATAGTGCCATTAGCTGTTCGGTACGTTTCCGCTTGAGCCTTGCTCCATGTTCGATAAGTACAGCGCGAATAACCGCTTTGTGCGCTTCCCAAATGACCCCAGGGTCACAGTCAGGTGTGTGATTGGTTCTGAAGTAAAAGTCAAGTTCCCTAGTGACGTCTGCAAGTACTTCCTTATCTTGTAGGAGGCTTACATTCAGTCTCCAGTGTTTGGCCCTGGGTGTCATGGTGTTGTGGAGAGCATAGGATAGGAACACCGGGGAATGGTCAGACCAAGTGATGGAGCCTATGGTGGAGGCACGTACTGCGTATAGCTGAGCGTGGGGAATGAGAAAGTAGTCACTGCACGAGTATGCCTTGTGGGGCAGGGAGAAGAAGGTGAAGTCTTTCTGTGGGGTGAAGAAGGTGCCATACGTCAATTTAGTTGTGTAAGGACTGGGTAATGCGTTTACAGGAGCTGAGGGAGACGGAGGACAGACCAGAGGAAGTGTCCTCAGCTGGGATTAAGGGGATGTTTAGGTCTCCCCCCACAATTAAGTGCCCTTCAGCAAAATCTGTCAACTGTGCCAGCGTTTTACTTATGTAGACATCTTGGTTGTCGTTGGGGGCATAGAGATTTGCCAGTGTAACCCTGATGTCGCCAATCATACCTTTTAAAACTAGAAAGCAACCTCCAGTGTCTGTAATTGACTCTATGTGGGACCATGAAACTCTGCCTGAGAGGAGAATAGAAACCTTGCTTGATTCGGCGGACACGTTGGTGGAGTGGTAGACCATTAGGAAAACCAGGCTCCTAAATATGGGTAATTTTGTCGTCTCTAAAATTTGTCTCCTGTATGTAGGCCACGTCTGATTTAAGACAATGTAAGTCTTGTAGGAGAATCCTAAGAAATGTTAAGGCCCTTAGCATTGCACGATATTACATTGAGAACCTCCATGATTAGGATGGGGGGAGGGGGTGGGTTAGAATAGACCGAGTAGAGAAAACTAGTAGCAGAAAGTAGAGGTAGTAGAGTAAAAGTAGATATTCGTTCACTAAAAATTGGAGCAAACTATTGCTGTAACGCTCACCAGTTCAGAACTGGTGACTGAGCATTGACCTATGTGGGAGTGTGGACAAACCACAACAGGGGGTGGAGCACCGGAAGTCCCCATCCACCTCGACTATGAAAACAATGTAAACAGTTGAGCCGAAACTATGAAACATAAATGTAGCGGACTGCTACTTTCATAGATGGCGCTAAATTAAATTTAGAGGGTAGTCAGAGATTTAACTACCTCTGACTGTATTGTTTTGCCAAATTTGGGCTTCTGTTCCAGCCGTGGCTGTGCTGTGGGTGACCACTATTGTTGTCTGGGGTGTTGGTCCCACCCCAGGCCAAGGGTGGCAGCAGTCAAGTCAAGGTGTATTGGGTGTTTTTCTTCGGCAGCCAATCAGTGGGAGTTGATCGCCTCGCTGTGCATGCTGGGGGAGAGTAATTAAGGGACAGACATCATTAGTTCTGGGTCATCGTGGTCTGTTCCTGGTCAGTCATCCCACCACCCCCGTGTGTGGTCCTCATGGCCGGGGGTGCGTGTTCAAGTGTTCCTGGCTCTGGGAACACATGGTCCAGAGTTTTAATCTATCAAGTAGGCCCAGTAGTTAGGCTGGGTCTACGCTTGCAGAGTGGTACTGTGCTATCCGTCCCGAGGGAGGAAGCCGCTTAATGAAGCACCTATTCTGGAGAGCACTGAGCAGAAGGCTGGTACACTCAGGAGAGGCCTTGAACTTCATTGAAGGATGCACTAATGCTGAGAGGCCAAGTGAAGGTCGCTGTTACCTAACGATACCTAACGATACCCCTTTTGAGGGTAACGAGTAATCTACCTGATTACTCTTCCCCTCACGGTAACGCCGTCCCCATTACTTGGGCGGCGTTACCGCAATTACATCTACCTGTGTCAGCCGTCGGCCATCCATTATTAAAAAAGCATGCCTCCTCCTCTGACTGTTCCGTGATAGGCGGAACATTAATTTTCCCAGCAGAGCCTCTGTTTAGTGTTCAGCCTATCATGGATGCCTTCTCATCCTCAGCCTCGGCCTCGAACGAGAGGACATCCGTGATAGGGGGAACACTGAACAGAGGCTCTGCTGGGAAAATTACTGTTCCGCCTATCACGGAACAGCCTGAGGAGGAGGCGTGGCTTTTGAATAATGGATGGCCACCGTCTGACATCTCTGCAAACAGGAAAAGGTAGGGAGATCGTTGAGGCATGTTTACAGATGGCACAGTGAGGCATGTTACAGATGGCACAGTGAGGCATGTTACAGATGGCACAGTGAGGCATGCTACAGATGGCACAGTGAGGCATGTTACAGATGGCACAGTGAGGCATGTTACAGATGGCACATTGAGTCATGTTACAGATGGCACAGTGAGGCATGTTGTAGAATATAAAAAAAAAAGTCAGTTACTTTGCTGAGTAACTAATTACTTTTTCAATGTAGTAACTGAGTCACTAACGCAATTACTTTTTCAGAGAAGTTATTTGTAACTGTAACTAATTACTTTTTTAAAGTAAGATGAGCAACACTGATAACTTCACACTGGCCACTATGTAACACAAGCTCAGATGTAGTGAGAAGATTTACACTCACCACTAATGTAACTGAGACAATTAGCCTGCGTTCACATTTGTGTGGGTTAGGAACGCATGCAAGATTGCTTTCCTGACACCACAGAAATGTGCTGCCCTTTAGCAGATGCACAGCAATGCAGTTAATTGGTAATGACACACTCACGCATCTGCTGAGATGTGCGCATTCACATGCACCAATATTTACGGCTCTGTGGCACCATTATTTAGAAAAATGGTTCCTCCAATTGTATTACCTTTGCAGAACAGGCTGATATTAAGCTTAATGGTCACAGTTGTAGGCAGGACTTTCAAGCATGCCCCTATACCTCCCCAGTGGGCAGAATTCAGCCCCCCCCCCCCCTAGTACCACCACTTTTAGAGAATACAAAGCCAAGTATACAATTTTGTGGTGCTAATTAATTTGTATAGAATTAGTTCATTGATAAACAACAAAGGCAGTAAAATAGAACCCCTGCAGCCAGCAACAATAGGCTCCCTACCCTATGCAACAGTAGTTTCCCACCCAGCAACAATAGACCCCCCCAACAATACTGCACCATCCCCCAAGGATAATATATCCCTAAGTAGCCAGCATCAATAGACGCTTCAGCATGCCCCAGCATCCTTTGCAACTGATTCCCACTGTATCCCTGCTGGGAAAAAAAGCACTGGGTATAACACTACTTTAAGTATAGGAAAGACAAGTTATCTTACTGTGCACTTTTGGTAAGGGCTACATTCACACTACAGCTCCTAAACTATTTTTGGGAAACATGTGTCCTGTGATGTGGGTTGCCACGATTTCAGCACATTTCATCATGCGACAATCGTGGCAGACTGACCGTGATTTGAGGTGTCATTCAAATGAATGGCATCTCGAATGCGAGTCCTGTGTTTTGTCATTCACACCTCGGCGCTGTCAAATCACGGGCAGATCCGCTGCAAATCTGTCCACGATTCAAAACACTGTAGTGTGAATGCAGCCTGAGAGATAAGGCATAAGATGATAAATTTATGATTTTTTATTTATTTTTTCCTCTGTCATCCTGACTACAAATAGTTCCACACCTCCCTCCTTTAGGGGTGTCCCTAGTGCTTTGTTTGTATTTGTTGTGCCTAAAAAATGGGATTTGTTTGTCTTTGGACCTTATATTCATATAGGAGATTTTTTAAATACATGTTTGTATCCACTCTAATCATGGGACCCTAATATGTATTGTTTTGTTCAGTGATCTAAATAAACTTAGGAATTCAGCTATTTGTCTAACTTGTGGGATTTTACTGGGAGGATTTTATGGTATGTGTTTCTCCTAAAACACATACTTCAAATGGAGATTGTTATAAACGTTAACTAATTGTTTGGTCCATATACAGTGCCTTGAAAAAGTATTCATACCCCTTGAAATTTTCCACATTTTGTCATGTTACAACCAAAAAGTAATTATTAGCAATTATTAGGATTTTATGTGATAGACCAACACAAAGTGGCATATAATTGTGAAGTGAAAGGAAAATGATAAATGGTTTCCAAAATGTTTTACAAATAAAAATCTGAGAAGTGTGGCGTGCATTTATATTAAGCCCCCCTGAGTCAATACTTTGTATGACCACCTTTCTCTGCAATTACAGCTGTAAGTATTTTTGGGGATGTCTTTATTAGCTTTTCATATCTAGAGAGTGACATTTTTGCCCATTCTTCATTGCAAAATAGCTCAAGCTCTGTCAGATTGGATGGAGAGCTCTGAACAGCAATTTTCATGTCTTGCTACATATTCTCAATTGGATTTAGGTCTGGGCTTTGACTGGGCCATTCTAACACATTGTAGCTCTGACTGTATGTTTAGGGTTGTTGTTCTGCTGGAAGGTGGACCTCTGCCCCAGTCTCAAGTTTGCAGACGCTAATAGGTTTTCTTCTAAGATTGCCCTGTAATTGGTTCCATCCATCTCCCTATCAACTCTGACCAGCTTCCCTGTCCCTGCTGAAGAAAGGCATCCTCACAACATGATGCTGGCACCACCATGTTACACAGTAAGGATGGTGTGTTCAGGGTGATGTGCAATTAGTTTTCCGGCATACATATCGTTTTGCTTTTAGGCCAAAAATGAAATTTATTGGCCTAAAAGCTCATCTGACTCATGTGTCTCATCTGACCAGATGTCAGGAAAGGTTCCATCCGCTGGTGCTATTTATCACGTGGCTCGCAGTACTGCGTCTCACCAGCAGGTGTCTCCTGACAGTTCCAAACTGTCAGGAGAACTTCTCCCTGCTGGTGTTATATCACCCTTGGGATGCAGTACTGGTCTCCACCAGCGGATGGACCCTGACAGTATGGAGCCTACGGCCCTCCCTGCGCTCAGGTGTGACCTGAACTCAATTGTTACACCTCTATATATACCCGGCGAGATCAAGCTGACCTCGCCCTGGTATCTTTCTACCTTTCTGACCTGGAGCCTGCAAACCTGACCCTGAAGCCTGCTAACCTGACCCTGCTTCCAACCCGACCTGATCCCTGTCCCGAGCCCATCCTGGGCTTTTCCTTCCTATTGCCTCTTTACCCTGGATCCTGTTCCCCTTGGATTCCTGCCCCGCAGCCTGTCCATCCATCCGACCCCTGCTCTGTTGTGTTCCCGTCCTCACCCTTCTGCTGACATCCCCTGGTGTATGACCTCGGTCTGGCTTTTGTTTACGATTACGGTATCTCCCCTTGATTTGTATATACTATTTGTTGTTTGTGCACTGGTTGTCTTCACATGTTTGTAAATAAACACCTTTTTATTCCACTACATACCTTGTTGGTCTCCTCTGTGCAGTCACACAGTACTGGTCTACCTGATTCTCTGACACCAGAACACCTTCTTCTACATGTTTCCTGTGTCCCCCACATGGCTTCTTGTAAACTGCAAGCAGTACTTTTTATGGCTTTCTTTCAACAATGGCTTTCTTTTTGCCACTCTTCCATAAACGCTAGGTTTGTGGAGTGCATGACTAATAGTTGTCCTGTGGAAATATTCTCCCACCTGAGCTGTGGATCTCTGCAGCTCCTCCAGAGATACCATGGGCCTCTTGGCTGATTCTCTGATGAATGTGGTCCTTTCCCAGCATGTCAGTTTAGGTGGACAGCCATGTTTGGTAGGTTTTCAGTTGTGCCATACTCTTTACATTTTCAGATGATGGATTGAACAGTGCTCTGTTCAAAGTGTAGGATATTTTTTTACAACCTAACCCTGCTTTAAAATTCTCTACAACCTTATCCCTGACCTATCTGGTGTGTTCCTTAGCCTCCATGATTCTGTTTGTTCACTAATGTTCTCTAACAAACCTTTGAGGGCTTCACAGAACAGCTGTATTTAAACTGAGATTAAATTACACACAGGTGGACTCTATTTACTATTTAGGTGACTTCTGAAGGCAATTGGTTCCACTAGATTTTAGTTAGGGTTATCAGAGGAAAGGGGGCTGAATACAAATGCACACCACCCTTTTCAGACATTTACTTGTAAAAAAAAAAATGGAAAACCATTTATCATTTTCCTTCCACTTCACACTTATATGCCAATTTGTGTTGGTCTATCACATAAAATCCCAATAAAATACAAAATTACGTTTTTAGTTGTAACATGACCAAATGTGGAAACCTTTAAGGGGTATGAATACTTTTTCAAGGTAAAGTGGATTTAACCACTTGACCACTGGGCACTTAAACCCCCTTCCTAACCAGATAAAAAGAAAAAAGACAAAAAATTCTGTAAAAATAAAAAATAAATCTTGTTTCTGTCATATTCGCAGGTTATTTCTCACACACAGCAAATGCATACCACAAATTACACCCCAAAACACATTCTGCTATTCCACTAGAGTATGGCGATACCACATGTGTGAGACTTTTACACAGCGTGGCCACATACAGAGGCCCAACATGCAGGGAGCACCATTAGGCGTTCTGAAGCACCCAGGCCAATCCTGACATTTCTTCTATATGTAAAAATCATAATTTATTTTCTAGAAAATTACATAGAACCCCAAAACATTATATATGCTTATTTAGCAAAGACCCTAGAGAATACAATGGCAGCCATTACAACTTTTTATCTCGCACTGTATTTTCACAGCAATTTTTTGAACGCGTGTTTTTTTAAAAAAAAGGTGTGTGCTTAAAAAAAACACAAAACAGTAAAGTTAGCCCTATGTTTTTTGCATAATATGAAAGATGAAGTTACTCCGAGTAAATAGATACCTAACATGTCACCCTTCAAAATTGCACACACTCGTGGAATGGCGCTAAACTTTGCTACTTAAAAATCCCCATAGGCGATACTTTAATTATTTTTACTAGTTACATGTTTTTAGTTACAGAGGAGGTCTAGGGCCAAAATGATTGCTCTCACTCTACGGTTGGCAGCGATACCTCACATGTGTGGCTTGAACACCGTTTTCATATGTGGGCGGGACTTACGTGTGCGTTCGCTTCTGTGTGCGAGCACACGGGGACAGGGGCACTTAAAAAAAATATATATATGCGGAGTATTGTGGAGTATTGCAGGGTATTGCGGGTATTGCAGGGTATTGGAGTATTGCAGGGTATTGAGGAGTATTGCAGGGTATTGCGGAGTATTGCAGAGTATTGCGGAGTATTGCAGGGTTTTGTAACAAGTGGTAATTGTCTGCGCTGTGTTATGGCTTGGCCAGGTGAGTGGATAGGGGGAGGGTAAATGAGCGGGCTGATTGGGCCTGGGGAGTGACAGGTGATGCAGACACAAATGAAATGACCTTAAACGGTATATAAATAGGTACAGTCCTGGCCGAACTGTAAATAAAGCACAGTGTGAGTCTTGAATTTAAAATTTTTTTATTGAAGAAACAAAAATTATGCAGCGATACACAGCAATGCAATAAAAGATCGGAGCAAAGTAAAAATGCAAAATAGTCAGATTCACAACAAAATCGGTCAAAAGTTACAGGCACAGCAAATCACAGTATTAGGGGTATCCGTCAAACCCACCCCCCAAGCCCCAAAAAGGGAACATACTGCCCCGGGAGTGGGCTCCCCAGGATCTCCCCAACAAAACATTTTGGCCCACCCAGAATTACAAAAATAATGGAGAGCATGCCTTGTAAAGCGAAGCTCCGATCTGGAGTAGAATCGAGCAGGGCCTAAGGGTCGACATATCCTAGGGGCCATATGAGATTGATATTTACATAGAAACAACTTTCGGAGACCCTAAAAATAGAGACTTTATAAACCCTCATTGCGGAAGAGAAAAGAAAAAAAAAATACGTTCAAATAAAAACAAAAACAAAAAAAACAAAAGCAATGAAGAGATTCAAGGCTAATAGTATTCTTACAGCCCTAGCTACATCGTTATTCGACTTATAGAATGTAGGACAAGTAGGAGAAGGAAATGAGGTGAAGAAAAAAAAATGGAAAATAGAGTAGGTAAAGAAAAAATAAGTAAGTAAATAAATAAATAAAAAACAGAAGAAAAAGGGGCAGGAGACACACGGAAGGCCTGACAAGCTTAAAATTCCAAGAACCAAGGTAAGGGTTCAGAGAATGACTCCAATATACGTTGCCCATGGTTCCCAGATGAGCTTGAACCTCTCATCAGAATCAAGGATCTTGTTGGAAATCCTCTCGTTAGACATCATCCACGAGATCTTTCTCTTGGCCATTAAAAGAGAAACCGACGGGGATTTCCAAGCCTTGGTTATAGTCATCTTTGCTCCTAATAAAATAAAAAATATCAACGCTTGTGTATTTTTAGAGATTTTAGGGATAGGGCTATTAAGTAGAGCAATGGTAGGATCAAAAGCAACTCTAATGCCGCGTACACACCATCGTTTTCTGCGATGGAAAAAAGCGACGCTTTATGTGCTTTAAAAAAACGTCATTTTTCAAACTTCAATTTGAACAACGACGTAGCATACACACCATCGCTTTTTCACAACGCTCTAGCACAGCGCAGTTCCGTCAATCACGCACTACGTCACTATAAAGGGTCGTTTCCATGCGGAAGACGGCCTCTTTTGCTGATATCGTGTTGCTGCGTGTTAGTAAAAGTTTGGTGAGATACGATTCGTGATTTTCAGTGACTGTGCTTTAAATTTCGTTTTCTGTCGTACAGTTTGTCTATTTGTTGTCGGATCTGTGATACAGTGCTTGTACTAAGGACGTATTTGTTTAGGCATTACGTTTGGTGTGCACGGTGCTGTTTAGCAGGTCGTTCTTCAAAGGCCATTCTTTACTTCAGGGCGTAATTTTTAGTCTGATCTGATTTGACGACCGTTTTCTAGCCATGTTGCGGGTACGAACTCGTCGCCGAGATCGTGCTGTGCTTGTTGTTAGGATGTGTGCTGCATCCCAGCGACGGTCCATGAACAGGGTGAGGAGGAGGTTGTGGACCAAGAACTGGTTGCTACGCAGGGACCAGTTCTCTCATATGCCTCTGCTGCGGGAGATCCGAGAAAATAACCCTGATGATTTCAGGAATTTTCTTAGGATGTCTGACCCCGTATTTCAGCAGCTTTTGGCTTTGGTGTCGCCATATATCACCAGGCAGGACACCGTTATGCGGGAAGCCATCACTGCTGAGCAGAGGCTAGTTGCTACGTTGCGCTACCTTGCAACAGGGAGAAGTCTGCAGGACTTGAAGTTCTCGACGGGCATCTCCCCCCAGGCTCTGGGCCTCATAATCCCTGAGACCTGTTCGGCCATCATTCAGGTTCTTCAGGAGGACTATGTTAAGGTAAGTGGTGTTCTTTCAATGGTCAAACTAATTCCCAAAAAAAAAAAAAAAAAAGTAATAATTTTCTAATATGCTCAGAATGCTCACTTTGTCTCTATGTATGCTGTTCTACACAATTAGTAAAGCCCTACATGTTTATTTAATTTAGCCAACCTGTCCATCATTCTATGTTGTGGGCAAACCCACCTAGCATAGTCCCTATCTTCCCGTTTATTTGTGGCCTCCATTGTAGTGCTGCATTTTGTGTGTCCCTATATCCCCGTTTATTTGTGGCCTCCATTGTAGTGCTGCATTTTGTGTGTCCCTATATCCCCGTTTATTTGTGGCCTCCATTGTAGTGCTGCATTTTGTGTGTCCCTATATCCCCGTTTATTTGTGGCCTCCATTGTAGTGCTGCATTTTGTGTGTCCCTATATCCCCGTTTATTTGTGGCCTCCATTGTAGTGCTGCATTTTGTGTGTCCCTATATCCCCGTTTATTTGTGGCCTCCATTGTAGTGCTGCATTTTGTGTGTCCCTATATCCCCGTTTATTTGTGGCCTCCATTGTAGTGCTGCATTTTGTGTGTCCCTATATCCCCGTTTATTTGTGGCCTCCATTGTCCAAACCCCCCCCCCTAGATTTTTGAAATACATACTAATAATTATTTTTCTTCTTTAGATATTTTTTGGGGGGTTGTTTCTCATCTCATCTTGAGCCCCACTCCCCCTAAATATATTTTTTAAACATCAGAGGGGGGTGATTAATATGCTTAATTGTTCACATTTTTTTTTTTAATACTAACCTTTTTTGTTGAATTGTTGGTGGGATCCCTTGTAATTTTAGCTATATTCTGTTTAAAATCTTTGTTCTAATGTTTTTTATTTTTTCTTTCTATCCAGTTCCCCACCACGCCACAGGAATGGCAGACTGTGGCAGCGGACTTCTCCCAGCGTTGGAACTTTCCGAACTGTGGAGGAGCCATTGATGGCAAGCACATCCGCATTGTGCCCCCACCCCATAGTGGATCCCATTTCTTCAATTATAAGGGATTCCACAGTGTTGTTTTGATGGCGGTGGTCTCAGCAAATTACGAGTTTTTGTACGTGGATGTTGGGAAAAATGGCCGGATGTCGGACGGCGGTGTCTTTGCGGAGACGGAGTTCGCACAACGGCTTCGGTTGGAGGACCTAGGATTGCCACCTGCGGAGGAGAACGAAGAGGGTCTGCCCTTCGTGTTTGTAGCAGATGAGGCTTTTGGTTTGGGTCCCCACCTCATGAGGCCATTTCCCGTACGCACCCTCACCCATGAGAGGAGGGTTTTTAATTATCGGCTGGCCAGGGCAAGACGTGTGGTAGAGAATGCCTTTGGAATCATGGCCAGCCGATTCAGATTGTTTTTAACAGCAATAAACATGGCGGAATACAAGTGGAATTACATCATACTATCTTGTTGCATTTTGCACAATTTTTTGAAAAGAAATTCTCAAACGTACCTGACGGTATTGCCTGATGAGGCTGATCTTGTGGCTCCGGAGCCGGGACATCAGGCTAGCCATAGAGGCTTGGCCCCCCAAACCGCACGTGCAGTGCGTCAATCCTATGTGGACTATTTTATGGGGAGGGGGGCCATTGCAATGCCTGATCTTGTTTAAAAAAATAAATTTACTTTTTGTTTGATGAAACAGTGTTTATTTTTTTGATTTTAGTTATTTGTAAGTTTTGGGGGGTAATGTTTCTTTTTCGTAGGTTCTCATCCAGCCATGTGTTTGGGATGTAATAAATTCCCATGAGTGTTAAATCTTAATAACTCTACAAATATGCCTGATTAATTTAATGAGTCTGCATTGATACCAATAACTACACACAAATTGTTTGGAGTCCAAAATGTTATTTATTTGTTACTTTTTTAGTTTTGATTAGTACAACAAATCATTTTTTTTTTTTTTTTTCGTCTTTTTTGATTATTTCAAAATATAAAATATTTTCTTTATTTTTTTGGTCTTTTTTGATTATTACAAAATATAATTTTTTGTTATTTTTTTTGGTCTTTTTTGATTATTTCAAAATATAATATATTTTCTTTATTTTTTTGGTCTTTTTTGATTATTACAAAATATAATATTTTTTTTATTTTTGTTGGTCTTTTTTGATTATTAGAAAATATATTTTTTTTATTTTTTTTTTTTTTTTTTTTAAATTCAAGGAAAAAAGAAAATACACCAAAAATTAAACCCTCCCCAAAACATTAATAAAATTTTTTAGCTGCCGTTCCAGCGTCTTGGCTTTGTGGCGTATTTCACGGCAGGCCAGACGTATGTCCTCAACTTGGGCCCTGCAGGTGAGAACCTCGCCGATGAGGAGCTGGGCACTATACGTGTCCAGTCCCTGACCAGCCCGATTTCCTCCTGAAATGTGGAACCAAAACATGTGTTAAAAGATTGTATGCCTATATCTATATTCACAGAAAATGTGGTAGATGTTACTTTACCGGATGTTGAGGCAGGTTCCTCTTCCTCTACATCCCTCGGGGGTGTGGCTTGATTGGCTTGTGCCTCCTGCCTTTGTGCTTCATTGTGCCCTACAAGATTGAAGAAAGGGAAAACATGAGGTTCAACCATTAAGAGCGGCCTGAAATGACACCCAAAAATTAAAAAATGATAAACAAAAGGTCACTATTGTTGATTTTTAAACAATTATCAATAAAATAGACCAATATTTAATCCATTCACAAAGTAATCTCAAATCAGTTAACACAATTTTTACGTTTAGATATGTAAGCTAAACAAGTCTCCCCTGGATCTGCTCACCCCTGTGTGTGACCCAACATAGGTTGTGATTGTGACAAACAATTGTGCTACTGAGTACACATGTTCAATAAAAAAAGGAGTAGCAAACGCTCCTTTTTGTGAATCTCAAGGTATTTACGTTTCTTCTAAAATAAGCTGAAACACATTTCCATCTAGTCCAGAATTGAATACACCTTTTTTTTAAGCCCCAAAAATGTCAGAACTTTCATATTTGTGTCGACTAATTGGTCATAGGAGTCGTCGTTCATTCGCCCACAATTCCTCAATTTACGATTTTTGATCAGATACAGTGCTTCAACTCCCCTTTGCACATGCCAACTAGGCATGATGCCATTTCTCGTTAATATGGTCTTGGATTATTGAAAGTCACCGAATGAACGACGACTACGACGACTGCATCATGCGTCCACATTCATAATATTCATTTTATGGTCAACCTGGCACAAAAAAAAAAGGGCACAAAGAACACACAAAAATAATTAAATACACATGGAAAAAACTTACTTCTTCTTCGAATCACCTTATTAATTCGGTAAAGTTGGTGGGGTTCCCTTTTTTTCAAATCCGACCACCTTTTGCGCAGGTGCTCTCTGCTCCTGGTTTTACCAAACTTCCGCTGGAGCCTACGGATGACCTTCTCCATAATTTGTGCTTTTACTTTATTGGGATGCATGTAGGGGCCATGCTTGGCATCATAGTCCTCCCTCCTCAATATGGTGACCATCTCCACCATTTCATTAAATGACATGTTGGAGGCTCTGCAGCGGAATCTGCGGCGTGGTTGGGCCTGGCCTGCCTCCTGGCTTGAGCTGGAATACACCTCCATGTTGTCCATCTTTTCTCCCTCACCAAACGACAGAGAAGGGGCGTGGAAAGGACGATACCGAACGTCAGGGGCGGGGTGTCGTGCGGAGCGTCACGCGTGCGTAGTGTAAAAGGGATGGGACGTGTTTGGAAACGGCCTGCATAGTCTGTGGAAGAAGTCGTAATTCCCGATCTTTCCTAATAACGACGAGACGTAAGTTTTTAATTCCGACTTTATTATAGTGAATAGGGAATGAGTTTGTGGGCTAGTTAGGGGAAGTAAGCTAGTGCCTTTAATTACATTATGTTTTGGCTTCTGTTTCATGTGCAGAAAGAATGGATGCCTTCAAGGATGCGGACTTCCTGACAGACTTCATCCAAAAATGGAAGGAACATCCAGTTCTGTGGCAAACCAAAAGCACACTAAATAAAAACAAAGATGCCAGGGAGAAAGCTAGACAGAGCATGCTTGTTTTTGTGAAAACAAGGGTCCCCAACGCCACAACAGCCACTGTGAAAAATAAAATCAATTCCATCAGGGGCACCTACAGGGCCCAACGGGTCCAAGTCCTGGCCTCAATGAGGTCTGGGGCTGCAGCTGACTCCATCTACAAACCAACCCTGTGGTACTACAGTCAGCTGCAGTTCCTGGACGACCACATAGAGACCAGGCCATCCCTGTCTACCCTTCCCCCAAGAGGTAGCTCCCAGCTTCCCAGCAGCCAATCCTCCAGTCTTCCCTGCAGACAAGAGCAGACAAGCTCGGAGGAAGAGGAAGAGTTCCTGGAGGACCCCAATTGTGAGCCGTGGAGAATGGTATGTGTTTTTTGTTTGAATTTAGTTAGTATATGACAAGTATAGTAATAATGGTAAATGTATGTTACTATTGTTCTAAATTCTATGTGAATCTTGTAAAGTTTAGGGATAGGATCAATAGTCAGTAGTGGGAAAACATGATGGGGTCAAAATGGGCAAATTAATAATGTTGATGAAGGAGTGGGTGGCATTTTCAGATAGGCCAGTAGGGGGGGAGTAACGCAATACACCTGCAAGGGGTCCCAGATGGAAGACACCCTTTTTGAGTACTATCTAGTTGACACTAAATTGATTAACCTAATTTTTGGGTAAAAGGCCACTTATTTACTAAATTAGGCATGCAACAACCCACATAATTCCAGGGGGACCATGTCTGAAGGTGTTTAAGGGGCCACATAATTAAGGATGGCGACCCTGTGTGTAATATATATTGACATTCAATTTGCATCACTCATGATTGTAAAAATGTGTGTGATTAATGACAAACACAAATAACATATGTTCCTTTTTTTCATACACAGGCAGACCCAAGCCAGGAACAGCCAGGGCACACAGGGAGCCAGGAACAGCCAGGGCCCACAGTGAGCCAGGAAGAGACAGGGCCCACAGGGAGCCAGGAGGAGCCAGGGCCAACTGCAAGGCAGGAGGTGGCAGAGCCCACTGGGAGCCAGGAGGTGGCAGGCCCCAGTGGGACCCAGGAGGCACGCCGGCGGGATACCATCTCCCGGATCCCTCCATTCCGCAATCCCAATAAACGGCTCAGGAGTATGCGACAGATGGAGGAGGAGACCCAGGGCCTGCTTCGCCAAGCTACTGCAGCCATCCGAGAGCCACCCAGTGAAGTTGAGGGGTTCGCAGCGCTCATTGCAGCCAAGCTGTACAATCTGGAGCAGAGCCAGCGTGTGCGCTGCGAACTCCTCATGTTCGAAGCCATAACCATGGCATCCCTGGGGCAGCTCGATGACGACACCCACATTGTGCGGATTGCTCCTCCTGTCCTTGCTGCTCCTCCTGCTCCTGCTCCTGCTCCTGCTCCTGCTCCTGCTCCTGCTCCTGCACCTGCTCCTGCTCCTGCTTCTCCACCTCATGAGGCTGCTATGGCTCCTGCCACCTCATCTCCTCCAGGAACCCAGCCCCCAAGGACTCGGGCTTCCGGGAAGGCTGCAGGGAAGACTGCAGGGAAGGCTGCTGGGAAGAAAAGGGCGAAGAAATAATACGGTGCCCCTGATGGAATTTTTATGTGGACTCACAGGCTGTATTTGTGGCTTCGGGGACCCTTGTTTTCAGAAAAAAACAAGCATGCTCTAAAGTGCTGCCTACCCTGGCATCTTTGTTTTTATTATGTTGTGTTTTTGGTTTGCCACTTTTTTTTTTTCTAAATTTTTATGAAGACTAAAATAAAAATTTAATTTTCAGCCAAATTTAAACATGTTTCTTTATTGTAGATTTGAGAGATCAGTATTGAGTGGGCAGACCCATGACAAAAAAAATAATGAAAACATTAACAAGGTAAAAAAACATGCTTGTGGGTGAGTAAACTAAAAAATTAGGTTGTTGCATACACTTCACACACTCCTAAATAAAAAAATAATAGAGATTACTAATCAAATTGGTGAGAAAAATTTTTAAAAAAAATAAAAGGTGGACCAATATATATATTTAAAATGTTTAAGATGGAAGATACAACTAAATAACAGAACACAAACATAAACATTATCAAACAAGAAAGAAACTAATTAAAAGCTTGTCATAACTATGCAACAAGATCAGCCGCAACAAACGTCCATTTCTGGGTAGCAGTTAAAAGCAGGGGTTAAAGATGCGGTTTATTTTCTTGTCTATAAGCTGAAAAACACCTTAACGAATGTGCTGATTCCATTCTGAACAGTCGTTTTACATGAATGAGCGCTGCCGTCTCCTAACTTGCTTCTGAGCATGCGCGGGCTTAAATCGACGTTTTTACGTACACACGGTCAATGTTTAGAACACAGAAAACGACGTCGGCCAAAAACGACACATAAAATTGAAGCATGCTTCAATTTTTTTCTGTCGTTTTTTAGAAGACATAAAACGACGTTTTTGCCCACACACGGTCAATTAAATTGACGTTTTTGAAAATGACGTTTTTTTCCATCGCAGAAAACGATGGTGTGTACGCGGCATTACTCCCGTGATTTTTTTGACAAGGTGAAAGATTCTGTGCCAAAAGGAACGAATCCTTGGGCACTCCCACAGTATGTGAAGGAGTGATCCAGAAAGCCCACAACCCCTAAAACATAGGGGAGAGGATTGTGGGTAAAACTTGGCAATACGGGTAGGGACTAAGTACCAGCGGGTCATGACCTTGAGGCTCGTTTCAGCAAGCGATACATTCAAAATGCCTTTAAAGGAACGGGCCACATAAGAATGCCACCGTTCCAATGGCCAATCGAGGTCAAGGTCACGTTCCCAACACTTCATGTAAAGCGCTTTCTCCAGAGGTTCGGCTAGAGCTGAATAAATTAAAGATATACCCCCCCTTGTATCCGTGGCTGAGGAGCACCATTGTTCATATGGGGTCACAGTAGGTTGTTCTGAGCAGGTCCTCCTAATCTGTTGTAAGAAGTGGGAAAGTTGAAAAAAGCGAAATTTCTCAGATGAGGGCATTTTGAGCTTAGAGGTACAATAACCCAATGTGAGGGGCCCATTTGAATTAAAGAAGTGGCCAATCCTGTACAGGCCTTTGTCGAGCCACCATTTGAAGGCAACAATATCTAACCCGGGTTGGAATCGGGAGTTGCGAAAAATGTGTGCAAGTGGGTGCCAATGGGATACCAGTGATGGTATTTTGTGTAATGAGTCACACAGTGACATAGAGTGGGACAGTGTAGGAGCTAAAATCGGAGGTCGGTTCCTAGGATTGTTCCATAAGAGGAAATCAAGGGTGTATCCCGGGGTCGCAGCTTTTTCCATAGAGACCCAATCCGGCTTGGGGCCTCTAAGGTAAATTATAGAAAACTGGCTAAGTTGGGCCGCCCGGTAGTACCACCACAGATTAGGTAGCCCAAGGCCACCTTTTAGCCGAGGCCTAAAAAGCACTGTCTTAGAGAGGCGGTTGCCCTTCTTCTCCCAAATGAATTTAGTTATAGCAGATTGAAGAGAATCAATATACGATTTAGTGACAGGGATGGGAAGGGAGCGGAAAAGGTACAACATTTTTGGTAGGAGGGTCATCTTGACTGCATTTACGCGGCCAAGCCATGAAAGATTATATAGGGACCATTGATGAAGATCAGTCATTAACTTTTTAACCATAGGGGGATAATTATGTTTATGGAGAAGCTCCGTCTGTGAGGTAAGATTAATGCCTAAATACGGGATGGAAGTAGAGTTCCAGGAAAACGGGAATTGACTTTTCAGATTATCCACTTGGGATTGAGGGAGGGAGACGTTTAGTGCAACAGACTTGGACATATTGACTCTCAAACCAGAAATGTCGCCAAAATCATTGAGGAGGCGGATCACGTTAGGGGTCGTGGTGAGTGGTGCAGTAAGAAACAGTAGGACGTCGTCCGCAAACAAGGCGCATTTATGCGTCGATTGTCCACAGCGAACTCCTTGAATGTCAGGGTGTTGTCTGATCGCGATGGCCAGAGTTTCTATGGCCACCGCGAAAAGAAGGGGGGAAAGAGGGCAACCCTGTCTCGTCCCCTTTCTAATGGGGAAACGTTCCGAGAAGTGGCCCTGAAATCTGACCTGTGCTATGGGTTGGGAATAAAGTGCTTCCAAAAGTTTAAGAAATTCAGGTCCAAAACCCCAGTGACGGAGCAAAGCAAAAAGGTATGGCCATTCGACCGTATCGAACGCCTTTTGTAAATCAATGGAAAGCAAATAACCTTCTTGGGGCGACCCACCATCCCAGCCCGACCTCATAAGTGAAATAACATCTACTGCCCTCCGTATCTGGTCCGGTCCCTGTCTTCCCGGAATGAACCCCACCTGGTCCTTGTTAATATAAGAATCAATAAAAGATGCCATCCTGTTGGCCAAAGCTTTCGTCATTATCTTCATATCGTTATTAATTAACGAGATTGGTCTGTAATTGCTCACTTCACTGGGATCTTTCCCAGGTTTGGGAATGACTGATATGAACGCTAGATTCGCCGAGGGATCCAATAATGGGTCACTGCGTAAAGAATTAAAGAACCGGACCAGATAGGGAGCCATAATGTCAGAAAAGGTCTTAAAATAATGATTTGAGAATCCGTCGGGGCCCGGGGCAGAGTCAGTTTTAAGGTCTTTAATAACAGCACAAATCTCTGCTGCCTGGAATGGTGAGTCAAGTATGGAACGATGGGATTTTGAAAGTCTGGGGAGAGGGATCTTCTGTAAAAATGAGTCAAGATCCGTCTGGGAAAGTCGAGTCTCAGAAGAATATAGGGAGGAGTAGAAGGATTGAAATGTCCTGAGAATCTTTTCGGGGTTCTGGGTCAGATTGCCATTCGTGGCCTTAATCTTAGGGATTGCATACGACCTCAATTTAGGTGAAAGTTTAGCCGCTAACTGTGGGCCAAACTTGTTTGCCCGCATGTAAAGTTTACTGTTCTGCCATGTCAGATGTTTATCCGCCGAGGATGTGAGAGCCAAATTGAGTGCCAACCTGGCTGAATCAAGTTTGTCAAGGGAAACACGAGAGGGATTACGCTTATGAGCCTTACTAATAATGGTAAAGTCCTTTTCAAGTTTCAAAATGTCCAATTTATGTTCCCGCTTCAGTTTCGACGAAAGCTGTATGATCTTCCCCCGGAGAACTGCCTTGTGGGCCCCCCACAGGGAACTGGGGGAGGTCTCACTATTATCATTATTTACAAAATATTCCCGAATTTCCTTCTCCAACATAGTGCAATGAACCGGGTTAGAGAGAAGCGAAGCGTTAAGTCGCCACGGACGAAACCCGGGGGAGGAGATTACATTAGCAATTTTAACAATGACCAATGAATGGTCAGACCACGGGACGTCAAAAATGGACGCGGAAGACGCGGTGTAGACCTCAGAGGCATGCAAAAAAATATGATCAATTCTCGCGTAAGTTTTGTGAGGTGCCGAGTAATGCGTGTAATCTTTCATCGTGGGGTTAAGTTCCCTCCATGTATCTATGAGTCCTAAGGAGTGTAGAAGGCGGGCAATTTGAAGGCTTTGTTTAGGAGGTATTTTAAGGCGGGGAATCCCGGCGACGGATTTATCAAGGATATTGTCAAAGGTAATGTTAGAATCCCCACCCATAATCACCCTGCCCTCAAAGTGCGATGCCAGAACAGTAAATAATTTAGAAAAGAAATGGGCTTGTCCGGTGTTGGGAGCGTAATAGGAAATTAGAGTGTGAATCTTACCCTCTATCGTACCCTTCACTAGAATGTAACGTCCTTCCTTATCCGCCACAGTTAGAGAGTGCACAAAATGTTTTTTTTTCGAAAAAAGTATTGCCACCCCTCTCTTTTTAGATTCAGCATTCGCCATATAAAAAGTTGGGTATCCGCGGTGTAAAAAATGGGGTTTATAGGTGATGGGGAAATGGGTCTCCTGGAGTAAAACAACGTCTAGGCCCCTGGAGTGATAACTTTGAAATGCCTTGCGTCTTTTAAGTGGGGAGTTTAGGCCTTGAGCATTGTGCGATGCTACTCTGAGAGCAGCCAAACTTGGAGGTGTATCAGCCATGGAACAAGGAGGGTGTGTGCGAACATACCAGAGAAAGGCTTACCTTAACCCTTAAAAGACCGGGAACATACAGTAAGGAGTCTGATGGAGGTTGCATATAAGTTCTCAGCAATGTGGAGGCCTTCCGTGTGAACTTCTGAGGAGTCAAAATAAAACAAATAGGTAAGCATAAAGTGTAAAGTCTAATCATTAGGGTAAAGAAAGAAGGAATGAAAGAAAATAAGGAAAGAAAAGAAACCTAGCTAAGGCTAGCTAGGAGACTAACGTAGACAGGACTGGCAAGCCAAGTCCTGGGAGCGAGTCCAAAACAAAGGTGGACCCAATAAGGTGACAACCCCAATAGGGGTTGTATTCCTACAGTCACAAGAAGAGCGAACTCTGTCCTGTTACTGTAGAGGGAGTGGCAAGCTAGTCCGCCCCAGCCGAAAGGCTCACATTATAATAATAACATTTTGGCTGGGAGAACTCTAGGCTTAAGGTCTAGATAAAGACATATAAAATATTTATTTTTTTTATTTTTTTCTTCTTTTAAACACTGAAGAAGGTTAAAGTATGAACAATGTGGCAATTATATAAACACTAGCCCACTCAACCAAAACAAAAAAAACACAAAAAACACAAAAATAAATAAATAAATAAATAAAAAATAATAAAATAAAAAAAAAAATAAACCCCGTTATCCCCGGAGGGAGAAAAGGGTCAGGAAAAACAAAACAAAACTAGTCGAGTAGACTAGTATCTCTGAATTGAGCTATAAAGAGTAACTTGAACAGCAACTTGAATTGCATGACCTCGGTGGCTATAGAAAACGCCACTATGCCAGCAGGAAACACAACACACGAGGAAGTGTGTAATATACTCGAGGAAGTAAAGCCAGAAGATGCATTCATCTTGGGGGACGAGAGTCTCTGGGCCTCTTTGGTTGCTGTTTGTTCCACAACGGGGTGATAGGACTGCCAGTCGGAGGTCTTTTAGATGTACCAGGGCGAAGAGAAGGGTCCTGAGGGGGTAATTCTTGATTTATGAAGCCGAGACGCAATAGTAGCTGTTCACCATCCCTGAAGCTTGAGAAACTATAGGATTTGTCCTTATATTCAAATTGAAGGCGAAACGGAAAGGACCACCGATATTTAATAGATTTCTGCTGAAGGACCCCTAGGAGAGGCTTCAGGGATCTCCTCTTCTGGATAGTAGCTGCCGATATGTCAGCAAATAACTGTATCTTGCTCCCCTGAAAATTGAGATCATCAATAGTGCGGGATCTCCTCATGACCTCCTCCTTTACACTATAGTAGTGGGGTTTAACCACCACATCCCTCGGGAGCCCGTCTTGGCGAGGAGGTTGAGGAGCTCTATGGGCCCTATCCAGCTCAAGCTTGTGGTCAGGAATATCAGGGATGACGGTTTTTATGAATAATTTCACTGTCTCAGGGATATTGACAATTCCCTCAGGAATACCCCTTATACGAAAGTTATATCTCCTGTTGCGATTCTCTAATTCATCGATTTTAGCGAGTGCTATTTCGAGTTGGTCCTGCAGCGACTGTATGCAGTTAGTATTTTGATTGGTGCGGGCTGCGGTATTGTCCACAGCCTGTTCAATGGCTTCCATGCGGACCCCTATGTTCTGTAGATCAGCCTTAATAGAGGTGGTAATCTGTGTTGCAGTCTGTGTTAGCCCCGCTGCCAGCATGTCAGAAAAGCAATTAAGGAGCTGTCCCATGTCAGTGTGAGAAGGCTGAGGCATGGGGGATGGTAACTGGAAGCCTGCTTGGCTCAAAGGGGATTGCAGCCTGGGGGTTCCCATAATGTCAGCCACTGTGCGTTTAATAAGTGACTCCGTGGAGGCAGGGGAAACTAAGAAGGGAGGTTCGTTACTCACAGGAGTTGCCAGCAATGGTAGATTGTGCTGGATCGGGGACGATGGGTCAGCTATAGAGTCTGTGTCAGCTGCGTCTCCACGAGGAGACGGCGCGGTCGCCATTTTAGGGCCTGAAGGAGCCGCTAGGCCGAAGTCCAGCTGACGGCTAAAACTCTTCCGTTCGCTGCTGCCTGACATCCAGGGAGATGCACTGTGATCCCTGCTGCCTACACGGACCTTCCTCGGGACAAAATTCCCAGCGATACGGGTGTTGTGAGCCTCGATGTGCTGGGGCGGTCAGGAGCTCCCGTTCAGCACGTCTTCCCGGAAGTCCCGCGCATGCGCACTCCCCCCACAGTGTGAGTCTTATAGTGAATAGTAAATAACGTTATGTGAAAATCAAAACTAAAATATAAACGTGGAATCCTAGGTAAGTGCAAAACAAAGGGAAAAAAACACAGTTCCACACTAGAACTAATGCAGCAGTGAGAAAATGGTTAAGAGTGGAAAAAATTCCAGATTCTGCATAGATGGAGATGTGCAGTCCAGACAGATCCAAGAAAACACATGCAGCCCACACCTCAGTGCCTCATGCAGCTTACCTTCCAGCTGACATTTAGGGTCAGACACATTACCAGTTTTCCTATTTGGGTAGGTGTCTTGCTGTCAGTTCTCAACAGTTGGTCATAAATAAGACAAAAGATGTATCATTCTTTTGTCTTATTTATTTATATACCGTTTAAGGTAATTTAATTTGTGTCTGCATCACCTGTCACTCCCCAGGCCCAATCAGCCCGCTCATTTACCCTCCCCCTATCCACTCACCTGGCCAAGCCATATCACAGCGCAGACAATTACCACTTGTTACATACACCATTTTTTGTCTTTAAAGGACAGACTCCCCATTTGTTTGCCGCAGTGTCCACCATTATTGCACTTATCCCTTTGGTCCACCCCCCCTTTTTTCCCACCTTCACTTCCCCTTATCCTACACAGTGCAGGAGCTTCAATTATTTTATATTAATTGCAGGGTATTGCAGAGTATTGCAGAGTATTGCAGGGTATTGCGGGATATTGGAGTATTGCAGGGTATTGCGGGATATTGGAGTATTGCAGGGTATTGTGCAGAGTATTGTGCAGAGTATTGTGCAGAGTATTGTGCAGAGTATTGTGCAGGGTATTGTGCAGGGTATTGTGCAGGGATGGATGGCTGGATCTGTGACTGCAATTGTCACAGATCCAGCCCACAGTGCTGCGGCTGCCTCCGCTCTCCCCCCTCTCTTCTCACACTGTACCGATCGGTACAGAAAGGGGAGAAAGGAACCGGCGTCATCACATGACACCGGTTTGTTTACAAGTGATCGCTCCGTCATTGGACGGAGCGATCACGTGGTAAACCACCGCTATCAGCGGCGATTTAAAGTGATCCATGATGCCATGTCATGGACACTCCCATGTGCGCGCGCCCCAGGGGGTGCGCGGGAGCACGATTCTGGGAGGACGTTAATTAACGGCCTCCCAGAGTTAAGCAACCACACTGTAGACATACTTTGTCTATAGGGCGGTTGTCAAGTGGTTAAAGATAATAGAGAGCTCCTCTCTCCTTTTTGTGCTAAAGGTGGTCTTTCCATGAACTTCAGATGATAGAGTTCTTTAATATATGGTTATGGGGTAAAAAAATTAATATACCTCAAGGATAGCAGTAGAAATTGAATCTAAAGTGATAATCATTACAATATTTCCTCTGCCATCCTTACTAACTGATAATCCTAAACAGTATAAAATATCAGATATAATCCTAAAATTACTCCAATCCCAGCGCTCAATGGTGCAATCAAAAAATGTCAAATTTATAAGGTATATAGCGGCTATTATAAAATCAACAATTATTAAAAAATATGTGTTATCAGAGGAAAAAACTTAATAAAACATTAACAGCGCTTTCAAGTCACTAGCGTGACTTATGAGTTCAAAAGAATCTCATAACCTTAAATGAGATGATAAAAAAGCTCTCAGAGTCAAAACATTTGTTTGGCAGCTCCTATCAGTCTCTTTATATAGATAGCTCGGTCAAAAAGCTGTATGTGTGATGAAGTGTCCATTCACATATTGCTGCCAAAGCAGGAATTGTAGATGAAAAACTTCTCAAAGCACTACAGGACTGTATGCTTCACACTGATATCTTCCCCCTCTAGGTAATGTACTCACCACATATTAGGTGAAAGACAGCATAAGAAATCCTGGATCTCTGCTTGTTTCCTCAAAACTCTGGATGGATGTCAGCTGTGATAGGATCCTGGTGTGGAATCACTCTTGTTACAATTTATCTCTCTGCAGTTGTAAAGAGGTGTTTCCTGTGTATGTGTTCAGCCAAAGTCCTCCATATATTGAATATGGAGGACTTTGGCTGAACACATACACAGGAAACACCTCTTTACAACTGCAGAGAGATAAATTGTAACAAGAGTGATTCCACACCAGGATCCTATCACAGCTGACATCCATCCAGAGTTTTGAGGAAACAAGCAGAGATCCAGGATTTCTTATGCTGTCTTTCACCTAATATGTGGTGAGTACATTACCTAGAGGGGGAAGATATCAGTGTGAAGCATACAGTCCTGTAGTGCTTTGAGAAGTTTTTCATCTACAATTCCTGCTTTGGCAGCAATATGTGAATGGACACTTCATCACACATACAGCTTTTTGACCGAGCTATCTATATAAAGAGACTGATAGGAGCTGCCAAACAAATGTTTTGACTCTGAGAGCTTTTTTATCATCTCATTTAAGGTTATGAGATTCTTTTGAACTCATAAGTCACGCTAGTGACTTGAAAGCGCTGTTAATGTTTTATTAAGTTTTTTCCTCTGATAACACATATTTTTTAATAACTGATAATCCTAGACACATTTTCAAACTTGATATACACTCTCTTGGGATCCCCTAAGGCTCCCCTGTATCTGTTTGAAGAATACTCACAATAAAGAGGGCACATTTTGTGTCTTTGTAAGCTTATTGGTGAATATATATTGAAGCATCATTATTCCATGTTGTGTATGCATATAGATATATTTTAATATATAGATATATTTACATTTGTGATATTGTACACAGTGTATTATCATGAGCATGTCAATACCAACAATCACATGTGTATTTCAACATAATGAAGCATGAGCTAGGATATGGTTTGCTGTTCCATGTTGGGATGTTATTTTTAGGTGAATAGTATATCACTTATTTTAATACCATTTTTTTTAACATTACTGTATTTAATACATGTATATGAATTATATCAAAGTGATTTATTGCTAGCTGTGTAGAAATTTTGCTCTGTTGAGAAGACAGGGTGGTACGTGATTTTTTTTTATTTCAAATCAGCATGCAGTGTTGGTGTAGTTCAGTTGGTAAAGTGTTATTTAAAGTACTTTGTTACTTTATACCCTTGATTTTGTAAATTTTAACTATTTAATGAACTGTTTTTAAACATTTTGAACACATAAATTTTTCTTATATTTGAATCCTTATGCCGCGTACACACGATAATTTTTCAGCATGAAAAAAAAAACGTTGTTTAAAATTATCGTGTGTGGGCTGCACATCGTTTTTCGATTCTGAAAAACTACAAAAAATGTTTTCGAACATGCTGCATTTTATAACGTCGTTTTAAACAATGACGTTTTTAGGGTTGTAAAAAATGATCGTGTGTGGGCTAAAACGACGTAAAAAACCTGTGCATGCTCCGAAGCAAGTTATGAGACGGGAGCACTCGTTCTGGTAAAACTGCCATTCTGAATGGAGTAAGCACATTCATCACGCTGTAACAGACAAAAAAGCACGAATCGTCTTTTACTAACACGGAATCAGTTAAAGCAGCCCCAAGGCGAATGGAACTTCCCCTTTAAATTTGTATGCATTGCTACAGTGTACATACCACATACTACAGTGTACATCCATGTAAAGTCGTATTTACCCACAAAGGGATTCACAGGTGCTCCGTGCATCCATGTGCATGTAGTCCTATTGATGAATTGTGAAGCAGCAGCTGCGCAGACATAGCTGTTGCTTTCAATTCGACATCTGTGTGGGTGAATTTTCTGTAAGTTATGTTGTGTTAATAATGATTTTAGTGTATTTCTAGTGAAAACAGTGATTTGATAAACATTTGCACAACTATTGCGGGTGCTAAAAAAAAAAACATCTATTGTGGGTATTGTACTGGGCGTCAGTCTGTGCCCCAGTACAACTCCCCTATATCATTCTGACTAACCTGAGGGGACTGTACTGGGGGACAGACTGACCTGGGGGGTTTTACTGGGGGACAGATTGGCCTGGAGGGAAAGAATTATACTAGAGGATAGACTAAACTGGCGGGGGAATTATACTGGGGAGCAGATTGACCTTGGGGGGATTGTACTGGGTGGCAGACTAACCTGGGGGGATTATATTTACAGTGTACATATAAATTGACTTGGGGGAAGGATATTACCGGGGGGCAGGCTAACCTGGGAGGGGGGGAATTATACTGAGGAAAGATTGCCGTGGAGGGCAAGAAGGATTATACAGGGGGACAGACTGACTGGGGGAGATTATTTAGGGGGGTATTGTTTTATTTAACCATGCCCCGTAAGCCTGTTCCACCATTAAAACAGTTTGGCCACACCCACTGTTTACACTACGTACCGCATTATGCTTCTGCGTGGTGTGCCCAAAGATTCCCTAGGTCTTTAAGAATCCTAGCAACACCCCTGTAACAATCAAAAACATGCACACTCTTCACTGTGGCATACTAAGCACACCATTTTGTTTGTGAAACAGTGGAGCCCAACATGATCTTGGCCCACAGCCCTACTAATTTAGTAAAGGACCCCTGCCCTGAACACACAGCAAGGTGCAGATGCTAGAGGTGAGACTAATGTATTGATTCTTAGTGTACGCATGCCATCAAATTTGCAATTGTGTAGCTTCTCACCTCCAGATCTATCGACTGCAAAACAGCATGCCAGAATTTCAAGGTGATAGGAAGCCTTCATTAGGTGACATGAACCATCTCTGTGAAAGAAAATGGAGTAGAAAGAATGACCATGAGGTTGTGGAGCTTGACTTGGCCATTCATGCTATCTGTTCTGCCCCCTGCAATCCTTGACATGTTGCATTAGGTTTACTGCTGGTTACCTGCAACTGAAGGTAAATACTGTCATTGGCTATAGCTACCATTCAATATGTTAGTTGGAGCCTGTGTGGATAAGCTTTTTTTTGCATCAGAGTAGTTTAAAGCTGGTCAAATTCAGGTCAAATGAAGACCAACTGTAGATCAAATGCACCTGCAATGGATTTTTTAATGGTTACGGAAACATCTCAAACTGCTGTCAAAATAAACTTTATTTTCCCATCAATTCAAAGGTAATAGCAAAATAGCAAATGCATCCAAATGTAAAAGACATGACATTTATACATGTGTACTTTCATATTTTTGGTAAGTTATTAGATAAAGACATCTAAAGTATTTTATTGTGATTCTGTTTTCTGAATAAAGCTTTGGACTCTGAAAATGGTAAATGGGTAGAATAAATATCCTACCAAAAATAGAAACATATATACCATTTAGATTAATATGTGCTGCTTGAATTCTGTTTATAAAGGTAGAGATCCACTTAAACTGCCTCTGATAAAAACATTACAATTTTAACATTTTAAAAATCTAAAAGAGTAGCAAACCTCAGTGGAATTTCTTTCATGCGACATTTCATCTCATGTTTATCATTCTTGCACAAGACAGTCTGAAGTTTGCATTTGTCTCCCCATATAAAGTGGCTATTAAGAGCCAATGTCTTGATAAATGTAGTCTGCAATCTTTTACTCAATTGCTGTTTGGATTTAAGCTCTCAAGAGCAGATTGCTACTTCTGTTAAAACAATTGTTAGTATACTTTAATGAAATAATGCACAGCTCTTGTGCCATTATTGCTTGGGAAATTAGGTAACTAACATTCTAATACCCAGCATGCTGAAACTATAGCAAGCCACTTAACCCAATGTAATGGAGTATTGACTAGATACAGTGATATTAACTAGTATTCCAGTGATATTAAAGTTAAGCTTGTTTTAGGCTGGGTAGTTCTCTTCTACAAAATATACTTTCAAATTCATTTTGCGATAATTATATTCTTATTTAAACATATAAAGAAAATAATTGAATTTCAGGTGGGCCTATGCCCTAATAAATACTTTAGTTATTACTCATTATATTCTATCCCCTAGCCCAGTGGTTCTCAACCTTAGTTCTCAAGTACCCCCAACAGGCCATGTTTGCAGGTTTTCCTTTATCTTGCACAGGTGCTTTAAATCAGAGTCAATGGCTTGATTTTATGGACAGCTATTTTATCTAAGATATTCCCAAAACATGGCCTGTTGGGGGTACTTGAGGACTGAGGTTGAGAACCACTGCCCTAGTCTACCAAAATGAAGAGACAGCTTTTCCCAGTGTTGCTCTGGGTACTGCCAGGCAGTGGCGGCTGGTGGCTTTTTGATTGGGGGTGGCAAACAACCACCTCCCCGTGGCACCTCAATCCCCCCGCTGTCTGCCAGTTCACTGGCACTTACCCCATCAGCGGTGGGGATCAGTAGGCACTTTGGGGATCGGCGGGCAATTCGGCAGACACATCGGGCATGGGGGACAGGCTGCGGCGGGCATCTGGCAGCGTCTCCTGTGTCCTCTTCTCTTTTGAGATCATTGCAGCTTCTGCTGTGTGCCTCCTCCCCTCCTCCTAGGCATTCAATAGGTTTGCCTGACCTTCCAGCCAATCAGGAAACGGGTACCAGACCCACACTTCCTCATTGACAGAGAGGCAATTCAGTGTTAGAAAAGCAAATATTAATTTGCTTTTCTAACACGCTCTGTGCCCCAAGTCCACCCTATTTTGAAGCCTATTAAAGCCTATGGCTCTAATCAGGTGCTTCAAAAAAACACCCCTGCCATTTTAATTCATGCTCCCGGCATCCCATACCCATAATATTTTGCCTTTCATTTATATTTTAAACTAAATGTTTTTTTTTTTTTTTACAAGTTGAGGGTTAACGTATATACATATACTTTAATTAACATTTTTAGATAAATAGCATTGTTTAACCAATAGGTACGTTTTGCCATGGTGAAGCTTCCATTCTGCATATGTTAGGTTGCTTCAGTGCAGATCTAGGTTTATCCTTATCCAGTTCAGCTTTTTTCTGCACAGCTATGTTCTTATACCATGTAAAGGGCAGTGAATATATGTAGTTTCAAAAAGGTTCAGATACCCCCAGGTTTGGATTGATTTACTGAGTAGCTCAAAATTCTATTAGCTATCAACAATGTTTTAAATTGATTCACTGACTTTTTTTTTTCTTTTTTAACATATTGCATACTACTAGATTCACGTACAGTCTAAGTGATGTTTGATTTTCTTTCTAAAAACTAAAGATGGTGGAAATTAAAAGTGGAGGATGCACTGACCATGAGCTGCTAGTCAAGGACAGAAAGGGTTTTTTAATATATATTTTTTTTTAGTGAAAGCAAAAAATATTTTGTGGCTTGTGTTTTCTGCAAATACACAGTCATTAATTGTGAACTGTTGTGGTAAAGCTTTTTTACATCATGATAATATTGTTCTGTGATGCCATGTCTGCTGTTGTTTGACATTTCTTACATTCTGTCTGTATGTAACTGTGAAATATGTTACCACAAGTTTCTGCACAGATAGAGGGTATGTCATGATTTGTCATTCTCAGCTGGCAGCAAACTGCCGCCAAGATTTAGATAGATGGCACTGTTAAAGAGTATATTAGAGATCTTATTTATGAGTCTTTCACATTAACACCAAGGAAAAATAACTTGCTCACTTCCTGAAGCTAGCCAAATGAACTTATCACTCTTCCTTTGGCTTCCTTGAATGATTAATGCTTCCCCACAAAGGTACTAAATTCAGATTCACTGGCAAGAGCTGAAAATACATTCAGCGTGTTGCATTTGTCATAGCTGTGTGTGGATTTAACAATGATTATCACACAAGGTCATGTAGGACTAGATTTATTACAAGTAGAATTGTAGCCTTTAAAACTAAAAATTGTGTGTTTTTTCATGCACTGATTGAGAACTTAGTAATAGTTACACAAAAAAAATGAACAAAGGACCAACTGAGTTATCCAAGACATTACAAAAACATACAATGGGCCTTCCAAATATTCAATTTGTATTAGTTGAACACCATTGAAATGAATATCAAGTTGTGTAGGATTGTCTAACAATGTTGAATTAACTGCACTTTTGCCTTGGATGTAAATAAAGGAGCTCCTGTAATCAAGGTATCAGTTTTTGGGTTTAGGAGGGTGGGGGGTCTTTGGAATAAAGTAGTGAATCATTTCAGTTCTACTTTTAAGCCCATCTCTGAACTGGCCAGCCCTTTCCTCACACAGCACCTTCCATTCCCCCTTTCTTTGCAGTGCCTCTGTAGCATGCATTAAACAATTTTTTATATACATACCATTTCCAGAAGTCCTTGGTCTGATGACATCACAGATCCTGTTTACCTCCCTCTTCCACTGGTGGTTGGTGGATTCTAAAGTCAGCACACCCCTCCATCTTGGATCAGAGAGATAGTATTTACCACCGCTGTTCAGCTGGAACTTCCACCTGCAGCTTTCTTACTCCCAGGAGGCATCCCGCTGGACATAATAGATAAATTGATATGCATGTTTTTCACTTACATCTTCTAAGTGTTTTTAACCATTCCTTGTCATTAAAGGTTTTTTTTTTTTACTGCACGTAGAAGAACTTTCTTCTCTGCTTTGTTTTAACCCATAGAGTGTGCTTCCCTCTTCTGAAGTGCTGCTGTGGTGCATTAATTACATCTCAAGAGCCAGTCATGTAATGTTTGTTAAAGCCTCCTTGCTATCCAGAGCGCCCTATTCTCCACACTCCTTAAACTAAGACAAAATTACAAATATATTGTTACATATTGTTGTGCTTATTAAGCAAAATTTTCACACACAGTATTTATGATTTAAGTAATTGTTAACAATGATATTTTTAAGATACAGGTTCAATCTATTATGACCACAGTCTAAAAATATGAAATGTATTCACCAGACATGTAATCATACAGAATAGTTATATATTGATTCAGGAGAATAATTGTCAATTGTATAATACTCAATGAATCAATATTTGAGAGAACACAAATTAGTATAAGATAAAAATCAACACAACATAATTACCTGTTCCAAAACAGCTACTGGTCTGAATTGCTGGTTACCAGAGTTTTTAGAATGGCTGCCATTGCTTTCAAGGTGGATACTCCTAAAGAGGAATTCGTTCTTGCGACCTCCAAGTTCCAAAGCATAAGGTGTTCAGGAAACTTCATGAATGTAAAAGTGTTAGTTGATGAATGGTGTATGTTTCTGCGTGTATGATTGATGGTAATCAGGTGTTTTGAGTCTTCGTGAGTGTCTCTTCATGGTATCTCTCTTGCCTCTAAATACCTTCTCAGACAATAAGATCATAAAAATTATAATAGGCTCAACCCAAAAAGTATGGCTTCTTTTCCATTGGTTAAAGAAATCTAATAATTTACTTTAGTGAGTTCAGTTAATATCACCTTCAACCACTAGGTGTGCCTGAGGGCAGAATAAAGTGTTTTGAACTTTCTGTAAAATAATATTTTCATAATGTGTATCTGTTTGTATCTTGGTGCTGAAGAATATACATGTATATAATATTTATATTATTTGGGGATTCTGGTAACCGGCATAATATACAATACTCTCAGTATAATTTTGATTTATCAATATCACATAAAATGGTTATCTATATGGATAAATTTATAATTCTGTTATATCCGATGAATATTTATTTATCTAAGAAAAACACATGCTATATGTATATTTTTATACAGTTATAGTCACGATTCATATGTCTTTTATAACACTGATTGGCATGTTAAAACAATTCTAATTTGTTCTCCATCAAACTCTTTATATTTTTACCTTATGACAGAATTATCATTAGGTCAGTAGACACTAAAATAATAATTGTATCTGTTAACTGGAATATAATATATAATTTGAGTGACTTATAATCAAATATAGGTATTCTTAAAATAGTACTGACTGCACAAAATTCAAATCTCTTCCTAAAATGTCTTGAAATGAACTTTGAACAGACTCATTTAATATTTAGAGATGGTTTAGCAGTATACAAAACTCCTAAAATCTAATACAATGGGTTTTGTTAGATAAGGGTGATTTTTATGTCATAACAGTCTAGTCACGTATTTGTGTAACTTTTTTTATTGCGGTTTGTGTCTCTTTTCATATCCATTCAACAAGGACAGGTAAATGTTTTTGGTTTCGTGAAAGGAGGCATTATTGTTCAGGCGATTCTGTTTCAACACAAGGCTTATATATTTTAGAATGGTTTATCCATTGAAACTTGGAAAACATGAAATCACCAAGACCTTTAGTTCATCTGTTTTGGGGCCTAACTGAATTTAACATCTCCGCCAGAACATTATAAAATGTATTTCATCACAATCATAACAACATTATAACAAAGGATTACAGAGAACCCTCTGAGGAACTGTCAGTGGATTGCATGCTCTGTACAGACTGTGGAAATGTTCTATTATTGAAGCGGAAATCAAGCTTATTCTTATAACAAAACTCCAATTTTCCTCAGAGCTGCTTTCTTAATAATTTTGCTACGCTTTTACATTTGTCATCTATCTATTGACTAATAAGGCTCGGTTCACACTAGCGTGACTTGGGATCCGACTTGTGAGACCCCAAGTCGTATGACATGTGAAATCCTATTTTAGTCAATGATCATCTTAATTAGCACTACTGAAGTCGCTCCGATTTTAGAAAAGGTTCCTGTACTACTTCAAGACAACTTCTATCCAACTTGTGCCCATATACTTTAATGGAAGTTGCCTCCAAGTCAGATCCTCATCTTAAAGCGGTTGTAAACCTTTATTTTTGACTTTTACCTACAGGTAAGCCTATAACAAGGCTTACCTGTAGGTATAAAGAATATCTCCTAAACCTGTACGGTTTAGGAGATATTCCCCTCGCAGTGCGGGCGGCGCATGCGCAGGGGGGAATCCACGGCGAAAGATCCGGCAGCCACCGGACCTTGCTGATTTTAAATCTCCCGCGCGCACGCGCGGGAGTGACGTCATCGCCGCTCCAGCCAATCACATCGCTGGAGCGGTGATACCCGGAAGACACGCCGGAGCAAGATGACATCTCGCTCGGCGTGAACCAGGTAAGTGTTTTTCACCTCGTTTTGAGGTAAGTATTTCATAATCAGCTATTATACGGTGCATACTAGCTGATTATGCATTTTGCCTTGCAGGTAAAAAAAAAAAAAAAAAATTATATATGCGGTTTACAACCGCTTTAATTGTTATGATTTGGATATGATTTTGACATTAAAGGAAGATTACACAGGCATTCCCTGAAGTTGCTTCAAAGTCGTGCCAAAGTCACACCAAAGACGCCTGGCAAAGTCACACTGTAAGTCGTGCAACTTTTAGGTCATGGCAGTGTGAACCGAGCCTTAGTAAAAGTTTGTATTACTACGTAGCAACTAGTCCCAATAAAATGTATTGTCTGTTATTTTCCATCCCAAGATTGAAAAAAAAATTGAACTTTTCATACTTACAAAGACATCCAACGTTCTTACCAGCATTGAAATTTAATGTTTTGGTAAAGGTGTAAACCAAGTGAAATAAACTTAGGGGAAAGTATAATTGTGATACTGTAAGTAAAGCAGAGGGTGTAACGTAAGAAGGGAATATTCTAGAATAGGGGACGATAGACAGATAGTAAGTTAGGACTAAATGATTGATTGAAATGTCAGTGCTTAATGATTTCATTTCATTACAGTGTTTAGCATGAGAATACTCATTTAGGAATACATTTGAAAGCGGCACAGCTGTTCTCTGCAAATGGTGCCGATGTACATGCAGAGTTGACTAAATGAAGTCATGAAGCCAAAATTCCTGGCATCTTCCTAAAACTGCAGTCACATGTTGCTTTCAGCATCCTTCCCAAAAGACGTGTGAATTTTTGGCTGTTAATCTTTCACTTGTAACGACTAATGAAGTAAACTGTATACAGTATCTGGTGAAGCAAAGATTACATGCCCAGGAACTTACTGATAACATGGCCAAGTTCAAGCTAATAACCAGTTTCCGACTGTTTTTCAAAAAATTTAAATTAACAACAGCTGTTTCTAAAACTCCACATTGTACTCAACTGCAAGTCATAAGAGAAGTTTGATGCCAGACTTCTGGGTTATAATTTGATTCTATTTGAAAATTCTGTCTTTTTTCACCATTACTGCTACCACTATAAAATGACCTAGGGAGGAGGCTTGAGGTTGCCATGTATTACAGCAATGAGGGTTGTAATTCTTTCCTCTGTCTTGTAGTGTTCATATCATGTTCAGTTAGTCCCAAATGTATTCCCTACACATAAATGCTGCAGGGAGTATTTAAACATTCAATATGCTTTGCACTTGATACATTTGGATTGCCTAGAAACATGCAGATCTACCCACATTATTAAAACATATTTTTGCCCTGTACAGTAAGAACTTCATCTTTGTCCATCTCTGTCCAATTTTACTAAAGTTCATATGCTATGCCTTATTTGCTGAACAATAAGCTTATACCTGTTAGCACAATTCTAAATATTTCTAATAGTAAAATACAGTTTTACCATGCTTTTCTTTTTAGTATTACTTTCCTTTGCTTTCATTTAGAAACTAAGACAAAGACCAGATATAGAGCACATCTAGGCGCAGTTGTCAGCAGTGGCGGCCTGCCCATAGGTAATGGCCCTTTAAGTGTGAGCGGGATGCCAGGCACATAGGTGTATGGGAAGCATGACATCACTGAAAATAAATAAATGAAAAAATAAAATAATTTCCCCTTTAAGTGTGTGCAGAGCATCGGACACGATTCCCAAATAAACACAGACAGTGCTGACAGAGGAATTCCTCCTGCCGAGCAATTATCTGCTCCTGGCAAAGGGGCGAGGGAAGCTGTATCCACCAGGAGAAGACAGTGAATATGACAGAAGAATCTGACAGGCTGGTTGTACCCAAGTTGATTAATTAATCCTATTTGGTACATTTAGCCTGCCCTTTAACAGTATGAAGCCTAGATTCGAACTGTGTATGGCCAGCTTTAGAGAGTTGAGACAAACCATTTTCTGTAACTCTCTCAGGAGTGTACATTGCTCACATAAAAGATGATGAACGGAGGATGGTGACAGATGAGGCAGAGAAGGAAACTGTACTAAATATGTTCTTCTCCTCCGTTATTACACAGGAAAAGGAGGGGTATACCAACCATGACTGTATTGTTAGTAGCATATCACAGGATATACCCTTGTGGCTAACTAGTCTAGAAAAGACTAGATAAGCTTAACATAAACAAATCACCAGGACCAGATAGATGGCTTACACCCAAGAGTTCTCAAAGAATTCAGTCAGATTATAGCTAGATCATTATTCCTAATATTTGCGAACAACATACTGACAGGAATTGTACCAGCTGAAAAGCAAGTGTGGTTCCAAAATTCAAAAAAGACCAGAGACATATTCCTGGAAACTACAGGCCAGTCAGCCTAACATCAATAGTAAGTAAATTATTGGAGGGGATGATAAGGGACTATATCCAAGATTTTGCTGAAGAAAACTGTTTTATTAGTAGTAATCGGCATGGGTTTACGAAGGGTCATTCCTGTCCGACCAATCTGTTAACATTCTACGAGGGAGTAAGCTGCCACCTGGATAGGGGGAAGCCTGTGGATGATGTGTATCTGAATTTTGCAAAAGCATTTGATATAGTCCCCCATAAATGCTAAATCTACAAGCTGAGGTCTGCAGACATGGACCATAAGGTTTGTTCTTGGATGGAAAAACTGGTTACAGGGGCATGTCCAAAGGTGGTGATAAATAACATGTACTCAACTGGTCTTCAGTGGTAAATGGGGTACCTGAAGGCTCTGTCTTAGGACAAATTCTGTTTGCATTTCTTCATAACTGATATAGAGGATGGGATACATAGCTCAATCTCAGTTGTTGTGGACAACACAAAAATTAGCAGGGAAATAACTCCACAGCAAAATATAGAAATTTTACGGGAAGACCCGAACAAAATAACAGGGTGGGCAGCTACATGGCAAATGAGGTTTAATGTGGAGAAATATAAGTTAATTCACTTGGGGGCTAAAAAAAATAATTGCAAACTACTCACTAGGGGCAGAGCCTCTGGGGGAATCAAGGATGGAGAAAGATCTGAGGACAGACTGAGCAATAGCATGCAATGTCAAGCTGCAGCTACCAAAACTGGCAGAATTTTACAATGCATAAAAAAGATTCAACAATGTTGCACAAGAGACTCGGCTGTCCAGGACTCCCCTCCTAATTGGCTGAGACAGCAGCATGGTGCCATTGGCTCCCGATGCTGTCAATCAAAGTCAGTGAGCCAATGAGAAAGGGGGCAGGCCGTGGGTTACATAACTGAATGGACACAGAGAGCTGCGGCTTGGCTTAGGTACCCCCATTGCAATTTGCTTGCTGTGGGGGCAATCTACAAGAGGGAGGGGCCAGGTGTCGAAGAGGGACCCACAAAGAGGAGGATCTGGGCTGCTCTGTGCAAAACCACTGCAACAAAGCAGGTAAGTATAGATATGTTTGTTATTTTTAACGGAAAAAAAAAATGAAACTTTAGTATCACTTTAAGAATTGCAGTGTGTGCCTTGATATTTGGCTTTGTTCATTTACATTACATATTGTGTAATAATATTGTTCAGCGCTAGTATATGATCAACCACAAAGCAGTATTTATGTATAAAATTATTAACACCACATGTATTTTAAAATAAATAAACATAAAATTCAATAATCATCCGTGCAATACTTTCCCCAGAGGATACAAACCCATCAAAGTGCAAATAGCAAAAAAAATACATGATTAAAATAAGTCCATGGAAGTCCACTCAGGTTGCAACTCATTAGCCCAGGAATAACAGCCGACCTCTGGGTTTGAACCCTGGGATTCATCCCTGTCAGAAACATATAATTTAAAATCTAAAATCAGAAATGTGCTTTTAAAAATTCTGGGACTGCAGGAGAACAACTAACGGTAGCTTCTCTAATCTCTTTTATGGGAGAACAGAGATGAATGTGCATCTAAAATTATCTGAAGTTTCACATGGGTGATAGATGCAAAAAAGCAATCACCTACTGCTGAGTGCCCATCACTTCTGTAAATGTGTTAGTTTTGTTCACTGTTGCTTACTACTATGTGAAAATATATTTCTATATATCCATGAGAATTAAATAAAAATATTTTAATGGCCACATTGCACAAAGCATACCTATTCTTTTCTTAAGACTTCACTGTGTCACTTGCCTGAGAAGTATTTTAGCACATCTAAGAAAATATTTCAATTGGCATTCTGATCCAGTAATTTCAGTAGAATAAAACAACAAGCTTTATTTATACAAAGGCTGATCCGATGTGATAGCATTTGAATTACAATTCACTTTGTTAAAAAGAAATTCATTTAGAAGACCTGAAGAATTTATATCAAAGCTGAAATCTTCTAAGCATTGCACTGTCCAGCTTGGAATAAAATGCTGAAAAACATCAAACTGGAGAATTCCCCAGGGGCTTCAGGCCCAGCATACACCTTTATCACAAAGTACATCATTCAAGGACAACAGATTAACTGCTTCTAAACAAACGTATCTGTGACAAATTAGACATGTAATATTTTTAGAGTCTATTTTTTATTTTGGGCTTTAACCCTTTCAATATATGGACCTCACAAACCTGCATGCAATACATTTTAAATTTAAACTGCCATCCAGAAAATGCAATAAAAAAACATAACTGGACAGATCTACATCTTCATATTTCTGCATGAATTTTTAAGACATGTTTGTACTGATCTTTTTGAGGGGAAGATCTAGACAAGTGATACAAGTAAAGGAGTACTTACAGTTCTGCTCCTTTCAGAGCAATCTCAACCTTGGGCTGCTGTGAAAAAAATAAAATAAGGTCAACCTTTACAACACCCTACTGTTTGCTTTTATAAAGTAGCAAGTGAGCTGACTTAACAAAGAAAATAATCTGCGCTAAGTGTTCTGATCTAAAATCAATGATTAATGATTAATAAACAGCTGCACTCGCTGTATGGCACATGCCAATACTAAAACATAACAATGTAAAAAAGGAGTTTTGCTGTGAATATACTCAAACAAACATGTATTTAATTAAACAAAATTATGTACTGCTCATTCACTGATGAGAATAATCTGCAAAAAAGAAAAAAAAATCATCCATATATACATGTAAAGCTGCAAACGTGTGCATTCATAAACAAAATTATTCTATAAGTGTCCAGTAAGGTAAACAGATTGGATATTTTCAATTAAAGTGCCAATTACTCTGTGCAAAGCATAAAAAATAAAAATAAATCATTCAAAATGCAAATCTTCAAATGTGGCATAAACATTGGGTGTTCGCCTGTTCGCTGAATAGCAAACAATTTGGGGTGTTCTCAGCAAATTTGAAAGCCGCAGAACACCCTTTAAAAGTCTATGGGAGAAATCAAAAGTGCTAATTTTAAAGGCTTATATGCATGGTATTGTCATAAAAAGTGTTTGGGGACCTGGGTCCTGTCCCTGGGGCCAGGTATCAATGCAAAAAAAGTATTAAAACGCCCATTTTTTCGGAAGCAGTGATTTTAATAATGCTTAAAGTGAAACAATAAAACAATATTCCTTTAAATTTCATACCTGAGGGGTGTCTATAGTATGCCTGTAAAATAGCGCACCCTTCAGGTCTGGTATGGATATTAAGGGGAACCCAGTGCCATTTTTTTAATGGCGTAGGGGTTCCCCCCAAAAATCCATATCTGAGCAAGCAACCTGTCAGGCTGCAGGAAAAGAGGGGGGATGAGAGAGTGCCCCCCCTGAACCATACCAGGTCACGTGCACTCAACATGGGGAGGATACTTTGAGGTCCAAAGCACCATGTCCCCATGTTGATCGGGACAAGGGCCTCATCCTCACAACCCTTGGTTGTGGGGGTCTGGAGGCGGAGGGCTTATTGGTATATTGGTAATGGGGTACATTGTACCCCTACCATTTCACAAAAAAAGTGTCAAAAATGTAAAAAAAACACAGGAGACAGCTTGGGACAAGTCCTTTATTAAAAAAGAAAAACAATTCCAGCGATGTACATCCATTCTCGACCCGAGGATAAGAAAAAAAAACACGATCAAGTTCCGCCTCCATGGGAGGTTCCCGTCGAATGACACTACACCCAAGGTGACCCCACCCCCTCTGACGCCACGGGGGTTTCCTGCAGATTCCCTGTGGCATCACGGGTGACCCCCGCCCCCTCTGATGCCACGGGAAACCCCATTGGCATCAGAGGGGGGTGGGGTCACCCGTGCACATCACGGGTGGCCCGCCCTCAGTTATTTAACAGCTGTCATGGCTGGTGTAGTGTTATTCATCGGCCGCCTCCCCTGGAGGTGGAATCAGATCGTGCGGCTGTTTTTCGTATCCTCGTACCCTTGGGTTGAGAATGGATGTATATCGCTGGAATTATTTTTTTATTTTTTTAAAAAGGACTTTTCCCAAGCCGTGTCCTGTGTTTTTTACAATTTTTGACACTTTTTTGTGTCCAAAAATTGGCTCAGGGATCCCCTTAATATCCATACCAGACCTGTAGGGCCTGATATGGAATTTGAGGGGACCCCCATGCAAGTTTTTTTTTTAATTTTGCTTCAGAGTTCCTCTTAATATCCATACCAAAGGGCCTGGTAATGGACTGGGGGGGTGAACCCATGCCTTTTTTTTCAATGACTTTATCTGTTTTGCGGGACACGAAAAAAACGTCTGTTTTTAAAACTTTTTTTCACATTCGTGTCCCATAGACTTTTACGGTGTTCGCGCGTTCAAACACATTTTTTTTTTTGGTGACACAGGTGCTCCACACTTGCCTAATTACAGTCCAAAAGTGCTCCAAGTGATCCCATCTCCATGCTCCACCATATATAGTAATAAATAGATGCTAACCAGTAGGGATGGGCAGAACTTCAAAAATCAAAAGTGCTAATTTTAAAGGCTTATACAGTATGCAAGTTATTGCCATAAAAAGTGTATGGGGACCTGGGTACTGTCCTAGGGGAAATGTATCAATGCAAAAAAAGTTTTAAAAACAGACGCTTTACCAGGAGCAGTGGGCCAAATTCTCAAAAAGCTGTGCAAATTTAGGATTATCTAACTTATGTCATTTAAGTTACGGCGCCCTAAGTTGGTGTCGTAAGTACCGTATCCACAGCTCATTTGCGCACAAAATTGCGCCATCCTTAACCTAAGTTCCAATGCGTAAGGCGTGGTTATGGCAAGTGGGAATGAAGTGGGCGTGCTTCATTGTAATGAGCCATGACCCCATGCAAATGAAGGGCCGGCCGTACTGCGCATGGGCGCACGAATCTGGACCTCACTGCGCATGTGCAGAACTTTGGTCATCGCAATCAGTGAGATAGGTAAAAGGCCAAGCGTACTTAGTTTGAGGATCGCCCTGTGTCTAAATAGCCCCAGTCAAACACACTTCTATTGCAAAAGTATTTCCCTGTGTTCCCTTCCTAAAGCAAGTTGCTTCTGCTTTGAACGTTTGTCAGTGTTTGTTGGTAAGATTTGTTTGTGAGAAAAGTTTTGGTGGAGTTGGATGGTATAGTTGGTGTTTGTTTTTGATAATTTGTTCTTTGTTTTGATTGTTTGCCTGTTTGTTTTTGATAAGTGTTTCTTTTTTGGTGTGTGATTGTTTTTGTTTCCCTTTTTTGCCTGTTTGTTTTTGATAAGTGTGTCTTTTTTGGTGTGTGATTGTTTTTTGTTTCCCTTTTTTGCCTGTTTGTTTTTGAATTTATAGTAGCTGTCTGTTTTTTTTTTTTTTGCTTGTTTTTATTTTCTTTGTTGTGTGTGTGTATTGTTGTTTGTTTTTTGGGTGAGTTCCCTGTTGCTGGGTGTTGTCTGTCATGGCTCCCAAGCGCAGGAAGCTAAATTTTACAGTGGCAGAGAAGCATATACTTGCTCAGGGCGTCATTAAATATGGGCGATTTCTCCATGGCCCTGAGAGCCACAACACCACCCCGGCCAGGAGGAAGGAGATCCTTAAAAATATCACCGATCGGATCAATGCGGCGGGGGGGGAGACCAGGACCATCGCTGGAGTTCAAAAAAAGATCAATGACTTGAGGAGTGTGTCCCGGAACAAGCTGGCAACGCTGCATGCCCATACCAGGGGCACTGGAGGAGGGGGACCCTGCCCAGTCAGGATGAGTGAGGAGGAATGGGCAGTGGCCCAGTGTTTCCACCCACAGCAGGTGGTGGGCCTGCCTGGCTTTGACTCTGATCCTCTTATGAGGACAGGTAATTTTTTGGAATTTCTATCTGGTGATTAGCATGTGTGGGTGGGGGAAGGGAAGATGTGCCAAGTGTGTGGATCCACCAACCTGTGATTGTTTTGTGTCCTCCCCAGATGGCCAGGAGGTTGCAGCCCCATCAGCCCAGGAGGTTGCTGGGTCATCAGCCCAGGAGGTGGCAGCCCCATCAGCCCAGGAGGTGGCAGCCCCATCAGCCCAGGAGGTGGCAGCCCCATCAGGTCAGGAGGTGGCAGCCCCATCAGGTCAGGAGGTGGCAGCCCCATCAGGTCAGGAGGTTGCTGGCCCATCAGGGCAGGAGGTTGCTGGCCCATCAGGGCAGGCTGCTGCACCACCCACAAGACAGGCTGATGCAGAGTCCCAAGAAGGGCAGGATTCGCCATGGGAGGGGAGTGCCCACAACTCCCCTAATTTGGATGTTGAGTGGGAGGAGGATGAGGGGGAGGAAGATGACAATATTGAGATTGGGCAGCAAATCATGATGGGCCAAGATATGACCTTTGAGTCATCCCCTGAGGGAACCCCAGAGGTGCCCAGCAGTCAGGCCACCATGGGTGGCCCCTCCCAACCCTCCTCCAACATGCAGCAGCACCCATGGGTCACTCCAACCCCTCCTCCAAGGCCACAAGCCTCAGGGGCAAGTAGGAGGCCGACCCCGGAAACCAGGGGGGGGTTTGTGCGTCTGCCGGTCAGTCTGTTGAGGGACAATGCCCGGCAGCCCCGCAGTCTGGCTGAAATCAAAAAATCAATGACCAAGGTGGAGCACAGCCTGGGTGCAATGAGGGAGTCACTGGGTGACGTGGCCACCAACTCAGTGGGGGTCATCACGTGTTTGTGGGACCTGAAAAACGCAACAACAGCTGTGGCCCAGGAGGTGACTGCCCTCACCCAGGCTGTGCAGGCCAATACCCGGGCTGTGCAGGCCAATACCCGGGCTGGCCAGGCTAATACGGCTGACATTACTTCCTGTCTGACAAGGATAGCCGTTGCCTTGGAGGGAAGGCCAGCAGGAGGACAGACACCAGGGGAGGCTCCTTATTCCCCTGCACAGACCCCCCCCCATGAAAATACTCCCTCCCCTGCACAGCCCCCCCCCATGAAAATACTCCCTCCCCTGCACAGACCCCCCCCCCCATGAAAATACTCCCTCCCCTGCACAGACCCCCCCGTGAAGATCCCCCAGTCGGCCGTGGCCGTCCCCTGGCCGTGCCCGTGCCCGTGGGCAGCCCAGAAGGAGCACTCGGCAACATCCTTAAGTTGCAGGGGTACTTTTGATTTTTTTTTTTTTATACTGTACTTATGATTTGGTTTATGTGTGTGAATGATGTGTGAATGTGGGGGGGTGGCATTCCTGAAAACATAAGGGTGTCACCCTCAGTTTTGGTGGAGTAGGGATCCCCAGGACCAGGGAGAAGTCATCCTAGGTTCCTGAATGGTGTATGAATGCACAGTGACATAATTGGAGCCGTGGCGGGGCGTTACTGCTCCCAAGTACCAAAGGGGGGGGTACTTGGATCTAATCCAATTCGATGTGCATGTGATGTGTCTGTGCTAGGGACCACAGTGACGTGCATTCATGCATTCTCATTGTGAAATAATTAATGTGCGTTTTGTACCCAAAAAAAACATTCTCATTGTCATATAAGTAATGTGCATTTTATGTACAAAGAAAATATTTAAAGGTCACATAATCTCTGTGATTTTTTCTGGGCAAAGCAAAAAAATATAGATAATTAGGGTCCATTTACTGGGCAAAGATGCCTTCAGCCAGTTGTCTCCTTATTACCTGGCCCTCAGCAGACCGGGTAGAGGGGTTTGGGGGGGGGATTGCCTGGGTGGGGGGTTAGGTCAGGACATAACTCAACATGCAGGCCCCTTCTCAGAGCAAAATTATGGAGGATGCAACATGCCCCAATAATTTGACAGACAAAGTCTGGGGAATACAAGAGTGTACCCCCAGTCTTGTCAAGGCATCTGAATCTGGACTTGAGAAGGCCAAATGTCCGCTCTACTATTGCCCGGGTCTGGATGTGCACCTCGTTGAATTTCCGTTCTCCTGGTGTTTGGGGGTTCCTAAAGGGGGTCATCAGGTGGGGTCCCAACGCATATCCAGAGTCACCTGCAAGGGAAAAGACAGGAGGATATTAGTCATGCATGTGCCCCTTGTGATGTCTGCATAATGGGGGGGCATACCTGACACCAATGTCACTCACCAATCAGCCAGCTGTCTCCATACACATTCTGCTCCAAGTCTTGGTAGATCTTGGTCTGCCGTAGAATGTAACTGTCGTGGCACGACCCTGGAAACTTGGCACAAACGTGCCAGATGAGGCCATGGGCATCTACAATCATCTGGACGTTGATCGAATGCCAGCCTTTCCTGTTTCTGAACAGGTGTTCAGTTTCATGGGGGGCTGTAGTGCCACATGGGTGCAGTCTATCGCCCCGATGGTCCTTGGGAAGCCAGCAATGCTGTAGAAGTCTGTCATGGCTTGCAGACGCTGCTCCTCCTGGGTGGGCATCACAAACTGGTTGGTCATGCGCCGCAGTATGGCAGGGACCACCTGATGGACACATCGGCTCATTGTCGACTGCACCATCCCAGCCAGACCTCCAGATGCAGGCTGGAATGAGCCACTGGATAAAAGATGGAGGGTTGCCATCACTTTATGTAGAGGTGTCAGGGCATGGGAGCGTCTGGTTGGGGTGATAAGATCCTCCTGAAGTAGTTGGGTGATCTCCAGGATGGCTTCCCTATCAAACCTGTAGTTGCCATACACCTCATAATCTGGCATTTGGAAAAGATCACGCCGTGGCCAATAAACTCTCGCCTGTGCCCTCATCCTCCTCCTCTGTGCCCTCCTCCTCCTTTGTGCCTGTAAGGTGGCAAGTGCCGTCAGAATCATAGATGCCCCTGGCATTTTTCAACAAAGATCCTTCTCAACTATAGCTCTAAGCTCTAGTCACTACCTACAGCAAACCCTTCCACAGCATGTGTAAAATTAGGGCTGGTTTTATAATGTGGAAATTTAGTCAGGGAAACTAACAGGTGCGCACAGGGCGGAAAATACGGCGCACACACTTAATTTTGAGAATCGCCCTAACTCCCTCATTTGCATCTTTGCCTATCAAAAACAGCGGCGAGACTAGCGTAATTTGCGCCCGGGGATGCGCAGGTGTAACTAATTTAGGTACGGCTGAAAATACGGAAATCTGGGCTTAACTCGTTTTGAAGATCGTGCGCAAATATACGCGCCGTGTAAATTTAGAAAACTTGAGTTAAGTCTGCGTATCTCTTTTGGGAATTTGGCCCAGTGATTTTAATAATGCTTAAAGTGAAACAATAAAAATGAAATTTTCCTTTAAATATCGTGCCTGGGGGTCCCCCTAGTTTGCCTGCAAAGTAGCACATATTTCCGATGTTTATTACAGTATCACAGCAAAATTACATTTCTAAAGGAATTTTTTTTATGTAAAACTGCTTGCTGCTGTAATGTATTGTCGGCTCTCGGCAATATAGATAAAAAAACATTGAAAAAAATGGCGTGCACCCCCCAGTCCATACCAGGCCCTTTAGGTTAGGTATGGATATTAAGGGGTACACCAAAATAAAAAAATTACGTTGGGTTCCCCCCAAAATCAATACCAGACCCTTATCCGAGCATGCAACCTGGCAGGGGTCAGGATGGGGGGGGCGAGGGAGCCCCCCTCCTAAACTGTACCAAGCCACATGCCCTCAACATGGAAAGGATGCTCATCCTCAAACCCTTGCCCGGTGTTTGTGGGGGTCTGAGGGACGGGGGGCTTATCTGAATCTGGAAGCAACAAAGGGGCCCCCAGATCCCGCCCCCTATGTGAATAAATATGTGGTACATTGTACCCCAACCCATTCACCCAAAAAGTGTCAAAAAAGTAAAAACGACAGGAGACAGTTTGATAGTTCCTTTATTTAATTTTCTTTTAAAAAAAGTGTCCTATGACGTCCATCCATTTTTAATAATTCCGCTTGACGGACCCTCTACGATGGATAGGTGCTAGAATAGGATTTTTCTAGAAAAACTGTCAGTACAGGCAAATTTAGGCAGGCCTATGCTTTAGGCTAGGCCTGCTTGTTTTAATCTGGGACTGAGAGTGGTTAGTGTAGCAGTGGGTGTGACCACTTGTGCAACCTCCCCCGCTTCCAGGGAGATTGTTCTGGAAAAGGGTCTGGGTCTGAAACTGGAGTGTCAGGCAGCTCATGTGAGGAGCCCTGACCAAACCCCATTCGGTATTGGCAGGGGGTAGACCTCCCATATAAGCTGAGGTCACATGCTGCTGGGGGCTGTCGACCGAGAGAAGGGGAGAATGGAATACTAGGCAGTTGTTGTAGGGCGTCCCCATCTGGGGGGGGGCACGCCAAATGCGGAGTGGGCCAGAGGGAGCTATGAGAGAACCTCATCCTTACACAGTAATGGATGAGGTCCAATTCTGTACACGGTCACAGATTCCTGGAGCACAAGGGCCGGAGATGCTGAATGTATGTCCAGATAAAGATCTCCATCATGGACGTGGCACAGGTCCGTGTGTATACCACAGAGAAGTGCTGGGTGCGGAGGCATGCCAGGAAGTCTGGGAGGCAACTTCATTTTTACGCGGTCATGGATGAAGTCCTCATCTTTACATGGTCATTGGTGAGGAGTCCCGGAACTTAGGAGAGACTGTGGGGTGTAGTGTCAAGTCGCTGTGGCCTAAGGGCGCAGGATTTGCGGGCCAGACTAGCTGGGAGCAATGGTCCACCTGTTAACATGTGCTACTAAAACTACTAGGCCACTGGGGGAGGTATTGCAGACCTCTGGCCTAGTAATAGCACTCAAGTAACAGTATCCAAGGAACTTTACAACAGTAATTAAGTACAGCCAGCAAGTTGGGGTTATTCAGAGTGATCCCTTTTTTTGTCATACTGAAGGTGATGGGAAAGGAGCCTAACATTTTACAGAGGAAGATTTGTGCAGAAGGAGAGGAGTCCTGGGAGCAACAGTCTGCTGGAGTTAGTGCAGAGGAGGAGGAGCAATAGTCTGCATGGTGATATGCAGGGGAAGAGACTGTAAATGTTAGTAGTACATCAGTTCTTCAAGGCTAATCCAAATAACGAATGAATCGGCGTATCAGGCTCATTTGCATAAACAAATGAGACCTGATTGTAAACGCCACCTAGCGGTCGGCGTTGTATTGCATTTAGGATCCGACGGTGTAAGTGATTTACACCAGTCGGATCCTAGCCTAAATCCATCGTATCTTGTTTTGTGAATACAAAACAATGATACGCCGGCGGGAAATTCGAATTACGCCAGTGTATCAGTAGATACACCGGCGTAACTCTTCTGAAAATCTGGCCCTGTGTCAATTAATTACCTAAAAAATTACCACATCACCTGTGGCAAAAGTTACAAATAAAGAAAACAGGACCTGGTAATTAGGGATGAGCTTCGTGTTTGAGTCAAACTCATGTTCAACTCGAACATCGGCTGTTCGCTTGTTCGCCGAATTTCAACCATTAAGGGGCCGTTCGCTCCAAATTCGAGTGGCGCGTCATGGCCCATAATTCACTGCGTCATCGCAGTGCATTGCTGGCTGATGATTGGCCAAACATGCACTATGACCCGCATGCTTTGGCCAATCACAGCGCCTTCAGCACAGAGAGCCATAATTGGCCAAAGGAAGGGTGCCTTTGCCCAATTATGGCTCAGGGGAGTAGGTACACACCCCACACTATAAAAGGCTGCCTGCGTGTCGGCCTTGTGTAGTGTGTTGCGGCGTTGTGACTTGCGAGAGTCTGAGAGAGATAGGGAGAAAGTCAGAGTTTCAATTTCATTTCAGCCAGATAGAGCAGGCAGGCGATTCAGGTAGCTGCAGTCAGTGTATTTAGTATATATATATGCATCTTAGGAGTTGTGTGTGTGTGTGTATATATATATATATATATATATATATATATATATATATATATATATATATATATACACTGTATTCAGTTTAGCTAGATCTCACTTCAGAGTGTTCCTGTTATTCTCGCTGCAGTATATTAAAGCGGGGGTTCACCCAAAAAAAAAAAAAATTGTCTCTCATGCCATCCAGCATACTAGCGTGAGCTACAGTATGCCTTTATTTAATTTTTTTGTGCTGTACTCACAGTTTAATCCGTTAGTTAAATTTCACACTCCCCGCGGGGAGTAGGCGTTCCTATGAAGAGGGGAACATGATTGACGGCCGGCTATGGCGCGTCACGCTTCCCGAAAATAGCTGAAATAGGACTTGGCTCTTCACGGTGCCCACGCAGTCAGCTCCTAGTCTGTGCGCAGGCACCATATAGCGCCGTGAAGAGCAGAGTCCTACTCCGGCTATTTTCGGGAAGCGTGACGCGCCATAGCCGGCCGTCAATCATGTTCCCCTCTTCATAGGAACGCCTACTCCCCGCGGGGAGTCTGAAACGAAACTCATCGATTAAACTGCGAGTACAGCACAAAAAATAAAAATATAGGCATACTGTAGCTCACGCTAGTATGCTGAATGGCATGGTACAAAGTTGTATTTTAGGGTGAACCCCCGCTTTAAGTCCATGTACTGTATATTGGCTCAGTGTGCAGATAAAGCTGACTGCAGACCATCCCTGCTCTCTTCCTAATAATATAGGCAGGCAGTTGATTGAGCTAAGCAGCAGTTTATTAAGTCAGTGTACTGTATACTGGGCTCAGTGTTCAGGTAAAAGTGACTGCAGACCATCCCTGTTCTCTTCCTAATAATATAGGCTGGCAGTTGATTGAGCTAAGCTGCAGTATATTAAGTCAGTGTACTGTATACTGGTCTCAGTGTGCAGGTAAAGCTGACTGCAAACCATCCCTGTTCTCTTCCTAAAAATATAGGCTGGCAGTTGATTGAGCTAAGCTGTAGTACTGTATACTAGGCTCAGTGTGCAGGTAAAGCTGACTGCAGACCATCCTTGTTCTCTTCCTAATAATACAGACAGGTAGTGATGGCGCGAACCTAAAATTTTCGGTTCGCGAGCGGCGAACGCAAACTTCCGCAAATGTTCGCGAATGGGCGAACTGGGCGAACCGCCATAGACTTCAATGGGCAGGCAAATTTTAAAACCCACAGGGACTCTTTCTGGCCACAATAGTGATGGAAAAGTTGTTTCAAGGAGACTAACACCTGGACTGTGGCATGCCGGAGGGGGATCCATGGCAAAACTCCCATGGAAAATTACATAGTTGACGCAGAGTCCATTTTTAATCCATAAAGGGCATAAATCACCTAACATTCATAAATTGTTTGGAATAACGTGCTTTAAAACATCAGGTATGATGTTGTATCGATCAGGTAGTGTAAGGGTTAGGGTTAGGGTTACAGACAGGGTTAGGGTTAGGGTTACAGATAGGGTCAGGGTTAGGGTTACAGACAGGGTTAGGGTTAGGGTAACAGATAGTGTTAGGGTTCCAGATAGGGTTAGGGTTAGGGTTACAGACAGGGTTAGGGTTAGGGTTACAGACAGGGTTAGGGTTACATATAGGGTTAGGGTTACAGTCTGTAACCCTAACCCTGTCTGTAACCCTAACCCTATCTGTAACCCTAACCCTAACCCTGTCTGTAACCCTTACCCTAACCCTAACCCTATCTGGAACCCTAACCCTATCTGTAACCCTAACCCTATATGTAACCCTAACCCTGTCTGTAACAGGGTTAGGGTTAGGGTTCACAGTGACTCTGACAGACAAAACTCCCCGTTTAATGCACAGCAAACAACCGCAAACAGTCCATTTGCACAACCGCAAACTCCCCATTTACACAAGGTTGGATACCAAGCTAGCCATGTCCCGTTCCTTGTCCTCACTGACGTCATTGAATGTCTCTTCCTCCACCCAGCCACATACAGCACCAAGGGTCCCTGAAAGGTGACAACAAGCCCCCTGGGACGCCTGCTATGGTTGGTCTTCCACTTCCTCAAAGCCACCTTCCTCCTCTGACTCCTCTTCTTCAGACTCCTCTCTCTCAGAAAGAAGATTTGCGGTCCAAGGACCTAGACTATGGAACACTTTACCAACCAGCATTCGGTTGTAGAAGAATCACTTGGCCTTTAGGAGAAAGATCAAAACCCATCTCTTTCGAGGACAAAGGAGAAAGGGACAACGAGCGCCCAGAGGCGATTCAGTTCGCATGTTGCTGCGCTATATAATTTTCTCACTCACTCACTGTGCGTTGCCGCAGGTCCAGCAATCGACGACGACAAGGCTGCTTCTGGTGGTGATGGTGAGCACAACTCTTCATGCTCATCTACGGCCTGATCCAGCACTCTTCCCAGGGCACACTCCAGAAAAATCGCATATGGGATGAGGTCGGTGATGTTGCCTTGGGTTTGACTGACCAGGTTTGTCACCTCCACAAAAGGACGCATGAGCTTATAGCCATTGTTCAGTAGGGATGAGCTGAACATACCCATGTTCAGTTCGCACCAGAACGTTCGAACAGACCGCAGGTTCGCGCGAACATTTAGAACCCCATTGAAGTCTATGGGACTCGAACGTTCGAAATCAAAAACGCTCATTTTAAAGACCAATATTCAATTTAATCGTTATTTTTTTGTGCGTGTACTCGAGAGAGGAGCCAGACTGCAGGAGTTGGGAGTAGGCTGGCCTCCCCCAGAGGCAATCTGCCACCTTTCTCCATGCCCCAGGTGGCAATGGCGGGTGTGTGAGGGGGTCCTCCCACATAGCCCGCCCTACCTGCTCCGCTTTGAAGCCCAACGGGGCAAAGGGACTCCCTATAAGGGAGTGAGAGGATCTAGCCCGCTCAACCAGCCCCGTTAGTCCTTCGCCTCTCTTTTTAGAGACCGCGGCTTGTCGTGACAGCCCATCAGCATTTCCATGGGCACTGCCTTTCTTATGCTGGATGGTGAAATCGTATTGCTGCAGAATTAAGCTCCACCGAAGTAGTTTGCCATTCTCCCCAGCAACACGATTTAGCCAGCTCAATGGATTGTGATCGGTGATCACAGTGAAATGCCGTCCATAAAGAAACGTTTGTAACTTCTGGAGAGACCACACGATCGCAAGACACTCCTTTTTGATCGTGGCATAAGCTACTTCCCTGGGAAGCAGCTTCCGGCTCAGGTAGAGGATGGGATGCTCCTCTCCGGCATCATCCACTTGGCTCAGGACTGCACCCAATCCATAGGCAGAGGCATCCGTCTGCACTAGAAAACGGCGGGTGAAGTCGGGAGCCTGTAGCACAGGGGCGCTGGCCAGCGCCTCCTTCAAGGCCTGAAATGCCTGCTCACATTCTGGTGTCCAAGACACCACCTTGGGCAGTTTCTTTTTGGTTAGGTCAGTCAGAGGTTTGGCCAGGCTGCTATAGTTACCTACAAACTTCCTATAGTAGCCAGCGGTCCCCAAGAAAGACATAACCTGTTTTTTGGTTTGGGGGATAGGCCAGGCCAGGATGGCCTCAACCTTTCCTGTCTCGGGTTTCAGGGTGCCTTCTCCTACCTGGTGTCCCAGGTAATGCACATCATTCATGCCGATCTGACACTTACTGGGTTTGACAGTCAGGTTGGCATCGGTCAATCGGTCCAGGACCTGTGACAGGTGCATCAGGTGTTCTTCCCAGGTAGGGCTGAACACAGCGATGTCATCCAGGTAGGCTACGGCAAAGGGTTCCAGCCCCTCCAGTAAATCATTCATGACTCTCTGGAAGGTAGCTGGGGCATTCTTCATCCCAAACGGCATGACGGTAAATTCGAACAAGCCGAATGGGGTGATGAAAGCCGACTTTTCCCGAGCCTCAGGGGCCAGAGGAATTTGCCAGTACCCCCTGCTCAGATCCATGATTGTTATATAGTGGGCGGCCGCCAGCCTATCTAACAACTCATCAATCCGGGGCATGGGGTAGGCATCTGCAGTGGTGATGGCATTCAGCTTCCGGTAGTCCACACAGAACCTGGTCGTCCGATCCTTTTTGGGGACCAGGACTACTGGGGATGCCCAGGCACTGTGGGACTTCTGAATCACCCCCAGCTGCAGCATTTCCTCCACCTCCCTTTTCATGTCAGCCAGCACCTCCAAGGAGACGCGATAGGCCGACTGTTTAATGGGCGGATGTGTCCCGGTGTCTACCTGGTGGATAGCGAGGTGCGTCCTCCCAGGTTTCCCTGTAAACCTGCTACCATGTACTGCCAGCACTCTCTTTAGCCCAGGTACCTGGGTGGGGGTCAGTTTGGAGTTAATCAGGAGTTCCGAGTCTACCTCCCTGCTGTCAGCTAGCAGGTCTAAAAGTGGATCAGCCTCCTCAGGCTCCGGCCTGCTGCAGACTGGCATGACATAGGCCGTGCGCTCATGATGGGCTTTGAGCATGTTCACATGAATGGCCCTCTGCCGTCTACTCCCTTCCCCCAACCTGACCAAGTAGGTGACATCATTCAGACGCTGGGTGATGGTGTACGGGCCTTCCCATGCGGCTTGGAGTTTGTTCTTCCGCAGGGGAAGCAGAGCATACACCTGCTGACCAACGTTGAAGGTCCGCTCTCTAGTATTACGATCATACCACTGTTTCTGGTTGGTCTGGGCCTTGGTCATGTTTTCCCGTACAATTCCCACCAGCGTCTCCATTTTATCTCTGAATTTTAGAACGTAATCCACAACTGAGACCTCTGGGTCGGCAATCTTGCCCTCCCATGTCTCACGGATTAGGTCCAGGGGCCCTCTTACCCTCCGTCCATACAGAAGTTCGAATGGCGAAAAGCCTGTGGACTCCTGAGGCACCTCTCTGTAAGCAAACAGCAGATGAGGCAGATATCGTTCCCAGTCCTTGCCCTGGGTGTGCACAACATTTGTTTCAGGGTGCCATTGAAACGCTCACACAAGCCGTTGGTTTGTGGATGATAAGCACTGGCCACGATATGCGTCATCTGTATTTTCAGACAGAGAGCTTGCATCAAGTCAGACATAAACTGAGGTCCTTGATCGCTAATGAGTTCGGCTGGGAACCCCACTCTTGTGAAGATTCCCAGCAGAGCATCAGCAACCTTGTCTGTCCGGAGGCAGGAGAGAGCCACTGCCTCTGGACACCGTGTGGCATAGTCGACAACTGTCAGGATAAAACGTTTGCCTGAACTGCTAGGGATGGCCAAAGGCCCAATGATATCCACCGCCACCCTCTTAAAAGGTTCGTCAATCACAGGCAAAGGTTTTAGCGGAGCCCGCTGTACATCCCCTACCTTGCCAACTCGCTGGCAGGTAACACAGGACCGACAGTAGTCAGCTATGTCAGTGCGCATCGTAGGCCAATAAAAGTTATGCATCAACCGCCCTCGGGTCTTAGTAATTCCCAAGTGCCCTGCTAGGGGAATCTCATGAGCCACTTTTAGCAGCTGTCCCCTAAATTGACTGGGTACAACTAGCTGCCTGCTACTTGTGTCAGTCTCATTCCCCTCTGCAGGCAAACCTTCTCTGTACAGTTTCCCTTTCTCCCAGTAGACCTTTTGTTTGCAATTCTCTGCAGGGGGGCGATCAGCTGAACTCCTGAGCTGTGCTAGTGTTTGGTCTGTCTGCAGTGCTGTTTCAAAGGCGGAACCACAAGTCCCAGCCAGCAGTCCTGTGGCAAACAAGGACGGCTGCTGAGGCTCAACAGAGGTGGAGTCCGCTGGGTCAGAACAGGGAGAGGGCCCAGAGACCTCCTCCTGCTGTTCTGCGATCAGGGCCTGCACCTCGGCCGCCTTGGCAGCACTGCGAGTGACCACTAAAACGGGCAATGCATTATCATCAACATCAGCATCAACATCAACATCAGCATCAACATCAGCATCATCACATTTAACATTTATCATTGCAGCATCATTGGAACCTGTATCAGTTACCTTCCCAAGCAAGGGGGTCTCCTCTCCTGTTTCTGAATAAGGAGGACCTTGCACTTCAACTTCACCCTCCCCCTCCCTCTGTCCATCCACAGGTTGCCCAGATATTACCCCAACATCTGTACACAGTACCTTGGTAGGTCCAGAGAGTTCCGTGGGAGCATCCTGGGTGCTCTTAGCAGGGACGTAGTAAGAAACAAGGGTACCTAAATCAGCACCCAACAACACAGCAGTAGGGATCTCCTCTGAGACGCCCACCTCTCTCATCCCACTCCCGGCACCCCAATCGATGAAAACATAGGCACGGGGCACACAGGAAAGGGTTCCCCCCACTCCAGTGAGGGTAAGAAACTTCTCTGGGATGATGTCTGTTTCTTCTATCACCTCTGGTCTGACCAACGTAACTTCTGCTCCAGTGTCACGCAACCCTATTACAGTCCGGTGGCCTACGGTGACAGGCTGCAAGTTGGCATTGGTTCCTGGAGGTTTCCCACTGACGAACAGTACAGCAGAAGGGTTGCTGGCCGGATGGCCAGGTGATGTCAGCTTCTTCTGCTCAGGGCACTGTGCCTTGAGATGTCCGGCTTTCCCGCAGGTGTAGCATGTGCGATTATTAGTCAGGAATGCCTTGGCACCAGGAACTGCAGGTTCCATCCGCTGAGGGACTTGGTCGGCAGGTGGAGGAGGGGTTGCCATGTGTGATTTCCCTCCTTTCCAGCCGTTCGGAGGAGCCTTGCGATGGTCAGATACCCGAGAGTGGATATAGGTATCTGCCAGTTCTGCTGCTACTTTAGCCGAGGTTGGCTTTCGCTCCAGCACAAACTGTCTGAGGTCTGTAGGACAGATGTGCAAAAGTTGATCTTCAATCATAAGATCTTCCAGGGACTCAAAAGAATCAGCTTTCAAGCCTTTAGTCCACTGCCGGAATGTGGTGCGTAAGCGACTTTCCACATCCAGGTATGAGTCCCCAGGCCCTTTTTGCAAGGACCTAAAACGCTTCCGGTACACTTCCGGGGTTAGCTGAAACTTTTGGATGATCGCAGCCTTTAGGGCCTCATAATCATTGCCCTGCTCTTCAGACAGTTCAACATAAGCATCCAGGGCCTTGCCTCGTAGCCCTGGCGTTAGGTACCGGGCCCATTGTGCTGGGGGCAGATGGTACTGACGGCAAGTTTTTTCAAACGACAGTAGATACACGTCAATGTCACTGTCCTTTTCCATAACAGGAAATTTGGCTGCCGGAGCTACTGGCAGAGCGGCATCCCTGTGTTCTAGGGATCCGGGGTTCTGAACCTGTCGCTGCTGCTGGAGCCTAGTCATCTCCAGTTCGTGTCGACGATCAGCTTCCCTCTGCGCAGCCTCCCTCTCAGCCTGGCGTTCCTCTCGCTCAGCCGCAGCCCTGCGCTCCTCTCTCTCAGCCTGACGCTCGAGAAACTGCAGGTACACCACAGGATCCGTTTCCCTGAGGTGTTGTAGCGTTTCCTGCATTTGAGGAGAGTCCATGCTGGTTGCAAGCAATGGGGTGTTGGCCTGCTCATGCGGTGGCTTGGGGGTAACAATCCGTGGTATTCCAGTGTCAGTCTCTGCTGGCCTATCCGGTGAGGCCGCCTCTGAACCACTGGGCTCTGGAGTAGCGGAACCCCTTTCTGGTCCGGTTCCCTCCAGGTTCTGGTTTGCCTGGATATCAAACTCCTGTAGGGTATGTATCAAGCCTTCACGATTTTTGCCATTAATGTCAATTCCTCTTCCTGCGCACTCAGCAGTTAGGTCATTTTTGTTCATCTTTTTATATGCTGATAACCCAGACATGTTGCAAGCAGAAAAGATAGAACAGAAAGCAGAGGTAGGAAAAAGGGGTAGGAAGGAGCTGTTGCTGTATGTCTCTCTTTAACATAAATAAAAATATATGCACCAGCTTGTCTCTAAGGACCGTTTCCAAAAAGGTTACAATCCTTTAGTGCAGAGCTAATTCCTAACAATGCACTGAATGCTCTTAATGCAAAGCTATCCCGCTACGCTGCCAGCCAATATGTGACGAACGCGAGTGTCAGATCTCCGCCCTCCGCGCCAACTTGCGACGAAGGACAGGCCGACCTCACACCACGCTGTCACTTACGTAACAATGCCACTCTCAGCTGCGCCCAGCACAAAGATTTCCCAGCTTGCGGGACCACAATCTAAGTGCTAGTAGCCTGAGAGCGATTGTCACTGGGCTAATGACACAATTAACCCTTTAACTGCCACCACCAACATTGATAAGGAAGCGTTGGTACTCCCGTCAATTAACAATACCAATTAGGATTTTAGAATAAGCGTCTGCTCAGAGGCCTTACTCTACACCAGTAGCGCTCTTCAAAAGGCAGAGGTTCGTTTATAGCTTGCATTAAGAGTTTTAGAGACAAGGTTAACACTTTTCAACATAAAAGGTTTATTACGAAAAGGGCAAACTTGGTGCAATAAAGTGTTACAGAAAAATATGTTTTAAAGAGATAATGACAATATCAGCCACAAAGTGAGATAGAATTGAAGAAGAAGAATACTTGCAATTAATGTCCAAGGTTGATCAGAGTTCGATCGATGAACTGGGTAATCGGTTCTCAAACTTGGCAGATGCTCTTGCTTGGATGGTAAAAGGAGCCCTCCCCTTCACTTGACATCTCCTCTTTTCTGTCAGATCAAGAAGGGGCGTTGACACGACCAGTAACCAATTGTCTGGTCATCTGATTTAGGGGCTGGTTACTGGGAGGGTCCACATTCACGCCCATAATCCAGGTACACTTTGTGATACATATTCATATCTCTGCAGTTCTAATAGTTACAGACTACCAACATCCGTGTTAGGGTACAGCGTGATATTTGCTTTAAGAAAAGTCCAAACGTGACAAGTCTACCATGGTTATTCTACCTGGGACGAATAAATGGGGCCAGGGGCCTTCCGTATGATTGATCATATTCATGTCTGAGCTTGAAACGTTACAAATTATCGGAGGAAACTAAATATGTCTGTTGTTTGGCTGTGCTATGAGTTAGCTGGAAGTTATGAAACATGTGTAACGTTCATACTTATTCCTTAGTCTTCAGCGTTTATGAGTCTAAGGCATTTACGACAGGGGTCTGTGGACTCTCTGAGGTGAGAGGACGACAGTTTTACGACAGGCCAGGAACCCTGCCAGGAGACATTAAGAAACCTAGGTTTCTCTGTTTCTCGGAGGAGATAACAGATCTTTTGAAGTAGAATGCCTATGAATTCCTGAGAATAAGGGAGGGAGGGAGTGAGTTTCTTTCCACTGCTTATACTGTTTTAAAACAACATGGCTGCTGTATGGTTCTTACACAACAGCTAGTCGCGTGTCCAGCACGCAATATCGTTACAAATACTGCTTGCGCACGTGCTGTGTGGCAACAATATGTCGATTATTTTAGGGGTGGTGGGGGGCCATTATTTTTTTGTGCAAGAAAAATTGTAGAAAAAAGGGCACCCCTCAAACACACTGTACTTGGAGCGCAACAAAGAGCCACGTGCAAAGTATTGCATTTAAATTTTTTATTAGGCGCCCCTGTTAAACAGGGGCAGAAAAATGTGTCCTTAGGCACAACACAACACTGCAACCCCTCCCAATAACTGTAATTGGAGCGCAACAAGGAGCCACGTGCAAAGTATTGCATCAAAAATTGTTATTAGGCACCCCTGTTAAACAGGGGCAGAAAAAATTGTCCTTAGGCACAACACAACACTGCAACCCCTCCCAATAACTGTAATTGGAGCACAACAAAGAGCCACGTGCAAAGTATTGCATCAAAAATTGTTATTATACGCCCCTGTTAAACAGGAGCAGAAAAATTGTGCCTTAGGCACAACACAACACTGCAACCCCTCCCAATAACTGTAATTGGAGCGCAACAAGGAGCCACGTGCAAAGTATTGCATCAAAAATTGTTATTAGGCGCCCCTGTTAAACAGGGGCAGAAAAAAATGTCCTTAGGCACAACACAACACTGCAACCCCTCCCAATAACTGTAATTGGAGCACAACAAAGAGCCACGTGCAAAGTATTGCATCAAAAATTGTTATTAGGCGCCCCTGTTAAACAGGGGCAGAAAAAATTGTCCTTAGGCACAACACAACACTGCAACCCCTCCCAATAACTGTAATTGGAGCGCAACAAAGAGCCACGTGCAAAGTATTGCATCAAAAATTGTTATTAGGCGCCCCTGTTAAACAGGGGCAGAAAAATTGTGCCTTAGGCACAACACAACAATGCGACCCCTCCCAATAACTGTAATTGGAGCACAACAAGGAGCCACGTGCAAAGTATTGCATCAAAAATTGTTGCGATTAAAGAGAAAACTTGCACTAGCAGTAAATGCGCTTACGTGCGATTAAAGAGCAAACTTGCACTTACACTAAATGCGCTTACGTGCGATTAAAGAGCAAACTTGCACTTGCAGTAAATGCGCTTACGTGAGATTAAAGAGCAAAATTGCACTTGCAGTAAATGCGCTTACGTGCGATTAAAGAGCAAAATTGCACTTGCAGTAAATGCGCTTACGTGCTATTAACCACTTCCATACCAGGCACTTACGCACCTTCCCGCCCAAGCCAATTTTCAGCTTTCAGCACTGTCGCACTTTGAATAGCAATTGCGCGGTCATGCTACACTGTACCCAAATAAAATTGGCGTCCCTTTTCCCCACAAATAGAGCTTTCTTTTGGTGGTATTTGATCACCTCTGCGATTTTTTTTGCGCAACAACTAAAAAAAGACGGAAAATTTTGAAAAAAAATTACGTTTTTATTTTTTTCTGTAAATTTTTTTGTAAATAAGTAAGTTTTCTCTTTCAATTACGGGCAATGATATGGCGGCACTGATGGGCACCGATGAGATGGCACTGATGGACATCGATGAGGTAGTACTGAAGGGCACAGATGAGGTGGCACTGATTAGCGGCGCTGGTATGCGGCACTGATGGGCACACATAGGCGGCACTGATGGGCACACATAGGCGGCACTGATGGGCACTCATGGGTGGCACTGATGGGCACTCATGGGCGGCACTGATGGGCACTCATGGGCGGCACCGATGGGCTTTAATGGGCGGCACTGGGCACTCATAGGCGGCACAGATGGGCACTCATGGGCGGCACTTATGGGTGGCACTGATGGATACTTATGGGTGGCACAGATGGGCACTGATAGGTGGGCACTGGGCATGGATGGGCACTGTGGGGTGGCACTGATGGATACTGTGGGGTGGCACTGATGGACACTGTGGGGAGGCACTGATTTACCCATGTTGCCAGTCAGTGGCCATTTGTGGGCACTGATTGGCATCTTTTTTATTTTTTAATGCTTTTTTTTCCAGACTTTTTTTTTGCCCCCTTTTTTTTTCCCTTCCCTGGTGGTCCAGGGTGGGCTTCTCTGGTGGTCCAGTGTGGCGTCCTGAGGGGGGGCTGCACTGATAAACAATCAGCGCGAACCCCCCCTGTCAGGAGAGCCGCCGATCGGCTCTCCTCTACTCGCGTCTGTCAGACGCGAGTGAGGAAGAGCCATCAACGGCTCTTCCTGTTTACATCGTGATCAGCCGTGGTTGGACACGGCCGATCACGTGGTAAAGAGCCTCCGTGAGAGACTCTTTACCTTGACCGGTGTTGCGGGGTGTCAGACTGACACCCTGCAACAACGATCGCCGCGATGCGCTCCCCCGGGGGCGCGCAGCCGCTCAGAATCCTGAGGACGTCATATGACGTCCAGTCAGGATTCTCTAACCACTTTGCCGACGTCAATATGTCATTGGCGGGCGGCAAGTGGTTAAAGAGCAAACTTGCACTTACACTAAATGCGCTTAGTTGCAAATAAACAGGACACGTGCACTTACAGTAAATGCTTTCACGTGCTATTAAAGAGCAAAATTGCACTTGCAGTAAATGCGCTTACGTGCGATTAAAGAGCAAAATTGCACTTGCAGTAAATACGCTTATGTGCGATTAAAGAGCAAAATTGCACTTACACTAAATGCGCTTACGTGCGATTAAAGAGCAAAATTGCACTTGCAGTAAATGCGCTTATGTGCGATTAAAGAGCAAAATTGCACTTGCAGTAAATGCGCTTACGTGCGATTAATGAGCAAAATTGCACTTGCAGTAAATGCGCTTACGTTCGATTAAAGAGCAAAATTGCACTTGCAGTAAATGCGTTTACGTGCGATTAAAGAGCAAAATTGCACTTGCAGTAAATGCGCTTACGTGAGATTAAAGAGCAAAATTGCACTTGCAGTAAATGCGCTTACGTGCGATTAATGAGCAAAATTGCACTTGCAGTAAATGCGCTTATGTTCTATTAAAGAGCAAAATTGCACTTGCAGTAAATGCGTTTACGTGCGATTAAAGAGCAAAATTGCACTTGCAGTAAATGCGCTTACGTGAGATTAAAGAGCAAAATTGCACTTGCAGTAAATGCGCTTACGTGCTATTAAAGAGCAAACTTGCACTTACACAAAATGCGCTTAGTTGCAAATAAACAGGACACGTGCAGTAACACCCAGTACGTTTAGGTGTAAACTACACAGCACACAGGCAGGCAATACAACACATTAGAGCACTGCAGCTATGCACAATCTCCTGCCTTACAAATACTTAGAGCAGATCTAGCTAAGCTATACAGTGTATAAATATGTACAACTCCTAGGGATGTATATATATTCTCTACACACTGGCCCAGATTCACAAAGCACTTACGCCAACGTATCTAGAGATGCGCGGCGTAATTGAAAAATGTGCCGTGCGTATTTATGCGCCGTATCCTCAAAACAAGATACGCCTGAAAACCAGTTTTTTCCGTCCGACGTAAAACGATTACACCGGCGCATCTAGATACACTAGACACACCACTGATTTGCTAGTTAAATATGCAAATGAGGGAGATACGGCGATCCACAAAAGTACGCTTGTGCGGCGTAGGCTACACCCTGTGCGCATCTGCTAGTTTCACGACGGAAAGTTACACCTTATAAAAGGTTCCTTAACTTTGCACCAGCCATGTAAAGGTCAGCTAAAGCAACACCGTTAGGGAAGAGCTGAGCACACACACTTGCAGGACAACAATCTGTATGCCAACATGCCAGGGGCATCCATGCTCATAGCTATACTAGTGACTTTAGAGGAACGCAGAAGGAGGAGGGAACGGATGAGGAGAAGGAGGAGGGCACAGGAGAGGATATACCGCACACGCCTAGATGTCTTTGACATGGCTGCTTCTGAGGTGTATCGCAACTTCAGATTCACCCCTGAAGCCATCATGGAAATCACCACAACCCTGCAGGATGACATCACCAGCCCAACACACCGCTCACATGCACTGGAGCCACTGGTCAAGGTAGTGGCAACACTCCATTTCCTTGCCACTGGCTCTTTTCAGCGCACAAGTGGATTGTAGGCTGGGATGTCACAATCCTCCATTAGCAGATGTGTGCACCAGGTTGTCCCCGCAATCCTGAGACGCATGGCCAACCAAATCATCAAACCCACCCAGGAGGACCTGCGGATGAAGACAAAGATAGATTTTTACAAAATTGCCAGATTCCCACGCACCGTGGGGGCCATTGATTGCACACATGTGGCACTACAGCCCCCCCATGAGACAGAGCACATGTACCGCAATCGGAAGCATTGGCATTCAATCAATGTACAGGTGATAGTGGATGCCCAATGCCTCATATGGCACGTCCATGCCAAACACCCAGGGTCCAGCCATGAAAGCTTCATATACCGTCAAAGTGACATCCCAAGACAATTCGAACAGAACGTGTATGGGGAGTTGGTGAGTGAAATGGGTGTCAGGTATGACTGTCCCCCCCCATGATGCAGACATCACGAGGGGCACATGCATGACTAACATCCTCCTGTCTTTTCCCTTCCAGGTGACGCGGCATATGCACTTGGACCCCATCTCATGACTCCATTCCCGGAACCCCCAAACCCCAGGAGAGGAAAACTACAATGCTGCACCCATACGTACCCGTGTAGTGGTGGAACGCACCTTTGGCCTCCTGAAGTCCCGTTTCCGATGCCTGGATAAGTCTGGGGGTACCCTGTTGTATTCCCCAAACTTTGTGTGCCAGATCATCGGTGCATGTTGCATGCTGCACAACTTCGCCGTGAGAAGGGGCCTGGAGATTGACATACGTGATGATCTGACCCCCGAACCCGACAATCCCCCCCTGACTGAGGGCCCCCTGTCTACTGAGGGAACAGCAGCCAGGAGACGCCTTGCAGAAGGCATCTTTGCACAGTAAACACACACATTAAACATGGCACAATGAGAATGCACGCATGCACACCACTGTGGTCCCTAGCGCACACACCCCACATCCACATCGAATTGGATTAGACCCAAGTACCCCACACGGTACTAGGGAGCAGCAACGCCACGCCAAGGCTCTAATTATGTCACTGTGCATTCATACACCATTCACATGGACCTGGGATCACTTCTCCCTGGTCCTGGGGATCCCTACTCCACCAAAAATTAGGGTGACACCCTTTTTCAGCAGGAATGTCACCCCCACATTCATACATCATTCACACACATAAAACAAATTATAATCACAGTACAAATTCCTAAAAAACAAAACAAAAAACAAAACAAAAGAACATCCAAAATTACTGTCGGCGTGAGCTACGCCTGGGCCGGCCACGGCCACGGGCCCTCAGGGGAGACTCATGGGGGGGGAAGCAGGGGAAGGAGGAGCCTCCCCTGAGCTCTGCCCACCTGCTGGCCTGCCCTCCAAGGCCACGGCTATCCTGTTCAGGCCCACAGTGAGGGGTGCCGTATTGGCCTGGACAGCCTGGGTATTGGCGTTGACAGCCTGGGTCAGGGCACTCACCTCCAGGGCCACGCCTGCTGTGGCGGACTGCAGGTCACAAAAACAATTTATGACCGCCAACGAGTTCGTGCTCAAATCATTGACCGACTCCTTAATGGCGGCCAGGCTTTCCTCCATCTGGGCCAAAGTCCGGGTGACCTGACCCAGATGTTGGGTCTGACGGGCCTGGTCCCTCCGCAAATTTGCAGGCAGAACCTCGGCCACCCCCCTGGTCTTCTGGGTGGCCTTTCTGCCTGAAGATGAGGCTTGTGACCTGGGAGGAAGGGAGCCCCCTGGGGGGGAGCCCTGTTGGGGGAGGAGTGGGAGGGGCTACCCCTGATGGAGGCCTGACTGCTGCCAGCCACAGGGGCAGCCACAGGGGGAGCCACATGGGGAGCAACAGGGGGAGCAACAGGGGGAGCATCATCCAAACCCAAAAGGATTTCCCTGTCAAGGTCCATCCGATCATCCACAACCCCCCCCTCATCCTCCTCCCCCTCAACCTCCTCATGAGGTGAGTTGTGGCCACTCCCCTGCCCTGGGTACTCCTGGTTTTCTTGGGGCTCTTCAACAGCCTGGTGTTCCGGGGGATGGTGCAGACTGGCCTGATGGCCCAGCCACCTCCTGGCCATCTATGGATGACACAAAACATACACAGGTTGGAGGATCCACACACTTGGCACATATTCCCTCCCCCCCACACATGCTACTCGCCAGATAGAAAAAAAAAACTTACCTGTCCTCACAGCCTCCTCGGAGTCAAAGCCAGGCAGGCCCACCACTTGCTGGCTGTGGAAGCACTGGGCCACCGCACGCTCCTCCTCAGTCCACCTGATGGTGCAAGGCGGGCCCCACGCCAGTGCCCCTGGCATGGGCATTTATCTTGGCCAGCTTATCACGGACCAGGCTCCTAAGATCATTGATCTTCTTTGCGATCCCACTGGTGGTCCTCATCTCCTCCCCCCCGCATTGATCTGATCAGTTATCTCCTGGATGATCGCCCTCTTCCTGGCCGGGGTGATGTCCCAGCTCTCAGGGCCATGCAAATATCGCCCATATCGCATGATGGCCCTAGCAAGAATTTGCTTTTCCTGAACCGAGAAGTTCAGCTTTCTTCTCTTTGGTGCCATATCATCACACAACACTCAGCACCAAACAGACACAACATTCAAACAGAACAAACAGACACAAAAACACACAAAACAAACAAACACAAAAATCAGACAGCAAAAACCAGACACCAAAATCAAACAACACAAGCAGACAGCTAATACAAAATCAAAAAAACACACAGAAAAAACAGACACAAAAAACACTCAGAAAAAAAACACAGCTACTACAATCTCCTACTTCAATAAATCTTTACTCTAACACTACTACACTAACCAACAAACACCAACAGACAACAGAACAAAAGCACCTTGCTTTAGGAAAGGGAACACATGGATGTACTTTTGCAATGGAAGGGCGTTTGTCTGGGGCTATTTAAGCACAGGGGGTATCTCACTAAGTACGCTTGGCCTATTTCCTATCTCCCTGATTGCGCCGAGTTCTGAGCATGCCCAGTGAGGTGCATATTCATGCGTGCATGCGCAGTACGGCCGGCCCTTCATTTGCATGGGGTCACGGCTCATTTCAATGGAGCACACCCACTTCCTTCCCACTTTCAATTACCCCGCCTTACGCCTCAGAATTTACGTTACGCTGGCGCAAATTTGGGCGCAAATACTCTGTGGATACGGCACTTACGTCACAAAATTGAGCCGCCGTAACGTAAATGACATGCGTTACGACGAACTAAATATGCGCCGCTCTACGTGAATCTGGGCCACTGTATTTCAGGCTAAACTGACTACCCTGCTCTATCTATCTATCTAAAAAGATAATCTCTCTAACTGCTCTCTGTAACAAGCCGGAACACACTACATGAGGCCGCCCGGAAGGCGGCCTTTTATACTGTGGAGCGTGTGCTAAAGCCCTGAGCCATAATTGGCCAAAGCAACCAAGGCTTTGGCCAATTATGGCTCTTTGTTTTTTGCGCGCTGTGATTGGCCAAGCATGCGGGACATACAGCATGCTTGGCCAATCATCAGCGCTCAACGCCGCAGTGAATTATGGGTAATTTTGCGTCACTCGAATTTGGCGCGAACGACCCGTGTTGTTCGAATTTCGACGATTGATCGAACGGCCGATGTTCGAGTCGAACATACGTTCGTATCGAACGCGAAGCTCATCCCTAGCATTCAGTAACGCGGCCAAAAAATAACCAGCTCCGCAGAGGCTGTGCTCTTTTTTTTTTTAATTAACAAAAAGCTGTGCTGGCGCCGTGTAATGCACTGTGCAATCCCAATATGAGTGGTATGTTAAGTAGTACTATTCCTATCGGTTTAATCCCTGTTACGTCCCCTATGAGGAGACGTGTATGGAATAGAATTTAGACAACCGCAAAGAGCGGTTGTCAATAGTCAATAGTTGACACACTCATGACATACATTTTATTCCTCTATGCGTCAATCTTGGTATAGTGATGACTGTGCTCATGCGCACATTTTGGAGATTGCAGGCAATGGGGGTTTTTCAAAGCCTATGGTCATGCTGAGGTAGTTCAGTGACAGTTAAGTGACCCAGAAAACAATGATTCTGCAGTGTGGGCCCATTGTTGGCCTAGTAGGCTTTAATGATCACCTTAGATGATCACAAAGAAAATTAATGTTTTTTCTATGCAAAATTATCCAGCCGATCGCTTTTGGTCTGTTCACAATGAAGCAACGACCTGATCATCTGGGGTGTGCCAACATTGCCATTGCCAACACACTCATAGAGGTGGTTGCTTCATTGTGATACGCAAGCCCCTTCATGACAACAAGGTAACAATCACGAAAGGGAATTGACACATGTATGTGCCTTTTTGTTTTGTTTTGTTTTTGCAGCCACAGTGCAGCACCAGAGGCCAGAAAAATTAGGCATGTACACATGCCTGAAAAAGTAGGTATTGTTGGCCAGAAAAATGTATGTTTTCCAGGCAGAAGGTGCACTAAAACATTGTGGCTTGAACCCTAGTTGGTGGCGGATAAGTCACCAAGTCATCCGGCATGCAGAGATAAAATACAGCAGTGTGTGGACCATTTTTAGCCCAAGGAAGCTCATCTCATCAGGCCTTTAGTCAAATGTATCGCCCACTGTCAGTCCCTTCGGGATCCATGCCTCATTCATCTTAATAAAGGTGAGGCAGACTTTTTTGACCTAGGCGACTTCTCTTCTCAGTGACAATACCTCCTGCTGCACTGAAGGTCCTTTCTGAAAGGACACTTGAAGCGGGGCAGACCAGAAGTTCTATCGCAAATTGGGATAGCTCAGGCCACAGGTCAAGCCTGCACACCCAGTAGTCAAGGGGTTCATCGCTCCTGTCGATATCTGCAGTTAAGGCGAGGTAGTCCGCTACCTGTCGGTCGAGTCGTTCTCTGAGGGTGGACCCCGAAGGGCTGTGGTGATGCGTAGGACTGAAAAAGCTCTGCATGTCCTCCATCAACAACACGTCTGTAAAGCGTCCTGTCCTTGCCGGCGTGGTCATGGTAGGAGGAGGATTACTTTTACCTCTTCCACTGTTAGATTCCCGTTGTGCTGTGACATCACCCTTGTATGCTGTGTAAAGCATACTTTTCAATTTATTTTGGAGCTGCTGCATCCTTTCCGACTTCCGGTAATTTGGTAACATTTCAGGCACTTTCTGCTTATACCGGGGGTCTAGTAGCATGGCCACCCAGTACAGGTCGTTCTCCTTCAGCCTTTTTATACGAGGGTCCCTCAACAGGCACGACAGCATGAAAGACCCCATTTGCACAAGGTTGGATGCCGAGCTACTCATGTCCCGTTCCTCGTCCTCACTGATCTCACTGAAGGTCTGTTCTTCCTCCCAGCCATGTACAACACCACGGTACCAGATAGGTGACAATGAGCACCCTGGGATGCCTGCTGTGGTTGGTCATCCTCCTCCTCCTCAAAGCCACATTCCTCCTCTGACTCCTCTTCCGCACACTCCTCTTCCAGCGTTTCTGCAGGTCCAGCAAGCGATGCTAATAAGGCTGTTTCTGGTGGTGATGGTGACCACAACTCTTCCTCTTCACGCTCATCTACGGCCTGATCCAGCACTCTTCGCAGGGCACGTTCCAGGAAGAAAACAAATGGGATGATGTCGCTGATGGTGCCTTCAGTGCGACTAACTAGGTTTGTCACCTCCTCAAAAGGATGCATGAGCCTACAGGCATTGCGCATGAGCGTCCAGTAACGTGGCAAAAAAATTCCCAGCTGTGCAGAGGCTGTCCTAGCACCCCGGTCATACAAATACTCGTTGACGGCTTTTTCTTGTTGGAGCAGGCGGTCGAACACTAGGAGTGTTTAATTCCAACGTGTCGGGCTGTCGCAAATCAAGCACCTCACTGGCATGTTGTTTCGCCACTGGATATCTGAAAAGTGCGCCATGGCTGTGTAGGAACGCCTGAAATGGCCACACACCTTCCTGGCCTGCTTGAGGACGTCCTGTAAGTCTGGATACTTATGCACAAAGCGTTATACAATCAGATTCAACACATGTGCCATGCACGGGACATGTGTCAACTTGCCCAAAATTAATGCCGCCAACAAATTGCTTCCGTTGTCACACACCACTTTGCTGATCTCCAGTTGGTGCGGAGTCAGCCACTGATCCACCTGTGCGTTCAGGGTGGACAGGAGTGCTGGTCCGGTGTGACTCTCTGCTTTCAGGCAAGTCAACCCCAAGACGACGTGACACTGTCTTATCCGTGATGTGGAATAGCCCCTGGGGAGCCCGGGGGGGTGCAGTTGATGTGGAGCAAGACACAGCAGCAGAAGAGGACTCAGCCGAGGAGGTTATCGAAGAGGATGGAGTAGGAGGAGTAGAGGAGGTGGCATCAGACCTGCCTGCAAGTCGGGCGGTGTCACCAACCCCTCTGCAGAGCCACGCATTACATGCTTGGCAGCCGTCAGCAGGTTTACCCAATGCGCAGTGTAGGTGATATACCTGCCCTGACCGTGCTTTGCAGACCAGGTATCAGTGGTCAGATGGACCCTTGCCCCAACACTGTGTGCCAGAGATGCCATGACTTCCTTTTGCACAATAGAGTACAGGTTGGGGATTGCCTTTTGTGAAAAGAATTTTCGGCCGGGTACCTTCCACTGCGGTGTCCCAATAGGTACAAATTTTTTGAAGGCCTCAGACTCCACCAGCTTGTATGGTAAAATCTGGCGGGCTAATAGTTCCGACAAGCCAGCTGTCAGACGCCAGGCAAGGGGGTGACTCTGTGACATTGGCTTCTTACGCTAAAACATGTCCTTGACAGACACCTGACTGTGGGCAGATGAGCAGGAACTGCTCAAGGTGAGAGACGGAGTGGCGGATGGTTGAGAGGGGGCAAGGAGGACAACAGTGGTTGACGTGACTAAAGATGCTGCACCAGGAGGAGGATGGTGGCTTTGAGCTTGTGTGCTGCTTGTACTCGTCATCATGTGTTGATCCCATAAGCGTTTGTGATGTGCGATCATGTGCCTTCGCAAAGCAGTTGTACCTAGGTGAGTGTTGGATTTCCCACGACTCAGCTTCTTTTGGGACAGGTTGCAAATGGCATCGCTGTTATCAGAGGCAGACACACAAAAAAATGCCACACTGCTGAGCTTTGCAATGACGGCATTCTGGTGGTGACAACAGCATGCGTTGATTGGCGTGCTGTCTGGCTGACCCCGGGTGCTGATACATGCTGTCTGACTGTGCCACTAGCTCCTTGCGATGACCTCCCCCTGCTTCCAACTTGTCTCCTCCTTCTTAATGTCTCCCCATCTGAACTTTCCCCCTGTTCTTCTTCTCTTCGAGCGGGCACCCACGTGACAACCCCGGACACATCGTCATCATCAACGGCTTCACTTGTATCTGACAACTCAGCAAATGAAGCAGCAGCGGGTACATCATCATCATTACACCATACGTCCATGTGTGTAATGCTGCCTGACTGAGTCATATCCCTTTTATCTACATCCTCTGGCAATAATGGTTGCGCATCACTCATTTCTTCCAACTGATGTGTAAATAACTCCTCTGACAGATCAAGTGAAGCAGCTGTGATGCTAGTGTTGGTGGTGGCAGCATGCGGGCGAGTGGTAACTTGAGAGGTGCCCGAAGCTGAGCTGAAGGAGGATGGTGCGTCAAGGTTCCGAGCGGAAGCTGTAGAAGATTGGGTGTCCTGTGTTAGCCAGTCAACTATGTCCTCAGAACTTTTCGAGTTCAGGGTACGTGGCCTCTGAACACTGGGCATTATTCTAGGGCCAAAGGGAATCACAGCACCATGACCACGACGGCCCCTGTGGGGTGGCCTGCCTCTGCCTGTCATTTTTTTTAGATTAGTTTAGTTGTACTATGCGTGCAAGCTACTGTGCCACCAGATATGAGATGTGGCAATGGCAGGCAGGTGGGCACAGTTTACCCTGTGAGGCAAAGACACCCTGGCAGACAAAATACTACTATTTAGTATTGCAGTGAATTTTGTTTTTATATCTTATCAACTGTGCTAACACAATATAGATGATATGTGGCACTGGCAGGCAGATGGGCACAGTTTACCCTGTGAGGCAAAGACACCCTGGCAGACAAAAGACTACTATTTAGTATTGCAGTGAATTTTGTTTTTATATCTTATCAACTGTGCCAACACAATATAGATGAGATGTGGCACTGGCAGGCAGGTGGGCACAGTTTACCCTGTGAGGCAAAGACACCCTGACAGACAAAAGACTACTATTTAGTACTGCAGTACATTTTGTTTTTATATCTTATCAACTGTGCCAACACAATATAGATGAGATGTGGCACTGGCAGGTGGGCACAGTTTACCCTGTGAGGCAAAGACACCCTGGCAGACAAATGACTACTATTATGTATGGCAGTGAATTTTGTTTTTATATCTTATCAACTGTGCCAACACAATATAGATGAGATGTGGCACTGGCAGGTGGGCACGGTTTACACTGTGAGCCTGGGCCCCTTACATTACACAGCACCCCACAGCTCTGGGCCCCTCTACATAGCACCCAGCACCACAGGACCCCTTTATATTACACAGCAGCTTGCACCACTGGGCCCCTTACATTACACAGCACCCCACAGCTCTGGGCCCCTCTACATAGCACCCAGCACCACTGGACCCCTTTATATTACACAGCAGCTTGCACCACTGGGCCCCTTACATTACACAGCACCCCACAGCTCTGGGCCCCTCTACATATCACCCAGCACAACTGGGCCCCCATTTATATTACACAGCAGCTTGCACCACTGGGCCCCTTACATTACACAGCACCCCACAGCTCTGGACCCCTCTACATAGCACCCTGCACCACTGGACCCCTTTATATTACACAGCAGCTTGCACCACTGGGCCCCTTACATTACACAGCACCCCACAGCTCTGGGCCCCTCTACATAGCACCCAGCACCACTGGACCCCTTTATATTACACAACAGCTTGCACCACTGGGCCCCATTATATTACACAGCAGCTTGCACCACTGGGCCCCTTTCATTACACAGCACCCCACAGCTCTGGGCCCCTCTACATAGCACCCAGCACCACTGGACCCCTTTATATTACACAGCAGCTTGCACCACTGGGCCCCTTACATTACACAGCACTCCACAGCTCTGGACCCCTCTACATAGCACCCTGCACCACTGGACCCCTTTATATTACCCATCAGCTTGCACCACTGGGCCCCTTACATTACACAGCACCCCACAGCTCTGGGCCCCTCTACATAGCACCAGTACCACTGGACCCCTTTATATTACACAGCAGCTTGCACCACTGGGCCCCTTTATATTACACAGCAGCTTGCACCACTGGGCCCCTTACATTACACAGCACCCCACAGCTCTGGACCCCTTTACATAGCACCCTGCACCACTGCACCCCTTTATATTACACAGCAGCTTGCACCACTGGGCCCGTTACATTACACAGCACCCCACAGCTCTGGGCCACTCTACATAGCACCCTGCACCACTGGGCCCCTTTATATTACACAGCAGCTTGCACCACTGGGCCCCTTACATTACACAGCACCCCACAGCTCTGGACCCCTTTACATAGCACCCTGCACCACTGGACCCCTTTATATTACATAGCAGCTTTCACCACTGGACCCCTTACATTACACAGCACCCCACAGCTCTGGGCCCCCTACATAGCACCCAGCACCACTAGACCCCTTTATATTACACAGCAGCTTGCACCACTGGGCCCCTTTATATTACACAGCAGCTTGCACCACTGGGCCCCTTACATTACACAGCACCCCACAGCTCTGGACCCCTCTACATAGCACCCTGCCCACTGGACCCCTATATATTACACAGCAGCTTGCACCACTGGGCCCCTTACATTACACAGCACCCCCACAGCTCTGGGCCCCTCTACATAGCACCTAGCACCACTGGGCCCCTTTATATTACACAGCAGCTTGCACCACTGGGTCCCTTACATTACACAGCACCCCACTGCTTTGGGCCCCTCTACATAGCACACAGCACCACTGGACCCCTTTATATTACACAGCAGCTTGCACCACTGGGCCCCTTACATTACACAGCACCCCACAGCTCTGGACCCCTCTGCATAGCACCCTGCACCACTGGACCCCTTTATATTACACAGCAGCTTTCACCACTGGGCCCCTTACATTACATAGCACCCCACAGCTCTGTGCCCCTCTAAATAGCACCCAGCACCACTGGACCCCTTTATATTACACAGCAGCTTGCACCATTGGGGCCCTTTATATTACACAGCAGCTTGCACCACTGGGCCCCTTACATTACACAGCACCCCACAGCTCTGGGCCCCTCTACATAGCACCCAGCACCACAGGACCCTTTTATATTACACAGCAGCTTGCACCACTGGGCCCCTTTATATTACACAGCAGCTTGAACCACTGGGCCCCTTACATTACACAGCACCCCACAGCTCTGGACCCCTTTACATAGCACCCTGCACCACTGGACCCCTTTATATTATACAGCAGCTTGCACCACTTGGCCCCTTACATTACACAGCACCCCACAGCTCTGGGCCCCTCTACATAGCCCCCAGCACCACTGGGCCCCTTTATATTACACAGCAGATTGCACCACTGGTCCCCATTATATTACACAGCAGCTTGCACCACTGGGCTCCTTACATTACACAGCACCCCACAGCTCTGGGTCCCTCTACATAGCACCCAGCACCACTGGACCCCTTTATATTAAACAGCAGCTTGCACCACTGGGCCCCTTACATTACACAGCACCCCACAGCTCTGGGCCCCTCTACATAGCACCAGCACCACTGGACCCCTTTATATTACACAGCAGCTTGCACCACTGGGCCCCTTTATATTACACAGCAGCTTGCACCACTGGGCCTCTTACATTACACAGTACCCCACAGCTCTGGACCCCTTTACATAGCACCCAGCACCACTGCACCCCTTTATATTACACAGCAGCTTGCACCACTGGGCCCCTTACATTACACAGCACCCCACAGCTCTGGACCCCTCTGCATAACACCCTGCACCACTGGACCCCTTTATATTACACAGCAGCTTGCACCACTGGGCCCCTTACATTACACAGCACCCCACATCTCTGTGCCCCTCTACATAGCACCCAGCACCACTGGACCCCTTTATATTACACAGCAGCTTGCACCACTGGGCCCCTTTATATTACACAGCAGCTTGCACCACTGGGCCCCTTACATTACACAGCACCCCACAGCTCTGGGCCCCTCTACATAGCACCCAGCACCACTGGACCCCTTTATATTACACAGCAGCTTGCACCACTGGGCCCCTTTATATTACCCAGCAGCTTGCACCACTGGGCCCCTTACATTACACAGCACCCCACAGCTCTGGGCCCCTTTACATAGCACCCTGCACCACTGGACCCCTTTATATTACACAGCACCCTGCACCTCTAATCTAACTAAACTATACAGTGTATAAATATATGTACAACTCCTGGTGATGTATATATATCCTCTACACACTGTGGGGTAGATTCAAATAGCCCGGCGTAAATTTCTGCGGGCGTAGCGTATCTCAGATATGCTACGCCGCCGTAACTTAGTGAGGCAGGTTCTGCGCCCTAAGTTAAGGCGGCGTATCGGCGTAGCGTATGTGGTCCGGCGTAAGCCCACGGAATTCAAATTATCCATGTAGTGGGCGTGTTGTATGGTAATGAAGGCTGACCCCACGTAATTGACGTTTTTGACGTCCGTGAATGTAACCCAGTGCGCATGCTCCAAATTAACCCGCAAAAAGCCAACAGCCCTATTCGCGAACGACTTACGCAAACAACGTAATCGAGGGAAAATTTGACGCTGGTCCAACGTCCATACTTAACATAGGATAAGCCTCATATAGCAGGGGTAACTTTACGCCGGAAAAAGCCTAACGTAAACGCGGCCAGCGTAAATATGCAACTAAGATACGACGGTGTAAGAGACTCACGCCAGTCGGATCTTAGCCAAATTCCAGCGTATCTTGTTTTCTGAATACAGAAAAAAGATACGCCGGAGCATCCTAGAAGTTACGCGGCGTATTAATAGATACGCCAGCGTAACTTCTTTCTGAATCTACCCCTGTAACATTAACTGACTAGCCTGCCTGCTCTATCTAACTCCAAAAAAGTACACTCTCTCTCTCTCTCTCTCTCTCTGTCTCTCTCTGTAAACCACGCAGCACAGATTACAGAGAAAAAAAAAGTAGACTGATTGATTAGCAAGGGCTGTTTGGGGTGCTGTTCTAACAGCAGAGATCAGATGAGTCTTTCAGGACTGGAGTACACTGGCCTAGCTATCGCTTTCCCTATAAAATCAGCAGCAGCAACACTGTCCCTCCTCTCACTAAGAATGCAGTTTCAGAATGAATCTAAAATGGATGCTGCCCTAGAGGTGGGAGGGTCAGGGAGGGAGGGTATGCTGCTGATTGGCTGGAATGTGTCTGCTGACTGTGAGGTAGAGGGTCAAAGTTTGCTCAATGTTAATTAATAGGAGGCGGGTCGAACATCGCATATGTTCGCCGGCGACGGCAAACAAGCGAAAATCGCCGCAAACTATTCGCCGGCGAACCGTTCTATACATCACTACTCACATATAAAACTGCTTGTTCCCAAGCTACAAGCGCTTCCTACACTATGAATTTACACTATGGATACCTGGTCTTTACTCATGTACATGGTGGGACTGGGCCATTGTGGTGGAAAAATCAGACACTGTCACTTTTTTTGGGACCAGTGACAGTAATACAGTGATCAGTGGTAAAAAGATGCCCTGTCACTGTACTAGTTATTCATCTATTTCATTTCAGGTACTTATATAGCGTCATCAAGGTGGATCCTTAAGAGGAAGAGGTGTGATTTACAGGTGATAGGGCAGGTTTTAAACAAGAAGGGGCATGGCATTGACAGAAAGGGGTGGGTCATATTTAAATTAGGGGGCACACACGTTTAGTCAGGCCTAGGGCAGCACAAAACCTTAATACACCACTGCCCCCCAGTGCACTCTCTCTCATCTGCGAGTCAGAGCCGCAGAGTGAAGCCGCCTCCGTCTACACAGGGGGAGGGTACTCAACATGCAGTCCCGCGCTGATCTGAGGTACATTATGGGTCTGAAGGGGGGGTTGTATTTTAGGAGGGTTTCTGTATTGTAGGGGGGTTCTGTATTGTAGGGGTGGTCTGAAATGCAGGGGGGGTTCTGTATTGTAGGGGGGTCTGAAATGTAGGTGGGTCTGAAATGTAGGGGAGGATTGTATTGTAGGGGGGTCTGTATTGTGGGGGGGGTCTGTATTGTGGGGGGGTCTGTATTGTAGGGGGGTCTGTATTGTGGGGGGGTCTGTATTGTAGGGGGGTCTGTACTGTAGGGAGGGGGTCTGCACTGTAGGGAGGGGGTCTGCACTGTAGGGAGGTATGTGTAACATGCAGGGGGTCCAGAACTGTTAGGAGGGTGTCTGTGTAACAAACTGTTGACTATGTAATGTAAAGGGACCCAGAGGTGTAGGGTGCTGTGTAATGTAAAGGGGTCCAGAGGTGCAGGATGTTGTGTAATGTAAAGGGGCCCAGAGGTGCAGGGTGCTGTGTAATGTAAAGGGGTCCAGGGTGCTCTGTAATGTAAACGGGTCCAGAGGTGCAAGATGCTGTGTAATGTAAAGGGGTCCAGAGGTGCAGGTGCTGTGCTGCATTCACCAAGAACCTGTGCCCTAAGTTACATCGGCGTAGCGTAAATCTGATGGCGTAATCGCGCCTAATTCAAATTGTGAAGAGGTGGGCGTGTTTTATGTAGATAAAACATGACCCCACGTAAATGACGTTTTTGACTAACGGCGCATGCGCCGTCCGTGAATGTAACCCAGTGCGCATGCTCCAAATTAACCCGCAAAAAGCCAATGCTTTCGACGTGAACGTAAATTACGCAAATCCCTATTCGCGAACGACTTACGCAAACGACGTAAAATTTTCAAAATTCAACGCGGGAACGATGTCCATACTTAACATAGGATACGCCTCATATAGCAGGGGTAACTTTACGCCGGAAAAAGCCTAACGTAAACGACGTAAAAAAATGCGCCGGGCAAACGTACGTTTCTGAATCGGCGTATCTACCTAATTTGCATATTCGACGCATAAATATACGGAAACGCCACCTAGCGGCCAGCCTACAATTGCAACTAAGACATCTTAGTCAAATCTATGCGTAACTGATTCTATGAATCAGGCGCATGGATACGATGCCGCACACTCAGAGATACGACGGCGTATCTGGAGATACGCCGTTGTATCTCTTACCTGAATCTACCCCTTAGTGTGCAGCTCTCCCCTCAGACCCCCCCCCCCCTTAATATTTACCTAAGCCTGATCTCAATTCAGCAATGTGCATGAGAGCAGCGGCTTTCCCGGGTCTCTATCTCTTCATTTGCTGAGATGCAGTAAATGGCTTTTGCTGCTGTCAATCACAGCCAGTGAGGAGTGGGCAGGGGCAGGGCTAAGCCACACTTACTGCCTCTTATACACACACAGATACAGCTTGGGAGTGAGCACACACAAGTGGCTTGCTATGGGGGCACTCAGCAGGGGGGCCCACAGTGCTGGAGGGGGACCTGAGAAGAGGAGGATCAGGGCTGCTCTGTGTAAAACCACTGCAGAGGACAGATAAGTATAACATGTTTGTTATGTTTGTTAAAAATGCTTTTACAATCACGTTATTTTGTGTAACCATAATAGAAAAAAAATATTACTACAAATGTGAAGATGGCAGCACTCCAAAGTAGAAATATTACTTTATTTTTTTAGCAAATCCATATAGAAAGTCAAAAATACACAGGCCCAGATTCTCGTAGAATGGCGTAAATGTCGGCGGGCGTAACGTATCTCATTTACGTTACACCGCCGCAAGTTTTACAGGCAAGTGCTTTATTCACAAAGCACTTGCGTGTAAAGTTGCGGCGGCGTAGCGTAAATCACCCGGCGCAAGCCCGCCTAATTCAAATTAGGCGGGTAGGGGGCGTGTAACATTTAAATTAAGCGCGTTCCCGCACCGAACGTACTGCGCATGCGCCGTCCGAAAAATATCCCAGGGTGCATTGCTCCAAATGACGTCACAAGGACGTCATTGGTTTCGACGTGAACGTAAATGGCGTCCAGCCCCATTCACGGGCGACTTACGCAAACAACGTAAATTTATAAATTTCCACGCGGGAACGACGGCCATACTTAACATTGGTTGCCCCTCATATAGCAGGGTCAACTTTACGCCGGAAAAACCTAACGTTAACATCATAACTTCACTGCGTCGGCCGCGCGTACGTTCGGGAATTCGCGTATCTAGCTAATTTGCATACTCGACGGGGAAAACGACGGAGGCGACACCTAACGGACAAAAAAAAATTGCATTTAAGATCCGACAGCGAAAGAGCCTTACGCCTGTCGGATCTAATGGATATCTATGCGTAACTGATTCTAAGGATCAGTTGCATAGATAGGACGGCCCAGATTAGAACTTACGACGGCGTACATGGCGTTGCGCCGTCGTAAGCCCTTTGAGAATCTGGGCCACAGTTCCAGGACAGTCAGTAAACGAGTTTCACACGTCAGTGCTTATTCATTACTGAGTGTTCCGTGCATGCTCGCCCACTTAACCAATGAAGCCAGTTAAACATAAAATCAATTATAAATACATATAAAGACAAAATATCCAATAAAGAGACCAGTAAGCAAAAAATAAAGAAAAATCAAGGAAACTAAAAATCAAATTGAACAAGAAAGAGTAATTATAAAGAATATTCAAGCAAAAAAATCAAATGAAAGAAGATAAAAAGGAGCTATAAAACCAACCACCTATAGATATGACAAATACACTCATAGTAAGGATATTCAAAGTAGGTAAAATAGAGAGGACTTACTAAATAAACCTAAAAAGTTTAATTCTAAATTTCTGTGTAGTTGGCATCTTTATACTGCTGCACATACAATCATCCTTTCCTGTGTGACTATATTTGGTTTATTTTATTTTTTCCATTCAAGATATTGGCTTCATCCTTGGGTATTTTTTCCCTAATTTTGGCCCAATCAATATTTGTATCATTGGATCTTTTTAGTGGATTTGTTTAAGAGTGTAGCAGATATGGGCGATAATATTTATTCGATTATATATGCATATACAATACCTCAGTGTAGCGTTATGTTTATAGTATATATTGTCCTATATAAAACAAGGTATGATGGTGGATTTTTGGTCCTTTTTCCCCAATATCCCTCCTTTGATTTCATACTTTTCTGTGTATATTTTTATTTTTTTCAGGATGGTTTGTTAAATATCAGCATATTTGTCATCCATATCTACAGGTGGTTGGTTGTATAGCTCCTTTTTGATCTTCTCTGATTGGATTTTTTTTACTTGTACATTCTTTATTATTACTCTTTTGCTTGTTATTTTTTTTGTTTCATTAATTTTTCTTTTTGTTTGCTGATCTCTTTTTTGGATATTTTGTCTTTTATATGTTTTTAAAATTGATTTTATGCATTACTGACTTCATGAGTTCATTACTAGGGAGCTTTTTTCTCCATCCTTACTTCAAGTGATCAGTCATGGAGCACTCAGTAATGAATAAGTACTGATGTGTGAAATGCATTTACTGACTGTCCTGGAACTTTGTATTTGTGTCTTGTTTTTATATGCATTTGTTCAATAAAGAAGTAATTTTTCTATTTGGAGTGCTGCCATCCTTATCCTTTATTTTCATCTACTTCAGCTGCGGTCCGGGGTGGCACCCAGGCAGTTCCAGCGATTGTGGATCTTTACACAGGTTGCTTTGGAGTGGTCTGTACCCCTTGTGCCTATACCCATTTGCTCTTCAAAATATTTTCTAATATAGGGTCTTTGTTGTCATGTCATAGTTTAGGAAAAAAGCTTTGTAAATAAAAACCCAATGTATACACCATTTTTCTACACCACATATTTCCCCCCAAAAAATCGATGTTTTTCATAATTGCACAGTTTTTTTTCTCTTATTTAAAAAAAAAAAGAAGAAAATAAATAAATCATATTATTTAAAGTATCGTATCAAAAGAAAATAATATCTGTCCCCAAAGGCAATGTCAAGATTGGCTAGGTTGACTGCAAAACAAAGCAGCAATTGCAAGACAATCGATTATACATCCAAAAAAAAAAAAACACCTGGGGCTAAAGAGTGTTTACATAGTTTAAAAGTGCTGGGACTCAAGGTGTTAATGTAGCAGTGGTGGTAACGGAAGTAGTTGGGTTAGCATGTAAGCTTCAAATATTTGGAACTGAACTTTAAAGTTTTACATTTTGGTTGAGAACTTCTGAAGTTCATATACTAGTTTCCATTTCTATTTTACTTTATACATTTTTGCATCAATATTATTTAATTGTTTTACTATTTATACAAATATTTATTTTACAAACAAACATACATAATTTGCACCAATATGTTATGTCTTTTTACGATTTATATAAAAATTTATTTGAACAAACATACACTAACCACAACCATGTCACTGTAGACACAAAGCAAAATGCAAAAATGAGCAGCATTACATCACTTTCTCTCTTTAACTGAAAGTTTGTACAACCTCATCTCAACATCCCTTAGCATTCATTTGTATTTTCTTGACTAAAAATGTAAAAAATTATATATATATTTTTTTAGATGCAGAACATAATTTAGACAAATACATAGGGGCAGATCCACGTAGATCGGCGCTTCTCTCCGCCGGGCGTAGCGTATCTAAGATACACTACGCCGCGTAGTGTATCTTTGGCAGGATAAGGGCGCGGAATTCAAATGGATGTGATGGGGGCGTGTTTTATGTAAATACGTTGTGACCCGACGTAAACAACGTTTTTTTTGAACGGCGCATGCGCCGGCCGTGGGGGTATTCCAGTGCGCATGCTCGAAATTAAACCGGAACAAGCCAATGCTTACGACGGTGACGTCATTCTACGCAAATCCCTATTCGCGAACGACTTACGCAAATGATGTAAACAATTCAAATTTTGACGCAGGAATGACGGCCATACTTAACATTGAGTATGCCACCATATAGCAGCTTTAACTATACGCCGGAAAAAGGCGAACGCAAATGACGTAAAAAAAATGCGCCGGACGGACGTACGTTCGTGGATCGCCGTAACTAGCTAATTTGCATACTCAACGCGGAATTCAACAGAAACGCCACCTAGCGGCCGGCGGAAAAAATGCACCTAAGATCCGACGGCGTACTAAGACATACGCCTGTCGGATCGATCCCAGATGCCGTCGTATCTTTGTTTTGTAGATACAAAACAAAGATACGACGCGGGAACTTTAAAATTACGCGGCGTATCAATAGATACGCCGGCGTAATTATTTTGTGGATCTGCCCCTCAACATTTAATATTCCCTTGGAAGCACGGTTATATTGAGTGGTATATATACTGATATTAACCCCTTGTCTCTGGCTTCCACTGTGCTTTAAATGCCAGAAGTAGCTGGTGAACTGTTACACCAGCTCCCAATTGTAAACAATGACGGAAGCTGTCAATGGTAGCTCAGTCACTGCACTGTATGCTTGTATGCCTTACACCAATGAGTAGGTACATTTTCTTTCAGCAAGGTGAGTGAATTCACAATATTTAGTTTGGTGAGCACTATTAGGTACCTTCTAGATACACTGAATTGCGTCAAAGCATTTGCATGCAGAAAATTTTTAAATTTCCTAATGCTAAAGCATGACAGCATACTCGTGTGGGCAGGCTCAGCCCTCCTGCACAATTCCAGGACAGGTTATACTATATAAATAAGTCGCCTACCACAGGGCAGCATTCTCGTAACTTATCATCACTGTGAAGCCCCTAAGGAGGGACCTATATGCTGTCATGCTTTAATGTCAGGAAAGGAAAAATTACCATCAGGTAAATATACACATTTTCTATTTTCCTGACACCAGCATGACAGCATATACACATGGGATGTAGCAAGAACCAAACGAAACAAGGGTGGGTAATTCTGAAGTGTTTAAATCAAGGATTAGGTCTATCCAATGCTGAACGACCAAAGTGTATTGTAGCAAAGGACGCTGGATGCACTTTAACATGAGTGCAACTGTCTTAATGGACAGTGAGCGTTCCCCTCTGATGTCGCTAGGCCTAAAGAGCCTTTGAAGGAGAGTCACTTCCATGTTTTTCTTCAACATCTAGTCTAATTCCAATGCTTGTGATAAGTTTGGCATGCTGGGGGACGATGTCCTAACCCAGATACAAAGATGCAGACCTTTGTATAGTGCTGAAGGAGAGACTAGAGCTAGTCTGCCTGATAATGGTAGCAACAAGATTATAGCTTGACGCTTTGATATCTGATTCTTCTAGACCCATTAGGCATACTAAATACTACTTCAGTGTTACCGGCCTTATTGAGATGAATGGAGATAAATGGAGACAACATTTCCCTCACTATTTGGAAGTTCCAAGGGGAAAGAACAATCTGGAAAGGTTTAATAGAATTGATTTACCAAGGTATGTAACATTTACTGGGTCCCAGAGTGTGAGGACCCGACTGAGCATCATTTACCCTTCAGTCCCATACCTAGGCTTACTTGCATACACTTCAGTCCTTACAGCAGGCAACAGAGGATTCCATACTTTCAATTCTGCAAGGTTTCCCATGATCTAGTATACCTTAAGTTTGGAGTAGGTGTCTTGACTTCAACAGGGTTTCAAACACAAAAGGTGAGACCTCCAGATGAGCCTTCACTTTTGGTCTCCAGCATCTAGATGTAACTTTTCTAAACTTGGATGATACAGCTGGCCAAGCTGTGTGATGTATTGGATCTCACGTAGGAGAATTTGAGGTTCCAGGATCAGAGACTGTACCCGAAGATATCATGGCCTGCAAGCCACTGGGCAAATATTGTCCTCCTCCCCATTGGACGACTGCAGATCCTGATAAGGAGCCTGGAGACCACTAGGCGTGTTTGATCTACATATTGGCTAATCTAAAGACCCATATAGATTGAGAACAAATATGGTAAAAATTTACTTTGTAGGCATGTGTGACGGTATCGGTATGATATCCCCGTCAAGCATTCCCTCCTCTCCATACAAGACCATCACAGGATCCCCCACACATGAGTCAAGACTGGATGCTGGAACCAAGACTGAGTTTAATGTTATAACACACAGCTTATATGTCATTTCCAAAACTGTTACAATGACAAATCTCCGCCCCCCTCACACTGGGGCTTCCATACAGATGAGTAGGCAGACACGACGGAGCCGAGTCTGAAAACACATTTTCTTTAGATAATGACATCAGTGGAGTTGAGTACTAGTTGTACTAAATACATTAACTAGACAACTCGACCCCGCATATAGAGAGATAATTACCACAATGAAGCAATCAGAATAATTAACACAAGCCACATAAACACAGATCTCCTTCACACAACACAATAGATCAATTAACCTTTAGAAATAGTGAGGGGACATTAGCACTTCAATAACCGGATGGTAATCACAATGGCAATCAGGGAGCATTAAACTGAGACATATAGGCAAATGTATCACAATGGCCCCCCTTTTTCTCCCTGCTCCGGAAAACCCGGTTGGACCTTCCCTGGTCCAGTAGGGTTGACGGGTTCAGAGCTTTTAGTCCGAGGTTAACTCCGTTTGGCATGACTGACCTCCCTTGGCAACTGCTTCAGACTCAGGTATGCCACTGGGTCGTCAGATCACACGCCGGTCAGTCCCCAAGTCTTTGTGCGATCTGCAAAGTCACCAGAAGTCAGTGTGAAGACGGCGAATGGGTCTGTGCGCCGCCATCTAGGTGTCCCGCTATGGGAGGGGCAGGTTATGGCTCTGAAGTGACAGTCACAGGAGATTCATAAAAAGAAAAAGTTATATTTGTTGAAATGCTGTAGCACTGGTGCTCAGAGTCCGGGGGGGGGGGACTCAGAGCCCCATAAGGTCAGCCACCCCCTGCTCCCTCCGCAGCCGCCGGTTCTCCTCTTTGAGCTTCTCCAGCTCCATCTCCAGTTCATGGAGCCTGGGGGGGTCAGCCCGCTGTGACCTCAGGTGGTTGTTCTCCTCCTCCATGCGGCTTATGCACTCCTCCAGCTCTATGTACTCACGGATCAGATCCTGCTTGCTCATGTCCTGCAGGCTCTCCACGTGGTCCTTCATCATCAGGAACTGGGTGGTGGTGTAAGGGGCCACCGGTGGGCCCTTGGCGAACATCTCGGCCCGCATCTGGGGCGCCCGCTGCGATTCCATCTCCTCTAGTCGCTTCTTCTCCTCCCAGGTCCGCTGGTTATATGACTTCCAGGACCTCTTCTTCTTGGAGGGTAGCTGGCGGTGCCTCTTTCTGCCCAGCTCCCTCCAAGGCCCCTCCGGCTCATGGCTGTCGCCCATGACCAGCTGACAATGGTGTTCCCTGTTGTCCGTAATAACAGATTGTACCATGAGGGCTTCGTAAGGGGTGCCCAATGGTTCTTCCTGACCCAGCTCCTGGGGATCCCAAGCCGAGTCTACACAATGGGCTGCTGCTGGTGGGCGGTACCCAGGTTGAGACCAATTTGACCTGGTGTTGTCATTCATGGGGCAATTCTGCTTGAAGTGACCCAACTGTTTGCACCGGAAGCAGCGTTGTTCGTTGTCCTCCTGGCGTGGGTAGCGAGGGCTAGATGTCATCGGTCTGTTAGGCGGTTGGTATCTAGCGGCTGGTGGGTGTGAGGGCGCCGTTGGTCGTGGAGGTTGTACCCGTGGTGTGACCTGGTTTGTCTTGCGAGTATCCGCATATTCATCCGCCAACTTCGCGGCCTCTGGTAGAGTCATGGGCCTGCGATCTCTCACCCAATCTTTGACGTCCGTCTGGATGTGATTGTAAAATTGCTCCAGGAGCATTAGTTGCAAAATGTCCTCTGCGGTGGTGGCCTGGCTGCTGTTAACCCAGTTAGAGGCCGACAGGGACAACTGGCATGCCCATTCCGCGTAAGAGTCTTTCGTGGTTTTGCGTGAGTCCCTGAACTTCTGTCGGTGGGACTCTGGGGTTACTGCATAACGAGCCAGGAGCACTTCTTTAACCCGGGCGTAGCTATGGATATCCTGATCTGGCACGGTCCGGAAAGCATCAGAAGCTTTGCCTGACAGTTTGCCTGACAATATTGCAACCCACTCTCTTCTAGCTATTCGGTGCAGGTTACATTGTCGCTCAAAATCCGCCAGGTAGTTATCAATCTCACAGTCCTTTTCATCAAAAGCTTTAAAAGCGCTAAACGGAATCTTCCTTGTGTCTGCTGTGCTGTACTCACTGTTCGGAGAAGGTGCGGCTGCTTGTTGGACTGCTGCCAGTTTTAACTGTAGTTCTGCGTTTACTAACAGGTCCATCACTTTCAGCACCACATCCGGCGTTGGGTTCGGGCCGAACCATGCTAGCTTCTCTCTCATTAGCTTGTTGGCTGGCGATTCCTCCTCCTGAATCACTGGTGTCTCCATCTCTTGTACCGCTGGCGTTGCTGCAATCCCGTTCTCCTGGTCTATCTCCATTGATTCTGCTATGATGACCCGTTCGGTTTTGTTGCTAGCAATCCTTCCACGAACTTCCAGTAGTTCTTCCAGTGTCTGCTTGGAATCCCGGGTGTAAAGGAGAGTAGAAGGGAAAATCCCACTGCTACCAACCAATTGTGACGGTATCGGTATGATATCCCCGTCAAGCATTCCCTCCTCTCCATACAAGACCATCACAGGATCCCCCACACATGAGTCAAGACTGGATGCTGGAACCAAGACTGAGTTTAATGTTATAACACACAGCTTATATGTCATTTCCAAAACTGTTACAATGACAAATCTCCGCCCCCCTCACACTGGGGCTTCCATACAGATGAGTAGGCAGACACGACGGAGCCGAGTCTGAAAACACATTTTCTTTAGATAATGACATCAGTGGAGTTGAGTACTAGTTGTACTAAATACATTAACTAGACAACTCGACCCCGCATATAGAGAGATAGGGCCATATTCTCGTAGATCGGCGCATATTTACTCAGGTGTAGCGCATCATAGTTGCGCTACGCCGGCTTAACTTGGAGAGAGCTCTCCCATATTCCCGTACCACATGCGTCCTACGTTGCGCTCGCGGAGCTGAAATGTGTCGGCGTAAGTAGGCGCAAGTGACGGTAGGAGGGATGTGGGCGTGAAGAATGCTAATGAACCGTGACCCCATGCAAATGATGTCCAGACCGAACGGAGCATGCGCCGGACGTGCCCCGCCCTCTGCGCATGCGCAAAACAACAGTAGGCGTAAATCCCTGCTGAGTTGGGCCGGCCCAGTGTATAAAAGCGTCACCACATGCGCCCAACGAGTGCAAAGTGACTCCATTTATTCTGTTGGTGGTGTCGAGATTTTGCTCTTTAGCTTTGCAATGCCTGGACCCAGGAAGGAAAGGAGAAAAAAAAATTTCAGCCAAGATGAGAGGGCCATCGTAGTCTCTGCCATGGAGAGATACGATTCAAGACTCCATGGTGCTGACAGTGGCAGCACAAGTAAAACCAAAAAGGAGGAGATCCTTAGGAAAGTGACTGCCCAGGTCAATGCCTTAGGCCATGAGGCAAGGACCCCCCAGGAAATTCAGAAAAAAATGAATGACCTGCGTGGTGTGGTCAGGAACAAGATGGCCATCATTGCAAAGCATGCCAGGGGCACAGGAGGGGGGCCACCCTGTTCTACCCGGCTCACTCAAGAGGAGGAAGTGATTGCCCACTGCCTTCGGAGGGAGCAGGTGGAGGGCCTGGAGGGCCATGACTCAAGTGAGCCACCCATGAGGACAGGTAAGTGTGTTTTATCTTCTGGTGTGTTGCATGTGTGGTGGGGGTGGTGGGTTATGTGACAAGTGTGTGGGTCCACCAACATGTGAATGTTTTGTGTCATCCACAGGTGAGCAGGATGAAGCGGGGCCATCCAATGCTGCCAGTGGCCGTCACAGACCATCATCCACTGAGCAGTCTGCTTCTGTGACTGACCTCCTGGGAAGCCAACAGGCCTTGGTGGAGGGGAGTGGTCAGTCCTCCGCGCAGGAGGTTGTTGAGGAGGAGGTCCATGAAGAGGAGGTCCAGGAAGAGGAGGTCCAGGAAGAGGAGGTCCAGGAAGAGGTGGTCCAGGAAGAGGTGGTCCACAGCGAGCAGGAGGTCTTCCTTTTTTTGGAGGAGTCGCATGTGGTGGCAGGACCATCACAAAGCCCCCGCATATCCAGCCCCTCAGGGTCCTCCAACACCCTCTCCAGTCCCTCCCGTCCCATCCCCCTCATCTCCAGCCCCTCCAGGTCCTCACTCTATGCAAGGGGCCCAGCCACTCCTGTCCCCAGGAGGGCTACCCACAGGACAAGGGGTGCGGCAGAAATGCTTCATGAGAATCTGGCCAGGCAGCAGGACCAGCAAACCCGTCATATGGGGGAAATCTTGGTGGAGTTGAGGCGCCTGTCCAACAGCTTGGCCTCCTCGGGAGCAGTACCAGATGCTCTCCAAGATGTGGCTGGAAACTGCGCAGCCACAATCACCAGCCTGGGTGAGCTGCAGACTACAACTGCCGAACTTGTGGGGGAGGTCAGGTGCCTGCGAAGGGCTGTTCAGGCCCAGACAGCTACCCAGGAGTCATTGCTCACCCGCATAGCACTAGCTTTGGAGGGCAGACAGGCAGGCAGGGAGGCACCTGGGAATGTTCCTCCACCTGGAGATGTTCCTCCACCTGATGCCCCAGCTCCCCCCAGGCAAGTGAGGGCCAGGAACCTGGGCACCAGGCGTAGCCCGCGCCGGGGCAAGTGATTATTTATTGTTCATTTGCTCTGGTTAAGAGCTTATTTTATTATTTGCTCTGGTTAAGAGCTTATTTTATTATTTGCTCTGGTTAAGAGCTTATTTTATTATTTGCTCTGGTTAAGAGCTTTTTTTTTTATTTTGGGTGCTGCACACAGGCAGTGTTGCAGAGTACAGTGTGAATGGTGTGTGAATGTGGGGTGGTGACATTCCTGCCAGTAAGGGGTGTCACCCTCGGCCGCTGGTGATAAGTTCTCCCCAGGTCCGTATGAATGACGTATGAATGGACAGCAACATCATTGGGGCCTTGACGCGGCGTTGCTGCTCCTTAGTACCGTGCGGTGTACTTCGGTCTAATCCAATGTTCTGTGCATGTGGGGTGTGTGTTAGGGACCACAGTGGTGTGCATGCGTGTATTTTCTGTGTGCCATGTTTAATGTTTGTGTTTAACGTTCAAAGATTCGCTCCACGAGACATCTCCTGACTGCTGTACCATCAGCAGACGGGGTAGCCTCGGTTAGGGGGGGACATGGTGGTTGGGGGGTCAGGTCATCACGTAGGTCAATCTGCAGGCCCTTTCTCACTGCGAAGTTGTGCAGCACGCAACATGCAGCGATGATTTGGCACACGAAGTTGGGGGAATACAGCAGGGTACCCCCAGTCTTATCCAGGCATCGAAATCGTGACTTAAGGAGGCCAAATGTTCGCTCAACCACTGCACGGGTGCGTGCGTGTGCTTCGTTATATCTTCTCTCTCCTGGTGTTTGCGGATTGCGGAATGGAGTCATGAGATGAGGTCCCAGGGCATATGCAGAGTCACCTGGAAGGGAAAAGACAGGAGGATGTTAGTAATGCATGTGCCCCTCGTGATGTCTGCATCATGGGGGGGGACAGTCATACCTGACACCCATGTCACTCACCAACCAGCCAACTGTCCCCATACACATTCTGCTCAAATTGTCTTGGGATGTCACTTTGCCTGAATATACAGCTGTCATGGCTGGATCCGGGGTGTTTTGCACGGACGTGCCATATGAGGCCATGTGCATCCACGATCACTTGGACATTGATAGAATGCCAATGTTTTCTGTTGCGGTATATGTGCTCGGTCTCGTGGGGGGGCTGTATTGCCACATGGGTACAATCAATTGCACCCACAGTGCGTGGGAAACCATCAATTAGGCAGAAATCTGTCATTGCCTTCAGCCGCATGTCCTCCTGGGTGGGTCTGATTATGTGGTGCGACATGCGTCGGAGTATTGCGGGGACAACTTGGTGCACGCATCTACTCATGCTGGTTTGGGATATCCCAACCACGTCTCCACTGGTTCTTTGAAAAGAGCCTGTGGCAAGAAAATGCAATGTTGCCAGGACCTTCACCAGTGGCTGCACTGCATGGGATCGTTGTGTTGGGCTGCTGATGTCATTCTTCAGGGCTCTGGTAATTTCAAGGATGGCATCAGGGCTGAATCTATAACGGTGATACACATCCACATCAGCCATGCCAAAGAGGCTAATGCGCTGTGGGTAGATCCTCTCACGTGCCCTCCTCCGTGCCCTCCTCCTTCTAAGTGCCTCTTCCTCCTCACACACTAGCAGTGCTAAGACCACGCCTGCCCCTGGCATGTTGGCATACGAATGTGTTGTCCGCAAAATTTGGTTGCTCTGCTCGTCCGGGATGGTGCTGCTGTATTTGCTTTTTTCAAGCTAACTTACTCAGGTCTGGAGCAAAGTTAACCGAGCTTTATAAGGGGTAACTTTCAGCCGGACAATCGTCTTACGCGCACAGCGCGTAGCCTAAGCCGATCGCGCGTAGGTTCGGGAATCAGCGCATCTACATCATTTGCATATTTGAATACTAATTCTATGGCAGCCTAGGATGCCATCAGCTGAAATATACGCCTACGCTGCGTAAACTTAAACTAGTTAAGACGGACAGGAGTAGCCTGATTTCTGGCGGATCTGGTTCTGTGACTATGGCGCATAGATAGGACGGCGCATCTTTACACTTACGCCGCGCATCTCCATATACGCCGGTGTAACTTGTTTGAGAATATGGCCCATAATTACCACAATGAAGCAATCAGAATAATTAACACAAGCCACATAAACACAGATCTCCTTCACACAACACAATAGATCAATTAACCTTTAGAAATAGTGAGGGGACATTAGCACTTCAATAACCGGATGGTAATCACAATGGCAAGCAGGGAGCATTAAACTGAGACATATAGGCAAATGTATCACAGCATGTATATAATATATACATTTTTTCCAGATTTGTTTTCAATCTACTCATTATTAGGACGTGGCACAATCGTTAATAATGGTGTTTATTACCCCCAAAGGACAATTATATCCTAATCTACATACCCAGTTGGATGTCAGTAGTTCCAATGCTTCCACCTCTGGGAAGACATTGGCCCGAATTCACAAAGCACTTGCGCCAATGTATCTCGAGATATGCCACGTAAGTGCAAATTTACGCTGGGCACATTTGCCGCTCCCATGGATTTTCTATGCACATATGCAAATGAGGGAGATACGGCGAATCACGAACGTAGTTGCGCCCAGCGCATAATATACGCGGTTTGCGTAAGTCGTACGTTCGGCGTAAAGTTATTCCCCATATATGAGGTGCAACCCATGCAAAGGTATGGACCAGGGAACTCAAGCTGTCATATTGTACGTCGTTTAGGTTGGATGTGAATATGGCTGGGCGTAGGTTACGTTCACGCCGTAGGCAGTGATCCGTCGCATCTTAGGCATTCGTTCCGAAGTGATTCTGAGCATGCGCACTGGGATGCGTCCACGGGACGGCGCATGCGCTGTTCGTTATTCCTATTTATCTGGCGCTTGGCCCATCATTTGCATGGGGTCATGCCTCGTTAGCATGGCTCACACCCACTTCCACCTACGCCGGATTACGCCGAGGAAACCCAGCGCAGTTTGGGAGGCAAGTGCTTTGTGAATTATGTGCTTGCCTCTCTGCGCTGCGTCGGCATAGCATATATTAGATACGCTACAGCGGCATAAATATGCGCCGATGTATGTGAATCCGGGCCATTGAGTTTACTGTCAGGTTGCTCTCCTGATAGCCTTATTTGTTGTAGATCCCTTGAACAACTTGTTGGTTTGGAGACCATCCCTTGACCTTAATTGGCCTTGTACCTTAACGACGTCTGCCAGGAAGTTCTAGGAAATCAGAACCCAAAGGGTTGGCAAATCTGAATAGGAGATACCTCTGACAGAAGTAGACTAGTCTTGCATTGCTTCTTGACAGCGAATCTAGGACCTTATAATCTTGATGACTCTTTGGAGCATAGCTGAGGCTCTTTGTTGTGTTTTTAAAGCAACTTTAGCCTGAGAACGACTGCAACTTCTGATGTTGGACATTTTTCTCCTCCGTTGGTATGAGTACCCAATAAAGCAAACAGATTGCGATGATTAGTGTGTCAGGTAGCTGGTAAAGCTGAAAAGACTTAACTGGTTTAGCCACCACCAAGGGAATTTGTCTCCTATGTGGAGTGACTGTTCCTGGTACAGGAAGCAAGCTTTACATTACTACAGACACTTGTTAATAAAGTTCTTAACCCTCCATTGAACCCATTGGACCCATGGATTACTACAGACTACTTCTGTACCATTGCGATCCTGGGATGCAACTGATGGAAAAGAGCTATGATTTGTTCAAGTGAAATACTCATAGGGTCGCTTCCTTTGAGGTACCTCTACCATATTCTTCTGAGTTATCAGAACTGCTAGCAGGAGTGTCATTACTGTAATGAGATTAGTTGGCCTTCTCCCGATGAGGACTCATCCCAATTTGTTCCAAGCTTAATTAGAATTTTGCATGTACCTGGAGGATGTTGAGCCAGCAGGCTGTTGCCCAAACAAGGAATACCTGTAGCCCTAGCTTCACGCAAGGCAGCCACTACTGGATGTAATGCCCTGAAACATGCCCAGAGTATGTTGGAAGGCCAAAGTCTGTCAGATGAACTTGTAGGGAAACACAATCTTACCTGATGGCTTGAGCAATTGATTGTAATGATTGATTGTAATGACAATGACTTGATGAAGTTCTTGGATCTTCATCCTTTCTGCCTCATGTCCTAGTCTGCTTTTCGACTAATGCCCTGAACACACGATCAGTTACTCCGATGAAAACGGTCTGATGGATTTTTTCATCAGATATCCGATGAAGCTGACTTTCATCAGTCTTGCCTACACACCATCAGTTAAAAAAATGATCGTGTCAGAACGCGGTGACGTAAAACACAACGACGTGCTGAGAAAAATGAAGTGTAATGCTTCCGAGCATGCGTCGACTTGATTCTGAGCATGCATGGATTTTTAAATGATGGACTTGCCCACAGACGATCGTTTTTTTCTATTGTTTTTTTAACCATCAGATAATTTTAAAACAAGTTCCTATTTTTTTCACCGATGGATAAAAAAACGATGGGGCCCACACACGATCGGTTCGTCTGATGAAAACGGTCTATCGATCGTGTGTACGCGGCATAAGAACCAGAGTAGATTCAGCTTTAGGCCAAGAGATAAAGAGGATCATGGATTCTTTGGCCCCGTACACACGATAGAATCCATCCGCAGATAAATCCCAGCAAATGGGTATCTGCGGATAGATCCTATGGTGTGTACACGCCAGCGGATCTTTTTCCACGGATAAATCTCCCCTGGGATGGATTCCAGCAGATCGGATATTTGCTGACATGCACAGCAAATCCTACAACCAAAAAGAAGGTACAGCGCTGATGTGAATGAAATAAGTTATGAATGGACAAAATAAATTATGAAAAATAATAATCGGTGACTAAATGAACAAAACAAATTGATGTTGTGATGAAAAAGTTCATAAAAATATCCAAAGGTGAAAAGGTGAATATACTGATCCTTCACCAATCGAGGATTGAATATAAGTGATGGAATAACAAATATAAATCAGTGAAAAAAGAGTCCAATGGTAAAAACAAACAAGATTCTTAATCTTCCACCAAAAGAAAACACCCGTGTGATGGTATTCCAATCTGCTTACCAGATTCACTGACCGTGATTGCGGTCAGATAAAGCCCAGAGATCTTTTAGAGTCCTCTCAAGTGGACTATATAACAGCAGGTTACACAGATCGAATCGTCTACTGCTCCAAAGCTCCAGATAAAATAAGGATGCGCTCATATATTCAAAGAGAAGAAACGAGAAATAGCTCCATAGTGAAGTACTGTAATCCCGCGGATCAAAAACAACACTGAATTTCACAGCAATTTAAAATCAATTTGTGCACGCAATGACATCGTCATACGTCCAGCTGACAAAGGTGGTGGTGTCGTGATATTAAATAAAGCTGACTATATTTCTGAGATGGAAAGGTTGTTGTCTGATACTGCTACTTATAGCAAGCTCGCCATCAACCCCACAGTTAAATTTAAAAAGGAACTCAAAACTTTGATCAATGAGGGTTATTCTCTTGGAGTATTAAATAAGAAAGAGACAGCTTTTCTGGTGCCCTCAGCACCAAGAATTCCTATTATGTACTACCTGCCCAAGGTGCATAAAAACTCCATCCATCCGCCAGGGCGTCCTATTATTAGTGGTTTGGACTCAATAACGGCACGCCTGGGAAAATATATTGACGAGTTTTTACAACCTCTGGTCATCACCACACCATCATATTTGCGTGACACAACACAAGTGATCAATTTGCTTAGTGAATGTGGTTGGAAGGATGGCTATATCCTCGCAACTGCGGATGTAAATTCCTTATACACGATCATTTCGCATGATGATGGACTAGAGGCTGTTCGTTTTTATATTCAACAAGACTCCACTCTTTCTATTATCCAAAGAGATTTCATTATTAACTTGTTGATTTTTGCAACCACTCATAATTATTTTTGGTTTGGAAAGAATTTTTATTTACAAACAAGGGGCGTGGCTATGGGGGCTAAATTTGCCCCGAGCCTAGCGAACCTTTTCTTAGCTTTTTGGGAGAGGGATTTAATAGACATCAATCCCCCCAACGAGCTGAGGTTGTGGAAAAGATATATCGATGATGTTTTGATAATTTGGGAAGGAGATCTCCCTTCATTGGAAAGTTTTTTTGCCAGACTGAATGGGAATAATAAGGGCATAATTTTAACGTATGAGGCCAGCAACTCTGAGATTCACTTCTTAGACTTAAACATTTTGGTTCATGACGGAGTTGTTAAAACCACAACCCATTTCAAACCGACAGATCGCAATGCCTATATTCCTCTGAATAGTTGCCATCATGCCCAATGGCTTAAGGCCATACCAAAGGGCCAACTTCAAAGGATTAGGCGAAATTGCACATCATCAGATGATTATTTTCAACAGGCTGATATCTTAAAAACTAAGTTTTTGGAAAAAGGTTATGATCAGGCCACTATTGACGATATTATCCAACAAGTGGGGACAATTGATAGAAATCAGTTACTCGGCACTAAAAAAGCTCCAAGAAATAATATAGACCCAAAATTTAGTTACGCCATGATTACTGGTTACTCTAATCAGCACTTTTCTGTTTAAAGAAATCTTAAAGAAACATTGGAAGATTTTAAAAAATGATCGTATTTTGGGGGCAGTTATTCCGGATCAACCAGTTGTCATCTTTAGAGGAGCACCGCCATTGCGTTTAAAAGTTGCCCCGAATGTAATTGACCCGCCAAACACAATAGGGTTTTTCCAAGATATGAAAGGTTTCTATCCTTGCAGAAAGTGCAATATTTGTAAAATAAATTCTTTCCGCGGACGTAAGCTCTTGTCTTTCCAGTCCACTCAGACTAAAAGGACATATAATATAGACTCATTCATCACTTGCACCAGTGATCATGTAGTCTATCTTGTACAATGCCCCTGTTCTAAACAATATATAGGACGTACAAAACGGGCATTACATGTCAGATTGGAAGAACATGTTGGAAATGTAGGGCGAGGGTTTTCCAAACACAATCTGTCCAAGCATTATGCTAAATACCATAATAAACAGATTGCAGGAACTCTATTTCTTCCTATCGAAAAACTTAATGCTCCCTGGAGAGGTACAAACAAAGTACGTTCTATATCCAAATCTGAAACTCAATGGATTTTTAATATGAAAAGTTTTGTCCCCTTCGGGTTGAACGTAGAGTGGGACATAAATTGTTTTCTCAGCAATACATAGCTTCTCCATTTTCTACCGTATTTTTATAATATTTTTTAATATTTTATATATTTTAATATGTGAGATATATACACAAATGTTTTAATCAATTTTATTCAATTAAAGATATTATTATAGATTTTATACTGTTACATTAAGATATTCAGGCTTTTTTATGCTTTTGTATGAATGGACTTTTATTTGTCTATTTAACTTATATATTTTGTACACTATGTCCCATTCGTTTCCTAATGCTGTGTTTCAGTGTGTGGTAAGACTCTTCTCCTATTTCTCCACAAGATGGCAGTCATCTGCATCTTGATTCGATTCTCCATCAGTTCTTTTTTAGTGTGTATACAGCTATTTCCGCTTGCCCTTAGCGTTCGCCCACAATCAAAATGGCGGCCGGACACTATATAGTGCTCTAGCGTTGGCCGGCGCGCTATTGGTCCATCCCCGACGACGTCTTACGACGAAACGTACGTAGGAGTGGCCTAAAGCGTACCTTGTCATCGCTCGTACGGAGAGAGCTATACACACTGAACACAGCCACCAGGATTCGATTGTCAGTTCGCGCTGTATGCGCTGGGATTTGTGACAAGCCTGTCTATACCGTCTGAATTGTAAGTGCTATTATTCCCTTAATAAACCATCCTTACATACAGTACTTCACTATGGAGCTATTTCTCGTTTCTTCTCTTTGAATATATGAGCGCATCCTTATTTTATCTGGAGCTTTGGAGCAGTAGACGATTCGATCTGTGTAACCTGCTGTTATATAGTCCACTTGAGAGGACTCTAAAAGATCTCTGGGCTTTATCTGACCGCAATCACGGTCAGTGAATCTGGTAAGCAGATTGGAATACCATCACACGGGTGTTTTCTTTTGGTGGAAGATTAAGAATCTTGTTTGTTTTTACCATTGGACTCTTTTTTCACTGATTTATATTTGTTATTCCATCACTTATATTCAATCCTCGATTGGTGAAGGATCAGTATATTCACCTTTTCACCTTTGGATATTTTTATGAACTTTTTCATCACAACATCAATTTGTTTTGTTCATTTAGTCACCGATTATTATTTTTCATAATTTATTTTGTCCATTCATAACTTATTTCATTCACATCAGCGCTGTACCTTCTTTTTGGTTGTATGTTTTTTGCTTTGGGTATTTAGAGCAATAGGTACTAGCTGCTTTTGTCACTTAGTATTATCACAATTTTTCATCACGCATTAGCGCAGTGTTTTCCTCTGGTTTTTCCTTAGGATTTTTTACATGCACAGCAAATCCATCTGCTGGAATCCATTCCAACGGATGGATCCGCTCGTCTGTACAGACTCACCGGATCCATCCGTCCAAAGGGATTCCCTGCACGCGTCGTAATGATTTGACGCATGCGTGGAATTCCTTATATGACAGCGTCGCGGCTCTGGCGATGACGGCGCGCGTCATAATCGCGGCGACGGCGCGACACGTCATCGCCAGAGGATTTCCGCGCGGATTTCAATGCGATGGTGTGTACACTCCATCGCATAGAAATCTGCGGAAATCTTTGAGAGGATTTATCCGTGGAAACGGTCCGCTGGACCGTATCCGCGGATAAATTCTCTCGTGTGTATGGGGCCTTTCAGTTTCTTCTATAGTTTTTCCCAGGTTTAACTTGTCACTCATTCTTTGTTACTTTGCCTTTTGGCTATCCTCTGGTCATTGGACACTATCATAGGAATTAATCCCTCTTCTAGATATCGTTGGCTCCAATTTGAACAGTCACCAATCCAATTTAGAAGTGGTATGTGTCGCCTATTGGATGGACCATAAGGGTTAACTGACCACAATGGATTACTAGAGAAAAAGCATACAGTCTTGTATCCACAGTGGCTGAACAGGGACAGTGGCCATTTTGTTTTCAGTCTGGGATCAAATTTCATAGAGAGTTCACCACTGGCCAGAGTTTTGCTTAATTTGTCTGTGGTCCAGACAGCCTGGCTACCGAAGTGAGCTCCACAGCAGGTTTCAAAACACTACTTAATAGTAGTATAAACCTTCTTCCTTTCCAAATCAATTCGCTGTTCCAGGGCCTCTGCAAAGGATATTGCTTCTTCTGCTGGCAGAGTGGCACCCCTGGCTAATCTGATGAAGACTGTTTGACCAGCTGCTTTTAAGACAGAGGTACATTCAAGGCCTTGTACACACGATCGGACAAAACCAATGAAAACGGACTGAAGTTCAGTTTCATCGGTCCAAACCGACCGTGTGTGGGCCCCATCGGTCAGTTGTCCTTCGGTCCAAAAAAAGAGAACTTGCTTTAAAATTGAACCGATGGACGCCTAACCGATAGATCAAAAATCGATGGTTAGTACGCAAAAGCATCGGTTCAAAACCCGCGCATGCTCAGAATCAAGTCGACGCATGCTTGGAAGCATTGAACTTCATTTTTCTCTGCACGTCGTTGTGTTTTACGTCACCGCATTGGACTCAATCGTTTTATTAACTGGTGGTGTGTAGGCACATCAGACCATCAGTCCGCTTCATCGGTTAACCGATGAGAACGGTCCTTTGGACCGTTGTCATCGGATGGACCGACCGTGTTTACGCGGCCTAAGACAGCTTAGTTGCTTGATTAGCTTATTATCTGAGCATTTATTGAACAATGTCAGTTTGGACAGAGTTAAAACATCCACCTTTTGCTTCTGCTATGCCAACTTGCCACAGCAACTTCCCAGAAGCAAGCTACTACCAGCTAAGGCTGACCCATCTGGCCAGTCTGAAAAAGACATCCTGTCCCCTGCTTCTGAGGTAGAGGTACCCTTCAAACACACTTAGTTGATTGATTAGCTTAGTACCTGAGTATTAGCGAATACAGATCCACACATTCAGTTTGAACAGAGTCAAACACCCCCTTTCTCGCTTCTTATATGCAAACTTGTCATAGCCACTTCCCAGCAGCAAGCTACTATCAGCGAAGCCTGACACATCTGGCAAGTCTTTATGAGAATCCTTGGCCCATTGCTTTTGAGGTAGAGGTTGCCTTTAAATAAACGCAACTGATTGATTAGGCTTAGTAAGAGACCATTAGCAACTATAGCATTTTGCAGTCTCTGCCTCACCTTTTTATGTTGCCTCTGGCATGCAACTTGACATCACATTTTGGCTGGTAAGCCAGCTACCACAAGCCCGTGACAATTATTGTAGTGGTATTTCCTTAGTCTGCCCCTCCTGGAAGTTGATTGCAGAGAGGCTCTTTCAGGGCCAAAGAGGGCCTATCCCTGTTGAGGGTACAGGTTGCCTCTCCTCCTCTGGAGAAGTGGTGCTGGTGTTGAGGGCTGGAGAGATTTGCAATCCATTATGCCCATAATGTGCACTCTTTTAAGGTAAAATATGTACTTACCTTCCCTCACCACAGTGAACATGGCTGGTCTCTAGAAAGGCTGATTGCTACTGGCCCACAGATAAGCTGAAAGACTAGAGACACAATACCTGGGAGCATTTGCTAAAAACGCCAACAGTAATCCACACATCTATGCAATCTACTACAATTAGTACTCCACACATTCCTCTGCAGACCATTGCAGGGTCAAATCGCTATTCACGACTGTGAAAGGCGCTATTCAAAACCAGCCACCATGACCCAAGGGCCTTCCACCTAGCTAGCCACAGCTGGTCGCAGTGCCAAAGGAGTTCCGGATGACTAGCAGCAAACAAACCTCCCTGCATGTGTGAGTGAGGTCTGGGGCCCTTCAGGCAGAAGCAATTACAGATTCATAACAACCAGGTAAAGACTTAGGAATGCCACTAAGCAGATCACTGAGCTTCACTCAGGCCACAGACTCGCATAAATTGCATAGCAGTTAATAAATGCATAGCAGTCATTAATACTGAAGTGTCAGCATAATGACAGGCAAGCATTCAGGAGTTAATAGACAGCAGACAATTAGCACTAGCATGTTAACCTACCTTAGACAACTGTACTGCAAAGGTTAATACCACAAACCAAGCATTAAGACATTAATACACAGTAAGACAATTCTGCAGAGCCAGGGCTTTCTGAGTTAATAGGAAAAGCTTCAGCTCAGCACAGCACACCTTCTGTCAGTCTAAGCATAGTAGTACTGCAGTCACAAACCACAACCTGATGTTTTAACAAGACAGACTGAAACAATGGGAAAGCCAGTAAGTTTCACGTGTGTGATTTCTGCTTTTAGTAATGCAAGTAAACAGCATATACCTGCAGAGAACTTCTAAACCCATCTAACTGAACACTGTAGACTTGTGCACCACGTGATGCCTTACCACAGGAAGTCCAAATAATGTTCATCCATGGAGTCATGATGAAGGAGCAATCCTTTAGAGACCAGCCGCCTGCAACCCCGATAACTGTAATATAGGGGAGGCCTCCCCCATATAGGAGTTTTACAGCATGTACACTGGGGAGCTTCAACACAGGAGAGGCTTGAACCTGTGCGGCTTGGCCAGAGGCATCTGGCAAGGTGAGAGGAATCTCGGCAGAATCCGGGTTTTGACCGAGTTTCTCTGTGAATTCTGCCGAGAAACTCTGTCGTGTGTACGGGGCCTCACTGGCTGAGAAGTGAGGAAAATAAAAGAGAATTCTGCCTAGTGGAAGGCAACTTATTTATATAGTATAACCGATCCTGGAATTGGGCAAGAGGGTGGAGCCTGCCCACATGTATATGCTGTAATGGTGGTGTCAGCAAAAGTATTCTGGTCAGTTCCGATTTTACTCTGAATTTGTGCATGCTGGCTTCAGCTCAGTAGGTCAGAAAGTGTTAAATCCAGATAAGAGTCTAGCATTTCCAAAAGGAAGTTAAAATATGCAGCCCATTACAATTTATTGTTTATGCATGCATGTGTGTGCTTATTTATTGTTGTTCTCTGTAAGAAAATTAAAATTAGGCTCGTGATAAGAGTGGTTTTAAAAATGTGCTGCATTCTCTACAGCCTACAACATCATAGGACATAATCATTACATTTTCTGGATTGTTCAAAATTCTACAGTAGCCAACATAATTAGTGAAACTATTACTTTATAAACATATATCTTTCAACTAAGTAAAGTAAATCTTACAATTTCTAGTAGTAAAAATTAAGCAATGTGAAACAGAACCTGAAAAAAGACAATGAATTATTATAGAGCAAAAGCAATTATATTTTGCTGACAGAAACATACATTCCCTGACTTCCTTGTCAAGATGTTGAAAAAGATTAAAGAGTTTTTTTGTCATTGGAAATGTGTTTTAGAAAGAAGAAGAAAAAAAAAAAGAAATTGTGCTGTTCGGCTTGTGATTTTAATAAGATGGCTTGATAGATGCTGCTCATCTAGGAGAGAATGAAAGGGGAAATTGGACACATGCAACAGGTCCACTCTGCTCCTCTGATCCAATGACACTCGTGTCACTAAAGAAGTTGTCAGAAATGTAAGATGTACTAGATGAAAACATCTGGAAACATGATCACACTCTTTGTTTTAAAGGCATTGAAACAAATAATTACACCTTAGTTTGTTTTAAGCAATTACAGAAACATTGGCCTATATTGTGACAATCAGCTTGTTAAAATTGTGTGGAGGACTTTGAACTTCAACTGGATCATTTAGTATTGTTCACTAGATCAAGGTTTGCTGTTCTGCAGTTTTTCTGTTTATGAACAATTCTTTTTTTTTTTTTGCAATTACTGAACACCACAGCTAAAAATTGAATTCAATGGTGTATGTAGTTTATTGTCTCTGATATAGCTAACTGATGTTAAAAGAAAAATAAGACAACATCCATTAAACATATAGGGCCGGATTCAGATACAATGGAGTATCTATCCGCGCGCCGTAACGTATCTCAGATACGTTACGCCGCCGTAATTTAGGGCGCAAGTTCCGTATTCAGAAAGAACTTGCGCCCTATGTTACAGCGGCGTAACGTATGTGGTCCGGCGTAAAGCCTGCGTAATTCAAATGTGGATGGTGTGGGCGTGTTTTATTTAAATTTACTGTGACGTATTTTACGAACGGCGCATGCTCGAAATTCCGCCGCAAATCATCATTGCTTTCCACGTGAACGTAAATTACGTCTAGCCCTATTCGCGAACGACTTACGCAAACTACGTAAAATTTTCAAAACTCGACGCGGGAACGACGTTCATACTTAAGATAGGATACGCCTCATATAGCAGGGGTAACTATACGCCGGAAAAAGCCTAACGTAAATGACGTAAAAAAATGCGCCGGGCAAACGTACATTTCTGAATCGGCGTATCTACCTAATTTGCATATTCAACGCGTAAATATACGGAAGCGCCACCTAGCGGCCAGCCTAAAATTGCAACTAAGATACGACGGCGTAAGAGACTTACGCCGGTCAGATCTTAGTCAAATCTATGCGTAACTGATTCTATGAATCAGGCGCATAGATACGACGCTGCACACTCAGAGATACGACGGCGTATCTGGAGATACGCCGTCGTATCTCCTACATGAATCTACCCCATAATGTTTTGTATTATAGTCAAAGCTAAAAATATAGTCAAAATGAAATACAGTATTGTATACAGTATACAGAAGCGTCTCATAAATTTAGAATATCATCAAAAAGTTAAAGGGTCAATAAAGGAATTTTTATTTTTTAGCTAAATAGCTTCCTTTACTTTACTGCAGTCCTGGTTTCATGTCCTCATTGTTCATTTTTGCTCTAATCCTTCTCTGTTCTGGACACTTCCTGGTTGTCTGTTTCCTGATGAAAAAAGTCAAGGGAGCTTTCTCTCTGTGGTCACTAATCAAGGAGGTGTGATTACTGTGTGTCTGAAACCCCTCAACACCAATCAGTTTCGTTTTCCAAACCATCACTGCCCTGTATTGGCTCTGTGCAGCAGAGAAGCAGGAAACATGCAAAAACGAAACTAAAACTGCAGGTACATTATATGATTGTGTTTTATCTATTTTTAATCATTTTTAAAAGGAATCAGTTAACTATTATGTCTCTATACCCTGTAAACAGTAATTTCAGCAAAAAAAAAATTCCTTTACAACTCCTTTCATTTATTTCAGTAATTCAATTCAAAAAGTGAAACTCACATATTTTATATAGATGCATTACACACAGAGTGAAATATTTCAAGCATTTATTTATTTTAATTTTGATGATTATGGCATACAGCAAGTGAAAACCCAAAATTCAATATCTCAGAAAATTAGAATATTACATAACCCAGTGACCAATAAAAAAGGGATTTTTAATCCTGAAATGTTGGCTTACTTAAAAGTATGTCCATGTACAGTATAGTATGCACTCAATACTTGGTCGGGGCTCCATTTGTATTAAAGCAGAGTTCCACCAAAAAGTGGAACTTCTGCTCATCTTATTCCTCCCCCCTCCTTTCAGGGGGGAGGGGGGACAGAATACCTGTCATTGACAGGTATCCTTTGCCACTTCTGGGAGTCCCTGACATGGAGCTGTGATATTACTGTGAGGCTCCCTCCTCCTCCCCCGGCCGCCAATAGGAGAGAGGAGTGGGGCCTCACACATGCTCAGTAGGGTTCCCGGGGTGAAGCCAAAAGGCTTTACTGTCGGGTTCCCATACCCGCAATGGCGGCGGAGCACCCGACATCTGATGGAAACATCAGCTGCGGGTGCCAACATCGCTGGACTCCAGGACAAGTAAGTGTCCATTTATTAAAATCCAGCAGCTGCAGTATGTATATCTGCTGGCTTTTAATTTTTTTTTCATTTCATTTTTTTTTCATGGCCGGGACACCACTTTAATTACTGCATCAATGACGTATGGCATGGAGGCGATCAGCCTGTGGCACTGCTGAGCTGTTATGGAAGCCCAGGTTGCTTTGATAGCGACCTTCAGCTCATCTGCATTGTTGGGTCTGGTGTCTCATCTTCCTCTTGACAATACCCCACAGATTCTTCATGGGGTTTAGGTCAAGTGAGTTTGATGGCCAATCAAGCACAGTCATACCATGATTATTAAACTGGGTATGGGTACTTTTGGCATTGTGGGCAGGTGCCAAGTCCTGCTGGAAAATGAAATCAGCATCTCCATAAATCTGGTCAGTAGAGGGAAGCATGAAGTGAGTGAGAGACTTGTAAAGCGCAACACATGCAAACTGAATCGCCTCTGGGCGTTGTATCCTGTATCCTAGAGTGCTCTAGAATTTCCTGGTAGAGGGCTGTGCTGACTTTGGACTTGATAAAACACAGTAGACCAACACCAGCAGATGACATGGCTCCCCAAATCATAACCTAAAGAAAGAACAATACCTTGGTTACGACAGCTAACTGTTGCCGTAACAACGGTATTTAATGTAAAAATTATGATGCACATTCCCAGTTAGACAGTCGGCAGCAGAGAGACCAGCAGGAGCATCAGGGATTTCACACAAAGAAATAAATGCAAAGAGAACAGGATACATTTTCATACAAGTACATGGTACACTTAACTCATCCTTCGATTTTGCTTTTAAATGTTCTTACTTCTTCTGAGAAATCCTCACTTCCTGTTTTTCTGTCTGGTGTGGAGTATCGTGCTTGCCCCCTCCCTTGGACTACAGGAGAGTCAGGACACTAACACACAGCTCATTTCTCTATTTGCAACATAGAGAGCGTCCTGACTCTCCTGTAGTCCAAGGGAGGGGGTGAGCACGATACTCCACACCAGGGAGAAAGCCTCGAAAATACTGTGTGGAGTTACAGACAGAAGAACAGGAAGTGAGGATTTCTCAGAAGAAATAAGGACATTTAAAAGCAAAATCGAAGGGTGAGGTAAGTGAAGGAGGACTGCACTAAGGTAAAGGAATCTATTTAGGGGGGGGGAATTGTACCTTTACAACCCCTTTAATGCTGTCCAATATACAGTGCAAGACAAAAGGAAAACGATTACCCCCAGACGGGACTTTTAAGGCCAGACTCCAGTAAGTATGTAAAATTCAATTTATTGGATGTTTTCACCAAAATGGGTTGACACTTGTTTACAGAACAATTCTGGATGTTAGATTACAAAAATCTTCTGGAACAGTCAAAAAAATATATAATAAAAATACAAAACATATAAAAGAATAGTAATAGAGTGACACCTGGGGCACACGTCCCGTGTGTGGACCCAGGAAAGACAAAGAACAAAAAATAATAATGAAAATTAAACCTCGTGACAACACAATACAAATAGATTAAAAAACACTCTGTAGAGAGCAGTGGAGAAATGCCCGACGCGTTTCTGGTCTATTGATGGAGCAACAGACCTTCATCAGGGGCCACAGGAGTGTATGGTTACAGCACCCTGTGAGCTGAAGGGAGTAACGCTGGTATTACAATATACCCCAAACCACGGCATTTGGCATCAGGTTCCCCTTTACACACCTAGCTTGGGATTCACCCGAGCAACGATAAGAGGATCGTCCGCATTGGACTCAATGAACCCCTTGACCTGCTGCACTCTTGCCCTAATAAGCCCCATACTTGGGACACCGTGTGTCTGAGATCAGTCGGAGCCATCCCTCCCCTTTCTCTCTCTACCCATAGGACCCCATAAGTCGGCTCTGGGGACATCCAAAGCCCAAAACTTGAGGGTCAATTTTCAAACCTCTGTTTACCACAAACGAGAGAAAAAAAGCTTGTAACCATACACTCCTGTGGCCCCTGATGAAGGTCTGTTGCTCCATCAATAGACCAGAAACGCGTCGGGCATTTCTCCACTGCTCTCTACAGAGTGTTTTTTAATCTATTTGTATTGTGTTGTCACGAGGTTTAATTTTCATTATTATTTTTTGTTCTTTGTCTTTCCTGGGTCCACACACGGGACGTGTGCCCCAGGTGTCACTCTATTACTATTCTTTTATATGTTTTGTATTTTTATTATATATTTTTTTGACTGTTCCAGAAGATTTTTGTAATCTAACATCCAGAATTGTTCTGTAAACAAGTGTCAACCCATTTTGGTGAAAACATCCAATAAATTGAATTTTACATACTTACTGGAGTCTGGCCTTAAAAGTCCCGTCTGGGGGTAATCGTTTTCCTTTTGTCTAAACTACCAGGGATGTGGCCACCCCCCCAGTTCAGGAACATATGAACCCCTCTCTTTTTTTTTTTATATATTTGAATATACAGTGCAATATCCTGCCAAACTTGAATAATTACCTAGGCTTAAGTTAAAGGAATGGTACATGATAATATAGGGCAAGTATACATTTTCCCTGATTACCATTCTCTACATGTTTCTGCAGTTTATGTTAGGCCCCTTTCACACTGAGGCGTTTTTCAAGCATTTTAGCACTTAAATTACCGCCTAAATGCCGCATGAAAAATGTCTCCCACGTATCTCAGTGTAACCTTTGACACTGGGGCATTGCGCTGGCTGTGCAATGGAAAAAATCCTGCAAACAGATTTTTTGAAGCATATTTTGGGCACATTAAAATAGCGCTGTAAAAACGACTATCCCCATTGAAATGAATGGGAACCGCTGTAAAAACATGGTAATACCGCTTTAAAACCGCACAGAAGCTGTGGGAAGGTCACATGATCGCAGTACAGTGGAGGATGCTGGGATACTAGGAAATCCGGTTGAGAATGGGAGAGGAGACCAGACAGAGGAAGACAGAGTATCATCATGGACGAGGAATCTGTAGAGATGCAGTCTACAGCTGCAGAAGCAGAAAGACAAGCAGAAAGACCCGCTGGTAGTGGAGATCCAGAGGAATTCATAGACACTATGTGTAGGCACACAGAACTGTGGGATAAAAGACATAACTGGTATTCAAACCGCTTGAAGAAAATGGCTGGGTGGAATGATGTGGCTGACCAGCATATTGAAAACTGGAATTTACTATCAAAAAACAAAAAGCTGAGAAAAATAGGTTCAAATCCCAATCTAGTCCCTATTCCCAATTCCAGTAATCTTTACCCAATTACCTGTCCCGTTAGTCCCAAACCCCAACCCTAACCATAATCCCACCCCTCCTAGTCCAAAACCCCCAAACTTAAACCTAATCCCACCCCTCCTAGTCCAAAATGTATCCTTAATCCCTCCCCTCCTAGTCCAAAACCCCCAACCCTAACCATCCCACCCCTCCTAGTCCAAAACCCCCAACCCTGACCATAATCCCACCCCTCCTAGTCCCAAACTCCTAACCCTAACCTTAATCCCACGTCTCCATGTCCCAAACTCCTAACCCTAACCTTAATCCCACCCCTCCTAGTCCAAAACCCCCAATCCTAACCATAATCACACCCTCCTAGTCCAAAACCCCCAACCCTAACCATAATCCCACTCCTAGTCCAAAACTCCCCAAACTTAACCCTAATCCCATCCCTCCTAGTCCAAAACCCCCAACCCCCAACCATAATCCCACCCCTCCTAGTCCCAAACTCCTAACCCTAATCCCACTCCTCCATGTCCCAAAATCCTAACCCTAACCTTAATCCCACTCCTCCATGTCCCAAACTCCTAACCTTAACCTTAATCCCACCTCTCCTAGTCCCAAACTCATAACCCTAACCCTAATCCCACTCCTCCATATCCCAAACTCATAACCCTAACCTTAATCCCACTCCGCCATGTCCTAAACTCCTAACCCTAACCTTAATCCCACCTCTCCTAGTCCCAAACTCCTAACCCTAATCTCACTCCTAGTCCCAAACCCATAACCCTAATCCCACTCCTCCATGTCCAAAACTCTTAACCCTAACCATAATCCCACCCCTCCTAGTTTCAAACTCCTAACCCTAACCCTAATCCCACTCCTTCATGTCCAAAACTCCTAACCCTAGCCATATTCCCACTCCTCCTAGTCCCTAACTCATAGCCCTAACCCTAACCCCACTCCTCCATGTCCCAAACTCCTAACACTTGCCTTAATCCCACTCCTCCATGTCCCAAACTCCTAACCCTAACCTTAATCCCATCTCTCCTAGTCCCAAACTCCTAACCCTAACATTAATCCCACTCTTCCATGTCACAAAATCCTAAACCTACCCATAATCCCACTCCTCCTAGTACCAAACTCATAACCCTACCCATGTGGAAGAAAAATATATTTAAATATATTTTAAAAAAACATTCTTAATATATTTTTCCCAAATATATTTACATATATTTGAAATACTACAATTTTAGCCATATTCAATATATTTCAAAAATATATTTCAATATGAATATATTATTGAATATATTTTGGAATGCATTGTGAAATATGTTGCGAATATATTTATAAATATGTTAAATGTACTTCTGAATGCATTTAGCAATATATTTATGCAGCCATAAATATATTGCCACATGCATGTTGGAATGCATTGTGAATATATTCAGAAATATATTGCTAAATGCATTCAGAAGTACATTTAACATATATTTCTGAATACATTCACAATGCATTCCAAAATGCATTTTGCAATATATTTATGGCTGCAAAAATATATTGCTAAATGCATTTAGAAGTTCATTTAACATATATTTATGTATATATACACAATGCATTCCAAAATGCACTTTGCAATATATTTATGGCTGCAAAAATATATTGCTAAATGCATTCAGAAGTACATTTAACATGTATTTATGAATATATTTGCCTTCCAAAATATATTTCAAATTATACTCAATATTATATTCACAAATATATTGAAATATATTTTTGAAATATATTGAATATGGCCAAAATTGTAATATTTTGAATATATTGAAAAATATTTGGGAAAAATATATTAAGAATGTCTTTTTTAAATATATTTAAAATATAAATGTAAATGTACTTCTGAAAGGAAAAAGAAAATCCTATTACATTCTGAAATGCTGTGCATTTATATATTGTATTTTATATTATGTAGGCCTATAAAACCAGCAAACATTTGGAAAAAAAACAATAACACAGTACAATACACACCACTTTATTATCATGTAAATATACAAAAACTATAACACAGGGAATAGAAAGTGGTGTTAACTGTGGTAAATGACATTAATGACATAAAAGTGTATTTGTGGAATTCTGATGAGGTTCCTGATGTTTCCCTTCAGATGATATTTCAACGCCACAATTTTTCTCGTAACAGCATCACTGATCACACCTTTTGAAGTCCCAGGAAACTTTGCTAAGTAGCAGCTTTAAAAAGTAAATGAAAAATATTAGACTTCTTAGATTTCACACTGCAGCGCTGCTAAAGCTCCGGCCATTTTTGCAGTGTTTTTGTAGCACGTTTTAGGCGTTTTTTTTTTAAAAAAGGGAAAAGGTCCAGTTTTTATGTGCTTTTAAGGTGCTTTGGAAGCGCTGCCCATTAATTTCAATAGGCAGGTGTGTTTTAGGAGCGGTATTTATAGCGCTCCCAACCCGCCCCAGATGCTGCTTGCAGGACTTTTTCTAATGTTCCGCAAGTGCACAGCCCCAGTGTGAATGTAATCATTGCACTGAAAGGGATGCAGTTTCGTGAGCTTTTTAGAGGCTATTTTTAGCGCTAAAACGCCTGAAAACTGCCTCAGTGTGAAAGGGGTCTAACAGATGCAGTAAATAAAACTAACAAAATTAAGCATGTATAAAAACATTGAATATTGAGACTTTTTAAAAATCTGGATAAAAATCAACATATTGCCTACAACTTGCCTTATTAGTTCAGACTACTACCAGACTGAGCAAGATAAAATCTCATTTTGACACAACAGTCAAATTGGCTTACAGTCTACATGTCAAAGCTGATGTTTTCATAGAGTGTAACTGTACCCGCTTCTCTCCATCTGTCAGCCGATTGGAGGCACCGCCTTAAAAGTTACTTTTTATTGAAGAGGTTGTAAAGACACAAGGGTTTTTACCTTCATGTGTTCTATGCATGAAGGTAAAAAAAAACTTCTGTGTGCAGCAGCCCCCCTATACCTACATAAGCCCCCTCTCGATCCAACAATGTCCATGAGAGCCTTGTCTCTCCAGGGACTTGCACTGCTGATTGGCTTTCTGTAGTGGTGGGAGCTATTGGCTCCCGGTGCTGTCAATCACAGCCAGTGAGCTAATTAGGAGATGGGGCCAAGGAGCGGCCCTTACACAGAGCAGGTATCATTTTTGATATTTAAAAAAAAGACAAAGTTTTAATGTTTCGGTACCAAAAGAAAACCTACCTGTTTAGGCCTTGAGTACGACACTTGACAAGGAGATGAGCTCAACTCTTCAGACGGGACAGAAGGTGATGCACACGATACACCCACACAGGATGAACTTCCACCATCATTCTTCAGTGCTATTAGCTGCGCTCTTGTTGTTTTCAAAGCATCCATTATGCCAGGCAACTCTATTGAAATGCATAAAGACTTTTTAAGTAACATAATGGCCTATTTTCTGACTATATCTATTCATTTCATTTGTTAGAAATTGATTACTTGTGGAACAATGTACTTTAACATGATTAGAGGGTTTCCTCCAGTCTGCTGCTGCCCCCCCCCCCCCCCCACCAGATCAAACATATTCCAGGATGGGTTCTCCCAAGGTAAATGTAAGGATGTTCCACAAAACAGAAATCTTGCTTGTGTATATAGTATGTAGTTACCTCAGTGCACTCACTGATACTCACTGGTAGTACAATAAACTCCCAGTTACCCAACAAAACCTTTGGGTACTGTTGTTTCTGGTTGCTTGAGAGCTAATAGTAACTCTCAAGTATCCACCTCCCATGGCACCCTGCCCCCTCCCCCTTAGCAGCTAAAGGGGGTAGGGATTTGGGGTAAGGTTTTACCACCCCCAAATTCACATGTGATTGAGCCAAAAGTGCTATTGTCAAATGCAACTAAGGGCTCATTCATAATGCGGTATGCAATGCTCCAATGCGCCTCTGAAAAATTTTGCAAACGTGTTTGACAGGTGGTGAGCGCGGTAGTACGGCAATTATAGGTTTAAATCAGGTGTGAGGAGGCAACATCGGAGGACACTGTGCCCAGTGATCTTTGACTTCTCTCATGTTGTTCAGGTAGATCTCCACCTTGCTAAGGTTGCCTAACTCTGCCTTAACCTGCCTGACGGTATCCCCGAGCGTGACTCGGGGTAGTTTTTTCATGCTGGGATCGGTATCCACGAGTCACGCTCGGGGTAGCTGTGCAGAGTGTGCAGTGGCGCGGCTTACCTGCTCGCACAGGAGCGGAGAACGGCGCCAAATTCAAAAAAGTAAACAAACACAATACATACAGTATACTGTAATCTTATAGATTACAGTACTGTATGTAAAAAATACACACACCCCTTGTCCCTAGTGGTCTGCCCAGTGTCCTGCATGTACTTTTATATAATAAAAACTGTTCTTTCTGCCTGAAAACTGTAGATTGTCCAAAAGTGTCCCTTTATGTCAAAAATTGTTTTAGAGCAGCTAGAAAACAGCGATAATAAATTATAATCACTTGCAGAATTGTGCGATAGCGATTTGTGGGGAAATACGTCATAAAAATATAAAAGTAATGACAGCAACAATTCTGCAACTGAGCAAATTTCAGTGATTTTGAGTTGATTACATTATTGAATAATTTTTATTATATTATATTATTATTTGTTATAATTATTTATAATTATTTATTATATTATAATTTATAATTTTGTTTTTAAAAAAAAATCATACCCGGGATGCCTACTAGACTCTTGTTTGGTCAGATTTAAGTGAGTTATTCCTAAAAATGACAGACCTACAGTATAAAACGCCAAATTTCCTTGCAAAATAATTGTACCGCTTTTGGTACGTAATTCCAGACAGAATCATACCGCCAAGGAGGTTAAAACACTGTATTATGAAAGGGCAAATGATTGGTCAAATTTGTCCATTTTCCACCTGCCTGGTTTTCAGAAATGTAACTACCTAGCTGAGAGTTAGGTATATTCACTTGCCTGTAACAATTAGTTGTCTCAGTTGTTGGTGGTTTTCTTCTTCCAAGTGCTTATTCCGGTTTTCCATTTACCAGTTGTCAGTCTTGGTCAGGTGCTTTGACAGCAGCTGGCGGCCCATCTGTCAGAATCCCCCCCCAAAAATTTCAGCTTTCCACCTCCAAACCCCCCTACCCCCCCAACACACGCCCACACCCTCCCCCCACACACACATCCCCACACACACAGACACCCCCCCACACACACACACCGCTAACCTCCTTCTGCACAATTAATTTGATGCCAGCGGAATGCAAACAGCAGGTAGTGGGGGAACCATAGCCAGACTGGCATTGGCTGCTTCAAATTATAATAGCTAAAATAGGCTGATTATTGCGCCCCCTTTCCAATGCCTGCTGTCAATCAGCAGAGGAAGACCTAAAGAATAATGTTCTCTTTCAAATCCTCTCCTTTGCTGATTGACAACAGGCAGTGGACGGGTGCAACAGCCCACTAGCTAGCTATTGGCTATTGCAAATTCAAATAGTCAATAGCAACCTGGCTATTGATTCCCCTGCTATCTGCTCCCTTTTCCTGTATTCTGACAGTGGCCAGTGGCTGTCAGAATACAAAAAAAGGCTAGGTTCAACCAATATCAGGCTACTTCTGGAGCAGCTGGATGTAAACAGAATATCAGTACCTCATATGCAGCATCAGGGGCGGGATGCTTCTTGCTCATTTACTCATTGGCAGTTGTCAGAGCCAATGAGAGGGAGGAGTCAGAGCAGGAGAGCATCATGGGACATGTAGTCCCAACTCCCGAGTACCAGTGGCCAAATGGTGATTGCCTGAGAGTGGACTGTAGTCCGCAGCATGCCCAGGGGAAGGTAGAGAACACTAGGAGGCTGCAAAGGAGATCGAGGGAAATGAGAGGGGATCATGAAGTGGTAAGGACAAGTTGGAGGGAGTCTGAGAGGGAAGAATTATTTCCCTTTTTCCTGCTGGGAAGACATTGCAGCTGTGCAAGGTAGTGACCCTTTCCTGGAAGCAGCAACACGGTCGGTCACAGGTTACTTGTCGCAGACCCCTTTTAGGATACCGGGTGCATGGATTTCAATAGGGGTTTTTTTTTTTTTCTTTTTAGCACCTGACTACAGCCAGAGGCTCTATTAGGCTTCAAAATAGGGTGAACTCGGGGCGCAGAGAGTGCAACCTGATCCCACCCAACTGTGTGACCATAGTGAGTGTATTTTAGCTATTTTCATACTAACGTTCTTCCTCGCCAATCAGGAGGCAGGTGCTGAGACCAGTTTCCCGATTGGCCAAAGCATATATGGCAATCCTATCGGATGCCTAGTGCTTTGGAGCAACATAGAGGAGGCGCACACCAGAGCCACTGCCTGCACAAACGAAAGAGAGGACACCACAGCCCCAGACCTGGATCAGGTAGGTTCCGACATGCTGGCAGCACGAGGGGGTGGGAGGTGTGAGCTAAATACCCTGTGGCTGAGCTGTATACCCTGAGGCTTTGGAAATAGGGTCGAGTTCAGAGTGAATTTCTACACCCAAGTAGAGCACTTTACAGACGATTTGAGGATTTTGTTAAACACAGAGACATACGGACGTAAGCCACCATAGACAGATTAACATTTTTGCTAAACCATTTGAATTTCTATCAATGTATGGACAAGCTGGCTGTACTGAAGTTAATCTATCGATTGACTTAAATACAGCCAGCCTGTCTTTTTTTCCCAATCACTGCTGGCTGTGAGCACTGACCGGAGTGAGCTGGCAGGGGGCATTCCCCATCAGAACACAAACGAGCAGCAGGGGAGATTGCTGTACTAACATCAGTCAGCCGCTTGGAGGCACCGCCTTCAAAGTTACTTTTTATTGAAGTGGTTGTAAAGACACAAGGGTTTTTACCTTCATGTATTCTATGCATGAAGGTAAAAAAAAACTTCTGTGTGCAGCAGCCCCCCTATACTTACATGAGCCCCCTCTCGATCAATACTTTGGCTGTGTTGACCATATATCCGCCTGCTGCCTCTACTGACTTTGGACAGTATTTCTGCCGGGACACCTCTGCCTGCTACCTGGACCTGTGCTTTGGCTGTGCTCTGGCTATGCTGACAGTATCTCTGCCTGTACGAACTATGGACAGAATTCCTGCCTGCTGTCTGGATGATTGCTTTTGCTGTCGCTGACCTCATCCCTGCCTGCTGCCTGGACCGATGCTCTCCTCTGTGGACCACTGCACTTCTAAAACCATGTGTAATGTTTTGTTATTTGGTATGTACCTGCTATGTGTTAGATATATGAAGGGCCTTCAAAAATGTGATCGGTAGTCAGAAAATGATATGTGCAATTAATGCTGCTAGAATGCCTGGAAGTGCTACTGTTGGGCCTCTGTATGTGGCCAGGCTGTGTAAAAGTTAAACATGTGGTATCGCCATACTCAGGAGGAGTAGCAGAATGTATTTTGGGGTGTAATTTTTGCTATGTGTTAGAAATATCTTATAAAGGGACAACTTTGTGTAAAAAAAAATGCATTTTCATTTTTTTTCTCCAAATTTTCCAAAAACTTCGGGAAAAAAATTAACCGTTCAAAAGATTTATAATGCTTCATAGATTATACATTGGGGTGTGTGCTTTCCAAAATGGGGTAAATTTGTGGACAATTCCATTGTTCTGGTGCTCCAGAGCCTTCAAAAGTGTAATAGGTGGTTGAGAAAGGATATGTGCAATTTATGCTTGTAGAACGCCTGAAAGTGCTACTTGTGGGAAGAAATTACAACTCTTAGTAAATACCTTGAACTGTCTACTTTCCTGGCTTGTTAGTGTCTCAAGAAATGAGATAGGCCTTCAGTACATCAGGTGTGATCAGATGTGATACATTTTCAGTGATTGGCACCATAGTTTGTAGACTCTATAACTTTCACAAAGACCAAATAATATACACTAATTTGGGTTATTTTTTACCAAAGATATGTATCAATATTAATTTTGGCACAATATTATGAAGAAAAATTACTAATTTGCAACATTTCACAATAGACACTAAAAAAAGTGTGTTGTTTTTAATTTCACGTTTTTTTTGCTTACATCGCAAAAAATAAAAAACCCAGTGGCGATTAAATACCACCAAAAGTAAGCTCTATTTGTGAGAATAAAATGATAAAAAATTTGTTTGAATACAGTGAATTTATGACTGAAAAATTGTCATTCAAAATGTGAGAGCGCTGAAAGCTGAAAATTGGTCTGGGCGGGAAGGTGCATTAGTGCCTGGTATTGAAGTGGTTAAGCTTTGACAAAAAAATAATGGAAGCTGATTGGTTTTGTCTTAACTATTGGGGTTTAAAGCAGGGGAGGGCTGGCAGGGGGAGGGGGGCAGGGTGGAAATCTCCCCCCGGGCTGGGGATACTATGTACAGCCACCGGCCGCCACTACCAAATGCTGTTTTTGCAGAGCAGGAATATGCCTGCTGGAGCTCTGTTAACACAGGTCACGGCCGCTGCTCATCTCCTACTGTGCAGCCATGCCTGTGTCAGCTCCGAGGTAGATGGCGGCAGAGCTGAGCTATGTCTCGTCTAACACATAGCTCAGCCTTAGCGCATACCAGCGCTGACATCCCCTTCTCTCTCTGCACAGACACGAGGAGAGATAGAGCTCATCTGCTCCTCCTCCTTCTGAGTCTGCCCTGCCTACACTCCCTGGGCATGTGTGGGCACTGGATAGGAAGTTTGAACCCAACAAAGCATCAGACAGCCTGCCTGTGCCTCAGCCTCCATTCTGGTAAGCTCACCCTCTCTAGTCTATCCTACCTCCCAGTGTATAAAAAGGGGTGCTCTGTGGACTTTGTTAAAGGGGAGGGGGCAGGCTTTGGTGAGCAGAGAACCTCTTTACACAATAGTCCACAACATGCACCCTTAAATCAAGTTTCCCAGAACACCCCTTACATTAGATCTGATGTATATGGGGTCTGTGCGGACTCTGATGTATATGGGAGGCTATGTGTGGACTCTGATGTAAGGGGAGGCGCTGTGCGGACTCTGATGTAAGGGGGGCCTCTCTGCGCACTCTGATGTAAGGGGGGCCTCTGTGCGGACTCTGATGTAAGGGGGGCCTCTCTGCGGACTCAGGTGTAAGGGGGGCCTCTCTGCGGACTCTGATGTAAGGGGGGGCCTCTGTGTGGACTCTGATTTAAGGGTAGGCTCTGTGTGGACTCTGATGTAAGGGGAGCCTCTCTGCAGACTCTGATGTAAGGGGAGGCTCTGTGCGGACTCTTGTGATCATGAGAAATCTTAGACTGTTTTCCCTGAGCTATCATTTTTCCACACTCTATGGGCCACTTGACTGGACTTGCCCCCCAGGCCTAAGGCTGACAGCCCTCCCCTGGTTAAAAGAATATATATAAGGCCTTTATATTGTATATTTTTCATATATATGCTATGAACATGAGAGAAGCCATTTTCCCTCTAAAGTTGAATCGGAGTTCATGATTGCTCAAGAATGTATCACAAGAAGACTGTGTAAATCTTGTCTGTATTATCTTCCCAGGTTATAAATTAAAGGTTAGAACACTTAGTAAAATAAACAAGATAAGAAAATGGTAAGAGACTCATATTTCACATGAGCTTACAGACCTAATTGGTATTTCCAGAATTGAACCACGAGAGAGGAGGGCTTATTCAAAAACGACCAAATGAAACATATAATATTACTCAAGTAGAGGTAATATATTAACCAAAGGTATGTAGTATTATTATATTGAAATACTTATATACATAATTAAGCAAATAATGTCATATATATTAGTTTATGCATTTTAATAATATTTTTATTTTATAATAGTTTTATAATGTATTTTTTGGGATGTTCATAAAACCCATTAATATATATATATATATATATATATATATATATATATATATATATATATATATATATATATATATATATATATATATATATATATATATATATATATAGATATGTATATATATATATATATATATATATATATGTTATGATAATGGTTACAAATATGAGATCCTATGAAAAGTTTGAATGTATTAGAAGTTGTATTTGTGAAATAATGCACAGGGTTAAATTCCAATGATCTGAGTCTCAAGCAAATTTAACAACCCCAGCTAATTGTGTGGGGTATATTTTTTCATACACATATATCTACTTTGGAGACAAGGGGCCAGATTCACGTGGATCGGCGCATCTTTATACCGGCGTAGCGCATCTCATATGCGCTACACCGACGTAACTCTGAGAGGTAAGTACAGTATTCACAAAGCACTTGCTCCAATGTTGCGCCGGCGTAACGTAATTTCGGCAGCGTAAGCCGGCGTAAGTGTAATGCCGGGTACAGACGAGAGGATTGATCCGCGGATACGGTCCGCCGGACCGTATCCGCGGGTAAATCCTCTCGAGGATTTCCACGGATTTGGATCCGATGGAGTGTACTCACCATCGGATCGAAATCCGCGCCAAAATCCCATCGCGATGACGTGTCGCGCCGTCGCCGCGATGATGACACGGCGACGTGCGCGACGCTGTCATATAAGGATACCCACGCATGTGTCGAATCATTACGATGCATGCGAGGGAGGGAATCGGACGGATGGATCCGGTGAGTCTGTAAAGACCACCGGATCGATCCGCTGAAGCCGATTCCAGCGGATAGATTTCTTAGCATGCTAAGACATTTTTATCTGCTGGAAATCGGTCGGGCCGAAAAAAATCAGCGGAAAAAGATCCGCTGGGATGTACACACCAGCGGATCTATCCGCTGGAACTGATCCGCAGATCAATTCCAGCGGATAGATCCTCTCGTGTGTACGGGGCCTAAGTGGGTGTGACCTTATGCAAATGATAGTCCGAGCGTGGAGCAGTGTTTTACGCCCGGTGTATCATGAACGGAGCAAGGTACTTTTGCAAAGCGATGGCGGCGGCTGCTGGAAATACAGGCAAGGAGAGGAGGAAAAAAAACTTTTCCAAGGAGGAGAAGGCTATCATTATTGCAGGGATAGCCAAAAATGATAAATACCTTCATGGTGCCCTCAGTTCCCAGACCAGCAAGGCACGGAAGAAGGAGATCCTGGGGGAGCTCAGCCTGCAGGTCAGTGCCGTGGGGAATGCAATCAGGACCCCCGAGGATGTTCAAAAGAAAATTAATGACCTGAGACGTCAGGTCCGTGAGAAGCTGGCCCTTATAAGGAAGCATGCCAGGGGCACGGGAGGAGGACCAGCCTCATCGCTGCGGTTGACACCTGAGGAGGAGATCATTGCTGAATGGTTGCAGCGTGAGCAGGTGGAGGGCATGGAGGGATTCGACTCCGGTGACCAGTCCTTGAGGTCAGGTAAGTGTGTTTTAGCTCCTATATGGTGTGTACCATGTGAGGGGGTGGAAGGGAATATGTGACCACCATCATGTGAATGTTTTGTGTCATCCACAGATGTGCTGGAGGGAGCTGGGCCGTCGTCAGCTGCTGGGCGACCCACGCCATCCAGGGATGAGAGTGCCCACACCTCACCTCTTGAGGAAGTAGAGGAGGAGCACGGGAACCTGCAGGAAGTGGTCTACCTCGTTGAGGAGGCTCCCACCATCCCTGGACCCTCCCAACCCTTCTCCCCCATCATGGGAAGACCCTCACCTTCCTCCCCCATCATGGGAAGACCCTCACCCTCCTCCCCCATCATGGGAAGACCCTCACCATCCTCCACCATCAGAGGGAGGCCCTCACCCTCCTCCACCATCACTGGAAGCTCCTCAAGGGCCTCCCCATATACATGGCCCCAAGCCTCTCCTGCCCCCAGGAAGGCCACCTGCAAAACCAGGGGTGTTCCTAAAGTGATACAGGAAAATATGGCCAGGGATCAGGCCAACCAGACCCGACATATGGGTGCTGTTGCCCGGGACGTGGGCCGTGTCGCAGACAGCCTGGCATCCGCAGCACAGATTCCTGACAGTCTGCAGGATATCAGCGGAAACTGTGCAGCTGTGGTGACCTGCGTTGCTGAGCTGCAGGCCACGACATCACGCCTCGTGACAGAGGTGAAGAGCCTGACAGTGGCTGTAAAGGCCAATAGTGCTGTCATTGCGGCAGAGGGGATGCATAGGAGGCGTCACCAGCAGCAAACCACCACCCACCAGCTGCGGATGCAGGCTGAGACCAACGCAGTGCTCACCCGCATTGCCATGGCGTTGGAGGGCAGGCAGCCAGCACCTGGCAGACCTGAGGATGAGCCTGCTCCTGATGCCCCCCCCCCCCCACCTGAGGCTCCCCCAGGCAACTGAGGAGCCAGGGCACAGGCGTAGCCCACGCCTTTTTTGTGTCTTTATGCTCTGGTGAAGAGCCTTTTTTGTTTCCTTATGCTCTGGTGAAGAGCCCTTTTTGTTTCTTTATGCTCTGGTGAAGAGCCTTTTTTGTTTCTTTATGCTCTGGTGAAGAGCCTTTTTTGCTTCTTTATGCTCTGGGGAAGAGCCTTTTATTTTATTTATGCTCTGGTGAAGAGCCTTTTATTTTATTTATGCTCTGGTGAAGAGCCTTTTATTTTATTTATGCTCTGGTGAAGAGCCTTTTATTTTATTTATGCTCTGGTGAAGAGCCTTTTTTTTATTATGACTGCACACGGCCAGTAGTGCAGGCTACAGTGTGACTGGTGTGTGAATGTGGGGGTTACATACCTGCCAGTAAGGTGTGTCACCCTGAGTCGTCGGGGAGAAGTTATCCCCACGACCGTGTCAAAAAGAAAGGGACAAGATGCGCCAATCTGAGTGCAGTAAGCCCAAATTTAATGGATGAAACAAATAGATATACATATAAAATGCCTACTCACAAACAAAGGTAGATGGTAGGCAAAAGACCGGGATGGGGAGATGCAGATGATCAACGATGAGATGCGTGCCTGGAGTCATACGGTGGTCTCGACTTGCGGGCATCCAAAGTACAAACTGCAGGAAGCTGATGGTAATCGGTGTCCGGGGACAGGAACACCGGAGAGCCACAGAGGATGCGGCGTGCGCTTCACCGTGGAGCGCAGCGTCCCGTCGTCGCACCGGAAGTGACGAGGTGGTCCAGGCCAGCCAATGGGATTACGCGTTTCACAGCGTCAGCTGTTTCTTCAGATCCATGCTGTCCATAGAGGACAGACGTATTAAAAAGGAAAAGGAACTGCTGTGATAGGCTGGCGGCAAGCGTCAATATACAACATGGATTAAATTAGACAGAGATGGCTAACATATAAACACTGGGCTAGCGCAATGTACAATGCAACCAAAAAACAATATTAATATATAAGACGGACATCTTGGGGTATTTTAAAGCTCACATAGAAACGAAGTATTTGAAATGGGAAAAGAATTAGAAAAATTATTATTAATAGATAGTCATAATTGAAGTGCATGTGTAACATTAGTATGTAATGTATATAAAAGCTGGAAAATGTATATAAAAGCTGGGATCCTTTTTGAAAAAATCTATATATATATATATAAAAAGAGATCATTTTTAAAAAATATATTTTAAAAATATTTTAAAACAAATTATATTTGAACTTATCAAAAAAAATGCTATTTTAAAAGAACATCTCTAAAAAAATTGTCTGTAAATATATATATCTATATATATATATCTACAAAAATGTATATAGACATATATACACATATTGCTAATAATGGTGTTGCTCACGCAGACGCAAGCACATACAAGGCCAGACATATATGTAAATATATATATGCACACTCACACGACCGTGTGAATGTGGTATGAATGGACAGCGACACCATTGGGGCCTTGGCGCGGCGTTGCTGCTCACAAGTCATGCATGGTGGATGGTGGACTTGGGCTAATCCAATGTGAAATGTATGTGGTGTGTGTGAGCTAGGGACCACAGTGGTGTGCATGCGTGCAAGCCACCACCCACCAGCTGCGGATGCAGGCTGAGACCAACGCAGTGCTCACCCGCATTGCCATGGCGTTGGAGGGCAGGCAGCCAGCACCTGGCAGACCTGAGGATGAGCCTGCTCCTGATGCCCCACCCCCCCCCCACCTGAGGCTCCCCCCAGGCAACTGAGGAGCCAGGGCACAGGCGTAGCCCACACCTTTTTTGTGTCTTTATGCTCTGGTGAAGAGCCTTTTTTGTTTCCTTATGCTCTGGTGAAGAGCCCATTTTGTTTCTTTATGCTCTGGTGAAGAGCCTTTTTTGTTTCTTTATGCTCTGGTGAAGAGCCTTTTTTGTTTCTTTATGCTCTGGTGAAGAGCCTTTTTTGTTTCTTTATGCTCTGGGGAAGAGCCTTTTATTTTATTTATGCTCTGGTGAAGAGCCTTTTATTTTAATTATGCTCTGGTGAAGAGTCTTTTATTTTATTTATGCTCTGGTGAAGAGCCTTTTATTTTATTTATGCTCTGGTGAAGAACCTTTTATTTTATTTATGCTCTGGTGAAGAGCCTTTTTTTTATTATGACTGCACACAGTCAGTAGTGCAGGCTACAGTGTGACTGGTGTGTGAATGTGGGGGTTACATACCTGCCAGTAAGGTGTGTCACCCTGAGTCGTCGGGGAGAAGTTATCCCCACGACCATGTGAATGTGGTATGAATGGACAGCGACACCATTGGGGCCTTGGCACGGCGTTGCTGCTCCCAAGTCCTGCATGGTGGACTTGGGCTAATCCAATGTGAAATGTATGTGGTGTGTGTGAGCTAGGGACCACAGTTGTGTGCATGCGTGCATTCTCCTTGTGCCATGATGAATGTGTGTGTTTAACGTGCAAATATGCCTACCACCAGGCATCTCCTGACTGCTCTTCCCTTAGCAGACGGAGTAGCCTCGGTTAGGGGGGGACTCTCTGGTTCGTAGGTGAGGTCACGTATGTCAATCTCCATGCACCGATGATCTGGCACACAAAGTTTGGGGAATACAACAGGGCCCCCCCAGACATGGGACTTTAGGAGGCCAAATGTGCGTTCCACCACTGCACGGGTACGTATGTGTGCAGCATTGTATTTTCTCTCTCCTCTGGTTTCGGGATTCCGTATTGGAGTCAGGAGATGGGGCCCAAGTGCATATGCAGAGTCACCTGGAAGGGAAAAGACAGGAGGATGTTAGTCGTGCATGTGCCCCTCGTGATGTCTGCATCATGGGGTCGGACAGTCATGCCTGACACCCATGTCACTCACCAACCAGCCAGCTGTTCCCATACACGTTCTGTTCAAATTCCATTGGGATGTTGCTTTGACGGAATATGTAGCTGTCATGGCTGGCCCCTGGGTGTTTGGCATTGACGTGCCATATGAGGCATTGGGCATCAGCTATCACCTGTACATTGATGGAATGCCACTGCTTACAATTGTGGTATATGTGCTCTGTGGCACGGGGGGGCCGTAGTGCCACATGTGTGCAATCAATGGCCCCCACGGTGCGTGGGAATCCTGCAATTCTGTAGAAATCCTGCATTGCCTTCTGCCACAGATGCTCATGGGTGGGTTTGATGAAGTGGTGGGACATGCGTGTGAGGATTGCGGGGACAACCTGGTGCACACATCTGCTCATGGTGGATTGGGACATCGCAGCCACAACTCCACTTGTACGCTGAAAAGATCCACTTGCAAGGAAATGGAGTGTTGCCAGTACCTTGACCAGTGGCTGCACTGCATGTGAGCGTTGTGTCTTGCTGGTGATGTCATCATGCAGGGTTGTGGCTAATTCCAGGATGGCAGCAGGGCTGAATCTGAAGATGCGATACACCTCCGAATCCCCCATGCCAAAGACGTTCATGAGCGTTCGGTATATCCTCTCCCGTGCCCTCCTACATGCCGGTGGACCCATTAGTAGTGCTAGGACCATGGCTGCCCCTGGCTTGTTGGCATACAGATATGTTGTCCTGCAAGTGTGATTGCTCAACTCGTCCGTAACGGGGCTCTGCAGCTGCTCTCCAGCTGACCTGTGCAAGTCTGCTGCAAAGTTACCCCTGCTTTACGAGGGGTAACTTTAGGCCGGACGAACAACTTATGCGCACCGCATGTAGCCTGCGCCGAACACGCGTACGTTCGTGAATAGGCGTATCTCCCTCATTTGCATATTTGAATAGGAAATCAATGGGTGCGCCAGATGCGTCCAGCGTAAATATGCGCCCACGATACACCGGCATAGGAAAATTCCGTCGGCCGGAAGAAGCCTATTTTCAGGCGTATCTAGTTCTGTGGGTACGGCGCAAAGATACGGCGGCGCACATTTAGACTTACGCGGTGTATCTCGAGATACGTCGGCGTAAGTCCTACGTATATCTGGCCCAAGAGCTGCTAACACTATAGTGGCCGGATACAGTTTTGGCATACCTGGCTAACACTGTACATTTATGTGTCTCTGATAGGGATGAGCTTTGTGTTGGAGTCTAACGTATGTTCGACTCGAACATCGTCTGTTCGTACGCTCGACGAAATTCGAACAAAACAGGTCGTTCGCGCCAAATTCGAGTGACGCGCAACGGCTCATAATTCACTGTGGCATTGCGCGCTGATGATTGGTCAAGCATGCACTATGACCCTGCATGCTTGGCCAATCACATCGCGCAAAAAACGGAGAGCCATAATTGGCAATTATGGCTCAGGGGGTTTAGTACACGCCCCGCACTATATAAGGCGCCTGCAAGTCGGCCGCGTGTAGTGTGTTGCGGCGTTGTTAAAGAAAGAACAGACAGTCAGTCAGTTAGAGAGAGAGAGAGAGACACACAATGGCCCGGATTCAGATAGGAGATATGACGGCATATCTCCTGATACGCCGTCTTATCTCTGAGTCCGGCCGTCGTATCTATGCGCCTGATTCAGAGAATCAGTTACGCATAGATATGCCTAAGATCCGACAGGTGTAAGTGTCTTACACCATCGTATCTTAGGCTGCAATTTCAGACTGGCCGCTAGGTGGCGCTTCCATATATTTCCGCAAGGAATATGCTAATTAGGTAGATACGGCGATTCAGAAACGTACGTTCCACCAGCGCATTTTTTACGTAGTTTACGTTCAGCTTTTTCGGCGTATAGTTACCCCTGCTATATGAGGCGTAGCTAATGTTAAGTATGGCCGTCGTCCCTGCGCCGAGTTTTGAAATTTTTACATAATTTGCGAATACGGCTGGACGTAATTTACGTTCACGTCGAAAGCAATGACGTTTTGCGGCGGATTTTCGAGCATGCGCACTGGGATGTTTTCACGAACGGCGCATGCGCCGTTAAAAAAAAATATAAAAAACGCAGGGTCAAGGCAAATTTGAATACAACACGCCCCCAACATCCCCATTTGAATTACGCTGCCTTACGCCGCAACACATACATTACGCCGCTGTAAATAAGGGCGCAAGTTCTTTCTGAATACAGAACTTGCGCCCAAAGTTACATCGGCGTAACATATCGGAGATACGTTACGCCAGCAGAAAGATGTGCGCATCTTTCTGAATCTGGCCCAGTGTTTTTTCTACCAGATAGATAGATAGATAGATAGAGCAGGCAGGCTAGTCAGTTTAGTTAAATTTACAGTGTGTAGAGGATATATATACATCCTAAGAGTTGTACATATATTTATACACTGTATAGCTTAGCTATTCCTATTTGTCAGGCAGTAGATTGTGCTAGCTGCAGTGCTCTAACGTGTTGTATTGCCTGTGTGCTGTTTAGTTTAAACCTAAACGTACTCGGTGTTACTGCACTTGTCCTTTTTATTTGCACCTAAACGTAGTTGTTGTTACTGCAAGTGTGCTGTTCATTTGCACCTAAACGTAATTGCTGTTACTGCAACCGTGCTGTTCATTTGCACCTAAACGTAGTTGCTGTTACTGCAAGTGTGCTATTCATTTGCACCTAAACGTAGTTGCTGTTACTGCAACTGTGCTGTTCATTTGCACCTAAACGTAATTGCTGTTACTGCAACCGTGCTGTTCATTTGCACCTAAACGTAGTTGCTGTTACTGCAAGTGTGCTATTCATTTGCACCTAAACGTAGTTGCTGTTACTGCAACTGTGCTGTTCATTTGCACCTAAACGTAATTGCTGTTACTGCAACCGTGCTGTTCATTTGCACCTAAACGTAGTTGCTGTTACTGCAAGTGTGCTATTCATTTGCACCTAAACGTAGTTGCTGTTACTGCAACCGTGCTGTTCATTTGCACCTAAACGTTATTTAAAGGAATTTTCATTTTTTTTTTTCACTTTAAGCATCATTAAAATCGCTGCTCCAGAAAAAACTACAGTTTTTAAAAGTATTTTTTTCCATTGATACATGTTCCCTGGGGCAAGACCCGGGTTCTCAAAGACGTTTTCCAACAATAACTTGAATATTGGGCTTTAAAATGAGCACTTTTGAATTCGAACGTTCGAGTCCCATAGACTTCAATGTGGTTCTAAATGTTCGTGCGAACGTTCGGTCTGTTCGAACTTCTGGTGCGAACCGAACGCGGGGGTGTTCGGCTCATCCCTAGTCTCTGACACATATCCATTGGTCTGCCCTGGATCTAAATTTCCGTTTGGTTCTGTTAGGTATCTACCATTTTTCTATAACTTTATACTTGCCTCCAAATCTATAGGTATTTACTTATTTGCTATTTCCCTTCTATTTTTGTATGTTTACTTATAGAACCGGATTTCTTGTACCTGCGGTGCATTGTACAGTCAATATTACAGGCTGAACGTTTTTTTTTTTTTTTTTCCGGGTATGCTTTATACACTTTTTATACCTATTTATTCATATTTATTTTTTTTAGCTTTTCATTCTCTATTGGTGCTACAATAATTCTCTTGTCCTTACTGCTGCAATTTTGTTTGCATACTAGACTCCTCTATTAGATCTGGAACCCTCTCCTACTATCCTTCTGACACTTTTACAATACTTGGAATGTTTTTGAGGTATTTTGGTTGGCTGCCACTCACTTGTTGACACCACAAGAGCTGTTGCTATGCATGTTTATTTTAAAAACCATTAAAAAAAAAATTCTGTTACTGTATGCTAATATAATATATTTCATTTCAGACAATGAAATATATCTTTACATTGTAAAATCCCTTCTGCTCGTCCTGAGGAAGCCCAACGGCGAAACGCGTAGACGATGTACAGAGGATATTGTTAATATCATATATTTTATATGTTTTTTTTTTCATATGTTTTTGTCTATTTTTCTATTTTGTAATAAAATGTATTTATTTTTGATATTCCCGTCTTGCCTCCAAAATCCGACCATCAATTACCACAAGATGTCTGAAGTGGTTTGACAGCTTAAGGTGTTTTACTAAACCAAAGTCAAAGGTCGGTCATAAATTGACATAAACAAAAATAACATTTAATTTAATTCTTATACAACACTGCCCCTTGTGGTGAAAATAGTAAGAATTCAAGATGGCCACACAGACTTGGTTTTCATGGTAACATGGGAACAACCCGTCATCTTAAATCATAAATTACGTAGTAGTGACACACACACACACAATTTTTGGGTGGGATAAAAGAGTTACACATAGCAGAAAGAGAGGCTGGAATGCAGAGGCTAGAATGCAAAGAGATGCTAGGCTAAAGGAAGATCCCGGAGGAATCTGGAGAGAGCCTGGGAGATCGTGAAAGACTGAGAAATGTAGGAGATGAAAGTAGTCCCTTGGAACTCATCTACTTGATGCTTCTCAAAACGACAGAATTCTTAAGTCCTGGTAAAGTATTATTCTGTTTATTTTACCTTTTAGGCAATTAAAGTTTGAGCATATGCTTGACTAATCCAATCAATGTTAGCAGCTCAGTTTTTGAGTGAAGCAAATTCTAACTGCAGTATGAATGTTTCGCTTTTAAAACGAGGAAAATACATATATTGTCATATCTCATAAAACTGACTTTAAAGTCTTAGGCTTCGTACACACGACCGAGAAACTCGACAGAATCCATCAAGAAACTTGGTGGGAGAGCTTTTTTGCCGAGGAAAGCGGCCGTGTGTACATTTTCCATCAAGGAAACTGTCGAGGAACTCAACGAGGAAAAAAGAGAACAAGTTCTCTTTTTCCTCGACGGGAGTCTCAATTTCCTCGTCGTGTTCCTCGTCGGGCTGGTTTTCGAGGAGAAACTCGAGCGTGTGTATGCTAAGAAACCCTCGCATGCTCAGATTAAAGTATGAGACGGGAGTAAAAGTAACATTTGTAATGGAGATAACACATTTTTCACGCTGTAACAGACTGAAAAGTGCAAATCGTCTCTTACCAAACTTTTACTTAACACGCAGTAACAGATAAGATAAGAATTGGATTGGTTATTGTATGCATTGAACCATTGATTCATTCTAAATTTAAAAGTGAATGTTGATTAAAATTACCAAGTTTGTATATGGTTAACCAAATGGTCCATATATTAAAGCTTTAAGATCTGTTTGTTTTGAGAAGGAATCAGTGCTAAAGTAAACACGAGTTTGTTTACACAAGTCCGTGAAGCCACAGAAAGCTATTCACTAAAAGTTACCAAGTCCAAATTTAACCAGTTATCATTCCAGTATTGAAATGTGGTATTTTGGAATAAGAGCTTGTGTAGAAAGGTGAATATTATCTGTATCATCATTTATCTTTGATTCTATCCATTTTTATTTGAATTATCACGAAATATACCTGATATTAATTTCCACTGAATTTTTAGTTAATAAATATATATATTTTAAGCATATCATGTGTGTCACTTGTCTTCAAAATAGCATGGATAAACAAACTTGAATGTCCTGTTTGTATTTGTGGAAAAATGTAAAGTCTCCCAAAACAAAGATTTGCATAATTTCATAAATACAAAACTGTTATATTATTTCAGTATACACATTCTGACAGTTTCTATGTAGAGCTACACCAGATTTTGCACTCACCAGTTTTAGGAAATTAACCCCACTGTATCATATAAATTGTTTTAATTTGCCCTAAGTTGCACTTTAACCACTAGCCGCCCCGGCCGCGGCAGGTCAGCTCTCCTACATAAATCACCAGTGACCCGTGATCGCCTAGTAAAGAGGCAGGGGATCCCTGTTCTGACAGGGGACGGGATCCCTGTTCTGACAGGGGACAGGACAGAGATCTTCTGTACCCCGTGATCGAGAACAGTGATCGGTCATGTCCCTGCCAGCCCACCCCCCTACAGTTAGAACACACCCAGGGAACACAGTTAACCCCTTGATCGCCCCCTACTGTTAACTGCTTCCCTGCCAGTGCCATTTTTACATTGATCACTGCATTTTTTTAGCACTGATCAATGTAATAATGTCACTGGTCCCCAAAAAGTGTAATTTGGGGTCTAATTTTTCCCCTGAAATGTTGCAGTCCTGTTAAAAATCGCAGATTGACATTACTAGTAAAAACAGTTCAAACAAATAAAAGTCCCTAAATCTATCCCATAGTTTGTAGACAAAATAAGTTTTGTTCAAACCAATCAATATACACATATTGCAATTTTTTACCAAAAATAGCAACAAAAAAACAAAAATATGTATTCTAGCAAAAAGGAAAAAAAAAATGTTTTTCAAAATTGTTGCTCTTTATTTGTTTAGAGCGCAAAAAAATAAAAGCTGCAGAGGTGATCAAATACCACCAAAAGAAATCTCTATTTGTGGGGAAAAAATACGTATATTTTGGGTACAGCGTCGCAAAACCGCACAGTTAAAATGACACAGTGCCGTATCGCAAAAAATGGCCTGGTCATTAAGGTGTAAATCCTTCTGGGGCTGAAGTGGTTAACAAGCAAAACACATAATAGGGGATTTACTAAAACTGGTGTGTGCAAAATCTAGTGAGGCTCTGCATAGAAACCAATCAGCTTCCAGGTTTTATTGTCAAAGCTTAATTGAACAAGCTGAAGTTAGAAGCTGATCGGCTACCATGCACAGCTGCACCAGATTCTGAGCGCCCCAGTTTTAGTAAACCCCTCCCTAGAGTTTTATATTATTGTATCTACACCAAGATAACAATGTTTTAACAGTAAAATGTGTTAATTTAGTAACTGATGGAACCTTAAACATAGCTTCATGTAGCTGTTGATCACTTGTTACGTGAGATTGTTATATACACTGCTCAAAAAAATTATAGGAACACTTTGAAAACATATCAGATCTCAATGGGCAAAAATCTCATGCTGGATATCTATACTGATATGGACTGGGTAATGTGTTAGGAATGAAAGGATGGCACATCATTTGATGGAAATGAAAATTACCCACCTACAGAGGGCTGAATTCAAAGACACCCCAAAAATCAAAGTGAAAAAATTATGCAGCAAGCTAGTCCATTTTACTGAAATTTCATTGCATCAACTCAAAATGGTCCTCATTAGTTTGTATGGCCCCCCAATTGCTTGTATGCATGCCTGACAACATCAGGGCATGCTCCTAATGAGACAACGGATGGTGTCCTGGAGTATTTTCTCCCAGATCTAGACCAGCATATTAATGAGCTCCTGAACAGACTGAGGTGCAACCTGGCGGCACCGGATGGACCGAAACATAATGTCCCAGAGGTGTTCTTTTGGATTTAGGTCAGGTGAGAGTGGGGGCCATTCAATGATATCAATTTCTTCATCCTCCAGGAACTGGCTGCATGCTCTCGCCACATGGGGCCAGGGCATTGTCATGCACCAGGAGGAACCCAGGACCCACTGCACCAGCATAGGGTCTGACAATGGGTCCAAGGATTTCATCCCGATACCTAATGGCCGTCAGGGTGTCATTGTGTAGCTTGTAGAGGTCTGTGCGTCCCTCCATTAATATGCCTCCCCAGACCATCACTGACCCACCACCAAACCAGTCATGCTGAACGATGTTACAGGCAACATAAAGTTCTCCGCAGCTTCTCCAGACCCTTTCACATCTGTCAAAAAAGCTCAGGGTGAACATGCTCTCATCTATGAAAAGCATGGGGCACCAGTGGCGGACCTGCCAATTCTGGTGTTCAATGGAAAATGCCAATCGAGCTCCACAGTGTCTGGCAGTGAGCACAGAGCACACTAGAGGACGTTGGGCCCTCAGACCACCCCCATGAAGTCTGTTTCTGATTGTTTGGTCAGAGACATTCACACCAGGGGCCTGCTGGAGGTAATTTTGTAGGGCTCTGGCAGTGCTCATCCTGTTCCTCCTTGCACAAAGGAGCAGATACCGGTCCTGCTGATGGGTTAAGGACCTTCTACGGCTCTGTCCAGCTCTCCTAGAGTAACTGCCTGTTTGCTGGAATCTCCTTCATGCTCTTGAGACTGTGCTAGGAGACACGGCAAACCTTATGGCAATGACACATATTGATGTGCCATCCTGGAGGAGTTAGACTGCCTGTTCAACCATTATAGGGTTCAAGTATCGCCTTGTGGTACATGTAGTGAAACTGACCCTAGCCAAATGCAAAACTAGTGAAAACCAGTCAGAAAAGATGAGTATGGAAAAAAATGTCAGACACCTACACCTGAAAAAACATTCCTGTTTTGGAGGTGGTCTCATTGTTGCCCATCTAGTGCACCTGTTGTTAATTTCAATTAATAGCAAAGCAGCTGAAACTGATTAACAACCCCCTTTGTATACACCCCTCCCCCTCTGATACTTAACTGACCAGATCAATATCCCAGGAGTTCTGATTCAAAAGTGTTCCTTTTATTTTTTTGAGCAGTGTATATTTTTAGATGTCTTGCTTGAATTCTTTGCTGCATTTTGATTACATTAGAGCACTACATTTGAAATCAAAATTCATCCTGACAGTACCTCTCTGATGTTGATTTGCGTCTGTGCTTTGAATCATTGTTATATTGTGTAACCAATCTTATTTTGAGTGTTAAATCAAAGGCGTCCTGAATGACTGCTGTAGAATTTAGTGTAACTTGAAATTTATTGACATCACAATGACTGAAAGACATTCAGGCTGTGAGGCAGTAAGCAGATTAGTATCATTATGCTTTTCCTACCACTGTTTTGGAATGATCTTTAGCATTTTGGTGCTAGTGGGCAATGTTTATATTTCTCTCTGGTGTGTGCCTTTATTTCAATGGGCTGCCCTACCCCAAGCAAGTAAAGAAAGAAGTCCCTGACCATTTTTTGAAATTGTGCAGCACTGAACCACATGGTGCTGTAGCACCATGCAGTTTGGCTCATTCCAACATGTGCCAAGTTTGCAGATGCATTGGGGAGCATGTTTCTCTGCATGTTCGGAAAGAGCAAAATTTTGCATGCATTCCCAATATGTATGTATGTGAACTGTTTCATTTACAAAAACGTTTAATTTTTGCTTTCAGTCAAATTTTTTTTTAGGGCACCCATAGATAAAAGAGGTGGGGGTGGAAGGGGGAAAAGGCTTCTAATGGACAGTAAGCATCATGTAGCTGCTGGTTTAAATTTGAACCTGCCCGTTACCTTACCATTCGTTGTCTAGGGGATGATAGTCTATAGAAACCTCAATGTCCACACAATTTGTAAATCCTTTTCGTTAGGCTTTATTTCACACAAACTTGCACAGGTAGAGGGATAGAGGGTCAGGGGAAGGTTCAGGCACTTGATGCAGATCACTGGGGAGCTTTTAAGCTTCAAAAATCACACTCACCACTTTCCTCTGAGTGGGTATTGCTCACCAGCCTAGCTCACCAGCCTAGCAGCCGGGATGATGCACGGACAAAAAGAAAGAATAACAGTCTCTGCCACAGACTTTAGTGGGATAAAGATGAACTGTTCAATAATCCTCTGCCACAGGATTTAGTATTCGGATATCCAGCCTTACAGTTTAGAGCCTTTAAGCCGGCGGCACACTGTAAGGTAACATAGGCTACGGTGCATCCTCCAATAAAGTCACCAGGCCTTCCCCGAGATACCAGCCTTCCGCTTGGTCCTCTCCAGGACAGGTCCTCCCCTGGTTTCCTCCATTAAGTGGCTTCCTCCCTTAGGATAGACAGCACAGGACCACCTCCAAAGTTCAGGCCCCAGTCAGGACAACTGGGCCTACGTGGCAGGGATGCAGCCTCGGGCCAACCTGGCCCCGCTGCTGAAGATTAACCATTACATACCTCGAGCCAGGAGGGCCACGAGGCAAAAAGCCCCCAAAAATGGTGCCTGCCCCCTTAAGTACCTTTCCCCAGAATGCCCAGCGGGGAGACCACTCCCACTGGGATGTTCCCGGGGAAAAGCAATACACTCTGGCCTGCTTGTATTCCAACATTGGCCTGTGGTGGTAACACCACCTACAGGCAACAGTGGGAAGTCTTTCGCATCACTCTCCCATACAGCTTCTCCCTGTGCAAAGTGCGCTGAATTATTAAAGTATGTACAGTGACACCATCTGCAGCAAATTGATGTTGTAGGTCTCTGGAGGTGGTTTGTGGCCTCTCCAAATTTTATGTGGCCTGCCATTTCTGGCCTTAACAAGAACGGTGCCTGTGGTCTTCCATTTCCCCACTATATTCCTCACAGTGGACACTGACAGCTTATATCTCTGCGATAACTTTTTGTAGCCTTCCCCTAAACCATAATGTAGAACAATATTTGTTTTCAGGTCATTTGAGAGTTGTTTTGAGGCCCCCATGTTGCCGCTCTTCAGAGGAGGGTCAAAGAGAACAACTTCTTGCAATTGGCCACCTTAAATACCTTTTTCTCATGATTGGATGCTCCTCTCTATGAAGTTCAAGGCTTAATGAGCTCATCAAACCAATTGTGTGTTCAAATTAATCAGTGCTAAGTAGTTACAGATATTCAAATAAACAAAATGACAAGGGTGCCCAAATTTATGCACCTGTCTAATTTTGTTTTGATGCATATTGCGCATTTTCTGTTAATCCAATAAACTTAATTTCACTACTGAAATATTATTGTGTCCTTCAGTTATTTGATAGATCAAAATGAAATTGCTGATCCAAACACCCAAATATTTATAATTGACAATCATGGAAATTGTCAGGGGTTCCTAAATTTTTGCATACAACTGTACCTCATGCAATCTGGTTCTGTGAATGTAACTCACTGTGTGTTAGGAAAAAAAAATTATGTTTTGTACTCACCGTAAAATCCTTTTCTCTGAAGTTCATTGATGGACTCAGGACTTAAATTTTTGACCCTAGGGTTATATCGTCACCTTTTGGAGAGGACTAGGCAGAACATGTAAAAACACCAAAACTGCACAGTACCGGTCAGGGGGCGGTCCTACTGGCTATAACCCCTCACACTGCATCCAGCAGCTCAGTTCATCAAAAAGCAGTACAAACAGAAAAGGTGGGGTGGGTGCTGTGTCCATCAATGAACTTCAGAGAAAGGGATTTACCTTACGGTATCACGCTATTGCGTCCCTCTCTATCTCCCGATATATGTAATTTGGACCGCTTAATTGCCGCTGCTCTGCTGACGGGTTGTGTTTGCGTCTTAAACCGCAATCACTCACCATTTACCACTGAGGCTGTGATCTGGTTGGTGATAACGGAGTGTCCTAGTCAAGTGTCCAGGGGATTGAAAGGCCGTGGCTGGGCTATAGCCAATCGCATCAAAGGCTTGCCATCTGGTAAGCTGCTATATGTCTCTGGTGGTGGGATAACACAGACTGCATGCATGTCACCTGGTGCATTGAAAATTTGACCAGCTATTGTCCTAACATGCAAACCAGCCTTGGATCTTTCACCTGAAGTATTTGTCTGATGCTGCTCGGGATTCATTACTCCTCTCATCTGTAGAATATTATAGACTTTTTTTTAATGTTACAAAAATTTTTTTTTTTTTTAATTTTGGGCACGGCTTTTCTATATTGTAAGTTTTTGATCTACTCCCAGCTGCAAAAATAGCAGGATCCTGGAAACCGAATATGTACGTGGACGCCATCCCATCTCACACATAGAAATGTAGGCTTTCCATGTGCGATGATACATTTTCCAATAAGATGACTTCCGTGCCTTCAGCATGGTGGAGATTACCGAATCCGACAGACCTCGGTCCCTTAGCACCTGACCTTCAACAGCCATGCCATTAAAGCCAGCGACTGTAAAGCAGGATGAAGCATAGGACTTTGCGACAGAAGGTCCTCTCGCATCGGGAGTCGCCAAGGAACATCCGCCACCATCCGAACTATGTCGGCGTGCCAGGGACGCCGAGGCCAATCTGGGGCAATTAGAATCACGGAATCCCCTCGGTCTCCACTCTGCAAAGCAGACAAGGGAGAAGTTTTAATGGGGGGAAGGCATAAATCAGCTGATAATGCCCCCACGGAGCCACCAACGCACCTGCCACGTCCGCCCAGGGATCTTTGGACCTGGTCACAAACCTCAATACCTTCCGATTAAGTCAAGAAGCCAGGAGATCCACATCTGGCGTGCCCCATCTCAGGCAAAGGAGTAGAAATACATCTGGATATAGCGACCATTCCCCTTGGTCTAGCATCTGACGACTTAGGTAGTCCGCTTGCCAGTTTTCTACTTGCCGGTAGAGCCACCGCACGTCGCTCTGCCCTCCGCAGGATGTGAGCGACCTCCAATGCTGCAGCCAAGCTCCTCATTCCTTCTTGATGGTTGACAAACACCACCGTCCTGGCGTTGTCCGATTGGATCCTGACTGGGCATCCCTGCAGCCTCCGTGACCATGTGGAGAGACACGGCCTGATTGCTCGAAGTTCCAGCACATTGATTAGCAGGCGGGATTCTTCCTGCATCCAGCGACCCTGTGCCGACTGGCATCCGTCGTGATCACTGTCCAATGAAGAGGAAGGTACGACCTCCAGGACTGAAGGGCTGGAGACCTCAGCCACCAGACCAGGGATTCCCTGACTAGGTGGCTCACCCGAATACGACAATCCAGAGACAACAGAGACTTGTCCCATTTGGACAGAATCTCCTTTTTCAAGACTCGAGTGTGGAATTGAGCATACGGTACCACCTCGAAGGAGTCCAGAATCAAGCCAAGGTACTCCAGGCGTTGAGTCGGCACCAACACGACTTCTGGTGGTTCAGTACCCATCCAAACTCCCGAAGAGTCTGACTGGCTATCGCCACATCCTCCTCTAATTCTGAGGCGGAAGCTTCTCTCAGAAGGAGGTTGTCCAGGTAGCTCACGATTGCGATGCCTCGCTGTCTCAGCAAAGCCAGAATCGGGCGAGCACCTTGGTGAAAACCCTTGGTGCTGATGCCAGGCCAAAAGGGAGAGCTACAAATTGGTAGTGGTCATCCTCGACCGCAAACCGCAGAAACCTCTGATGCCTGACGCATATGGGGACATGCAAGTATGCGTCCTTGATGTCCAAGGATGCCAGAAAATCCCCCGGATTGAGTGCAGTGACCACAGAGCGAACTGATTCCATCCTGAAGCTTTGAACTTTCACAAAGCAGTTGATGGCCCTGAGATCCAGGATCGGATGGACCCCATCCTTCTTTGGGACTACAAACAGATTGGAGTAGAATCCCTGAAACCTTTTCGGCAACGGCACAGGCACTATCACCCCACGCCTCAGCAGGTCTTGCACTGCCCCAGGGTGTCCCGACGCACTGGAAGAAGATTAAGGATGGAGGGTAAAAACCTGTTTGGCGGACAAGAAAGAAACTCTATCTTGTATCCTGATGACACCACTTCGCAAACCCACTGGTCGGAAAGGAGGGAGGTCCACCGAGCTGCAAACTTCTGAAGGCGACCCCCCACCCGACCCCCCCAGCCGTAGATTTGCTCACAGGCTTGTTTGGCTTGCAAAACCAGGGACACTTCTGTTCCTTAGCGGGTACCTTGTCGGCCTGGGAACGCTTACCTGCATACCCGGCCGGATGAAAAAAACGCTTCTGAGCGGAAAAGGAGGGGCCTGGCCTACGGCGTGGCTCCTTACCTTTTCTGGATTGTGGAAGCAGCATACTCTTACCTCCAGTAACATTCTTAATAATGTCATTCAGCGAGGCTTCAAATAGCCTCTCCCCCTGGAAGGACAAATCTGCTAGAGCCTTCTTAGATGCCTGGTCCGCAGACAAGCATTTTAGCCAAATCAGGCGATGGAGCACCACAGCAGATACTGAGGCTCTAGAAAGTAAAGGAGCCATATCTAAGGCCGTATCGCAGACATACTTAAGGCCATGCACCAACTGGTCTACCAGTTCCACGCAGACAGGGGAAGCCTGTTGCTTTTCCAACTCTTGGTGCAACAATTTAGCCCATTCAGTAAGTGTCTGTGACACCAGGGCCGTGGCCAATTCTGGCCGCAATGCTGACTCCACCACGTGAACATGGACTGGGCGACCGCCTCGGCCTTCCTAATGGCGGGGTCCTTAAAAGCCGGGGGTCCCCTCCACTGGAATTGTGGTTATCTTATTTAACCTGGAGACCGGGGGTCCACAATCAGGGGGGGGAGATATCCATTTCTTCAGGAAACTCTCCTCAAAGGGGTACCGTACCGCCATGCGTTTTGGGACTGAAAAAAGTCTGTTGTGGCCGTTCCCATTCTTTGTAAATAAACTTATCAAAGTAAGATAGGTAGGGAAACACCTTAGATATGTGGGCCGGCTTGTGGGACCCAAAAGGGACCGGCACCTCTGTAGATGCCCCCGCCGTATCCTCCATCTTTAGGGTATCCCATACCGATGTGATAAGTGCTCCTACAAGTGCCCTTTCCTACACTGACCCGGACATGGAGTCATCCCCACTATCCGAATGGTCCTGGTCCGCATCCTCTGAAACGTCAAAACAGGGGCCATGTGCCACAGCCAAGGCCCGAGTCTGAATCAGAGCTTTCCCCAGAAGACGGTGGGGGCATTTTTACCCCTCTTGCGCCCGCATGTCACTTCCATCCTGACAACGAAAGACTCCAAGACCACCGACAAAGTGTCTATAGGCACCGCAGGTGCAGGGGAACCGGTTGCCACCACAAGGATGTCTGGGGAAGAAGCGCCAGCTTCTGACACCATGCTGACCCACACTCACCTGACACCCGTTAGGGAGTCTCCTGTACAGGTTCCTTTACCTATTACTGATGGGGGCCTTCCTCAGAGGGGAGGTCTGAACCCAGCTACTCCTGTTTTTGAACCAACAGCCCAAAACTTTGTGCCTACAGTTCCAAGTATGGTTGGAGCACCAAGATTTCCGAATAATGCTGTCCCAGAGTTATCTGGACTAATGCCTGAGGGCTTGAGGAGAGGAGATCATGTTCAACGACCTCCACCAATGTTTACTTATGACACCTTGGAAAGACCCTGCAATGCTGTACAGAAATATGTACAACCTCATGTTCTGATGGACATGATTGCAGCTCATTCTACAATGCTGTGTGGATTACTGTCTATGTGAAGATATATTTCTCAATTGGGATTCCACTTGCTATTAACAAGCCCCAATTGAGTGGAGGCACTGTGCTTGTTAAAGATCCTGTCCTGATCACACAGATTATAAAGACTCTGCTCCTAAACACTATATAAGTGACGCCATCATACTTCAGTAGCCGCAGAGAGAAAGAAAAATTGTGCTACACTCCAAATCAGGACCAGTCCCTCGAAATCAGAGACAGTTGGGAGCTATGTTAATGGGAAACCTACAAAATAAATATACTGCATACAGTATATTGAAATATGGTGGGGGTGGTCTATCAAATATGGAAGCCCCTTTTAGCAATAAATAACCTCCAGGTGATAGTACCCCTTCTCATTCACAAAAAATATAAATAGTAAAAAAACACACACACACACACATTTCAAGATGTAAATCAGTCAATCATGCTGTTCAGCAATGCAGATCCATGTCAATCACGATTCCTAACACCCCTGGTCATGCCCATATTTGCTCAGTGTTGTTATTGAGGAGGCCCAGCCTTTAGTTTAATTTAGCTGCAGGAACCTAGACATGTCATTTGACAAATGTCAAAAAACTGTGGGGGTTATTTACGAAAGGCAAATCCACTTTGCACTACAAGTGCAAACTACAATTGAAACTGCACTTGAAATTGCACTGATAGTGCATTTGAAAGTGCAGTCGCTGTAGATCCAAGGGGGACATGCAAGGAAATAAAAAAACAGCATTTAGCTTGCACATGATTGGATAATAAAATCAGCAGAGCTTCCCCTCATTTCAGATCTACCCCTCAGATTTACAGAGACTGCACTTCCAGGTGCAATTTCAAGTGCACTTTGCACTTGTAGTGCAAAGTGGATTTGCCTTTCGTAAATAACCCCCACTGTGCTCCATGCTTATTTGTTTGTTAAAGAAGGCATCCAGATATTGATAAGCCCCCCGCTCGCAGGCCCCCAAAATAACCAGACAAAGCTTGTGGGGAAAAGGCATTTTTCCACATCAACATGTTGAGGGCATATGGCCTGGTATGGTTCAGGGGTGCAAGCCAATATTCCACCTTTCCTGGCCAGCCAGGCTGCATGCTTAGATAAGAATCAGCAACTGTCTCTACCTGTGAAAAAAATTGGGTTTTAACACTTTTCCCCCCAGCCTATAGCAAAATAACAGGCAGGCAGGGGCTACATTGTTCTGATTGGATGTCATATGACATCCTTCAGAATAAGCCGCTTGTGTGCGCCCCGGGAGCGTGCAGCGTGGGGATCGGTGGTGCAGTGTATCACTCAGACACACCTCATCTCTGATCACAGTAAAGAGCGTTAAACGTAGGCTCTTTACCATGTGATCAGCTGTGCCCAATCACAGCTGATCACAGTGTAAATAGCATGTGAGTGGAGGAGAGATGATAAACAGCTCTCCTGACAGGGGGGGTCTGCACTGGTAATCAGTCCATTGATTATTAGTGCAGTCCCATCAGCGATGCCCACCAGTGTTGCCCACCTGTGCCTACCAGTGATGCTATTCAGTGCCCACTATTGGTGCCAATCATTGCCCATCAGTGATGACAATCAGCACCCATCAGTGCTGCCTTTCAGTGTCCATCAGTGATGCCTGTCAATGCCTCCTCATCAGTGCCATCTATTAGTGCCCATTAGTGCCACATATCAGTGTTGCCTATCAGTGCCCTTCAGTGCTGCATATCAGTGCTGAATATCAGTTCCCATCAGTGCTGCATATTAGTGTCTCCTCATTAGAGCCAATCAGTACTGCCGCATCAGCGCCAATCAGTGCACCCTTTTAGTGCCTGTTAGTGCAGCCATATCCTGCAGAGCACAGCACAGGATGCACCCTGTTTTAACAAACATTCACCATATCTGCAAATATTACAAAGCAGTGAAAACACTGGATCTTGGGTGCTGGTGGTGTCCAAACGCCATAACCCAACAGAAAAAATGACTGCAGAGCAGAGGATGGACCCTTTTTTAACAAACATTTACCATGTCTGTAACTGTCACACAGGTGCAAAAAAAATTGGGGTTTGGGTGCTGGTGGTGGCCAAACACTGTAACCCAAAAGAAAAATTCCTGCAGAGCAAAGGGTGGACCCTGCTTTAACAAGCATTCTCTCTACCTGCAGCTGTTACACCGCTGTGAAAAAAATGGGTTTTGCAACTGTGAAACAGATCCCAAAAAATTGGGTTGCCACATTAAATTTGCAAAAACAGCAGCTATGGCCTGCTAGCAGGCCAACTAGACTGACAGGAGATGTCTATGTAGGCAGGTGCTGTCTATTGTTTCCACTGCAGGTGTCACTGTCCACAACAGCAACGTAGATGGAGAAGAAAGTTGAGAGGAACCTGCTTCCTCTATGGTTTCTGTGGTCATGGGGAGGCAGTTATCCAATTGGATGATGGCATCCCAGGTGACTTTGATGGACATCTTGGGATAGGCAGTGTATATTTAAGACCCTGACTCCCAGGTTTGGTATACAGTTTGCAAATGGCTAAAGTAGGGACAGGTCACCCATCTGTCAGGAACTGTACTTGGTGTCAGGGAAAGGTTCCAGAGGAAAAATAAATAAATGTGTAGCGCTAGACAATGATAATCATGATGAAAAGCATTGAAAAAAGTGATACATATATGTGTATAAACCGTGAACAGTGAACACAATATTGTATGTAAGTTGTCAATTATGTGTCATATGACAAATAAATAAGTAAATATGTAAAGTCCATAGACGATAGAAAATCCACCAAGTGAATGTGTATGGCATCAAAACATCAAGTAAGTGACTTCTTCCATGTGCAATGTTCCCACCACCGGAAAGAATGCAGGCTAACCGGACCAAAAGGACTTAGGGGACATATGTCACCACAAGTCAAAAAGGCTTTGTATAGATCCCAACATCAACAATCAATATGCGGATCGAGGAGCACTCATTTGCATTGGGGGTTATCTACGATAGGCAAATCCACTTTGCACTACAAGTGCAAACTACAAGTGCAAAGTTCACTTGAAAGTACACTGAAAGTGCACTTGGAAGTGCAGTCGCTGTAGATCCGAGGGGGACACGCAAGGAAAATAAAAAACAACATTTTAGCTTGCACATGATTGGATGATAAAATCAGCAGAGCTTCCCCTCATTTCAGATCTACCCCTCACATTTACAGCGACTGCACTTCCAAGTGCACTTTCAGTGCAATTTTAAATGCACTTTGCACTTGTAGTTTGCACTTGTAGTGCAAAGTGGATTTGCCTTTCGTAAATAACCCCAATTGTGTTTTATTTACATTCTGTAACTAAGAAAAATGTTTTGCAGAAGTTAACATATTTAAATGCTGTTTAATATGACAAGACCATAACTCTATTTTATGAAATAATAGTATATAATCTCAGAAGTAGACAGATTCTGTATATCTAGTTTAGGGAAAATACATGTGTTATGTTTAAGCCAAGTTTGTGTTGGCAAAGAATACATTGCATACTAGTAAATCTATCAGCCTAATAGGCAACTCCTTTAATAGGAGATAACGGGAAACATTCCAGCTCTTATATATAAAACCAGCAGATGCAGAAACTGTAGAATGTAGTCACAATGAATATTATTGTGTACAATGAAATATGACATTGTGAAGGCTTACTCTGGTTTCTGTGTGATTGTGGGATGCTCCATCCACACTGTGATTATTAATTACATACTTAAAAATTCCAAAAACATTAAAGTGTATGTAAACTGTTGATCTTCTTTTATTTGCTTGCTTTTGGACCCTGCATTCACTATATCTGGTCTCCCACAGTACACAAAACATGGAAATGCAATAATTTTAGTAAATATAAACTGCAAAATACCTTTTTTCATCAACAGTTTATATTATTATTATTATACAGGATTTATATAGCGCCAACAGTTTGCGCAGGGAAGACAGTACAGTCACAATACAAATTAATACAGGAGGGATCAGAGGGCCCTGCTCGTTAGAGCTTACAATCTAGAAGGGAGGGTAAAGTGGAACAAAGGGTAGTTAGTTGTGGGGGATGATCAGATGGACTCAAATGAAAATGCAGTTAGGTGTGGGAAGGGTAGGCTTCTCTGAAGAGGAGGGTTTTCAGGGATCCTCTAAAAGCTAATAGAGAAGGAGATAGACGGATAGATTGGGGTAAGGAGTTCCATAGGCTTGGAGAGGCTCTAAAAAAGTCCTGGAGATGAGCATGGGAGCAGGTGACGAGAGAGCTAGAGAGTAGGAGGTCTTGAGAAGAACGAAGAGAACGATTAGGTTGGTATTTAGAAACTAGGTCATTGATGTAGCTGGGGGCAGAGTTGTGGATGGCTTTATAGGTAATTGTTAGTAGTTTGAATTTAATTTGTTGGGTGAGCGGAAGCCAGTGGAGGGATTGACAGAGGGGAGTAGCATAGACAGAGCGGTTGGTAAGGTGGATGAGTCTGGAAGCAGCCTTCATTATGGACTGAAGGGGGGTTAGAGTATGCAGAGGTAAGCCAATGAGGAGGGAGTTGCAGTAATTGAGGCAAGAGATGACCAGGGAGTGAATTAAGAGTTTTGTGGTGTCATTGGTTAGAAAGGGGCGTATTTTGGAGATGTTGCGAAGGTTGAGACGGCACAGTGGCTGTGTTTGATGGGCACAGTGGCTGCGCTTGATGGGCACAGGGGCTGCAATTCATTTTTTTTTTCAGTTTGTTTGCGCCCCCCCAAAAAAAAAATCAGTACCAGTCGCCACTGGTGTTGATGTCATTCTTAGCTGCTTAGCTACCTCTGGAAACCATCAGGAGTAGTCAGTATTGGCCAAATCCTCAAAAGAGATACGACGGAGTAACTGCTGTTACTCCGTCGTATACCTGGTCCTAACTATGGAACTGATCCACAGAATCAGTTTTCCATAGTTAGGGAGAAGATCCGGCATGTGTAATTGAATTACACTGCCAAATCTTAGGGTGCAGTACCGCATCCGCCGCTGGGGGCATTTCGTGTCGAAATGCCGCCTCGGGTATGCAAATTAGCACTTACGGAGATCCACAAAGCTTTTCTGCTTCGTTTTTTCTCCGTAAGTATTAAGTTGCATACGCAAAATAAGGGCTGCTTTTACATGGTGTAAAGTTAGTACACCATGTAAAAGCAGACCCTTCTGTCTAGCGACGCGTTTTTTTTTCAAATTTTTTTTTTTTTTTTGCGGCGTATCTTTTTTTTTTCCCGACGCAACTTTATTGACCCATCGCAATCCACAAAGCCCGGCGTAACGTAATTTCGCGCTATGCACGTCGGGAAAATTACGTCACGAGCATGCGCAGTACGGCCGGCGCGGGAGTGCGCCTCATTTAAATGGGAATCGCCCCCATGAAATGAGGAACGCCTTGCGCCGGCCAGAAATTTCTAGGTAAGTGCTCTGTGTATCGGGCACTTAGGTAGAAATTTTAAGGCAGTGTAACTTAAATTAGAATTTCGCCGTTACGCCGGGTCTTTGTGGATTTGGCCCTATGTACCTAATGCACCACATTAGTAAGAAATAAGGATCCTCATTTCTAAGCTCATTCAGTGGCAGCAGATGAGGCATATGTTTTGTCTACTGAAAACCTTAGAAGAAGCAACAAGATTAGTCAGTTTGTCACCTGTACCATATTAACAATATCAGGTTCCTCATCTTTATGGCTCCATTCACACTTGTGCCACTTAAATATCGTGTGATTTTCATTGCGACTTTACCCTGCAAATTGATGCGACTTTGCGACTTTAGATGAGTGCAACTTTGTTACAACTTTGGCCATTGTGATAGTTTTGTTTGCGCCCTATAAAGTCGTTAGACATGTGCAGAATTAAAAAATTCCTTTAGTTTTGTTTGGTTTCTTTATTTTCTAACAAATTCCAAATTTTCAGAATGATTTGAATTTGAATTGGCCAAAAATTGATCGACCGATTCAAATTCGGTGTAAAGAAGAATAGCTGATTGTTAAGGAGCGGCCGTCGTGTCCTTAACAAGTGATTACTTATCAGGTGTCAGCGGGTTTCCTCAAAAAGAATGCCAGCAATGAAAAATAAATCAAATGGAAAAAAAAAAAAAGATGGTGTGAGGTCCCCCCCAAAATCCATCCAGACCCTTATCCGAGCATACAGCCAGGCAGATCAGGAAACAGGGAAGACAAGGGAGTACCCCCCCTCCTGAACAATACCAGGCCCTCGACATGTCCCCCAAAGCACTTTTTTGGTGAATAAATAGGAATACTATATACCCCATATTCATTCACATAGGGGGGCTTCCAGATTCCAATAAGTCCCCTGCCCACCGACCCCCCCACAACCATCGGCTAGGGTTGTGGGGAAGAGGCCCTTGTCCCCATCAACATGGGGACAAGCTGCTTTGGGGGGGACAGAGCCCCTCAGGCCCCAAATCACCCCTCCACGGTGAGGGCATGTGGCCCGGTATTGTTCAGGAGTGTGGGAGACGCTCGCTTGCCCTCCCTTTCCTTACCTGCCGGGCTACATGCTCGGATCAGGGTCTGGTATGAATTTGGAAGGAGATCCCAAGCCATTTTTAAAAATGTTGCCATGGGGTTTCCCTTAAAATCCATACCAGAACCGAAAGGCCTGGTATGGATGGGGGGGTGCACGTTGCTTTTTTCATTTTTTTTTTTTTCATTTCCGTCATTCATTTCACGATTTGCACACAAGTTACTGTACATGTATATAACGCAGGTGTGACTTTTGAGGGTTTACAAGTCTATGTCCCTCAAGTCACATGAAAGTCAGACCAAAGTAGTGCAGGAACTACTTTAATGTCACTGCGACACTGGGAAACATGGGGTGTTACTTGTCATGCAACTTTGGTACAAGTCGCACAAGTGTGAATGGGGCGTATATCAAAGAAAGCACTAACATTATTAGGGCAGAAAGATATACACTCCTTCACTGCATCTATGGATGAGCAACATAGCCACCCTTGGACAGCTGCATTATCAATCAGTGGGGATGGTGGTGTTGGATGGACTAGTAGAATACTCGAAAAATAGTAGAATACTCGAAAAATTATGCCCCGTACACACAGACGTTTTTCATGTCCTAGAAAAAACAAAGTTTTTCTCGATGTGATTCTTGTCAAGCCTGCCTTGCCTACACACGATCGTGAAAAAAAATGCTGGAGCACAGCGTGGTGATGTACAACACGTACGACGCCACTATAAAGGGGAAGTTCCATTCAGATGGCGCCACCCTTTGGGCTGCTTTTGCTGATTTTGTGTTAGTAAAATTTTGGTGAGAGACAATTCGCGCTTTTCAGTCTTCATGCTTTTCAGTCTGTTACAGCGTGAGGAATGTGCTATCTCCATTGCAAACGCTAGTTTTACCAGAACGAGTGCTCCCGTCTCATAACTTGCTTCTGAGCATGCGTGTTTTTTTCCCGTCATTAAAGCCTACACACAATAATTTTTCACGACGTTAAAAACGACGTGGAAATTTAGAGCATGTTATAAATTTTTAATGCCCATTTTTCACGTACAGAAAAATGCTCTGGAGCCCACACACGGTCGTTTTTAATGACATTAAAAAAAATTGCATTTTTCACATCATGAAAAATGGTCGTGTGTACGTGGCATTAGAATATTGTGCAAAAGTTCATTTATTTCCCTAATGCAACTTAGAAGGTGAAACTAATATATGAGACAGACTCATTACATGCAAAGCAAGATAGTTCAAGCCACCAGACTGGATGATCAAGACTGTCTCCTCACGCAATCTTACCCCAATTTAAGGATCCTATCTTTCCATAATTACTCAGGTATAGACAAATGTTTATATACGCGTACATTGAGTGCTACCTCTCCATTGAGCCCCACACCTGATAGGTTGTGATTGGGGCGACTGCTCTGTCTTTATGTAATTATGGACACATGATGAATGTGTTCTTTGTTTATTGACTATTGGTTACAACATCTGTTTAGGTAAATTATCATGAGTAAGGATAATCCCATTTTATATGTGTTCATGATGCTTATTCACCTCTTGTTTGTATAAAAAAGTGTGTATTTATACTTTGTTTGTAATAAAAATTTAATATGGGAAAAAAAAGAAATAAATAGCACTTTTCTAAAGATCCCCCAAAAAAAAAGATAGTCCAAGCTGTGATTTGTCATAATTGTGATAAATATGGCTTACAGCTCATGAAAACCCCAAATCCACAATCTCAGATAATTAGAATATTGTCAAAAGGTGCAATATTCTAGGCTCAAAGTGTCCCACTCTAATCAGCTAATTAAGCCATAACACCTACAAAGGGTTCATGGGCCATTAAATGGTCTCTCAGTCAGGTTCAGTAGGAATCACAATCATGGGAAAGACTGCTGATCTGACAGTTGTGCAGAAAACCATCATTAACACCCTCCATAAGGAGGGAAAGCCTCAAAAGGTAACTGCAAAAGAAGTTGGATGTTCCCAGCGTGCTGTATCAAAGCACATTAATAGAAAGTTATGTGGAAGGGAAAAACGTGGATGAAAAAGGTGCACAAGCAGCAGGAATCACCGCAGCCATGGAGAGGATTGTCAGGAAAAGGCCATTCAAAAGTGTTGAGGACTTTCACAAGGAGTGGACTGAGGCTGGAGTCAGTGCATCAAGAGCCACCACACACAGGCGGATTCTGGACATGGGCTTCAAATGTCGTATTCCACTTGTCAAACCACTGCTGAACAACAAACGTCAGAAGCGTCTTACCTGGGCTAAAGAAAAACAGACCTAGTCGGTTGCTCAGTGGTCCAAAGTCCTCTTTTCTGATGAGAGCAAATTTTGCATCTCATTTGGAAACCAAGGACCCAGAGTATGGAGGAAGAATGGAGAGGCACACTCTGCAAGATGCTTGAAGTCCAGTGTGAAGTTTCCACAGTCTGTGTTGATATGGGGAGCCATGTCATCTTCTGGTGGTGGTCCACTGTGCTTCATTTAGTCCAGAGTCAATGGAGCCGTCTACCAGGAGATTTTGGAGCACTTCATGCTTCCTTCTGCAGATGAGCTCTATGGGGACTTGGCACCTGCCCACACTGCCAAAAGCACCAAAACCTGGTTCAATGACCGTGGGATTGCTGTGCTTGATTGACCTGAACCCCATAGATAATTGGCATTGCCAAGAGAAAGATGAGAGACATGAGACCAAGCAATGCAGAAGAGCTGAAGGCCGCTATTGAAGCATCCTGGTCTTCCATAACACCACAGCAGTGCCACAGGCTGATAGTTTCCATGCCATGCTGCATTGAGGCAGTAATTGCTGCAAAAGAGGCCCAAACCATATGCATGCTTATACTGTTCAGAGGTCCGATATATGTACAATCCTTGTTTTATTGATTGCATGCAATATTCAATTATTTTTTTTTGAGATTGTGGATTTGGAGTTTTCATGAGCTGTAAACCATAATCATCACAATTATAACAAATCACAGCTTGAACTATCTTGCTTTGCATGTAATGAGTCTATCTCATATATTAGTTTTACCTTTTAAGTTGCATTAGTGAAATAAATAGACTTTTGCACGATATTCAAATTTTTCGAGTATCACCCATAGATGGAGTTTACATTAGTGATTAACAATGTCACGCCTAACTCCAGCGGACACATTTTAAGCAGTAACATTAACATATTTTCCCCTTTTGTGGGAAAAACACACCAGTAGCTAAAACCACAGTAGACACTATAGATTACTTGAAATAATAGGACCTTTTTTTTCTAGCCACAGCATCACCCTAAAACAAAGGTACCAAAAGAGAGCCCTTGTGATTAGCTGCTAGACCAAGGCTTTGTTGCATGGGAGGAGGTCACATGTTCCCCTATACCAGGTTGAACTGCGTATTTTTGTGTACTGCAAATGGACACAGTGGCAGTGTTACTTTAAGGACAAGAAAGATGTCAGCAACACAAGTCCTTCTCAATCACATTAATCTCACTATTATTTAATAGAAAAATAACCACCACTAATGACCATTTTCTCATTAGTGCCAGACAACCATTTATGTCATTTGCTTCTGCTCCTGGTGTTGCTTTAGTTAATTAAATCAGTTCCACAAAAAAAAATTGTCATCTTTGAAGACTCACTGGCTCCCGTTGGTGCTACCCCTGAAGTTCTTTGTGTCTTCATTGCTGAACCACTTCAGAGCTTATGCTTTATGGAAAAAAAATACTGTTAGTATTTTATATGCATATTTTTCATAACACCACAAAAAAAAAAAATGAAAATAGCATTTGGCTCTGAACACACTTCATAATATATCAAAATGTTGCATTTACAAAAAAAAATATATATATATATCTTTAAAAACATAAACCCTAGAGGAAGAAATTATAACAGTTACAGAAGATCACACAGTATACCAAATCACTGAACAAATTGTAGGCCAGGTACAGCAGGTATTTGGACAGCTCAGGACTGAAAAGCTGCAGATGAGGCCATGTAAAAATTACAAGAGCCCTTTAGTCCCATGTACACTGGACATTTAGCCCCAGTGGAGGAGTGCTTAGGCATTGGTGGAAGGCACAGGAGCACCATCCAGCTGCACTGCTGCAGCCTGTAAAACTCTATGAGAGACTGGTTGACATACCGAATAAAGTCAAAGGGAAATAAAAAAAATACGATTTTTGCTAGCATGATTCATTGGTTAAAGAGTTATTCTAGGCTGCTGTTAGGTGGTGGAGTCATCCCTGCATTGCATAGATTAATGCCGCATACACATGATCGGAAATTCCGACAAGAAAAGTTTGATGTGAGCTTTTGGTCGGAAATTCCGATTGTGTGTAGGCTCCATCTGACTTTTTCTGTCCGTATTTCCGACAGCAAAAATTTGAGAGCTGGATCTCAATTTTGTCAACAAGAAAAGTTATTTTCGGAAATTCCGATCACGCAAAAAAAACATGTGTTGCACTACCCTCATAGGAGCTGCTGGTTTTAATTTGGGCCTGAAGTTACCTCACCACATTCGTCTTAGGGGTCCTCCTTGAAGAGTTATTCACAAATGTCTGCACCAACACTTAGTCTCTTTTTCTTCCAAGGTTTTATTAAACAACTTAGGCCCCGTACACGCGACCGAGTTTCTCGGCAGAATTCAGCCAGAAACTCGTTCGGAGCTGAATTCTGCCGAGAAACCCGGCCATGTGTACACTTTCGGCCGAGGAACCCGACGAGTTCCTCGTCGAGCCAAATAGAGAACATGTTCTCTATTTCCTCGTTGTTCAATGAGGAAAGTTGGCTCGCCGAGATCCTCGGCGGCTTCACACAGAACTCGACGAGCAAAACGATGAGTTTTGCCCGTCGAGTTCCTCGGACGTGTGTACGGGGCCTTAGACAGAGGGATGGAGGGTTAGGGGACATTCCGGTACCTTACTTTGCGGATCATGGGTACATTCTTGGATCCAGAGGACAAACCGTTTCCACACTGGATTCAGCAACCACCGGACAGGCCTCTCTCACTGACCTAGCAGCCGGTGCGAAGCTCGTTCAAAAGTCTCTGCCACAGACTTGATGAGTGCCATCAAGTCTTTGCACAGTCCTCTGCCACAGGACTGTGTAACCACACACACACTTTGCTTTAGTTCCAAAGACACAGCTACACAGTACCAGGATCTTTCAGCCAGCCGGCAGCACTGTGAGGTAGGTTGGCCATGATGCGTCCTCGAATTGAGTCCTCAATTGCTCGGCTTCTTCCTACAGGCAAGGCAGCACAGGACCACCCCTGGACCAGTAGGCCCCAGAATCTCCTGGGCCTACTCTGAGTAACAAAGCTTCGGGCCAGCAGGCCCCGAGGCGGAAGAATTGCTAACACATCCCTGAGGCTAGGAGGGCCATCAGGTCAGGATCGGAAGACCCCACCAGAACAGTGTCTGTCCCTTAAGTACCCTCTCCCAAAATGCACAGCAGCAGGAACCACGCCTGCTCGGCTGCTTCTGGGCAAAGAATACCTAATACACCCAGCCCGTTGTGTTTCCAACCTTGACCCGTGGTGACAGCGACACCCATAGTCAAGTGGAAAATATGCAACGCAGCTGAACTGTAACAGAAACCAATAATTTGACATAATCATTCTGAGCTAAACTACAACTACATAACTTAAATTTACAAATATCGCCTACCCAACAGGAGCAGAGCGATCAATTTGACGCATGCTCGGAATCATTGAACTTAATTTTTCTTGGCTCGTTGTAGTGTTGTACGTCACTGCGTTCTTGAATTTTGTGTGACTGTGTGTATGCAACACAAGTTTGAGCCAACATTTCGTCTGAAAAAAATCTACGTTTTTCTTGTCGGAACTTTCGATTGTGTGTATGCGGCATAAGAGTGCATTCATATTTTTAAATGCACCCTGCTGGGCAATTACATGCAGGGGTTCCCGCAATTGATTTTGAGTAGGCAGCCCCATTGAAAGCAACAGGAGGCTGCCGATTTAAACTTAATTTTTCTTGGCTCGTTGTAGTGTTGTACGTCACTGCGTTCTTGACCATCTGCATTTTGTGTGACTGTGTGTATGCAACACAAGTTTGAGCCAACATTTCGTCTGAAAAAAATCTACGTTTTTCTTGTCGGAACTTTCGATTGTGTGTATGCGACATAAGAGTGTGTACATATTTTTAAATGCACCCTGCTGGGCAATTACATGCAATTACATGCAGGGGTTCCTGCAATTGATTTTGAGTAGGCAGCCCCATTGAAAGCAAAAGGAGGCTGCCTAATCGTGGTGGGAAACCCCACTAGGGTTATTTCATGTATTCACCAACAGGGTACATTTACAAGTGTGAATGCACCCTAAATGCTCAATTGGCAGGGAGAAAAGGAACAAGGTGAAATATTTACTTTTCTTGCTCCTGCAGGATTCCTCATCTACATATGACTGGTCCCATGAAGCCGCATCATTTTGCTGCCTGAATGGTAGCAGCTCTCTGACATCCTCTGATGTCTTCACATACAATATAGGATCAGCAGTTCTACATTGTACAGGAGGATAGTGATAGTCCACCCATATTCCAGAGCACTTCACAGCGAAGGAGAGCGCTGACTTCAGCGGCAACAAGGAATAAGGTTTTTGTAAACCATGGAATGTCTTTATACAGCTGTACTCTCTTTCTATTCTCCTTCTTTTTTTTTTTTTAGGTGGTTCTAAAGGTATTAGGATTTGAGGAGCGAATGGGGGGCAGGCTGGCTCAGAAGTAAGCATGCACGAGTGCCCCCAGATCAACTAGCTTGCTATGTGGGGGAGCTTGGCATGGGGAAAGAACCGGGAGTACTGTTGGTTACCCAAGAAGAGGAGGGTAGGGGCTTCTCTGTGCAAATCCATTGCACAGAGCAGGTAAGTATAACATGTTTGTTCTTTTTTCTTTTTTACCTTTCATTTCAACCCCATTTCAACCCCATAATTACTAAGTCACCACAGTACAATAATACATAAATTATATATTCAAAAGGTAAAGTGCATGTTAACAATCAATTTCATATTCTACTGTAGCTTCATAAACATACTCAAATAAATGGGCACAAATCTGTAAAGGAAATATCGTAGAAAAAATTGACACTACAAACCGACAATAATATGTAAATCCCTGGGTTAAATTACAAAGAACTTTATAAAAAAAGAGCTGCATGTAAATTAATTTCGATCTGTCTGGTAATTCCTGACCTGATGGAATTGTAGCTCTTAAGAGAAAGATTCAAATGACTGTATTTCACGTTCTAATTTTTTTCTAACATACGGTACTGTAGATCTGCACCTCTTACTGGCACAAATACTCTCTTCTCCCCTTGGAATTGTAAAGCATCTATATCACTTATGTTTATTTGCAATGATACTTTAAGGATATCAGTACATGAGAACACTTAGGGCGTGTAGCATTAGATGGATGATTGAAACTGTAATTAATATTTGCTTAATATTTATTATGTTAATGTTTATTCTTTACCTATATATGCTGTCTGAGTTAATCCTTTGCACTTACATCTACCTAATGTGTAGCAATGTGCTGCAACCAGAACCAGTAACCAGTAGGTGTTCAGAACTTACCTAATTTAAAATACATTCTTGCCAAAGCTGATCCTTTATGTCCCATTTGCAAACATCTTTTAAGTGTAAAATAGAACCAAAAAGTATTTTTTTTTTTTTATTATTTTAGTGCTGTATAGGGTAAGGATGGGTTAGAACCTCTGATAGGATTTGAGTTCTGCCTAGCTTTAAAGCGGATGTGCCACGGGAAAAATATATTAAAAGCCAGCAGCTACAAATACTGCAGCTGCTGACTTTTAATATAAGGACACTTACCTGTCCTGGAGTCCAGCGCCGATCGCAGCAGATGACGAGCCGATCGCTCGTCACCCTGCTGCTCCCCCCTCCATCCTCGGTGAGGGAACCAGGAAGTGAAGCGCTCCGGCTTCACTGCCCGGTTCCCTACGGCGCATGCGCGAGTCGCGCTGCACCCACCGATTGGCTCCCGCTGTGTGCTGGGAGCCGAGTGTTCCCAGCATACAACGGGGGACGGACGGGAAGGAAGGAAAAAACCCGTCCTTTGCCCGTATCGTAGGGCCGGAAGTGGGTGCAGATACCTGTCTGTAGACAGGTATCTGCACCCCCCTCCCCCCTGAAAGGTGTCAAATGTGACACCGGAGGGGGGGAGGGTTCCGATCAGCGGGACTCCACTTTAGAGTGGAGATCCGCTTTAATAACTTTGTTTATAGCTTTGGCTAGAGAAGAGAAGGATTAGAACCACTTTCGGTTTTCATTGTTCATTTCATTCTGTGCCCCCGCTGGGGAGATTGGCCTTCTCTATTTGTCCTAGTGACTATTGTCATTGGTAATAAGTGTTGGGAAATCCCAAATTTCACACCCGTCACTTAAAGTGGAGTTGGAAGCAGATCTTCATATGCAGAACATATGGTTTGGTAACAACTGTTTAACCACTTTAGCCCCGGAGGATTTGGAGAATTTGGCTGCCCAATCGCATTTTTTGCGATTCGGCACTGCGTCGATTTAACTGACAATTGCGCGGTCGTACAACGTGGCTCCCAAACAAAATTCATGTCCTTTTTTTCCCACAAATAGAGATTTATTTTGGTGGTATTTGATCACCTCTGCAGTTTTTATTTTTTGCGCTATAAACAAAAAAGGCGGCAAGTTTGAAAAAAAAAACTATTATGGGCCAGATCCACAAAAGGGATACGACGGCGTATCTACTGATACGCCGTCGTATCCCTGTTTCTATCTTTGGAACTGATCCACAGAATCAGTTTCCAATAGATAGGGAGAAGATCCGACATGTGTAAGGGACTTACCCTGTCGGATCTTAGGATGCAGTACCTCGGCCGCCGCTGGGGGCATTTCTCGCCGAAATGCCGCTTCGGGTATGCAAATTAGCACTTACGGAGATCCACGAAGCTTTTACGCTTCGTTTTTTCTCTGTAAGTATTCGTTTGCAAACGCAAAATTAGGGCTGCTTTTACAAGGCCTAAACTGTTTAGGCCTTGTAAAAGTAGACCCTTATATCCAGCGTCGCCGTCTTTTTTTTTTCAAATTATTTTTTTTCCCGCCGCAACTCGTTTTTTTTTTACGCCCGTCGCGATTCTCAAAACCCGGAGCAATGTAAAACCGCGCAAAGCATGTCGGGAAAATGACGTCGTGAGCATGCGCAGTACGTCCGGCGCGGGAGCGCGCCTAATTTAAATGGGACTCGCCCCATTGGAATAGGAACGCCTTGCGCCAGCCGGATTTAAGTTACACAGCCGAAAATTTCTAGGTAAGTGCTTTGTGGATCGGGCACTTAGGTAGAAATTTTGCGGCAGTGTAACTTAAATGGGAATATTTAAGTTACGGCGGCTGGCTGTGGATCTGGCCCTATATTTTTAACTTTTTGCTATAATAAATATCCCCCAAAAAAATATTAAAAAAACGATTTTTTTTCACAGTTTAGGCCGATATGTATTCTTCTACATATTTTTGGTAAAAAAAATGCACTGAGGCCTGGTACACACGATAGGATTGATCCGCGGATACGGTCCGCCGGACCGTATCCGCGGATAAATCCTCTGAGGATTTTGATCTGATGGAGTGTACACACCATCGGATCAAAATCCGCGCCGAATTCCCATCGCGGTGACGTGTCACGCCGTCGCCGCGATGATGACGCGGCGACGTGCGCGACGCTGTCATATAAGGATATCCACGCATGCGTCGAATCATTACGACGCATGCGAGGGATGGGTTCGGACGGATCGATCCGGTGAGTCTGTACAGACCACCGGATCAATCCGCTGGAGCCGATTCCAGCAGATAGATTTTTTAGCATGTCTACAAATTTTTATCTGCTGGAAATCGGAAATATCCGCGGATAAATATCCGCTGGAACGTACACACCAGGGGATCTATCCGCTGAAACCGATCCTCTCGTGTGTATGGGGCCTGAGTGTATATTGATTGGTTTGCGCAAAGTTATAGCGTCTACAAAATAGGGGATAGGTTTATGGCATTTTTATTAATATATATATTTTTTACTAGTAATGGCGGCGATCTGCGATTTTTTTTATCATGACTGTGACATTATGGCAGACACATCGGACACTTTTGACGCTATTTTGGGACCACTGTCATTTCTACAGCGATCAGTGCTATAAAAATGCACTGATTACTGTGTAAATGAAGTTAACCACTAGGAGGCGAGGAAGGGGTTAAGTGTGTCCTAGGAAGTGAGTGTGGGGGCTGGGCTACCAGTGACACGACACTGATCACTGCTCCAAGTAAAAGTAGTCCTGTCACAAAACAGAACAGGGAAATGCCTTGTTTACACAGGCATCTCCCCGTTCTGCAGTTCCATGACACGATCGCAGGACACTGGCGAACATCGAGTCTGTGGGTCCCACGGGCACAGTCACAGAGCTCGCAGCAGGGGCACACGCGCCTGCACAGCAGCAAATTAAAAGCAACGTACCTTTACTTTGCTTTGTGCAGCCATGTCATTTTTGCCAACATATATCTGCAGGAGGCAGTCGGCAAATGGTTAAGAAGAATTTATTTTTCATTTACTCTAGTTTAACCACTTGAGCTCCAGAAGGTTGTATCCCCCTTCACGACCAGGCCTATTTGTACTATTTAACACTGCGCTACTTTAACTGGTAACTGCGCTGTAACGCAATGTTGTACCCAAATAAAATGTATATAATTTTTTCACACAAATAGAGCTTTCTTTTAGTGGTATTTGATCACCACCACCACCATTATTATATAAATGAAAAAAGACTGAACATTTTGAAAAAAAAAAAATAATAATTTACTTTCTGCTATAAAACATATCAATTAAAAGAAAGAAATAAAATAAAAATGTCTTCATAAATGTTGGCCAAAACATAATCTGCTACGTGTCTTTGGTTAAAAAAAATCCAACTTGTGTATATTAATTGGCTTGCGTGAAAGTTATAGCATCTACTAACTATGGTATATATATTGGCCTTTTTTTTATACCACTAAGGACCAGTGATTAGTGACTTATAATGGGACTGCAACAAAAAGTAAGCATCAGGGAAAACCCCTGAAGGATAGTATAAATGGGAAAATTTTAAAACAGGCTGTACAACATCTCCTCCATCCCTGTCAACTGCCCTCTGAAGAGATTCAAAAGAGCCGTTGCCACTGTGGAATTCCCCTGCTTCAGCCATGAGCAGGGGGAGAAGAGCACATGCAGGAGGGAGCCGCTGCTGCAGGGGAGACAATCCGACCAGGAATGGAATCCAGAGCCTGGATAGAGAGGATGTCTAACACAGCTGGGAGTGCGCAGGGAGATAGGGGTGTGTTTGCATGTTGCTTCTTCTTCAACCTAAGGGGGAGGAGTGGGAAGAAGCCAGGAGCGGGAAGGAGATTAGTTCACACACAGTCTATGGAACTGACAGGGAGAGAGGGAGATGCAGAGGCACTGAGGAGAGAGCAGGATTATGAAGGCACATAAACTGACCACGCTATCATGGATCAGCTGCCATGATAAATATGGTCAGTTTAATCAGGGGAAGACAGGAACAGACATGATCAACCAGGTATTGTACAAAATAGAATGGGACAAATGACACTACAGAAACACTATTCGATATATTGTATTAAAAAGACATGAGCATTTTTTTTAGGGTTGCAACCACTTTAAATTGTTACCCTATTATCAATATCAATCTATTAGATCTATGCTACTGGAAATTAAAGGGAAATTAAGAAAAAAAGGATGCAGTCAGAAAAAAAGAAAAAAAAACTGTCAGAAGTTTTAACCAATCACCAATGCAGTGGGTGGGGAAAAAAAACAGCACTCCAGTGGGAACAAACACAAATATTTTTTTATATATATATTGTAAAATATAGTGGTGAGGCAGTAACAAAAAACACCAATTCCAGTGTACCTATGCTTACATGTTTCAGGCAATTCTTTAAAGTAATGATATGAAAAAGGCAATGATTTTTTTAAATGACTAAGCACAGATGCTAGCTTTTATTTTGCGGTAGCATGAATTCTATGCTTAAAGGGGTTGTAAAGGTTCTTTTTTATTTTCTAAATAGGTTCCTTTAAGCTAGTGCATTGTTGGTTCACTTACCTTTTCCTTCGATTTACCTTCTAAATGTTTGTTTTCTTTGTCTGAATTTCTCACTTTTTGTTCCTCCTCAGTAAGCTGTTCGGTTAGCTGTTCTGGCTGACTAACCATGGCTCGGATGATGGTGGCAAGCTTACTGAGGAGAAACAGAAAGTGAGAAATTCAGACAAAGAAAATAAACATTAAGAAGGGAAATTGAAGGAAAAGGTAAGTGAACCAACAATGCACTAGCTTAAACACTTAATACCCGGACCAAAATGCAGCTAAAGGACCAGGCTCCTTTTTGCGATTCGGCACTGCGTCGCTTAAACTGAGAATTGGGCGGTTGTGCGACGTGGCTCCCAAACAAAATTGGCGTCCTTTTTTTCCCACAAATAGAGATTTCTTTTGGTGGTATTTGATCACCTCTGCGGTTTTTATTTTTTGCGCTATAAACAAAAATAGAGGGACAATTTTGAAAAAAATGCAATATTTTTTACTTGTTGCTATAAAAAATATCCCCCAAAAATATATAAAAAAAATATTTTTTTCCTCAGTTTAGGCCGATACGTATTCTTCTACCTATTTTTGGTTTTAAAAAAACGCAATAAGCGTTTATTGATTGGTTTGCCCAAAATTGATAGCGTTTACAAAATAGGGTATAGTTTTATTGCATTTTTATTATTTTTTTTTTTTTACTTCTAATAGTGGCGATCAGCAATTTTTTTCGTGACTGCGACATTATGGCGGACACTTCGGACAATTTTGACACATTTTTGGGACCATTGTCATTTTCACAGCAAAAAATGCATTTAAAATGCATTGTTTTCTGTGAAAATTACAATTGCAGTTTGGGAGTTAACCACTAGGGGGCGCTGATGGGGTTATGTGTGACCTCATGTGTGTTTACAACTGTAGGGGGGTGTGGCTGTAGGTGTGACATCATCGATTGTGAATCCCTATAAAAGGGATCACACGATCGATGCCGCCGCCGCCACAGTGAAGAACGGGGAAGCTGTGTTTACATACAGCTATCCCCGTTCTTCAGCTCCGGGAAACGATCGCGGGACTCCAGCGACGATCGGGTCCGTGAGTGCCGCGGCCGAGGTCACGGAGCTTTGGACCGGGTCGTAGGTGCGTGCCGCGGGCATGCGCCCACGACCCACGGCTGGGCATTATACAATCACGTACAGGTACATGATTGTGCCCAGCCGTGCCATTCTGCCGATGTATATCGTGGTTAAAGGAACCTATTTAGAAAATAAAAAACAAACCTTTACAACCCCATTAAAGGTAAAAAACCTTTGGTGTGCTGCTTCCCCTACAGCATCCCTAATACTCACCTGAACCCCCTCTCAATCCAGCAATGTGCACTAGAGTCTTTCAACTGTGCTGGGACTCCCTCTCCCCATTGGCTCCCACTACTCACAGCCAGTGAGCTAATGAGAAGAGAGCAGGGGACGGGGCAAAGTCATGGCTACATGTGTCTTATGGACGCATAGAGAAGGGCTCAGGAGTGAGCACACACCAGTGCTCCCATAGCAAGCAACATGTTATTGAGAGCACTGGCCAAGAGGAGCTATGAGCGCTGAAGGGGGACCCGAGAATAGGAGGATCAGGGCTGCTCTGTGCAAAACAACAGAGCAGGTAAGTATGAAATATTTGTTATTTAAAACAAAAAAGCCAAACCTTTAATACCACTTATTTAAAATCAATCTAAATCTACTAGTCCATTTAACACTGTCCACTGATTGACAACACTGTTGTCCATATATGGCTACATTGCTCCTCTATAGATACACTGAAGGAGTGAATGTAGCCACCCTAAGTCAGGATGTGTGCTACTGGCCAATAAATGGGTGAAAATTAAGGAATAGGATCTTGAAAATAAGAAAAATATTTCAGCCACTGCATAAAATTATTAGTAAACTACAATGTATAAAAATTTAGTTTTTGGGTTTAGTTACGCTTTAAGGTGGCCAGGCAATTTGCAACTAATCAAGGACCAATCACTGATCATAATATCGACACACACAGTATTGTTCTGCATTTTTGGACTAAATTAAAATATTGATCAAAACACTATCAGTTCATAAGTGTAAATTAACTATTAAAAATTATCATAATCTACGTGAATTTAAATTATTTCAACACACATGTATTAATTTTTTAATCGATCAGATGTGATCTATAAATTAGCATCATGACTGATTGACTTGACATAGTCTAAATTGATTGAGAGCCCAATAAACAGATCAAATGTAGAGTCTTTGATTTTTGATTTGATTTTGCACTGAATAATCAATTGCTCATCAATCGATACATGTATGATCACCATAACACTCCATTTTAAAGGTGTCTATAACAAAACTGAGCCAATTAAAACCCAAACTACCAGCTGGAATTTGTTATCATGCTGATCTCATGTTCACTAAATCTTTTTTAATGTTCAGCTTAGTACTTCTTACTGCGGTTTTAAGCAAAAGGACCTTGTTTTTTAAATATCAAAAAAATGTAAGTGGTATTTGGTTAAAATGCATTATGAAATTAAAATCAGCATGAAAACCTATGCTACACTTTCTAATTCTCGAAAGCTAGTTAAGCTTGTATGTTTGGCGTTTTCTTTTTTGGAACATGTTATAAATCAGGACACAGGACACAAATTTCTCTCACATGTCGGACTTCAAAATTCTTTACTGCGCCCTTTGCTTAAAAAAAGTCAATGACTTCACCAAGAAAGTTTGATTAGTTTCTTTTTACTTTCTGTAATGAAGTGCCATCCTTTTTACACTTGAAAGGATCCCGGTAATTAATGCAACATTGATCCTTTGAATACAGATGAGCTAACCTAGATAATAGGGTTTGCTATCCAAGGATGGGACTGTAAAGCAATAGTTAAGCTTTGAGTGCCACCATAAGGATTGTGAATGCAATGCATGCTCATACAAAAGCTTGGATTGCTATTGTATATAAAAATTTCACATACATAGAATCCAAATGCTTTATTTGAAGAACTTCATTTTATAACATACCATATGTGCTATTTATTATGTGAAAATGGGTGACAACAGCGATAGACAAGCAATCTGCTTGAAAAAAGTTGTTTTTTACTTTAAAGCAATTTGCTAATGACTTTCTCAGTTTGTGCACTAATCTGTGTTTATTTTAAGATTCCTATACGCAAAATCATATTAAGCAGGAAGTCCTAAAGCCAAATTCAGCACAAAAAATATTTCCGCTTCTCAGCTGCTATCAATATTGAAATAAAAAAGCAGCAATTGCCTGTGCCACATATAATATATTCCATATTGTAAATTACAGGTCACAGATCCACATTACAAGGCCACAAAATGACAACATACTGATTCTGGAATCTCAGATAACCTGTGACAGACTATTTTTATGTAAATAGATTTTTGGAATCATTTCTTTTCTTTTTTAGTAATGGTTCAAGCTACCTTGTAAAATAAAACAGTGTATTGATTGCAGAAATTGAGCTTTACAGCTATCTTTATTTTAAAGATTATTGTTTAAACTTCAGTGCTTTCTATTAATTGGCAATTTAAAAAAATAGTATTTAACACAATTGACATTACTTTTCATGTATAAACCATTTTAATGGGAATGACATAATCACTCATACAGTAGTTGGCAACAGTTTCAAACCTAGTCTAATTAATCATAGCAGTGCCTGAGATAGCATCTCAGCGGACCACAGCATCCTAAAATTTCTGTCATATCATATTTAGTACATTTTTACATTTTTTAATACACCTCTTTAAAATGCTAAATGAATAGTATAATAAGACATGGTAGCAGCAATGGATCATAAGAATTTTTTTCTCTCCAGTGTTTAAAAGCACAATAAAAATTCAGGGCTACAATAATTAAATAATTTGCGGTGAACCACACCTAGAAACTAAAGATAATTATTGTTATTTTTTATTAATGTTAATTGCAGGATATCTGTGTGTGTATGTATTTCAATACTAAGCCTTTAAAAATGGTTAAAGATTCACCAAATAGAGTGAAGCTAAACCTATGCTCTTGTACCAAAAGCAATTATCATGATGTCAGAACATCTCACCCATATGTTGATAAAGGATACTCATGTAAGAAGGTGTTCTAAAATATAATTGTCTCTTTATTTCTGTGTTGACATGAATATGTTAATGGGAAACGACCCTAGGCCATACAAATTACAGGCAATCGCCAACTATTAATGATGTATCCTTCATGGATGAAATAAAAAATAAAAAATATACCTAACAAAACCATTCTTCATTTAAACATTGCGTTGGATTATCACACATTTTAAATATTTAAGAAGACAAAAACATGTCAATTAAGTGAACTTGGACATTTATTCAAATTTCCAGCTGAAGCACAGATTAAAGGAGTTGTAAAGGACATTTTTTGTTGCTGAAATGACTGGTTATAGGGTATAGAGACATAATAGTTAACTGATTCCTTTTAAAAATGATTAAAAATAGATAAAAATCAATCATATAATGTACCTGTAGCTTCAGTTTCGTTTTTGCATGTTTCCTGCTTCTCTGCTGCACAGAGCCAATACAGGGCAGTGATGGTTTGGAAAACAAAACTGATTGGTGTTGTGGGGTTTTAGACACACAGTAATCACACCTCCTTGATTAGTGACCACAGAGAGAAAGCTCCCATGACTTTTTTCATCAGGAAACAGACAACCAGGAAGTGTCCAGAACAGAGAAGGATTAGAGCAACATCAGAGAAAAACAAACAATGAGGACATGAAACCAGGACTGCAATAAGGTAAAGGAAGCTATTTAGCTAAAAAATCCTTTAGTGTCCCTTTAAGATCAGATTTTTTGCATACATGGCTCAATTGTTGGCAGATTACAAACTGTAAACAGAAATAGAAGTATATAGTCTACTATTTGTAAATATTTATAGGATATTTGCCTAGGTATCCAATTACTATATAGGCAGATGTGGTTGTATACGCACTGGATGTGGGCTTGCAATATCTGCTGTCCTCCGTAACTACATAATATTCTCTACAATTTCTGTTGTGCATGGAATCAGATCAGACGTTTGATAAAAAAAATAAAAGATTCACAATTGATTTTGTATGCAAAAACAGCAGCATTGGATAAATCTCCAAAGAAACAGTTATGATGTGAAAGTGTTAAACTGATAAATATGTAAATCAAGAATCATCTTCATTGGTTTGCCATGGTGCGACTTGGTAAACATTTTGCCGGTATTATTGGTGTCCCATACATTTAAACTGTTGCATTTGTAACAACCTACTGTATTTTTACTAACATCTTAACAGGACAGAACTATGACATTGTGTAATAGTTTGTTTGATTCTTATTCAGGCACTTGAGAACTTTTCACATTGGTATGTGGGTCTCATTCAGACCTCAATATGTTTAGATTGCAAATTAAAGATCTGTGTGTGATCCCTGCATCTTGACTATGTTCAGATAAATGGAATGTCTACAGCTCCGTTCCTGTCACTTCAGTATTACTGTGACTTTCCTTGGCACATAAATACGGGTGAAACATGGAACATGTTCCAAAGGTTAACTTCTCCTTTAAGAAACATCTGGTTGAGCTGTATATTACAGTAATGAGTGTGTGAAAAAATACTCAAAACTGTAAATATGGAGAGACTATTTAGTGTTGTGGATGTGTGTTTTGATAATGCAACAAAGTACTGGAATCATAGGCATAGTAAATAGAGAAGTTGCATACTTTTTCTAGTGACTTTATTATAAAGTTAGATTAGGTGAAGTTTTGGTGTGCTGGCAATATGCAATTTGGGTCCTGGGCTAATGCACATTAATGTTGCTGTTCTTACTCCACAGAGTTTGCAACTCATGTTTACTGCCTCACAGAGGAAGTCCCATTGGACAAAACATACGTCAGGCTGGGCACAGAGCAGCGGTGACGTCCAAACTCTCGTGGAGGGTGCTTCACAAACAACTGTTTCCATTTTAAGCCTGAATTGTTATCTTTTTTTGGCAAGACAACTTTTTAATAAACTCCTGTGTGCTTTTAAAATAATGCTACGCAATGAGTTTATCTTCCTCTTTCATATGATGAATGTGTGACTGGACTCTGAAGTTTACTTAACTGATGATAACTGTGGAATATACACCTGTGGAATTCAATTAAGCAGGCTGGGTAGTGGATGCAGTTGAACCCATAGTGAGATGTGAAAGCTCACTAATGCACAGATAGACTGGAGGGTCTTAAAATCTGGTAAGCAGATATACTTACCCTATACTTAACCTGTATATCCTGTGGGGAGCACTGGGTGTCTTCACGAATTGAACATTGGATCAGCACACGTTTTGAGTTCACTTTATGGATGTGGAATTGGGACATTTGGACTATTAATAATAATTTTTATTTTTCCCTGTTTCATCTTTTCACATCTTTATTGCATTATATTAGATGTTTTTTTTTTTTTTGCACTTTGATCATTAAGCTCATGGTTTGACAGTGCTACACATTTTTGATTTAAATTTTTGTTATGAAGTGTATATTGTTGTGAGAGCTGCTGTCACTTACATAATTGAATTTACTCTATATGCACCTAGCGCAATATCGCTTATTTATAACTCATCCTGGGATCTTTTCTTTACAATACCAAACCTTTCCCCAAAAAGTATGGTGCATGTCTGAACCAGAATGCCTCCTCAAACTGGGAACTTTTCAAATCCAACCTCTTTTTATAGACATTACAGCCCTGCACAATATAACTGAGCTTAGAGGCAAAGCATGATAAACTCTACCAAGCCCATGCAAATCAGACTCCAATGAATTTCCAAAGAGATACTAGATTCTGACTTTTTACCAGATATAGAAATAGATTTCCTCGGGTTAAAAAAAATATCCCTTGTAAAGACACAATGCTTTGCATGCAGGACTTCCCCACAAAGGAATCTGTTATATGAGGAGCTCAAACTAAGGAACCCTTCCAATTAGAGAACCAGACATTTCAACAACCAAGCTTTTGAAGTGCAGAACATTTAAAGGGTTAAATACCTTCAAACTTTTGATTTTGCACAATGGCTGCATTTTGATGGACCTAATACAGTCCGATTATAAAATATTCAGACCCCCTTCAAGTGGGCCTGAATACTTTATGAATGATTTATATATGATTAGTCTGTGTCCACAATTACATCTTTTAAGGGATGCAAGAAATTGAGAGTTTTCATTTACATAAAATGTTGTTAAAAATCAAGATATTTGGCCATCTAGGTGCAATAGGCTTTAAACGATTGTTAGAAGTTCCCTTCAACGGTTTTGGGACAGATTTTGTTATTTTATGATTTTGTGTTAAAAACTGTCCCTAATTATCCTCATTATTTTAAAAAATTTTACACAGAAAGGAAAAAAAAAACAGTGACAAACAAGTGACAATACACAAATAACAATCGATACACATACAAAAAACAAAACCACCATAAGTCCACGAAAAACATACAGCCTGTAAAAATAAAATAAAAACAAAATTGTAGAATTTTTTCAAGCAGTCACTCCAATGACAGAAACGGGGAGTTTTTTCTTGGACTCCAATGTGAAATTCCCAGAACTCCAACAATAATTCTCCTTTTTTGACATACAGAGCTCATGTGTTAATTGGTTTTAGCAGTTACTTTTGACTTTACTATCAAAATGCTTTTTCTTTGTCTTGCCAAATCTGTGATTTCAACATAATTTCTTTGTATGCATTTAACAGCAAGGATGTTGCTAATGCTTTGATCAATATATATCTCATTTACCATGACACGTGTTTCAGATTCTATCAGCTTTATGTCTTTGTCATAACACATCTTTCATGTTTTTTAAAAGCAGTTCTTTGCAAAATTATATTGTAAAGTGAAAGTTTGGTAGTACAAGTGGAGATTTGGGACAAAATCAAATATTACAGTACATATACAGTATATGATGAAGTCTGTCTGTAGAATTTACTTTTTTCATATTGTATAAAACCTTTACTCCAAAAGTAAAACAAAACGGTGTTGGTACCAGCTTAAAAACATTGTCTGAAGTTGGGGTTTAATTTTTTTTGTCTTTTACTTCCCTTTACATATCCATCTATGGTTACTCTGGCCAGTGGCGGTGCATCCATAAGGGCGCAACGGCGCCACCTCCTCTCTCCAGCCACCCCCTCTATGACCAATGGATAGATTCATGCATAGCATGAATTCATCCATGGCCGCCGCTACCACCCCCTATTTTCGGGTGCCGAGCACCTGAATTACAGCAGTTTTTGAAGCACCCAAATAGAGCCATAGGCAATATTAGGCGTAAAAAAAATGACCCAGGTGTGTTAGAACAGCGAATGAAGATTCGCTTTAATACACTAAGGGCCAGATTCACAAAAGGGATACGACGGTGTATCTGCTGATACACCGTCGTATCCCAGTTTCTATCTATGCGACTGATTCATAGAATCAGTTACGCATAGATATCCCTAAGATCCGACAGGTGTAATAGTTTTACACTGTCGGATCTTAGAAAAGAAGTACCGCGGCCGCCGCTGGGGGGAGTTTGCGTCGTAAACCAGCGTCGGGTATGCAAATTAGCAGTTACGGCGATCCACAAAACTTTTTCCCGTCGTTACGTTGCCGCAAGTGTTAGTTTGCCGTCGCAAAGATAGGGCACCTTTTACAAAGTGTAAACTTACTACACCATGTAAAAGTATACCCGTCTTTCCCGCATCGCTTTTGAATTTTTTTTTTAAAACATTTTTTTCCCAGCGCAAGTCTTTTTTTCACGTCGCGATTCACAAAACGTCGGCGCGCCGTAATTTCGCGCAAAGCACGTCGGGAAATTTGCGTCGGGAGCATGCGCAGTACGTCCGGCGCGGGAGCGCGCCTAATTTAAATGGTACCCGCCCCATTTGAATTGGCGCGCCTTGCGCCGGACGGATTTAAGATACACCGCCGCAAATTTCCAGGTAAGTGCTTTGTGGATCGGGCACTTAGCCAGAAAATTTGCGGCGGTGTAACCTAAATCGGTTACGTTACGCTGCGCCCGGGCTACGTGAATCTGGCCCTAAATTCCTAACACTATTAGGCGTCCAATTGCCTATAGGAGAACACGTATGGTTGACACCGCTCGTCGCCATCACCCACTGCCCCACGAGACAGGGTAAGTGCTGGGCAGACGGCGGGCAGGTGGGGGGTCACAGTGGCGGCATTTGATGGGCACAGTGGGAGCATTTAATGGCACAGTGGGAGCATTTGATGGGCACAGTGGGAGCTTTTGATGGCACAGTGGCTGCATTTGATGGGCACAGTGACTGCATTTGATGGCACAGTGGCAGAATTTGATGGCACAGTGGCAGCATTTGATGGGCACAGTGGCTGCGTTTGATGGGCACAGTGGCTGTGTTTGATGGGCACAGTGGCAGCAATTGATAGGCACAGTGGCTGCGTTTGGCACAGTGGCTGCGTTTAATGGCACAGTGGCTGCGTTTGATGGGCACAGTGGCTGCGTTTGATGGGCTCAGTGAGGCTGCAATTTATGTTTTTTTCAGTTTGTTTGATTTTTCAGTTTGTTCGCCCCCCCCCCCAAAAGATTTGAGCACCAGCCGCCACTGACTGTGGCTGAAAACATTGCTCCACGACTATATCTCCAAGAAAATAACCATGTTGACAGTTACAATGTTTCCCCTATGTATGTGGCAATACCAACTTGAGCCCTATCAAAAGGTCTCCCCCTATGTCATAAACGCAGTATTTACATATTCAGATATTCCATTCACCTCTATACTTAAGAGGACAGTATACTTACCCATTTGTGGAAATCTGTGACCACTTACCGTTCATTGTGTGTGATGTATACTGTAATACCTATACATGACCACTTTATACCAGTGGTAGCTACTATAGACCACATGATATATATGTATCCTACTACCGTAGACACACATATGCAATTTAGTTTTTTTGGTTGTCTGTCAGTTTGGTCAAGTTCTACCATACCCTGAGCCACAAGTTTACCAGCACCTACCCAGTATCTGTCCTGAGCAAGCTAATATTTTAGTGAAACGTGTCGATGAGCACGTTTTTGGAGGCATTACAGGATCAGAAATTCTTCTCTTACCTTACATTATTAAATTAATTTGTGTACCGTACGTCCAGTCCTCTATAACTGCATTATTGGGTAACTGTTAACTGTGTCCCTACAGGGTGTTTGTTGTATGTGGCTTATATGTTTTTTATTTTTTTTACTGATTCTCCCTCTCATTGTGTGCCCACAAAGTCCACTATGACCATCTGACCATCCTTGTGGCCTCCTCAAATGGTGACAGGACAGTGCATGCATCCCTGATCAAGGCCCACTGGCGTGGGGAAAAAACCCAAGCTTCCCTGACCCAGTTCTGCTGCCATATTGGCACAGGTACTCATTGATGGCCCTCTGCTGCGTGTTCAGCCGCTGCAGCATGGCCAATGTAGAGTTCCATCTGGTGGGCATGTCACAGATTAGGCAGTTCTTGGGCAGGTTGTATTCCCTTTGGAGGACTGTCAGCCGAGCAGTGGCATTGTTTGACCTTCGGAAATGCACACAGACTTTCCTGGCCTGCTTCAGGACATCCTGTAAGCCCGGGTACCTGCCCAAGAACCGCTGCACCACCAAATTCAGAACATGAGCAAAACAGGGCACATGGGTCAGTTTTCCCTGTCTCAGGGCAGAGAGGAGGTTGGTGCCATTGTCGCTAACCACCATTCCTGGCTTAAGCTGGCATGGCGTCAACCACCTCTGAGCCTGCCCCTGTAGAGCTGACAGAACCTCTGCCCCAGTGTGGCTCCTCTCTCCCAAGCACACCAGCTCTAGGACCGCATGGCATCTCTCTGCCTGCATTCCTGCATAGCCCCTGCCACAGAGGAAGAAGAGGAGGGGGTGGAGGAGAGAGGTGTGTCACAACCAGTAGTAGTGTTTTGGAAGCGTGGTGGCGGAACAACCTCCAACACTACTGTACATTGCCCTGTGTCCTTCCCAGCTGCCAGCAGAGTCACCCAATGCACCGTGAAAGAGAGATAATGTCCCTGTCCATGCCTACTGGACCATGAGTCAGCGGTAAGATGCACCTTACCACTGACCGCCCTGTCTAGCGAGGCATGGACATTGCCTTCCACATGCCGGTAGAGAGCGGGAATCGCCTTCCGTGAGAAAAAGTGGCGTTTGGGTACGTGCCACTGAGGTACCGCACATTCCACAAATTCGCGGAAGGGGGCAGAATCTACCAACTGAAAAGGTAGCAGTTGAAGTGCTAGCAATTTCGCTAAGCTAGCATTCAACCGCTGGGCATGTGGATGGCTGGGAGAGTACTTCTTTCGGCGCTGCAGCAGCTGGGGCAGGGAAATTTGTCTGCTACCATCAGTAGATTTCCTGCATCATACTACTAGGTTGTGACACACCTATTTCTGCACCTTCAGTCCTATCAGTGCAGGCTTCAGAGAGGACTGAGGGTCTAGTGGGGTTGGAGGTCCCAGCTGATGAGGGGCAACGGGAGGTCCACTTTGTTCTTTGTTGTGGGTCTTTCTGGTATGCTTGCCAACGAACTGCATGGCAGGTCGACATATGTCTGGTCAAGAATGTGGTGACCAAGCGGGTGATGTTTTGGCCACGCGAGATACGCTTGAGACATATGTTGCAAATAGCAACGGTGCGATCTGATGCACATGTCTCAAAAAAGGCCCACACCAAAGAACTTTTGCAGTAACGTTGAGACACAGCAGCGACCTGCACAGGCATAGCTCTGCAATGTAATGCAGTTGGTGTGCTGCCCTTAAGCTGGTCCCTGGAGGGCATCCTGCCTCTTTGGAGATGTGCCTGTGCCTCGTCCTCCTCCTCCTCCTCCTTTTCCTCCTCCTCTCTCCTATCAGGCACCCACGTAGAGTCAGTGACCTCATGATCTCCTCCCTCCTCATCATTGTCGAAAACCTGGCAGTATGCTGCAGCTGGGGGAATATGACTGCCAGATTGCTGTCCCTCTCGGGCACCCCCTCTCTCTGGGCTCACATCAATGCCTTCCTCTATCTGTGTTCTGTCATCAGAGCCTTCAAAATGCTGCGCATCTTCATGCAGCATGTACCCAAAACTGTGTTGAAACAGTTTGGGGGACTCCTCAGGAGGACATGGTGGGACTAGGGAAGGATTGTGTGATGCCATTGTGGAGAGAGAAGAGGACGCCTTGGCAGCTGCTTTGCCAGAAAAACTAAGCTCAGCCTGGGTGAGAGAGGATGAGGAGGATGAGGACGGCTTGGTCATCCACTCTACTAATTTCTCTGCATGTTGATGCTCAACACGGCCAGCTCCCGAAAAGAAGCACGAGCGTGTTAGGCCCGGTACACACGGGCAAACATGTACGATGAAACCGGTCCGTCGGACCGTTTTCACCGTACATGCCTGCCAGAGGGCTTCTGTACGATGGCTGTACTAACCATCGTACAGAAGTCCGCGCGTAAACAATATGCGGGGCGTGTCCGCGTCGTCGCCGCGGCGATGACGCGGCGACGTGGGCGGGCCTGCCATTTAAAGGCTTCCACGCATGCGTCAAAGTCATTCGACGCATGTGAGGGACGGCGGGCGCTCGGACATGTACGGTAGGTCTGTACTGACGACCGTACATGTCCGAGCGGGCAGGATTCCAGCGGACGGTTTTAAAACACGTCCAGGAATATTTGTCTGCTGGGAAAAGGCCCGGCGGGCAAATGTTTGCTGGAATTCGGCCTGCTCGCGCCTACACACGACCGAACATGTATGCTGAAACTGGTCCGCAGACCAGTTTCAGCATACATGTTTGGTCGTGTGTACGGGGCCTTAGACGGCCACGTGCTGAAGAGGATGCACCATGTCCACCACCAGTGTTGCCTCTAGATGCAGAGCCTGCTTGCCCTCGTGACTCTCTGCCTCTCTTTGTTGTCCTTCCAGACATTTTAATGGCCTGCACAGGACAAAATCAGAAATAAACAGCACAAGTGCAGTAACAGCAAAAGCATTTATGTGCAATTAAACAGCACACATGCGGTAACAGCAACTGCGTTTATGTGCAAAAAAATAGCACATGTGCAGTAACAGCAACTGCGTTTATGGGCAAATAAATAGCACACGTGCAGTAAGAGCAACTGCGTTTATTGGCAAATTAACAGCACACATGCAGTAACAGCAACTGCGTTTATGTGCAAATAAATAGCACACGTGCAGTAAGAGCAACTGCGTTTATGGTCAAATAAAGAGCACACGTGCAGTAACAGCAACTGCGTTTATGGGCAATTAAACAGCACACGTGCAGTAACAGCAACTGCGTTTATGTGCAAATAAATAGCACACGTGCAGTAACAGCAACTGCGTTTATGGGCAAATAAATAGCACACGTGCAGTAAGAGCAACTGTGTTTATGGGCAAATAAACAGCACACGTGCAGTAACAGCAACTGCGTTTATGTGCAAATAAATAGCACACATGCAGTAAGAGCAACTGCGTTTATGGGCAAATAAAGAGGCACAAGTGCAGTAACAGCAACTGCGTTTATGGGCAATTAAACAGCACACGTGCAGTAACAGCAACTGCGTTTATGTGCAAATAAATAGCACACGTGCAGTAACAGCAACTGCGTTTATGGGCAAATAAAGAGCACACGTGCAGTAAGAGCAACTGCGTTTATGGGCAAATAAAGAGCACACGTGCAGTAACAGCAACTGCATTTATGGGCAAATAAACAGCACACATGCAGTAACAGCAACTGCATTTATGTGCAATTAAACAGCACACGTGCAGTAACAGCAACTGCGTTTATGTGCAAATAAATAGCACATGTGCAGTAAGAGCAACTGCATTTATGTGCAAATAAATAGCACACGTGCAGTAACAGCAACTGCGTTTATGTGCAATTAAATAGCACACGTGCAGTAACAGCAACTGCGTTTATGTGCAAATAAATAGCACACGTGCAGTAACAGCAACTGCAGTTATGTGCAATTAAATAGCACATGTGCACTAACAGCAACTGCGTTTATGTGCAATTAAACAGCACACGTGCAGTAAGACCGAGTACGTTTAGGTGTAAACTAAACAGTACACAGGCAATACAACACGTTAGAACACTGCAGCTAGCACAATCTACTGCCTGACAAATAGGAATAGCTGATCTAGCTAAGCTATACAGTGTATAAATATATGTACAACTCCTAGGATGTATGTATATCCTCTACACACTGTAAATTGAACTAAACTGACTAGCCTGCCTGCTCTATCTATCTATCTATCTAGTAGAAAAGACGCTGTGTCTCTCTCTATCTCTCTCTCTCTGACTGACTGACTGTCTGATCTGTAACAACGCTGCAACACACTACACGCGGCCGCCTTGCAGGCGGCCTCATATAGTGTGGGGCGTGTACTAAACCCCCTGAGCCATAATTGGCCAAAGCCACCCTGGCTTTGGCCAATTATTGTTCTCCGTTTTTTGCGCACTGTGATTGGCCAAGCATGCAGGGTTATAGAGCATGCTTAATCATCAGCGCGCAATGCCGCAGGGAATTATGGGCCATTGCACGTCACTCGAATTTGGCGCGAACGACCCATTTTGTTCGAATTTTGTCGAACGTACGAACAGACAATGTTCGAGTCGAACATACGTTCGAATCGAATACAAAGCTCATCCCTATTGCTGAATTAGGTGGAGAGGTGCACTATGGGAAGGAGGGGCCTGAAGACAAAGGAGAGAAGCAGTACAAGAGGGATTCTAAAGAGGAGAGGACTAGCACATTATACAGTAAGTGGAGAAGAAAAAGGGTTGTTGGGGGAGCATAAAAGCAGCAATATTAGGTATGAATCAGATGGAGGAAAACAGCAGTACAAAAGGTACTTCTGATAGGGTCCTGGACTGGAGGCAAATAGAGAAGCAATAGGTATTTAGCTGAAAAAGAAAGAAAGGTGAACTAACATGTTGGACACTAAAGGGGAGAATTACCCAAATTAAATGTTTTACCTCTTGAAAGCTGAAATGTAGGCAGATATAAAAGACACACATCAATATATAGTTAAATGTATTTTTTAAATGCATATTGTAAGTACCTGAATTTGACCTGATATCGACTGTTTGACCTGTACTGTAGAGCTAGAGTGTGAGAGGAAGAAGCAGTACAAGGAACCATATTGCATATTGAAGCAAAAGTTGGTTTTGTTACTGTATCCTTTAAATATATCAGTGGCACTAGAGTTGGGCGAAACAATTCGAGCTGAGCAAAAGTTGAGGCTGAACATCGCCTAATCGCTCTTTTGACAAACACCAAATTTGCTGAGCAAAAGTTGAGGCTGAACATCGCTAATTGCTCTTTTGACAAACACCAAATTTGCAGGGTGCTCGGTGGGATGTTAACCCACCAAGCATCTCACAATGCACTGTGCACTGCAAAGTGCATTCTAAGCCCTGATTGGGCAAAGCTTTGCCTAATCAGGGCACAGTGAATACAGTAGCTGGTTGTTAAGAAGCCGGCCGGGAAGCCTTAAACATGGAAACAAAGTCCTTAAAAAAGGATGAATCATTAGCTGTCAACGGCTTCCCCACTAACAGATGAATATAAAAAATAAACATTGCCTGCAATATAAAACAAAGTGAGAATGTATGGATTTTAAGGGGAGCCCATGCAGCCTGGCAGGTCAGGAAAGGGGGGAGGAGCGAGTGCCCCCCTCTTGAACCATACCAGGCCACATGCCCTCAACATGGGGATGTGGTCACTTTGGGGCAGGGGGCCTCTGCCCCCCCACCCCAAAGTACCTTGTTCCCATGTTAATGGGGACAAGGGCCTCATTCCCACAACCGTGGCCGGTGGTTGTGGGGGTCTGTGAGCAGGGGGCTTATCAGAATCTGGAAGCCCCCTTTAACAAGGGGCCCCCAGATCCCAGTCCCCCATGTGAAGGAATATGGGGTACATAGTCCCTCGATGAAAATCTATTGTCAATCACGCCGCACCCGGAAAAAAAATGTCAACACTCCTGACGTCTATGAAGGCTGACTGTCTACTGCAGGCTAAGCCGTTTGACAGTTCTATATAGGTAAGGGGTGGGGGCCACCTGGCACAACCCCCTTCTGACATTACGGACCAGTGCATGCTGGATCAGTGATGTCAGAAGGGGTGGTGCCACCAGGTGACGCTGCCTGTTGGCTCCCCCCCTCACCTATATAAGAACTTTCAAACAGTAGAGCCTGCAGTAGGTGACCAGCCTTCACTTTTCATTCATTTTAGTTTTTTTACTTTTCGGGTGTGGCGTGCAGTAATTAACGTTGAATTTACATCGGGGGACAATGTTTTTTTATTTTTTAATAAAGGAATTGTCAAAAACTGTCTCTGCATGCCCGGATAAGGGTCTGGTATGGCATTTGTTTTTATTTTGGCCTGGTATGGACTGGGGGAGAACCCAAGATGTTTTTTTTTTAACTGGCAATTATTATTTTTCAAGTAAAAAAGTAAATACTGCGCTTCCCTAAAAATATCTATGGTGGGCAGCCAACACAACAAAAGGATAATTGTAACAAACTAAATAAATAAAAGTGCAGCGCCAATAACAGGAACTCTTATAACCAGAGTTCTAAAATATTGAAGTGTAACAAATTCAAACGTATCACCGTGAATAAGTAATAAACAAACTCAATATAAGTGACATATATATATGAATGTCCATGAGGGTGAAAAAGATCCAAAACGGGGGAGTTAATTCTTGTAGGATCAATATGGAAATTTTTCTTTCAAGGAAAGGTGATCCCTCCAAAGCCAAATAATAGGATACCCTTACCGGATAGAGTGGACCCAAACTACACCATACGGTGGTGGGTCATACTTGCATAGGGGGCCGATTGCCCAATCTGGTCATTGCTGTGGTAATGCTCCTCGTTCCCAGAGGATTGGTGATCTCCTCGGCAGGATGTTGTATAAATCAACTTTCAGGTGACTCCTTCCGCTCCAATTCAGGGTATGGAAAATGGGTGAAACAAAACCAGCTAATAATAGACTCAGTGGACTCCAAACATGGGGAAAACAGAAAAAAACAAGGAAAACGACTCCTCTGCGCAGTATGGAAGTGGTGTGGACCAGGGTATGTGCCCGGTCCACACCACTTCCATACTGCGCAAACTGTGTATTGATGACCTTTAAAAACAATTTATATGGTTGTTGTGGTGATTACTTTTAATTAAAATTTTGAAAATTTTTGGGTTTAAATGTCTGCCCTTTTGTGGATTTTAAGAATTACGGGCCAGATTCACATACATTTGCGGCGGCGTAACGTATGTCATTTACGTTACACCGCCGCAAGTTTTCAGCGCAAGTGCTTGATTTACAAAGCACTTGCCTGTAAACTTGCAGCGGCGTATCGTAAAGCCATCCGGCGCAAGCCCGCCTAATTCAAATGGGGCGTGTATCATTTAAATTAGGCGCGTTCCCACGCCGAACGTACTGCGCATGCTCCGTTTAAAAATTTCCCGCCATGCTTTGCGCGAAATGACGTCGCACCGACGTAATTTTTTGAACGGCGACGTGCGTTACGTCCTTTCCTATTCTCGGACGTCTTGTGCAAAAAAAAAAAATTCAAATTCGACGCGGGAACGACGGCCATACTTTAACAGGGGCTGTCTATTTTTACACCACCTAAATAGCAATCGCAACTTTACGACGGGAAAAGCTGACTAGCGACGACGTAAGAGAATGCGACGAACGTACGTACCTTCGTGGATCGCCGTAAACAGCTAATTGGCATACCCAACGTGGAAAACGACACAAACTCCACCCAGCGGGCGCCGAAATATTGCATCCTAAGATCCGAAGGCATACGAAGTCGTACGCCTGTCGGATCTTAGCCAAATACCGTTGTACCTTTGTTTGAGAATTCAAAATAAAGATACGACGTGGCAAATTTGAAAGTAAGCCGGAGTATCAGCAGATACTCCGGCGTACTTTTTCTGTGAATTTGGCCCTACATTTTAAAACTTTTTTACGCTATGAGGAGTTGTTTTCCTTGTTTTTTTCTGTTTTCCCCCATGTTTGGAGTCCACTGAGTCTATTATTAGCTGGTTTGGTTCACCCATTTTCCATATCCTGAATTGGAGTGGAAGGAGTCACCTGAAAGTTGATTTATACAACATCCTGCCGAGGAGACCACCAATCCAGTGGGCAATCGGCCCCCTACGCAAGTATGACCCACCACCGTATGGTGTAGTTTGAGTCCACCCTATCCGGTAAGGGTATCATATTATTTGGCTTTGGAGGGATCACCTTTCCTTGAAAGAAAAATTTCCATATTGATTCTACAAGAATTAACTCCCCCGTTTTGGATCTTTTCCACCCTATATATGTCACTTATATTGAGTTTGTTTATTACTTATTCACGGTGATACGTTTGAATTTGTTTTTTGTTACACTTCAATATTTTAGAACTCTGGTTATAAGAGTTCCTGTTTTTTTTGGCGCTGCACTTTTATTTATTTAGTTTGTTACAATTATTTTTTTTTCAATTTAGCTGTCAGCAGGGAAACTCATTTAGGCTTCATTTCCACTGACGTTTTTACAGCCACTTTTCTGAGCGTTTTTTACAGCTTAAAAACGCCTGTCCGTGTTATTCTATGGCATCATGCCCACATAGGCGTTTTTGAGCTGCAAATGGCATAGGCGTTTTTGAGCTGTAAAAAAAACGCAGGACCAGGGCGTTCTGAAGCTCCAGAGTAGAGCTGTAAAAACGCCAGACGTTAAAAAACGCTCAAAAACGTGCGAAAACGATCAAGCGATACCGCGGCATTTTTAAAGCTGCAGCTCACAAAAAAAAAATTTTTTTTTTTTTTTACAAAATAAACATGGACAGGCGTTTTTAAGCTGTAAAAAAGGCTAACAACAGTGGCTGTAAAAACGCCAGTGGAAATTAAGCCTTACAGTCTTTTAAACATGTCATTTTTTTTTTAAACGTTTTTGGAAAATGTGGAAAGAAAATGAAAACGCATTTTTTACACAAAGTTGTCCATTCATACAATATTTCTAACACATAGCATGTACATACCAAAAATGACACCCCAAAATAGATTCTCCTACTCCTCCTGAGTATGGTGATACCACATGTGGGAGACTTCCACAGCCTGGCCACATACAGAGGCTGGGTACAGCTGAGTATGGCTGGGTATTGCCGAGTGTGGCTGGGTTTTGCTGAATATGGCTGGGTATTGCCGAGTATGGCTGGGTACTGCCGGGTATGGCTCGGTACTGCCAGGTATGGCTGAGTATCACTGAGTATCACTGAGTATGGCTGGGCATCACTGAGTATGGCTGAGTATCACTGAGTATGGCTGGGTATCGCCAAGTATGACTGGGGTGGATGGGATGGATGGCAGAGCATGGAGGAAGGGATGGCAGGCTGAGCATGGAGAGAGGAATGGCAGGCAGAGTATGGAGGGATGAATGGCAGGCTGAGCATGGATGTAGGAATGGCAGGCAGAGTATGGAGGGATAGATGGCAGGCTGAGCATGGAGGGAGGGGTGGCAGGCTAAGCATGGAGGGAGGGATGGCAGGCAGAGTATGGAGGGAGGGATGGCAGGCAGAGTATGGAAGGATGGCTGTGGCTAGCGTGGGAATGGCGCGGAGCAGCGCTGTGGGCACTACACATCCAGCCCACAGCACTGCTGCAACCATTCTCTTCCCTCTCCCCTTGTTTTGTACCGATCGGTACAGAGAGGTTAGAGAGGAACCGGACATGATGGCGGTTTGTTTACGAGTGATTGCTCCGTCATTTGACGGAGCGATCACGCGGTAAACGGGCGCTGTCAGAGGCCATTAACTGTGATCCGTGATTTGTAAACTCCAGTGTGCGGGCCCCAAGGGGCGAGCGGGAGCAAGATTCTGGGAGGACATCCATGGACGCCCTACCAGAATAAGCCGACAGCACTGTAGCCGTCTTTCAGGCTATGGCCCGGTCGGCATGTGGTTCAGGTGAAAAACCTTGTGTGGTGCAGATGGCCCCCAGAGCCCCCTTTTTACTTACCTGAATGTCCCAGTGATGAGAATGAGCCCAGCAGCTCCAGCCGCTGTCTCAGGTCACCATTAGACAGATTGAGAATGGCTCCCGCTGCTCTCAATCAAATCCAGTGACACGAGAGTCGGGGGCAGGGCCGAATCCTACTATCTGTGCCAATGGACGCAAAAGGACTGAGGAACGTGCCCGCATGAGTGCCCCCATGGAATGCGGCACTCTGTGGGGGCATTTGATGAGGAGCCAGGAGAGCCACCGAGGGACCCCAGAAAATGAGAATCAGGGCCACTCTGTGCAAAACCCTTGCACAGAGGAGCTAAGTATGACTTGTTTGTTAATTAAAAAAAACTTTACAATCACTTTAACAACCAGATTATACTGCGTCCTGATTGGGCAAAGCTTTGCCCAATACAGGCGCAAAATGTATTGTGCAGGACACTGCAGGGCGCTCAGCAGGGCAAACACCTGCCGAACATCCTGCAAATTCGGGGGTTGGACAAACAGTAAATTTTAGGCTCTCATACTCGGGCCGAACCATTCACCCAACACTACTGATGGGTGGCACTGATGAGCAAGCACTGATGGGCACTGAAAGGCAGCACTGGGTAAAGAGAAGCGTTATCGGCTTTTACCAAGATTGGGGTTGTGCCATGTGCCAGTGACGCAGCACAATCGCCAGAACAATGGAGCATCCCGCCCATTGTCTACATGGCAGGTGGGAGGTAGTTTATAAGGAGGCCGAAAGGATCCCCCGGAAATAGGAGGCATTTTTTAACAATTCCTTTATTAAAAAAGAAAAAACAATGTCCCCCAATGTAGGTCTATCGTCAATCATAACATCCACCGCATCGCTGCACAGAATAAATAAAAAAAAATTATTGACCTGCGATGAAGGCTAACCGTCAAATGACTGCTATGCCATTTTATATGCAGACTAAGGGGACCCCCCAGGCACTATATTTAAAAGGAATTTTTCTTTTTTTTTGTTTCACTTAAAGCATCTTTAAAATCACTGCTCCTGCAAAAACATTTTGCATTGATACATGTCCGCCAGGGTAGTACTCGAGCCCCCCATACTCTTTTTATGGGCAATAACTTGCATATATTCCTTCAAAATATGGACTTTAAATTTTTAAAATTCAGGTTCCATAGACTTCAATTGGGTTCAGGTCCGAACTTTTGCGACGTTCAAGAGTTCTGACACGAACCAGCTGGGGGGTGTTCGGGCAAATTATTTTAGGGGCACTACTGTGTCTGCATCCTCATAGCTGTAAATCCGTTATTTTGATATTTGGAATGATATTTGGTAATATTAATACTGTGCTGTATTAACATGAGTAAGCAAAACCCTGTCTCTACCAAAATGGCCACCTCCATGCATAGACACCTTGCAATAATATACATTTCAGGGTGCTGGCTTTAAATGCACACTCTCAGGTAGATAAATGGCATATTACAGGAGCTACAAACACAATGTGGCAGTTTTCAGGTGTTTTAGCGCTAAAAATAGCGCCTGAAAACTGCCTCTCATGCCTCCCCAGTGTGAAAGTCCAAGTGGTTCACACTGTGGCAGTGCACTTGTGGGACGGGAAAAAAAAGTCTTGCAAGCAGGATCTTTGAGGTGGTTTGGTAGCCCTGTATATATCGCTCCTACACAACCCCTCCCCATTGGAATGAATGGAGAGCGCTTCCAAAGCGATTCGGAAGCGCCGCAACACGGGCCATTTTAACCCCCTCTTCAGCCGCTAGTGGGTGTTAAAAGTGTCCCACTAGCGGCCGAAAAAGCGGACGGACCCACCACCTCAGTGTGAAAGCACCGAAATGGCCCTTACACACGATCCGAAAATCGACGACAGATCGTCCGACTTTTGTTGCTTAATAGTCAAAAGTAGAAATTGAATAGGTTACTAAAGTCATTAAAATTCTCGCACTACAGAAGAAAAAAAATCAGAAGTGATGTCATGTGTTGTAATGTATTTGAATTGTATTTTCAGGCGACAACCATACTGACTAAACGAAAATTGTACAATCTGGTATCGTAAGAGGAAAATTTTCGTTCTTGTCCAATCTAATAATATCGGATGAACTGTCGTGGTTGACTTTCAAAAGCTCTGTATGGTACGATTCTTCCTCGGATGACAGTTTTCGTACGATATTCTGATCTTGGGTACAGGCCATTAGGCTGGGTTCACACTACTGCAAATTCTGTGCGGGTTTCCCCGCATCTAATTTGAATAGCAGGAGATTGTGACTGGCTCTCTATGGAGCTGGTTTACACATCTCCGCAGCGGCTCCTGTGCGAATTGCACAAGAGTCCTGTGCAACTTTTGGTCCATTTTAGATCCGAATACAGCCCAAATTGTGGTCTGAAATTGGACCTAAAACAGTGAATGGAGACGCACCGGTCCCTTGCTGTGAGACGCTGTGCTCTCTAGGTGCTCTCTATTTTGAAAGGTAAAATTTGATTGCTGCCTATGGCTACAGTGCTGATGTAATAAATCAGCCTGTGTGGATGTAATCTGAACAATCATTGATCTGCTATGTCTCTTAGGAGCTGATCAATACATTTTGTTAATATCAAAAGCACACTAAAATATAGGTCAAGGAAAAGTATGCCCCCATAAAGTTCATCTATACTGCACATTAATGTATGCTTTGTCTGTTCTGTCAAACTGAAGACAGAAAACTGCAACTTTCATATAAGAACACAATCTCATCCACCGTCATCTTGGACAATGCTAGAATTTTAAAGTGAGCCGCCCCCGTGTTAACATCAAACTTGTCATGAGAACTGCCATGGTTCACTGTGGTAGCTCTGACCTACATTGATAACAACACTGAGCTTTTCAGCTTTAATATACCCCAAACACTTAAAAAAGATCATCTAAGGAAATCTAGAAAAAAAAATGACAACTGGTTAAAAGAAGAAATTATTAACTATTGTTGCTGTGTATCAATAGGGAATTGATTAAATGCGTCAGCTGCAGGATGAATCAAGAATCACTTTATGGTTTTGGTTTACATATTTATTCCAATTCAGTGGTTTTACATTCAGCACATCAACAACTTCTGCTGTGCCAAGATAACAGCTGGATACAATCTGCCTTCTACTTTACAGAACGCACACACAGAATGGCAGATCCAGAAGAAAGTCAATAAAATCTTGCTTTTAACTTGAAAAAGATTCTTTAAACCTGAAGTATAAAATATCTCTCTGGGACATACACAACTTGCGCTATATTCTTTTCTCTTACTTTTGCAAATGATAGAAAAGGCATCCCATGAATCAGTACCGAGATTTACAGCTAGTGCAATAGCAACCTTAGTGCAAATACGTTGTAATGTTTGCCTCTTATGGAGTTATTGAATAGCTGACACAAAGGGTTTTTTACAGGCACAGCTTCTACTCTTTATAACTGGGACTGCATGAAATGATTTGTTCATCATATAAAATATTTGGATGTTGGATTCACAAGTAAAAATGTGCCTTACTCAATCGTTATAGGTGCTGGATACAATTATTTTCTTTGACACACAAGCTTGTTAACTAGTTAAATAACCATATTTCTTCTAGCTTTTATGATACTTGCTCGCAGACCATGCCCTCTCTCTGAAAGCAAATGGATTAGCCAATATTGAAGATTACAGAGTGGGAGGTTGGTGTCAGGAAAGCTTAAGCAGTATGGCATCATTCTGGCTGTATCATGACTTTGCTCTGATTAAGACATGGCACTGTTTAGGTTGGGACATGGCATAGCTCTGACCTTGAATTATTGGACTGGTGATCAAACCATGGTATTAGGCTGTGACATGAAACTAGTTCACTATTGGTATTTGTGGTTATATGGTACAATAATTACTCAGTTACCAAATTCCATACCTACTTTCCATATGAATATTCTTCTCCACCTAGCACAATGAACAATGGGTGGCAACTGCTGACCAGTGTATTCTGACAGCAGAGACTTCCCGCTGTCAGAATACAATGTGTAAAGAAAAAAAATGGTGTGTAGCTAGGGTGACCACATGTCCCGGATTGCCCAGGACAGTCCCGCATTTTGCAGGTCTGTCCCGGGCACATTCATTCCAGGACAATACAGTGTCCCGGAATGAAACTGACACAGCCACCCCTCGGGCCAATCTGATGCCCCACCAATGACAAAAAAGAAAAAATTTCATGGTGCAGTATTTATTGGTGGACCAGCATAAAAACAAACATATAAAACAATTGTACCTATAGCACTTACATAAAAAAAATGCTAATCCAAACAGGCATAATGGCGGCAGGACTTCAAATGCAAAACATCATGTATGAAATAGCAAGCTTGCACTTACATGAAGAGCCGCCAATCTGAAATAGAGTGGCGACCAGGACCTCAGGCGTGGTATAGAAATAAACCTCTACAACTGTTTTGCACACACGCATCACCAGGAGTATTAAAAGTAAAGAATACAATGTGTTAGAAAATAGTTTTTGGACATTTGAGTGGACTTTACAAGTACCAGAAAGGAACACTATGGCCCGGATTCAGGTAGATCGGCGCATCTTTCTGCCGGTGTAGCGCATCTCATATGCGCTACGACAACGTAACACAGAGAGGCAAGCAGAGTATTCACAAAGCACTTGCTCCCTACGTTGCGCCAGCGTAACGTAAATTATTCGGCGTAAGCCCGCCTAATTCAAAGTACGTGGACGGTGGGCGTGATCCATTTAAATGAACCATGACCCCATGCAAATGATGGGCCGAACTAACGGCGCATACGCCATCCCGTAAATGCTTCCCAGTGTGCATGCTCAGTATCATGTCGGAACGAAATGCCTAAGATCACTGAATGTAACCTACGCCCAGCCCTATTCACGTAGTCCTACGTAAACAACGTAAAATACGACGGCTGTTCCGTGGTCCATACCTTTGCATGGGATGCACCTCCTTTAGGTGGAATAACTTTCCGCCAGACGTACGCCTTACGTAAACGGCGTATATTTCTGCGACGGGCGCAAGTATGTTTGTGAATCAGCGTATCTCCCTCATTTGCATATTTGCAATGAGGCGGCCAGCGTAAATATGCGCCCAAGATACGCCGGCGTAGGAAAGTTACATCGGTCGGAGGAAGCCTATTTTCAGGCGTGGCTAGTTCTATGGGCACGGCGCATAGATACGACGGCGCACATTGACACTTACGCAGCGTATCTGTAGATACATCGGCATAAGTGCTAAGTGAATCCGGGCCTATATCTTTTTACAAAAATAAATAGATTTATTTAATGTTACAAAATGAATAAAAATATATAGAATAAAACAAAATAAAAATCGAGCTCTCATTTGTATAACCACAGATATATAAGGTATGTATATATTCCCTGTTACTGCTGAGTGAAATAAGGTCAATGTTTCGCTGTCGCTTCTTCAGGACCTATTTTCATTGACTGCAGGCAAAGGGATTCTGCATGGGAAAGAAAAGAGTATCAAACTTCATCAAACAGATCCATCTAGCTTCCTGCTGTAGGAGCTTCTTCTCAATATTTCCTCCTCTAGGATCCTTTCTAGCACCGTAATTGTATGAAATTGTATCATTGAGGTCTTGTGCTTGTGATGAAGGGCAACATGTCTCTCAATGGGAGTATAGAGTAGGTTTTTAATGATAAAAAAATGTATATGATCATAAATCATTCTTCAGAAGTACCTAAAGGATTTCCCTATGTAGAATGATCCACACCTACATAGAGCAATATAGACAACACTTTTGGTTTGGCAGTTCACAAACAGTTGAATTCTGTGTAACCTGCCATTTGGTAGTGTAAAAGACCCTCCCTCCAGAATCCAGTCACAATATTCGCAGCTCCCACATCTAAATATGCCCTTTAGATCTTCATTTTAATGACCTACATTTTTTGTAAACGATTTGGGGATATTCTTCAATGTATTTTCTCAAGTTTGGATCCGCAATGAGAAGATGCCATGGTTATTGGAGTAGGTAGTAATAATCATGACCGTATCTTTCTGTTTCTTTATTTTCGTATCGAACAATAGTTCTTGTCTATTTTTTAAGCAAGCTTTATTATAGGCTTTTTTAGGGTTGTCTTAGTATAGCCCCTCTGCAAAAGCCTCATTATCGATGTGTGTGTGGATGGAGAAATCTATTGCTTGCTTAATTATTGGGATGCAAACTTTTACTTGCCTAATGCTTGGAAAAGTGGATTAATGCTGCTGGAACACAGAAGGTTTTTTTTTTATGTGTTTTATATTATTATTATTATTATTATTATTATTATTATTATTATTATTATTATTATCATCCAATTTTATGAAGGTGGTATAGGGTACAGAGAATCTTAAAATTATAGGGTATCAGAAAAGAAAAGTATATGGTATCTGAAAATCGAGCTGGCTGCTTCTACACACACCAAAGGATTTCCACAATCACCTTGGGTTATTACAGGGATGAGTCAATTGATAACTGAAGCACCACACCATGATATTCATATCCAGTGAAAGCCAAGGTATTTTAGGGGTTACAGCTCCTTCACTAGAACTTAAGAAATTAAAACAAAAAAATCACTGAACAACTCAGGTGCAATTCACTTCTTTATATTATTACCATTCTAGACAACGGACATAAAGGCAAAGCATAATGATTGTGGTAAAGTGTTGGGTAACTTGTCTTATTCAGTTCTAAACAGGGGGCATACTGTATTTACAAGTTTGTATTTGTACTTAAATTGTGTCCAAAATAAAGAGTTTTACCACCTGAAGATAGTCATGTTACACCCCCTCCCTTTCCTGGTAATCTCTCAGCACTGTGATAGTTTACCTGACAATTACCTTCTCATGCAACACTGTGCCAAAATAAATGTGATATCTTTTGTTTTGAGACAAAAAAATGTTTTTACTATATTAATGGAAAAGGACCAACAATTAGAAAATAAATGATTACTTTCTGCTATAAAAAATAGCAAATACAAATGCTAGGACAGTAAAAAAAAAAACCTCTTTTGGGAAAGAAGACACCACAAGCTGATCTGTTTTTTTTGCCACAATTTTTGGAAATGAAGAAACATGAAAGTGCACTATTACATGGAGCTTAGTAATAGTGCACTAGATCCATTAAAAGTATAGGGCATGCACAGAGAGATCTGGAGGAGAAGTTGTTGATGTACAGGTCACATACAGTAGGAGGATTGATATAAAGGAGTTAATGTACAGACAGGAAAAGGGTTAATATACAGATCAAATGAGAGACAGAATAGAGCTGACACATATTATAGATATAAAATAATGACTGTAGAGGGGGGGTTTTGCAATAATTCTGGAACAGGATGACACCGGTCATAGTTTACAGTTCATACTGGCTGTATTTGGGAAGCTTTCTTCCTATGTGGACTCAGTAGTAGGTTTATTGTTGGTTGTTTTAAAGCCCAACTCCAGAAATTAAAATACAATTTATTTTTTTATCCTGGAGTGGAGCAGGATCCGGTCACAATTTACAGAGCAGACTGCAGAGCCCAGGTGGCAGCACTGGAAAGAGCCTTCAGGAGCCTTCAGGAGTTAAAGGAAAGAAAACTTAACATTGTATGGCCAGTCTTACTGCTGAGTCTGCATACATTGTTTCATTGTCTTAGGCAACGATGAAGGGAATGGCGCTGTACCCCCAAAACGCATTGGCTTTGTAAACAGTCCTTTCTTGGAATAAACCTGTTTCTTTCCATACTAGCTTCACTTATCCCTTTAACCTGTTCCCGACCAGCTCACGCAGATGTACTGCGGCAGAATGGCTCCCCTGGGAGACATCCTGTACGGGTATGTCCTTCTCTTTTTTGGCCACCAGATGCGCGTGGACGGCGGGCACTATTGCCGCTGGCCACACGTGATTGCGTGCACGAGTGCCAGCATAGGGATTTGTGTGTGTAAACACACAAATCCCTGTGCTGTCAGGGAAGAGGAAACATATTGGGGCAGATTCACATACCTACACTGCGCCCGGCGCAGATGTCAGATACGCTACGCCGCTGTAACTTACTTTGACTTGGTTTGAATCCTCAATGAATTTGTGCCATAAGTTACGGCAGCGTAGTGTATCTCTCGCGGCGTAAGGGCGCGGAATTTAAATTGGGCGGGTAGGGGGCGTGTTTCATTTAAATGAAGCGCGTCTCCGTGCCGAACGAACTGTGCATGCCCCGTCCGTCAAAACTTCCAGGGTGCATTGCTCCAAATGACGTCGCAAGGACGTCATTGTTTTCGACGTGTACGTAAATGGCATCCAGCCCCATTCACGGATGACTTACGCAAACGACGTAAAATTTTCAAAATTATTCGTGGGAACGACGGCCATACTTAACATTGAGTACGCCACCAGATAGCAGCTTTAACTATATGCCGGAAAAAGCCGAGCAGAAACGATGTAAAAAAATGCGACGGACGCTCGTACGTTCGTGGATCGTCAGAAATAGCTAATTTGCATACTCAACGCAGATTACGACTGAGCGGACATCAAAAAATTGCATCTAAGATCCGAAGGCGTACGAAGACTTACGCCTGTCGGATCTAACCCAGATGCCATCGTATCTTGTTCTGAGGATTCAAAACAAAGATACGACGCAGGAATTTTGAAATTACGCCGGCGTATCAATAGATACGCCGGCGTACTTTCTTTGTGGATCTACCCCATTGTTTGTTCCTACTAAGTAGGAAAAACGATATGTCTCCTAGTCACTCCCATCCCAACACAGTTAGAACACACTGAGGGAACACACAGTTAGTCCCTTGATTGCCCCCTAGTGTTAACCCCTTCCCTGTCAGTGACATTTACACAGTAATCAGTGCATTTTTATAGCACTGATCGATGTATAATTATTGGTCAATGGCCCCAAAAAAGTGTAAAAAATGTCCGATCTGTCCGGCGCAGCACCGCTAAAAATTGCAGATCACCGCCATTACTAGTAAAAAAAATGCCATAAAAATGCCATAAATTAGATTAGATATTTTTATATTTTACCTGCAACCAAAAGATAATTCCAAACTTTTAATTTTTTCCTCTTTTAAATGGTGCATCAAAAATGAGCAGGCAGAGATAGGAAGGGTGCCTTTTTATAGCTATTATTTTATTTTGTGTCCTACCCATAGTCGTCCTTTAAATGTCCAGTGAAAGATGCATATTATCTGAAAACGGATGAAAAAGGAACATTTCTGTAATTGTCCAAACCACTGCAGGGGCATCCAGCCCCATTATTCTACTTTAGATGACTCTATTCTGCTAATCTTTACATCATAAGCTCTCACAGGGTCACAAACGTCCACAGACCGACACCAGCTTTTGGCATCCAAGTGTACAAGTGCTTAAATTATTGACTTTTATGCAGAATACAATAGATTTATTTCCCTAACTGCCTCTTTTTTAAAAGATGAATTGCTTAAATATGGATTTCTCGCTAACAGGCTTTCCAAACAATAAAGTCTAATTCAGATAAATGAAGAGGAAATGCAACCTGCAGTTAGCAGGTTAATTCACTGCTTTAATTGTACATGTGCATTAAATCCATTATATAAAAGGCTAGCCTAGTAACATTCACATTAAGCTTATCTGTTGTTACTTGCACAAGTGTCAGTTGGGAAATTAATATTCTGGTCTGGCAGGAATCTTGTATTCCCCCCCCCAATTACAAATGAAAATAAATCAGACTACCTTGGCCTCCTGCATGAATATAAATCCACAAAGAAATAATATACAGTATCAATTTTTCAGCATATCTCTGGCTGTACCTGTGAATTAAATCCCTCTGTAAAAATGAAGGGGGAAACTACCTCCTCAGAAATCTAACAAAGGTACCATCTGTTCCAAAGCTCCCTATAAAATGTTAATCATCAGTGGTGTCATACTGGCATCTAGTGTTAAAAGATGGGAAGCGCATGAGCAATATATATACTTGCCATATAAAGTCTACTCTTTTTTGCAAAACAGAATTGCTTTAATGTAATATAATAAAATATAAGCATCAAAAGATTTGTTTTTCTCTACCTACTTGCCAGCATGAACATCAAATGATGGGGATAAGGTTACATGAAAAGGAATGAATTAAATACAAAACACTTGTGTGTGTGTGTGTGTGTGTGTGTGTGTGTGTGTGTATGTGTGTATATATATATATATATATATATATATATATATATATATATATATATATACTTTTTCTTTTTTTTTCTTAACGCTAATAATTTTGCGTAACACAGCAGCATCCACACATGTAGGTCACCCAACTCCAGAATAACCCTAGTGCTGATGAAGAGCGACAGGAGAGGAGCAAAGAAACAAATCGTAGCAGGCGCCCAACAGTTGTTAGGATGCTGATGGCTGACCCACACAGTGCCTATGGTTGTAATGCTGCCCAATAAAAATCTGTGGCTTTGTGTAACAAAAAAATAAAAGCTTGACCCACCTGCCAGATTGTTGCCAATTTTTGGGCAATTTGGAGCAATTTTTTGGCGTTTTACTACAGCACCCTTTAAGAACCTAACAGGCACTCTGACTGAAAATGTCTGCTCTGCGATCCTGCAGAAGTAATGGAGTAAAATTCCAAGCTATGCAAAACCTGACAAGTAGAGAGCTAATCATAAAATGTTCTTCATGGCAGAGCTGAAGGAGTAGCTGACCATACACCTCAGTGACAGGTGATGCATTGAATATAAACAACATGTCTGTACAATCAAACCTCACAACAAAAATGCTGGATATCAGTAGTTGTGGTTATGGCGATGATTGTGGAAAATCCGTAGTGTGTGTGAGTGAGTGAGTGAGTGAGTGAGTGAGTGAGTGAGAAACTTATATAGCGCAACACATCAGTGGCGTATCTAGGGTATGGCAGCCATGGAAAGTGCCATGGGCGCCATATGAAGAGGGCGCTGTTGAGTGGCTGGGCAGCAAGGCACTTACCAGGGTCTGAGGGTCTCTTCTTCCCTCCTCCCGAGCATAGGCAGGATCTCCTTTTCAGCACCTTTGCTAATGGACAATGGCAGCGCTATCTCTGCTGCGTTCAGCCACAGCCCTCCCCTGTTCTCCCAGGCTCTCCCATTCCATCTGGTCGGGATGGCAGCACACAAAGAAGAAGGAGGAACATCAGTTTCTCCCTCTCCTCTGTGAAAACTGAGGCCTTAAATGATGAAGATTTTATCACTTCCAGTATTGGTCCTCCATTTTCATAGCCTTGGAGGGCAGAGGAGGGATCAGGGGCCTAATAAACCCCATATTTCTCCATAAAGAGCATATGTTACTACCCAAGGTATCACAATGGATGATAAATATCACTAGTTTTGTTAGCTGTTTTTTTTGTTAAGGTTATCTGAAAGATGGGTTTCAAATGTTTCGACAGGGGCGCAGTTTCAGTGCTTGCCATAGGCGCTATTTTCACTAGATACGCCTCTGCAACACATGCAAACTGAATCGCCTCTGGGCGCTTGGTATCCATTCCCTGGGCCCTCAGAAGAGATGTGTCTTGATCTTTCTCCTGAAGGCCAGGTGGTTTGCCTCCAGCCGGATGCTGGTTGGGTCCTTGGACCGCAAATCTTCGTTCTCCTTTGGACTTGTTTCTGGCTTTGGGTATCTGGAGTAGATTTTGGTTGGTGGATCGCAGAATGCGATTCGTGTTGTGAGCTTTTAGTTTCTCGCATAGATATTGGGGGGCATTTCCCAGAATACACTTATGCGTTAGACCAGGGGTGCCCGACCTTTTGAAGTGCGAGGGTCACTTAAGTGACTTGGTAACTGGTCGCGGGCCACAATCTGCAGAGCGGGCGGATGGCAGGTCCATGTTCGCTCAATATATGCAGAGCAGACACGGACACAGCCGGACACAGCCGGATCAGATTGGAGGTAGGACACAAGTCAGTTTACATCTGCCACTCCTTAGAGGTGAATAGAGGGTTGGGCTGCTTTCACACTGATGTGCTGTGGTTTACCCGCACAGCGGGTGCAACGCAGTGTACCTTTGACTTTTCTGCACTTTGCAATAGACTTCTATTATATTCTGCAGGTTTGGTGCACTTTTCAGAAAGCTCACCAAACTTGCAGGTAATAACAGTGTATGGCTCGGTGCAGGTAACCCGCAGGTGCGCTGCTCTGCATCTGCGGATTAGTTTGAAAGCAGCCCACTACTAACCATTGCAGAACAGATATGCCCATATATACACTGGGATTTTAGTAATAAACTGACCATTAATAACAGTATTTTATTCTATCTCATCCCAGAGCAGGAGGTCGCGGGCCACATCAGAGGTCACTGGTTGGGTACCCCTGCGTTAGACAGAGAGCTTTGAAAGTGATTCTCTTTTATGGGCAACCAATGAAGGGATCTCAACGAAGGTGAGATTGATTTCCATGGTTTTTTCCCAGTCACAAGTCGAGCGGCCGTATTTTGAACGACTTGCAGACGAGTGATTTGGTATTTTGGGAGTCCAAGATAAAGGGCATTTGCATAGTCAAGTCTGGAGTTGATAAGTGTCCCCACCACGACTGCTATGTCTTTTTTTGGGATAAAGGGAGTGAGTCTGCGTAGAAGGCGCAGCAGATGGTGCGATCCGCTGACTACTGACCCTATTTGTGCATCCATTGTCATGTAGGTGTCAAAGATGACCCTGAGACTTTTGACTTTGGTGCTGGGGGTGATGGATTGACCCAGAATGGGTGGGGGCGTCCATGTTGTTGCGGGATGAATCTTTCGATTGGCCTGAAACAGGAGAAGTTCTGTTTTTTGAGCCATTGAGTTTAAGGTAACTGCGAAAATACAGTTGTGTGTCTTCTGCATAAGAGTGATAAAGTAACTTCTGGTTGCTGATGATTTCAAAAAGCGGGCGGAGATAGATATTGAAAAGAAGGCGACAGAGGGGATCCCTGAGGGACTCCGCATGACACCGTGCGTGGCGAGGTGAAAGGACCCAATTTCACTATTTGTGATAGGTTTTCCAATCTTTTGTGAAGATGAAGTTAGGCCAGAATCACTTGCTGCCATGGTTTGTTTCATTGGTAACATTATTTGTGATATGGATGATGAGGCAGGTGGCAGATGGTGATAGCAAATTTCCTATATTCTCCTCCCCAACATTCGCACATATATTTAGTGGTTCCCCAACTTAGAGATGAGCCTTATATAGTATAGTGTGCTGTAATTAGTTACACAGAGTCCCTCTGTAAAGATCTTTTTCCCTGGTCGCTACACAGCTTTGTTTGATGAACTTTTCATTTAGGAGGGACACTGCTGAGCCTATGCCCTCTTCACCAGTCCAGAGTACCTTTGCCACCTCACTCCCAGTAAAATATTGGGGTCCTACTGTGCACTTAGTGCTGACCACATGCATGCACGCGTTAACTCCTTCTCTCCCATACCATGCGGCCAGGCTATGGGTTTCCATAAAGTTGGTTTGGTCCTGGTTACTTTGGGAAACCGACTGCTGAGGAGGGAGCAAGATCGCTGACCCCCTTGCTACCAAAGGACCCATCACCTACACCAGGTACAATGCCTCATGACTGGCTGCAGTGCACCTTGCACTACTTCTGGGTTACCCATAGCAACTGCATTACTCCTCCTGCTTGTCTTGCTAAGAAGACCTTTTGTAGTGCCTTTGCGTCATACCCCACATGTGCTTTACTGACCCTAGTTATTTCATACGTCAGGACCTTCATGCACCACCTTTAAATGACTTTAGACCAAGCTTAAAACAGTTGATGCAACTTTACTTGAACATTTTGAGGTACAGTTCAACATGAACTATCTCAATGGAACATTAAAGGAATTTAAAAAAAATAACAAACATGTTATACTTACCTCCACTGTGCAGCTCGTTTTGCACAGAGTGGCCCCAAACCTGGTCTTCTGGGGTCCCTCGGCGGCTGTCTCGGCTCCCCCCGTAAGGACTCAACACCTTCATGCAAGCGAGCTTGCATGGTGTTAAGTGCTTGCGGGCGCGCACCTGTGAATAAGCTGGCGGCCATAGCCGCTCGCTATATCACTTGGCCCCGCCCCCTGCGTGCCACGTCATTGGATGTGATTGACAGCCGCGCGAGCCAATGGCTGCGCTGCTTTCAATCAACCAATGAATGAGTCGGGAAGACGGCCGTGCAATTTTCGAGAGGTCGGGTAAGTAATCGGGGGGGGGGGGGCACTAATACTCGGATGTTTTTTCACCTTAATGAATAGAATGCATTAAGGTGAAAAAACATTTACCTTTACAACCCCTTTAACTTCATCCATACCAGACCCTTTTCCAGGCATCAAAAATATTACACAATGTAAATCCACCATCAATCACATCAAGGGGTCTGTTATGGATTTTGGGAAGGACTCCAGCTGGTATGTATTTTTTTGTGGAACTCCACATCACTTTTTTTTTGCATGTGTTACCTCCTTAATATCTATACCAGACCCTCATCTACTATAAGGTTCTGGTATTGATGGAAGCAAAGTCAATGAAAAAAGTGTGGATATGTAATTTAGCGGCAATTTAAATGTTATTTTTCTACTTCTTTGTAAATGTCACTTTTGCTTTAGTACATTGTAAATATTGTACAGGTGTGCCATTTCACAGGCAGCTTTGGGGCACCCCCTAAGCATGGTATTTAAAGGAATCTAGCATTTTGAATGGTTCACTTTAACCACTTCCAGACCACCCACTGTATTTATACGTCATTAGTTTGGTGTTAAATACCGGGGTTATGGCAGCAGCTAGCTGTCATATTCCTGGTATTTTTTTATACAGTGAGCGATTCTCTTTCTAATAAAAGTGATCCAGGCACAGGATCACTTTTAGAGGTGGCAATTCAGCCGAATGGGGGAAAGATAGCCCTCACTTGGCTCTATGGCCTTGGAGGAACGGAGCGACATCCAACGTCACTTCAACATTCCTGCAATAATTCTAGCACTAGACCTCCTCTATAACTCCAAACAGGTAACCTGTAAAAAAATGTAAAGTGTCGCCTATGGAGATATTTAAGTACCGTAGTTTGTCACCATTCCACTAGGCAAGCAATTTTAAAGCATTACATGTTATATACTCAGCTATATACTCGGCACAATGTAAAGGGAAAAAATATGTGCGCTATCCAAAAACAAAAATAAGTGTAACAAAGAATGAACCCTGAATGTGAAGACGTCATTACAAAATGCGCATCAGGCGGAGTTGCGCATTACGTCACTTCCGGGTAAGCGCCAGGTGGAACGCAGCTGGAGCGCACGCTGCAATCCCCGGTACAGGCGCCCATTCCTTATACCCGGCCAGCAAGTTTTATGAGCCTGACTGTTCAAACAGTCACAGCCTTTTACTGTTAGTTTTTTTATTTATTTTACTTTTGAGCTGTACTGAGAATACACATTGTTTTAAGTATTTGGCACTTTGTGGCCACAATAAAAATCCTATTTAAGTACTACACTATGGGAGCCGAATCTTTCTCTTTCTAAGGGACTACCATACAAATTGGTGCTGGACAGACCATAACGTGGACTGATCTGATTTGCCGAGGAGAGACCTGGAGCAGTGGAAACTTGGGAAACTTATACTACATGCTGTATACCCCTGGTGGGGATTTGGATCTGGTGAGGGTGGGGACCCTTGTGGGGGAGCACTGGGACCACCGCAAACAGATCATCTATGGTTAGGGAACACCTTCCCTTACTGCAAGACTCTGCATCCTTAAAGTCCTGATTGGAACCAATAGAACTTTTTTTACTAGAGACTACTGTTCCTTTTTATGCGATTTCCCTCATGCGATTTATTGCTTGGATCCTATATAGCCTTGGATTTGAGGCTGTAATTGGATTATATTTCACTTTATATATTTTTTTCTGATTATTAATTTGTTTCTCACTTATATACAGCTTATTGACAATAGGTTGTTATTGTTCAAATAAGATTGTCACTGTGGGTGGGAGCGTGCTGGCAGGTTTGCACACACCTGTCAAGGGTCGATACAGGCTCCCATTAATGTTATCACATTATACATAATTATTTCGTTTACGATTGGTACCTGATGTGGAGGCTTACACATTTATTTTATTTCACCATTGGCATTTGATGTGGAGGTTTACATACTGAATATATTGATATACTTTTATATTGATATACTTATATATTTTATTTAGTTCACCTATTAGTAGTTCACTCTTAATGGATCCCCCAGGTGGGGCCCTCTTCCATTTAAATTGAGTTCCTCCCCTATATAACCCCTCCCAAATGAAGAGTACCTCCATTTTTTCACCAGTGTCTAAGGTGGTTGGTCACGTTGAACATGTGCTAAGAAGAAAAAGCTCTTTTGATGGTCTGTCTATGGAGGCCTAGGAGCTATAACCGGATCCATACCTCGGGCTGATATCAAAAGCTTAAGATGGGTGGTACCCGGGCCTCGTGTAAAGAAGAAACAAAGTTTGCCTGTAATGTCTCTCTGCAGAGGTCTGGGATCTGGGATCCAGATTTTAGTGTACTAATGCAACTGTGGCACGAAAAGTTACTGGCAGAGTCTTCTACAGGTCCAATTATGAGGTTCCTCTAAAGGAACCCTTGGTAAACCTGAAGGTTGGCACAACTTACCCGCCGTGATGGGTGAAAGCTGGAACTACTTATTTAATAGCCTTCCTGCGTCGTGGATTAGGTAAGAGAGGATATATATATATTTTTTATTAATATTATCTTCTGTGAGTAGGATGTCCTTCCTGGTTTTCACCACTGGAGGGAGTAAGTGCATACCTGGTGTATTCTTAAATAGCCATCCAGGACACTCTCAGTGAAGTCCGTCAGTTAAACGCCACTCACCTCCTCTGCTGTAGGCTCTGCCACAAACGCATACAGGGGTCTCCCCATGAAGCCCCCAGTGATCTGCTCTCCCTTTGACTCTTTCTGGGCACCGCCATGATGGCCGGCGCGCGTGCACGCACCGAGAGCACGCTTTATACTGACTATGAGCAGATGGAGAGGGGGGGGCCGTGGTTGCTCGTGCCCGTGCACAGACACGGCGCACCTGCGTGCAGGCGCCAAGAGGCTGATTTAAAGCCCAGCATGCCAGAAGCCTTCTGTAAAGTGGCATGGACACAGAGCTCTGGGCTGTAAGCATCCCTGTGGACTACCAGGCAAACCTAAGACTCCTACTCTGCATCAGGTTGTGCAGTGAGCTGATATTTGTGTATTGTAAGAGTATAGCACAACAGTGATTGCATTTTTTGTGGATAGTACCTTTGCTTTGCAGTAAGGACTATGCCCCTGAGAAGAGGTACAAGGGCTAGTAAAAGAAGGACCAGATAATCCCTGCTTTTTGCTAAGGATTCTGAGCTTGCCTGCAGTTTACCACCCCCCTCTGTCAGTCTGATAGCAGCCTCACAGGATGATCATGTGCCCCTGTCTGGTTTTGCAGCTTCTCGTATGGCAGCTCCTGTATACGTCACTGAGGACGCTTTAAAAGTTGCTTTGGATGGCTTAGAAGGTAGGATTGCTACTATAATAGCAACCTCCTTGAAAGATAGCAGAAAACGGGGTAGATCCCCTTCATCTGCTCTGGCTCTCTCATCAGATGAGCATTCTAATGCCTCGTACACACCATCGGTTTTCCCAACGGTCAAAAGACTGCCGGGAAAACCGAGACGCTGCTCAGTCACCTTTCCCCTGTACACACGGCTGGTTTTCCCGACAGGAAAACTGACACGATATCTTTGGTCAGAAAAACCAGCCGTGTGTATGCTCCCTCGCAGTGTTTCCCCATAGGAAAACTGCAAGAAAAAAAAACACTGTAATTCACGATGGGAAAAAATAAAAGTTCTAAGTTCAAATTTTTTTCACCGCAGTTTTCCTGTCGGGAAAAATGCTATGAAGCATACACACGAACGGTTTTCCCGGCCAAAAGAAAACATGGCAGTTTTCCAGACGGAAAAACCAATGGTGTGTACGAGGCATGAGGGTAAAAAATCCCTCTCTGGAGATGAGGATCAGTTGCAGTCTGAGGACTTAGAGGATGAGAGGATTCCTGCTACCTCTCAGTCGCTAAAGATGCAGGTGCAATATTATGCAGAGATGGGGCATGACACTTACAAATTGCCTCCTGTTGAAGGTTCTATGTCCTCTGCTTCCTCTTTGGGATCCCGGAAATCCCCACAGGCTGCATGCTCCTTTCCAGTTCATCCCTTGCTGGATAAACTGATGTATGATGACTGGGTTCACCCAGATAAATAGTTTCCTCCTCCTAAGCAGTTTTCCCTCCTTTATCCTATGGAAGAAGGTTTCACTAAGAAATGGGGGTACCTGCTATAGATGCAGCTATTTCTTGTGCAAACAAAAGCCTGACCTGTCCTATAGACAATGCTTAGGGCTTTAAGGATCCAACTGATAAAAATCTGGAATCTTTATTGAAAGCCTACTCCTCTATGGCTGGTGCTGTAGTACAACCTGCAGTTGCAGCAATTGGTGTATGTCAGTTCCTCAAGAAACAAATGAAGCAGATGATTAACTTGCTCCCTACAGAGGAGATTGTGGTTTATGAGGACCTTCCTAAGGCCTTGTGTTTTGCGATTGATGCGATTTTGGACTCCTACAGGTACACATGCGCAGGTCCCTTTGTTTAAAACATTGGGAGGCCGGGTGTGGCCTGGACGGAGACCAAGATGGCAGCTTAAGCCGTGTGCTCCTGCGACCCGGGGACCGAATCCTGCCTATCTGGGGAGCCTACACTCCGATTCTTAACATGAATAGATCTACCCGAAGCTCGTCTACATCCCGAGCAATCGGCGACTCCGACACACAGGCCCAAACCCTAAGCCCGCTTAGTTTGGAGCACGACACGCCGCCACTAGAATCTGTCGCCAGCGCGGGGCGAGCTCATCCACCCAGCTTGTTTGATCTGGAAACAATGACTGCTGACATCAAAAATGCTGTTACAGCAGCGGTGGCAGACCTCAAGGCGGAAATCCGTACGGTTGCACACCGAAGTGACGAGGTGGAACAAACCACCCAGACGCACGCTGCCGCCAATCCGACAAGTTCAGACTACCTATGACTTCCAACTCTCCCACCTCCTAGACCTCCATAGGCACGTTGAGGACCTCGACAATTCACTAAAGGAGGAAATTCTCCGCAAGGCAAGGGACAGAGGTCGAATCCTCTATAATGGCGCAGAAATAAAACTTTTCCAGGACTTGTCCCAGATAACACTCCAGAACAGGCATGCTCTGCGCCCTCTGTTGGAAGCTTTGCGTGCCATCAACATACAGTATCGTTGAAAATTCCCCTTTGGTCTGTCGGCATCCGCTAGAGGGCGCACCACCCTTCTTCGCACACCAGAAGACCTGCATAATTTCTGTGAGCAACTCGATCTTCCACTCGTCGACCTTCCAGATTGGTATGCCTTCTACTTCCTCTCTGAACCCTGGCTTCCGGTCTCCCTTAATCCATCATCGAAGGCTCAACGTCACAGATCCCGCAGACACAGAGCCGGTCCGGCTTCTCCAGGTAACCATGCTTTTCACCGTGATCTATACCAACGCAGCCCAGGTTCCCCCTCCACGCCTACCAGGGGAAGTAGATGCTTAACACCCTTTGCTCCATTCCTGCCTTGGACTGCCGCTTGTGATTGTCGGACCTCACTCTTGATTCCTTTTCTCCCCAGTCCTCTGTGGCTCTCTCCTTTTCTGGATTTCTTGCCCCCACAGGTCTAGCCTACATTCTGCCTTCAGCGATCCTCCTTGGAACTGGTTCCTGAGCATCGTCTCTGCCGGGTGTCTTTTTCCTCCCCTGCATCAGTTTTCACAGACTTGTGGCTTGCTATTTACATGAGGTCAAGTAGCTCCGGTGGGAGGTAATGGCTTTGGGGACACATCTGCTCCCTTGGAGCTACTGTGCCCCATCATCTTGCTTTCTGAACATTTTCGTCAGGACCTGCTGAACTGTTGACCCTTGCCCCCCTCCCCCGGGTTATCTCCCTGGGGGAGAGAGCTGTGTTGTGGGGGGTGTTTTTTTTCTTTTTCTGTTTTTTTAAAAACATGCTCCTTTTTGTTTGGGGCCTCACACTTACTCACCTCTTGCCCAGAGGTACTCCTACTATAGTAGCAGAATTTGTGGTTTATTTAGGATCATGTCACTGCCTATTTTGAAATTGTTTTCACACTGTTGATAGCATTGCGATTGTTTTTGTCCCGCACTTCTCTGCCACGGGCTGCTGTGTTTAATGGGGGCTCTTGGCAGACCCGTGTTGCCTGCCATGAGTGATGTGTTTATGTTTTTTTATATATTTTTATATTTTCTTCTGGATCATTTTTTTTTTGTGTTTTTATTGCACATCTACCTATCCTAAGCTCAGAATATTTAATCTTTGTAAGGTTACGCTACTGTTTTCTTTGATTCTGTATTTGTATTTTTGCCGACAGGGTGGGCCATTTTGAACACCCGGAATGTTTGTTTGGGTTTATCACAGGTGTTAGGAGTTGCTCCCCGGTATTGACAAGGTTGAGGAGTTTGCTCCCTTGCGTATATACTCACTAACCCACGCTCTACTCCTCTACTATGGGTTTTCAAATGCTCGCTTTCAAATGCCTGTTTGGTTTAATCTTACTCCTATGCTTCCTAAGGCGGCTCACAATTTGCTATTACATTCTGATGTCATTATTGGCGGTCCCTGTCAGGATAGTTTGGCCTGTTTGAGTATTGTTTCCCGCCCTTTGGGTGGGAGTTATTGTTCTTGGGTTACCCTGTTCATTTGCTCCTCATCACCAGTATCACATATTATGGCCTTATACTCTGGTCCTTCTGCAGCAGTGAAAGTCAATGGCCACCTGTCGGGCGCCTTCCCCATCAGCAACGGTACACGCCAGGGCTGCCCACTCTCACCCCTGATTTACATTTTGTCCCTGGAACTCTTTCTTAATAGGCTGAGAAGCAATCCAAATATACAGGGGATCTCCACGAAGGGGAGAGAATTCAAGGTTGCAGCGTTTGCGGACGACATTCTACTCTCTTTAAAGTCGCCTTGTATCTCCCTGCCAAGTCTCCTCAAGGATATTGAATTCTTTGGCACCTTATCGAACCTCAAAATCAACCACTCAAAATCACAGGCACTGAATGTCTCCCTTCCCTCTCAGGAAGTGACTTATTGCCAAGAGTCATTCCCATTCCGTTGGGAAAAGGTTTCACTGACCTATCTGGGCATTCGAATTCCCGTCCGCCTGTCAGACTTATTTCTGAGAAATTTTCAACCTGCCTTGCTTGGGGTTCACAAGAACCTTAAGGACTGGAGGGGTCTGAATGTCTCCTGGTTTGGTCGTTCGGCCCTGATTAAAATGATCATTTTGCCCCGCTTGCTTTATCTAATGCAATCTATCCCTATTGCTTTACTGCCAGGTTTCTTCACTTCATACCGGAAGGCCTGTTCCGAATTTCTGTGGAAGGACTCTCCCCTTCAAATTAAATATGCTCGCCTTACTTTACCTGAATCTAGAGGGGGAATCGGTCTACCGGACCTCCATAAGTACCACAGTGCTTGTCACCTTACAAGGATAGCAGACTGGAACATTCATGCCTTCAAAAAAGCTTGGATTTTCCTCCTTCTCGTCTGGACCCTTGCACCTTACCCCGTGGCTGCCTCCAAAGCACTGGCCTCAAACCCTCCTGACGCACCCTCTTATCGCTCCCTCTCTCCTGACCTTTAAGAAGGCCTCCCTCCAAGGGAAACTCGCCCCCCTCCCAAGCCCTCTGATTACTTTAAAGTAAACAAAGATGTTCAGGCCCTGGACCTTCCTATGATCTTATCTTCAAAGGTTCACCAGAGCCTCAATTTGTGGTTGCTCCCCCAAAATCTGTCAAAAGGAAATTCCTTTACTCCGGTTACCTGGAAATTGGTAACCACAGACGCCAGCCTTCTTGGCTGGGGGGGCAGTTCTGGAAGAGGCATCTGCCCAGGGGAAGTGGTCCGGAGCAGAAAAGCTCCTCCCCATCAACATTCTGGAGATTCAGGCAATTCATCTGGCCCTCAGAGTCTGGTCTTACAGACTGCAGGGTTGGCCTGTTCAGATTCAGTCCGACAATGCTACAGCCATGGCCTATACCAATCACCAAGGAGGCACCAGAAGTCTGGATGCTCCAAGAGAGGTGAATCACATCCTGGCCTGGGCAAAAAAGGCATATTCCTCGCCTGTCTGCGGTCTTCATTCCAGGGGTAGAAAATTGGCAGGCGGATGGTCTCTATGTCCCGACATTTCAGATCATATGTTAGAAATGGGGTACCCCAGAGGTGGACCTGTTGGCTTCCAAGTTCAACACAAAACTGGACAACTTTGTGTCAAGAACAAGAGATCCTTGTGCTCAAGGGTCGGATGCCCTGACAATTTCAGGAGCCCCTGTGTAACGGAATGACCCGTGACACCCAGAGACTTTTGAAGGATGGGGGGTACTCCTGTGCCAACGTCACTAATGACTCTTGGGTCTAGGGTCACCCTCTGCCCCTTTTGGACATTGGGTGACTGATAAATGATAATTCATGTTTTGCAGGATATCTTGGAATATTACAGTTTGGTTAATGCTGTCCACAACAGGTCAATAGGATGTCTCCTTCAATGCTTAACCTAGGCTGTTGAGATGCTAATGAAGTCTGTAAAGGTCAGATGTCTAGCTTTTAGGTGTTAATTCAGCCTGGCTTCTAAGACCTTTCATTATGTATGTTAATAACACTGTTTTGTGTGAAAAGTATAATATGTGGAATGTGACTTGTCTAGCTGTATGCGGAGACAGGCTGTCTGGATACTGATTAGTAATTAGGTCATGTTAATTATGTCAGACAATATTTTACAACCTTTCTATTGTTTATTAGACATGTGCACACTGAAATATTTTGTTTCGGAATTTCGTTTTCATCCGAAAAATAAATTTAGTTACTCCCAAAATAAAAAATGCATTTGTCCGAAAATCCGAATTAATACAGGTCGAATCTGTCATTGAAGGCTTATGGTGTCTGTCCAATGTTCTAAGAAGATTCAACGGAACAGCTAAACTGTACGACGCCACAATCGTACATTTCCGGTCAAATGTTCTGCCTACAAGCTATAGAAGAATTCTAATGTTGTATGACACTAGTAATAATTATATTTATAAATTATTATTACTAGTCAACCAACATTCAAATTCTTCTATAGCCTATGGGACGAGCATTTGACCGGAAATGTACGATTGCGGCGTCGTACAGTTTAGCTACTTGTCGAATCTTGTTAGAACTTTTGACAGACACCATAAGCCTTCAATGACAGATTCAACGTCTGTATGTTTTTCACTGCTTCGTCAAATCTTTGTCGTTCATGTCGAATGTTCCACCCCAACACTGTCTCTATAATGTCAAATCTTTTCTCTCTGTGTCGAATCTTTCCTCTCTATGTAGAATAATCTTGAACTAATAGAGTTAAGGTTAAAGCGGTAGTTCACCCTCAGTGACATGATTTTACCATCGAGACAGGCATTGTAGCGCGAGCTACAGTATGCCTGTCCCGATTTTTTTACCCCCGTACTCACTGTGTACTCGTACATTATAGATTTCGGCTCCCGCGGGGAATGGGCGTGCCTATGGAGAGGGAGGATGATTGACGGCCGGCCCTGGCACGTCACTCTCCCCGAAGACAGCCGGAGTAGGTCTCGGCTCTTCACGGCGCCTGCGCACAGGCTATACGCAGGCGCCGTGAAGAGCCAAGCCTATTTCGGCTATTTCCGGAGAAGCGTGACGCGCCAGAGTCGGCCGTCAATCATCCTCCGTCTCCATAGGCACGCCCATTCCCCGAGGGGAGTCGGTATCTTCGATGTACGAGTACACGGTGAGTACGGGGATAAAAAAATCAGGACAGGCATACTGTAGCTCGCGCTACAATGCCTGATTTTATGGTAGAAGAAAAAAAAAAATTTTTTTGGGTTTATAGGGTGAACCCCCGCTTTAAGCACATTCGACCACAGGTTCTATAGACACAGATTGCTATTGTCAGCGTCATGTCGAATCTCCTATCTATATCGAACTGTTGTAGCAACGAAAATGAAAATAAAGCATTTTTTACGTTGAATCATTTGGATTTTGCACGTTCATTTTCGTTTGTTAAAATGAAAATACCCGAAATTCGGAAGAAAACTAATGCACATGTCTATTGTTTATAAACAAGTTCATTTCAGGAGGATTTATGTGTTGCTATGGTCACTGTTAGCAGTGCTTTTTGCAGTAATTTTTTTCCTTAGGATAGCACATTACTACTGTGGGATGTGAGTACCCTGATGGGCTGGATGGCGATTGGACAGCAGATGCATTTATCCTTATGCTGCCTTTTATTCCTCTCCAATACTGTTAAACATTTCCCATTCTTTCTGTTTGAGCAAAGGAGAATTTTCCAATTGTCTTAATCTGGATTCTGTTATTGGTTGCTTCAATAGATTTGTGGCAGTTCCTGTTTAGGGCTTCTTTTGCTCTAGTGGGACCACGCAGTCAGTCGTTGCTTCTATGGAAATCTGTGAGGCCCTTTCCGTCTGGTCCCAATGTGTGGTTCATAACCCGGGCTCTATTCTGACAGATCTTTCTGTACCTCATAGACATGTGCATTCGTTTTCGTCCGAATGCATTTTCCTCCAAATTTCAGGTATTTTCGTTATCGTTTAACAAACGATAACGAAAGCACAGAAAACGAAAACCGAAAGATCCGTAATAAAAAATGCTTTATTTAGTTTTCGTTGCGGTCGAATGTGCCTAACCTTAACTCTATTAGTCCAATATTATTCTAAATAAAGAGAAAAGATTCAACATTATAGAGAGAAAAGATTTGATATAGAGAGAAAAGATTTGACATAGAGAGACATAAAGATTCGACTAAGTAGCTAAAAACAACTGTAAAGTATGCCTGTGAAATAGTGCATGTTTCCCGTACTTAAAGTGTAATTTCTGAAGGAAAAAAGTCATTTAAAAATGACTCGCGGCTATAATGAATTGTCGGCTCCCAGCAATTCAGAGAGAATTCATTCATAAAAATAAAAAAAAAGCGTGGGGGTCCCCCCAAATTCAATTACCAGGCCCTTCAGGTCTGGTATGGATAGTAGTATAGGTATTTTCACCCCGGCTTCCAGGTAGTGAATCTCGCGGGAGTGGGCGTTCCTATTCAGAGACTAAGTGATTGACGTATGACAAAGGCTTTACCCCCGGTGTAAAAGGCACATCACCAGTTGCCGAAAAAAGCCAAACGTCGGTGCGCAGGTGCCGTATAGAGCCGACTCGACGTTCGGCTTCTTTCGGAAACTGGTGACGCGCATTATGCACTGGGGGTGAAGCTTTTGTCATACGTCAATCACTTAGTCTCTGAATAGGAACGCCCACTCCCGCGGGATTCACCACCCGGAATCCAGGGGGGGAAATACCTATACAACGGTATGTAAACTGAAAAAAAAAACAACAGCATTCTGTACATGTCGGCAGTATGCTGGATTAAATAGTATATACTTGTTTTTAGGGTGAACCTCCACTTTAAGGGGAACCCCACCGTCAATTAAGAAAAAAATTACGTGGGGTTCCCCCCAAATATTCATTCCAGACCCTTCAGGTCTGGTGTGGATTTTAAGGGGAACTCCACCCCAAATTTAAAAAAAAGAAATGGTGTGGAGTTCCCCCAAAAATCCACACCAGACCCCTTATCCGAATACGCAACCTGGCCGGCCGCAGAAAAGAGGAGGGGACGAGAGAGCGCCCCCCCCCTCCTGAACCGTACCAGGCCACATGTCCTCAACATGGGGAGGATGTCCCCATGTTGATGGGGACAAGGGCCTCATCCCCACAACCCTTGCCCGGTGATTGTGGGGGTCTGCGGGCGGGGAGGCTTATCAGAATCTGGAAGACCCCTTTAACAAAGGGGACCCCCAAATCCTGGCCCCCCCTATTTCCCCCCTATTTTACCATTTCACTAAGGAAGTGTAAATAATTGTAAAAAAACACACATCACAATCCAGCCGTGGTAATCCACTCTCGGTCCCCGCTCCAACGTTGTCAGTATCCAGCGACGGTGATCTCTCCGCCGGGGTCCAGCGATGAGATGTCCATCCAGATCCGGGATCCAGAGCGCAGCACCGCCGGCCGCCTGTCTCCACTGGAGACAGCCCGGCGAATGACGCGGCTGAAGCTAGTGACATTTCTTATATAGGTGAAGCAAGGCCATAGGTCACGTGACCCCGCCCCCCTCTGACGCACGGGGAAGCCTGGGCTTCCCCATTAACGTAGCAGAGGGTGCGTCAGAGGGGGATGGGGTCATGTGACAGGTGGCCCCGCCTCACCTATTTAAGAAATGTCACTGGCTTCAGCCGCGTCATTCGCCGGGCTGTCTCCGGTGGAGACAGGCGGCCGGCGATGCTGCACTCTGGATGGATGGATCTTCTCATCGCTGGACCCCGGCAGAGAGGAGATCACCCATCGCTGGATACCGACAACATTGGAGCGGGGAGCTTCCTTCGTGAAATGGTAGGGGTACAATGTACCCCATTATCAATTCACATAGGGGGGGGCAGGATCTGGGGGTCCCCTTTGTTAAAGGGGTCTTCCAGATTCTGATAAGCCCCCCACCCACAGACCCCCACAACCACTGGGCAAGGGTTCTGGGGCTGAGGCCCTTGTCCCCATCAACATGGGGACATCCTCCCCATGTTGAGGGTATGTGGCCTGGTACAGTTGAGGAGGGGGGAGCTCTCTCGTCCCCCCCTCTTTTCTGTGGCCGGCCAGGTTGCATGCTTGGATAAGGGGTCTGGTGTGGATTTTTGGGGGAACTCCACGCCATTTTTTTTTTTAATTTGGGGTGGCGTTCCCCTCAAAATCCACACCAGACCTGAAGGGTCTGGAATGGATATTTGGGGGGAACCCCATGTCATTTTTTAATTGACGGCGGGGTTCCCCTTAATATTCATACCAGACCTAAAGGGCCTGATAATTGAATTTGGGGGGACCCACACACTTTTTTTTTTTGTAAAGAATGAATTCTCTCTGAATTGCCGGGAGCCGACATTTCATTATAGCCGCAAGTGATTTTTAAATGACTATTTCACTATTTCACACGCATATTTACACCCCCCCTCCTAGTTTTTTTTTTAAAGATTCTGTCGAATCTTTTTTTTTTTTAAAGATTCCTTCGAATCTCCTTTTTTTTTTTTTAAGATTCCGTTGAATCTTCATAGAACATTTGACAGACACCATAAGCCTTCAATGACAGATTTGCCCTTAATTAATTTGGATTTTCGGACGAATGCATTTTTTTTTAGAAAAACAAAATAAATAAAAACTAATTTTGGGAGTTACTAAATACATTTATTTTTCGGACGAAAACTAAATTCTGAAACAAAATATTTCAGTGTGCACATGTCTAGTACTCCAGCACTTAGAACTTCTTCCAAAGCTCTTAGGCCCTGTACACACGATCAGTCCATCCGATGAAGCTGACTGATGGTCTGATGTGCCTACACACCATCAGTTAAAAAAACGATCGTGTCCAACGCGGTGACGTACAACACAACGACGTGCAGAGAAAAATTAAGTTCAATGCTTCCAAGCATGCGTCGACTTGATTCTGAGCATGCGCAGGTTTTTAACCAATGCTTTTGCATACTAACCATCGGTTTTGACCTATCGGTTAGGCGTCCATCGGTTCAATTTTAAAGCAAGTTCTAAAATTTTTGACTGAAGGATAACTGACCGATGGGGCCCACACACGATCGGTTTGGACCAATGAAACGGCCCTTCAGTCCGTTTTCATCGGTTTTGACCGACCGTGTGTATGCGGCCTTACAGTATTGTGTGAACAGTCTTGAGGATTCTCTTGAGCAGATGTCCAGACTTGGCCTTCTGTCTGTTTGACTGCTTAAATACTGGTCTGCTGAACCAACCTGTAAAAAGCAAATAGACAGTATGCCATTTGCAGGTTGAGGTCTCTTTAGCAAACATCCAGGCTTTTATTTAGGAAATTGAAGGTAGAAAGCATACTTTTGTCTAGCAAAAAGAAAGCCTTAGCTCTTGCGAACAAATACTTTTCTTCTGGGTTTAGAAAGAGTTCCTTGTGTTTCTCCCAGATTTCTTCCTCTAAGTCTAATTTTTGCCACAAGCCCTGGGTTCTCAAACCAGCTAAACCCAGTTCTAAGCCCCCCAATCGGTAACAGGCACCCTCACTTCTTCAATTAGGGGACATCTGTCAGCTTTCTCCGATTCCTGGATACAATCCAGGCAGGTAAAACTGTCACGCCAACTTCCTCAGCCTTAATGATGTGGAATAAGGACAGTGGTCCTTCTACTGGAGGATTTTTTCAGAATGTTTTTCACAAGTGGGAGATGCTAAATGTGGAATTATGAACATCCTGGTTCAACAACAAACTGAATGGGTTTGTCACCAACTTCAGAGATCCTCAAGCTATCTCAGCAGACCGCATCTATACATCCAGGTGGACTACTACCTCCAGAATCTGATACCTGTTGGTTTATCCTACCAATAGATGTTTCTATCTATACTTGTGTATATTGTTTAAGTACATCCCCCCTGGATTACTTGCTTACCAGCAACTTATAATGGTGATTTTCTGCGGTTGTCAGTAACTGGATTTTATATTACGGACTTTTTGGCTTGTGACACTTACAGTAGTTACAGCCCTCTGGCAGGGTTGCTTAGACAAATCTGCTGGTTATACTCATATGCTCCCGAAGAAGCGTTCCCCTACGTGTAACATGTAGAGCGAATTTCTCACGGGGGTCATAATTTGACTCAACCACTCCACATCGATATTCCCAACTGGTTGCCGCTACTGTGATTTTCATCATTGCACCATTTGGGTTTATATGATATTTTTTACACTTTGGAGGTGTTATTAGGGTCCATGTGGCAATTCAATAATATAATGCTTTATATGTATACATATGTTCTTAACACTATTTAATTAAAAACTATTTTATATGGTCTACCTGTGTGCCTATAAAGTCATATTTTTCTAGCTCAATGTTTCTCCTATACATTGTCGGAATGTTGGCACACTACTATCTGTGTATCCATAGAGTCACCCTGTGAGGATATACTTTAAGTGCTAGTTCACACCAGATGCAGTTACGTTCAGTTCCATGCGCTTTTTTCTGCACAAAATACATGCACAGTGTTTTCCATGTATTCCAATGGCTCTAGTTCATCAGTACACCATGCAGTCAGTTTCCAGTGCATGTCCTTAGTTTGCTTGTGCTCAGCAAACTGTCTGTGGGCTTTCTTGTGCATCATATTTAGAAGAGGCTTTCTTCTGGGACCACAGCCATGCAGACCAATTTGATGCAGTGTGTGGCATATGGTCCGAGCACTGACAGGCTGACCCCCTCACCCCTTCAACCTTGGCAGCACTCATACATCTGTTTCCCAAAGACAACCTCTGGAAATGCACGGCACTGCAGTTTCAGGGCCTTGGCAATCTTCCTATAGCCTAGGTCATTTTTATGTAGAGCAACAATTCTTTTTTTTTCAGATCCTCAGAGAGTTCTTTACCATGAGGTGCCATGTTAAACTTCCAGTGACCAGTATGAGAGAGTGAGAGCGATAACACCAAATTTAACACACCTGCTCTCCATTCACACCTGAGACCTTGTAACACTAGCGAGTCGTATGACACTGGGGAGGGAAAATGGCTAATTAGGCCCAATTTAGGGGTTTATACATTAATGGCTGTGTGTTGAGTTATTTTGAGGGGACAGCAAATTTACACTGTTAAAAAAGCTGTACATTTACTACTTTACAATGTAGCAAAGTGTAATTTCTTTCGTGTTGTCACATGAAAAGGTATAATAAAATATTTACAAAAAAGGGCGCATGCACGGAGCTCCAGAAATTGCCGCCTGAGCCGAGAGCTTCGCTCCAGTCTAGTGCAGCGGCGGTCATAGCAACCGCCACGGCGACTCTACAGCCCCCAAAATGGACTGACTGACCCCTTTACAGCCCAGGAACCCCCATACACAAAAATCCCCAAATACGAGGGCATTACAGCTGCAATTTGAGCCTGTATCATCAGACGAAAAGTCCAAAATGTCCGCCACAGCACTCTGTCTCAAGCGCTCTCTGCCTCACTGAACACAAGCAGGCTATTCATTCTACAGCACCAATTTTTACCTCAGGATACCAGGCAGGACTCTCGCTAGTACTTACATCTGCTCCAATCTCCTCTGAGCCATTCCCTGGACACTTAGGGCCAGATTCAGAAAGGATTTATGACGGCGTATCTCCAGATACGCCGTCGTAAGTCAGAATGTGAGGCGCCATATCTCAGCGCCTGATTCAAAGAATCAGATACGCCAGAATTTGTCTAAGATAGGACTGACATAAGTCTCTTACGCCGTCGTATCTTAGGTGCATATTTACGCTGGCCGATAGGGGCGCTTCCGTATATTTCCTCGTCGAATATTCAAATGAGCTAGATACGCCGATTCACGAACGTACTTGCGCCCGTCGGATTTAGCTACGCCGTTTACGTAAGGTGTCGGTCCGGCGTAACTTTACCCCTCATAAAGCAGGGGTAAGTCATGTTAAGGTATGGACGTCGGAACGGCATCGTATTTTACGTTGTTTGCGTAAGTCGTACGTGAATGGGGATGGGCGTAGGTTACGTTCACGTCGACTAAGGATTGAGCCGGCGTAACTTAGAGAGAAAATTTGATGTGATACTGCGCATGCGCCATTCGTTAGGCGCGTCATTTACGTGGGGTCACGATTCATTTCCATACAACACGCCCCCTACCAGCCTACATTGAATTACGCGGGCTTACGCCGGCCCATTTACTCTATGCCGCCACAACTTACGGAGCAAGTGCTTTGTGAATACTGCACTTGTCTGTCTAAGTTGCGGCGGCGTAGCGTAAATAGGGTACGCTACGCCCGCACAAAGATGTGCCCAGATACGTGAATCTGGCCCTTAATGTCTGAATATGCCCTTTCTGCCTCAGGACACAATTCCAAACTTTTTCTGTTACCTCAGAAGCCTTTCCCAGCAATGAAGCAAAACAAATGGCGGATTTATTTCAAAAGTTTTCTGACCTTTTAGAGATCTGGCACAAACAGCAGCCAAAATCATTGGAGATCTGAAAGCTGACTTTCAGAATTTGAGATCAAGAATTGATTCAATTGAACAAAAACTGGAAGAAACGGTGGCCTCATCAAATCAAAATATGAAACATATACACACAGTTCAGGAACAACTGGATTATGCCATTGAATTGATGACCTCGAGAACAGATCTCGCAGATACAATATCAGAATCAGGGGGCTCTCTGAAACAGTTCTAGATGTATCATCAGCAGTCCAGGAATTATTCAGAAACTTGCTACCTACTGTACCTTATCCCCGCCTGGAACTTTATAGGGCCCATAGGGCTCTGGGACCCCCAAGGAAAGATGGTAAACCCAGAGACATCATTGTCAAGTCCCACTATTATTCCATAAAAGAAGAGGTAATGAAACAGGCCAGACCCCCCCCCCACCAAGTGTTATATCAAGGCCACACAATACAACTTTTTGCAGATCTCTCCCCTTCTACTATCCAGTGCAGGAGGGCACTGAAACCATTATTATTGGTCTTAACACAAAAATAAATTAAATACAGATGGGCCTTTCCTTTGTGGTCAAATTTTCTGATAAAGGAAGAACTTACTCCTTCTCCAGACTTTTGGAAGGGGAACACCTACTACTACAACTAAAACTAATCTCCCATGACGCAGACATGGACACCGCCCCAGCCAATACTGGTTTGACTAAAAGACCCACTCTGACAAGCCCACAATCCCCAATGTGGAAAAAAGGAAAGACAAAGAAAATCAAGGACACTGGTCCCACCTGAATAAGGACTGTAAGGGGAGTCACTTTCGGGCACAGATTGATCCAGAAAATAATGGACATGCAGAATATGTCTTGGACTGCAGCCCACCTGTCTGTTGCGATGTAAATTAATCTAGGATGGCTTCTGAGGATCTTTCATTGTGGCTTGTGCTAATTGACCCTGTATTGTGTGAAGGTCTATTGATGATAAATGTGTATTGTGAGTTAACAGACAATTCCTACACCTGACCTTTAGGCTATCAGTTGCAGTTAATTAGCTCATGTAAATTATGTCAGAGCTGAAGCAAGAATGTCTACTAAAAGATGTGTATTGGGGTTCGTTAGGAACCATTGTCTGATGTTGTGGGTGAAGTTGGGTCATTGTTCATTTGGTTATTGCAGTATTCTTTTTGTGTATATAAGAGCCTACTTTCTCAATAAAGATTGCCTTTTCTGTTGAACCTCAAACAGAGCTGTGTCTCGTTAATGGGGGAATTCGTATGGGTCGTGTTCACGGGATTGTGGAGTGTCGATAGCTGCCTTGGGTTCGGGAATGGAATATCCTAAACGGCTTTAACCCCTGTCCCATTTGGGGTTGGCTGTAACGGTCACCACCGTTTACGATATTCCCATTCCATCAACCACGACAGCTTATCTGACACTCCACAATCCAGCAGACACGATCCATAATAATTCCCTCAGAGAGACAAGACATACGCTTTGTGTTCTGAGTCAAATGTATGAACAACTGCTTTAATGGTTAGCTCTCTTATATACAGTACAACATGTTACAGTAATCAAAGGAACAAAAAACTCTCCACCCCCAGCATCACACAATTTGGCTTCAATACACCTTTAGATGGGCTAATTACTAAACATTCCAGACAGCCTGTCTCCGCATTAGAGGAGGTAATTACTACAGCTTGACAAGTCACATTCCACACACAAAACAGTATTAGCATACATAATGAAAGGTCTTTCAGGAGCCTCAATTAATATCTCAAAAGCATGTGTCCTCACATTGAATGAAAACACTCCACTGACCTGGTGTGGGTCAGCATGAACCAAACTGTAATATCTCAAGATATCATGTAATATGAATTATCAGTAATGTCCCATCTCATGTAATTTATAATTAATATTTCTCAGTCACCCTATCCCCAAAAGGGGCACAGGATGACCCTAGACCCAAGAATTATTAGTGACGCTGGCACAGGAGTACCCCTCATCCTTCAAAAGTCTCTGGGTGTCATGGGTCATTCTGTTACATCTCTCCCCTTTCGGTGGGAGACTGACACAGGAGGGAACCCCAAACGGGTTGACTCCAAAGTTAGTCAGTAGTTCCAGTCCTCCAATGCTGGTATCCATACCGTACTCCAAATAAATTGCTCCAAACAGAGCATTACTCACCCAGCCAACCTCTGCCTCTCTCAGAGAACATGCCTGCCGCTGGGGAGAGGCCTGGACTGGCCCTTCTCCCTGGAGTCCTTTCAGCCGCTGGAGAGAAGACAGGGTGACTGGGCTCAGTCCATCATGCTGTTGGGGATCTGGGCCAACTGGCCCCCATCCCTGGGGTATACCAGTGGAGACTGAAGTCCCATCCACTGGTGGTAGGTGAAAATCCCCCGGTGCATGCAAAGCAAAGCTGACATCCTGTCTCAGTGCCGCACCATTTTCTGGGGTTGTGTCAGTAAAGACTGAATGACAACACTCCATTGACCTGGTGTGGGTCAGCATGAACCAAACTAATATCTCAAGATATCCTGCAATATGGATTATCAGTAATGTCCCAAAGTTTTGATCGGGCCGTTAAACTAAGACTGGCACACTATGGTCCTAACCCTCCAGCAGAAATCATAGACCTAGTTATAGCTGCTGTGGATGCAACTTGGCTACATCAAAGAGGTTCTGCAGCAGCAGAAGTCACAGCAGCACCAACTGAAAAGGAGAAAGATACATTTTGCTGCTTTTAAAATTTTTATTGAAACTGAAGGGGAGATTGATCGGCAATGTGCCCTACACCGGGTGCCCACAGAGGAATGGGTTACTATTTTGTCTGGGAAATTGTCCGGTCGGGCCAGTGAAGCGTTCAGGGCCATCCCAGACGAGGATATTATGAACTATGGACTGGTAAAAGAAGCACTTTTGGCCAGGTATGCCATCACACCAGAGGCGGTTCCGAGAGACGAGCAAGCAGACTGAAGACTCATATACCGAGTGGGCCGCCTACACCGCACTGCATCCCACTGGGTCGATGGATGCCAAGCAGAATCCGGGGAAGAGGTGCTGCAGGTGTTCCTGCTGGAGCACTTCTTTGACAAACTGTCCCTGGAAGTCAGAGAGTGGGTCCGGGACCGAAAACCTCTCCTTGCCTGAAGCAGCTCTCCTGGCGGACGAATACACAGACGCCCGCAAACTGGATAACCCTGTGGTCAAGACAACAGCTTGGGTGGATTATCGATCGGCGGCACCCCCTCCGGCTATCGCCTACCAACCCCAGTCGTACCGCCCTACAGCACCACCTCCAACGGCCACTTATTCTCAGCAGCCCAGGTTCAACTCCCAGGACTACTCACAACCCATCAGGTGTTTTGGGTGTAAACAGCTAGGGCACAAAAAACTAGACTGTCCGTTGAATCCAGCCAGGCAGTCACAGTCATGGAAACAGCCAGCAAGGGGGAACCCCCGCACATCCATGCCTGCGGCCCACTGCGTTGAAGAGGAAGAACATTGGGGCATCCTGCACGAGGCAGATCCAATACAAGCAGCTAAACAGGACAACACGCAGCAACACAGGCAGACTGTCTGGGTCAATGGAAAGGTAGCCAATGGGCTACGTGATACTGGTGCCACCATGACCCTACTACAGAAGGACCTCATCCCAGAGAGCCAACACACAGGAGACACTGTAGCCGTAAGAGTAGCGGGAGGCACCGTCTTCCGGCTACCCGTGTTCACCTGGATTGGGGGGTTGGTTCGGGACACGTGAATGTGGGGGTGATGAAGGATTTGCCAGCGGATGTACTACTTAAGCCCTGATGTGCCCTGCTAAAGCCAACCCAGTGACCACCTGTGCCCAGACCCGTGCTGCTGGAAACCAATCTCCCCCGACATGTACCTTAGATCAGGCACAATATCACAGTCTAAAATTGGAATGTGACAAGTTGGCCAGTGAGAAATCGGAGATGCAACGACACTACGTCATGTATTATGAGATGTCCCGTGGCTTGAACATTGAAATGCACAAACAGGCTGAAATTGTCAAAAGGTTAAAGGATCACTAAAGGATTTTTTTTTTAGCTAAATAGCTTCCTTACTGCAGTACTGGTTTCATGTCCTTATTGTTTGTTTTTGCTTTGAAGTGGCTGTAATTCTGCTCTGATCTCCACACTTCCTGGTTGTCTTTTTCCTTATAACCATCGTACTGGGAGCTTTTCACTGTAGGTCTAATCTGTCATTACTGTGTGTCTAGAACTTAACAGAACCAATCAGATTCATTTTAAAAACAAAAACACTGCCCTGGATTTGTTTGTTTTTGTTCTGTGTGTCTCTCTAGTTCACAGGAACATGAAAACAGTTTAAAAGTGAAACTAACCTACAGGCACATTATATGATTGATTTTTTATCTATTTGTAATCATTTTTAAAAGGAATCAGTTAACTTTTATGTCTCTATACCCTGTAAACAGTCATTTCAGAAAAAAAAAATCCTTTAGTGACCCTTTAAATGGGATTTGCATCCAGGTTGTGCCTCATCTCTCCCAAGAGCATCAGCAACAAGTTTTGGGAGCCATTGAGAGAGCAAAGCAAGTGACTGTTCCAGAATGCTGATGGGTTGTCCAGGCATTAGAGGAATGGAACTATGGACTAACTTCAACTCGTCTGGGGTCTCCTCCTGTGTTAGTCTCCTGCCGAAAGGGGAGACATGTAACGGGAGTCACTTTTGGGCACAGATTGAGCCAGAAAATAATGGACATGCAGAATATGTCTGCAGCCCACCCCGTCTGTCTGTTGTGATGCAAATGAATCTAGGATGGCTTCTAAGGATCTTTCATTGTGGCTTGTGCTAATTGACCCTGTAATGTGTGAAGGAGTCCTGTGATAAATGCGTATTGTGAGTTAGCAGACAGCCTATAGGTCAGGTGTATGAGTCATCAGCTGTAGTTAATTAGCTCATGCTAATTAGATCAGAGTCAGGATGTCTACTAAAAGATGTGTTTTGGTGCTCATTAGGTAAGCATTGTATGATGTTGTGGGTGGAGTTGGGTCATTGTTCATTTGGTTACTGCAGTATCCTAATTGTATATAAGAGCTGTATTTCTCAATAAAGGGTCTCTATTCCTGTTGAACCTCAAACAGAGCTGTGTGTCTCGTTATTGGGGTTCGTGTGCCTGACTGTGGTGTGTCAGTAGCTGCCTTGTGTTCGGAAATGGAATATCCTAAACGGCTTTAACCCCTGTCCCATTTGAGGTTCCGTTACAGTCACTTTTATTCCTATTACAGGGAATGTAAACATCCCTTGTAATATAAAAAAGCATGACAGGTCCTCTTAAATATGAGATCTGGGGTCAAAAAGACCTCAGATCTCATAATTAGACTAAAATGCAATAAAAAAAAATAGAAAATGTGCCTTTAAGAAGCATGGGCAGAAGTGACGTTTTGACGTCGCTTTCGCCCTGCTATGCTATGGAGATGGGTGGGGGCCATCTTGCCCTCACTCACATTCCAGCCAAGCAGGAGACAGGACCCGATTGCCTCCGCTGCTGCCGACGGCTCCAGTAAGCGGCGGAGGGCGCAGGAGAGCCCTCTCCTGCCGCCGATAACGGTGATCTTGCAGTGAATCCGCTGCGCAGACCACCATTATCGTTTAAAGGACTGGCGCCTGAAGAGATGGATATCTCGGTTGTGACAGCAGCTGCTGCCGTTACCCAGATATCCCTTTTCAAAAATAGGACGTATATAGTCGTGCGCGGGTCCTTAAGTGGTTAATCACTGCTGGGTTTTAGATTTTTTACAAAAAAAGCCCAAAATTTTGAAAAAAAAAAGTTAGTTACAAAATTTTATGACAGAAACAATGTAATTTTTCGCCTTCACTGATGTGGCAGCACTAATAGGCTGAACTAGTGGGCATTGATGAGGTGGCATTTATGGGAACTGATTAGGTGGCACTGAGGAGGCACTAATATGCCGCACTTATGGGCACTGTTAGGTGGCACTGATAGGCACTAATAGGTGGCATTGGTGGGCACTGATTGGCATCGCTAATGGGCACTGATTGCTGACACTATATTGCGATACTGTAATCAGGGCACTTATGATCAGGGCACTGATGATCAGGGCCCTGATTACATTGCTAGATGTCCCCCTGTGTAGAGATGATGCTGATCGGCTCTCCTCTCCACACACTATGTCAGTGTGAGGCGAGAGCCGATTACCGGCATCTCCGTGTTTACATGTGACCGGACACAGCTGATGAAATGGTTAATGAGCCACAGACACGGCTCTTCAGAGATTGGGGTCGCGCCGTGTCCTAGCAACATGGCGCTGTCTGCGATCGGAGCGCAAGAGCGGCCGTTCTGGGAAGCCGCCACATGACATTGTCCTAGAACGAAAGTCGTACCGCCCCACTGTACGAGGCCTAAGAAATCCCCTGAAGAAGTCACGTGGTGTGACGATACGCGTAGGGACTCAGGAGCACTAGAGCCTACACGCCTGACGCAGGGAGACAAGCTCGCCGCTCGTTTGGTTTATGTGCCCGGTGACAGCTGTTATGTGAGTTTTTTATCCCGATTTTATATTAAACATATTTTGTACTGTGGAATTGTGCTATGGTCTTCCTTTTTTCCCACTGCACCTGCATCCACTGAGGGAGATATCCAGCCCTAGTGTCTGCCCATCGGGTGAAGGAGGAATAGGAAGGAGGAAAGATTGCTACCATCTAGGACCACTCACAAACTCGGTGTTCATCGGAGATAGGCCCACTATTCATGGCCTCTATGTGAGTGCATGTCTATGTGATCCATGTTCTTCATCTCAGTGTCCTCACAATACTGTGCCATGATTTCTTTGATGTTTCTTACATGTCCATCTGCTGCTGAGTTCTTCAATTATCTCTAAGTGTTGCTGCATCCACCTGTGTCTACCACTTTGGAGCTTATTAGGCTATCCGTGCTATAGCCTGGAGGTGAGCAGTTAGAAATCACCAGAGGTGTTTGCACTGAAGTTTCCTTGTTTCAGCACGGATTTTATTGGACTTTCGTGGATTTTATTTTCTGGGAGCACTGTCTAGAGACTCTATATACACTTTAAGACTTTATATACTTATATACACTGTCATATATGTTGTGTATCATTTATTTCACTCATATATAATTTTTTTGCAGCACTTTATGTGTTTGGTTGTTTATGGTCATTTAAAAATATTTGTTTGCCATCTTTTGGTGGTTCACAGTATAGGTTCATTTTATCACTTGCCTGCCTTGTGTATTTTTCTAGCACAGTTCATATTGGTCTGTTGTACACCCGCCCCCCATACCCTTTCACCCTTTGGTTCAGTTATTCACATTGTGTATTTTCCTGCACCATACTCATTCGTATCCATTCACAGCGCGGACACCACCCCCCTTCTTTTTTATTAACAGCTGCATTGGCTTTAGTTTTTTTTTTCCTTTTCTCCTGGCGATCCTACCAGAGAATCTTTTTTTCATCTTCCTTTAACTGACCAAGCTGTCCAGCAAAAGTGGCAGTTAGAGGGTTTAGACAAACCATTTGCTATGGATGGAGGTTCTTGCTATTGTCAGATTGTACTGATTTATGTAAAACCTTTATACCAAAATGGAATAAAACTGTTGCTCCAATTTAGGAGGTATTGAAACATTCTAAACAAAGGGCAATCTGTCTTTCAGACTTTAGGGGGATCAGACTGTGGGAAGCCAAAGAAGAAAATGTCCTGGCTTCACTGGGCGTAAACCATGCCTGATCTTTAAAATTAGGGGAGGAATAGTACCCCATTGTTGATGTCAGTGGAAGGAACAGTGCCCCATCATTGGTGTCAGTGGGAGGAATAGTGTCCCAACATTGGTGTCATTGAGAGGAAGAGTGGTCTGTTGGTGTCACTGAGAGGAACAGTGCCCCATCATTGGTGTTAATTTGCAGAACAAAGCCCTATGGTTGGTGTCATTAGAAGGAATTGTATCCCAACACTGGTTTTAGTGAAAGAGGAATTGTGCCCTACTGTAGGTGTCATTGGAGGGAATAGTGCCACACAATTGGTGTAAGTGTGAGGAATAAAGATTGTCACGCAGCCCCGCCCGACACGTTTCATCCTTATAACTGCTTGCTTTTGGCGTAAATACTGCTTTATGAATTGGTTAGCTAAAATTTTTAATACTGCTATAAATTACGTAGGACTCTAAAGGAAAGATGTGAACGTATTACAGTTTGTGCATGTCCTAACCCTGAAATGTCTGTTTAGCCCAAATCCCAATTCCTAGAGAATGCAGAGTGAGCTTGCAACAATCCTATGTACTAGTCTGTTATATGCTGGAGAAGAATTTTCTGACATGAAGCATGGGTACTCTCACAAGCTAGTAATTTGTACGTGGTGGCTATCTGTGTCTGTTTGACTTGTCTGGTTAGAACTAGTGTTTTCACATAATTTTTTGATGTGCAGATACATTTTCAAGAACACTGCATCCCAGACAGTGACCATTGAAATATACAAAGGCATTTTGACCTTTCATTATTTGAAAGAGTCCATTTGCTCCGGTAAGCATATCTATGTGGCACATGGTGGTGGATGACAACTGTGTCATGTTTTACAAAGGATTATATATTCAAGCTTAAATTAAGGTTTAATTGAATCTTTTGGGCCCGTCACTGATTATTGCATACATTTGTCTTGTTGCACTTTGAGTTTTAATTTCCTTTTAAATTTTTTATTATCAAGCGCTGCACTCGTGTTTATGTATATTTGCACTGGTTGACCTGTCAGCTGCTTTTCATACTCTAATGCCGCGTACACACGATAATTTTTCGACATGAAAAAAACATTGTTTTAAAAAAAATTCATTTAAAATGATCGTGTGTGGGCTTCACATCATTTTTCGGGTTCTGAAAAATGACATGTTTCATTTTTTAAACAACGTTTTAAACAATGTCGTTTTTCGGGTTGTAAAAAAATGATCGTGTGTGGGCTAAAACGATGTTAAAAACCCACGCATGCTCAGAAGCAAGTTATGAGACGGGAGCACTCGTTCTGGTAAAACTACCATTCGTAATAGTGTAAGCACATTCATCACGCTGTAACAGACAGAAAAGCGCGAATAGTCTTTTACTAACACAGAATCAGCTAAAGCAGCCCCAAGGGTGGCGTTATCCGTATGGAACTTCCTTTATAAAGCCGTTGTACGTCACCGCGCTTTGCTAGAGCATTTTTTTTTAAAACAATGGTGTGTGGGTAATGTCGTTTTAATGATGAAGTTGAAAAAACTGTTTTTTCTACATGCCGAAAAATGATCGTGTGTACGCGGCATAAGTGCGATTCTCCTTGGATATACTGATCCATGTATGGCCGGCTTAAACTGTGATAGACATAACATTGATTAATATATGTAACCTTTTGTCCCCAAACATACATATCTCACACACATTTCAGAAATATACTTTATTTTTTTACTCAACAAACACTTGTTAAAAATACAAGAATGTTCTCACAATTCTGGAGGAAAAAAGTACATTGTACTTGAGTGGGAAGCATCAATGATTTGCTCATGATGTCTACAACTCTGTAACATACAAAACAGTATTTGGGTTAATGCGAAACACACACATGCCATCTGATATTGTACATAACAAAAACATAAACGGGTGGCATCCTGTGGCATTTCTGTCAAGTAGTCTTAGCAAAAAAAAAAAAAAAAATGTCAAACTGATGCATTAACTAGCCCGGGAGTTTAAGAATTTAACATGTGAAAATAAAGTGTACACTGCAAAATTTACAAGGACTCCACCCTGCTGTAAACAAAGGACACAACATGTAAACCTTCTCCTAGCATCCTAATCAAAACAGTGAGGCAATCCCATTCCTCCCTTTAAGCTAAGCAACTCAGAGGACCTCATGTTACTACATGTAAAAAGCATAAACACAGCACGGAGTAAGATGGTGCAAGATGAAGTGGAATGGCCAGGAGACCAAAGAGTAAACTATTAAGAATCTGAGGGTAGAGAGCTGGTTTTGAGAAATGAGGTGTGGCAGATATAGGAAACCGTTGACCAAGGATCCAAGGAGGAGTGGACAGGTGTACAAAAGGTTAGGGTCACAGGTTAAACAAATTACAAATGAGTGGAACAACTGAAGGACAATAGTTGGCGTGAGATGAGAGTGGTAAAGGGTCCAATAGAGAGTTGCCAAAGGATCTGAAGATGAGATCACAGTTGGGGTGAGAAAGTGAAATGACATACAAGACCCTCATGGCAGGAGAAGCACATTTTAGTGGGAAGGTGATGAGTAAACATCTGTGAAGGAGCAGACTTTCTGTGTGGAAGGTGGCTGGCATGTTGCAGATCAGCAGACAATTTGAAGTAACTAAGGAGAGTATATGCAGAAGAGTAAACAGAGGAAAATGTTGGAGGTCTGTCAGGGAGAGGTTGTGGAGGAACATACACAGATTACGGCAGGTGAGAACAATGGAGTGACCAAAACATTTAATATTAAGTGACCAAGTACTTGAGAGATGTGACATGCAGGGGATCACATGTATAAAATGATGGGGCAGAGATTGTGAGAGGTGCAGTGTACTAGAGCATTCAAGAGCACAGTGTACAAGGATTTGAGGAGTTGACCATTTGGACAGGAGAGAGATGAGATCTTTTAAAAAAGCAGACACGAATTTTGGGAGGTGAGGAGTATCAATGAATGGCCTGAAGATGGTACATGGAAGCATTCCATTTCTTATCATAAAGCTTTGAATGGAGGACTACTTGGGAGTATTATGTTGGGAATACTCATTTGGAGAAGTGACCAGAGAGGGCTTGTGAGAAATGAGCTGTGTGTAAGTAGAGAGTAATGTTCTGTAGAGAAGGATTCCAGGTTTTGAAGACATGGCCACAGGTTAGGAGAGGTCAAGTTAACACAGCTGGATGCTGTATTTATTTATGTTATCCATGAAGTAGTCTTAGCTGTAAAAAAATAAAAACCTCAGACTTGTATAACAGTGCAAAAAGCAATGATGTTCAAAAGGGATGTAGCAGCCAAATCATGTCACTGCAAGTCTGACCAATGAAAGTTGTATTGATTACTCCACTTTGCTTACCTGTTATTAAACCATCCCAAATGGGTAAAAAGTGGGCTATTTTAAAAAACACAAGTCTGAACATTTTTAGATTCAGGGATACAAATGCTACAGTCAATATGCAACCGTTTGAAAACATGGTACTAGTAGTAAAGATTTGCAGATTTCCTCTCCGGAACCATAAGATTTCACTTGGTGGCTATATTGAACGCACACTCCCAATTAGAATTCAGCCTGGAAAGAACATGGTGATACAAACAGTTATTCCTTCAGAAAATGGGGGTAAATCTGCAAAAGTTTCTTAAAATCCTTGCAATGAACATAGATTACCCAGCAGAATATTTTGTGGATGTAAATTACAATTAACAGTATACAATCACAGACTTAAAAGACAGTAAGATGGAGAAATATGCTGTAAGGCTTCACAGATTATTTTTTTTTTGTGGGAAAGATACCAAAGAACCATTTGCCTGAAACATGCATAAAAACCCCCACATAACCAGAGCATAATCTTAAACGGTTGCTTAAGAAACAAATGACTAAGCACATCAGAGCAAGGGCCAGTAAAGATTTGGAAGGATAGAAACTTAGGGATTTTAGTCCGATTAGAGGGCCAGTTGACACACCAAATGCAGTTCAGTAAAGAAGCATTCCGTGAGAGTTTCCAGCACCGCAGGTGGAAAAACTGCCCTTGCGATCAAGCATTATATTTTTTTTCTGTGGTCCAGTGCATTTTGCAGCTCATTAAAATGAACGTGCTGTCAAAATACACAGCATGGGATTGCTTGTGTTCCCGTACAATCCCGGTATAAACTGGCCCTGAAAGATAGTTTATGAAATAGTCAAATCATTACTGCTTCATGCTACTCTATGTGTAAAATGTAATATTAATATTTGGGGCCTCATTTAAATGCGGATTCAAAGACTTCAGTACTTGGAAAGTCACAGACCTGGAAGAAGTATGCAGATTAGTTGTACTGATTCCACTATGATTTTCATTATTTGCATGCTTGCTTGAGAGGTCAAGATCTCAAGTAATGAAGCAAAAGACAGCATCTCGTAAAATGAAGTTGGCAAAGGTAAAATGTGGCATGTTGCAAATCACCTGACACAGTTTTGCGGAACAGAGCATAGTAGTATGGCAAGTAGCAGACTGGAGATTAAACAAAGTAAAACTTGGGGGATGTGTGGGAGGGGGAGAGGAGAGGTGAATAGAGGATCACACACAGAATATGGATGGTGATCATAATCAACATTAAAAATAATAGTAAGTGATTAGAGGACTTTAGAAATGTGGTGTGGAATGGGATCCATGTATTAAATGAGAGGGTGCAGCTTGCAAGAGGTGAGGAGTGTACTGGAGAGTGGAAAATCACACTGAACAAGGTTCCAAGAGGAAGCTGTCAGTTGTGGCACACAGACAGGATTAAGAGATTTTGGAGAATGATGATTGTGTGAGGGGAGAAGTGCTACTTGCTAGATCTAGTAAAAAAAATGAAATACTTTGGCCCTAATCATAAACATAGTTCAGGCGAAAAGTGTCAGTTCAATTGATTCAATCAAAAGGAAAATGTGAAATACAAAAGAAATGCCAGGTGAATATCTACCGTGCAATATTTACGCAATAAAATGTAATGGGGCCCCTCGTATATTTTTTTGGAAATATAATTTCTTGTTTTTTTTAAAGCTGTTCTAAAGACGTTTTAGATCAGTGCAGCTTTTGCATGTGTATACACAGATCTTTGAGGGGCAAGCATTCATAGCTTGAAAAAAGCTTAAATGCCAACAATAGTGCAATCATTATTCTACATGGGCAACTGGCAGCAAATGAAGACCACAAGATATGTCCTGTTGCAATCTGTTCAGTGATGGCTATGATGTCTGTACACATCACCAGCTGTGCTCTTGTAGGGGTTAAAGCAACCACTGGCAGCATTACACAAATGCAGCATGACAGCACCTGTGTATGCATTCCCTTTACTGTGCAAAATCTAGCTCAAAATGGGCCTGACAGAGTACCTTAAAAATCAACTTTTAATTAACAGTAAATATATAGCAGTGCTTTGAATTACTGTACGCATTTTATTTTTATGTAGATTAACACATGTGCTTAAGCTCTGCCAAAAGCTGAACTTCGGATGCTGAATCTAAGCACCTTTCTGCCAATAATACAAGGATAAGTGGCACTATTCCAATTGGCAGCAGACTACAACTCTCAACTGGCACATATCAATTTCACTTCCATGCTGCTCAAAGCCTAAAACCCAAACCGATAATTTGAAAAAAGTAATTTGATCAAACTTTAACTTTAACCAGACCTCTGACTTAACCAATTTATTTTATGTTCTTTGTATGGCAAAAAAAAAAAAAAATGTATTATATATATATATATATATATCTATATATATATCTTTCAAAACGCTTAGCATTCTGCCACTGACAACTTTGTTCAGATTGTATATATCTCTTTTTATAACACAGATACAAAACTAAATTTCTTTTAATAAAAGAGCAAAAATAAACAAACATAGAAATCAGTTGAACATACAGAAAAAAAAACACTAAAAAAAAAAAACTAATGGAAGACAGTTTGCCGTGTTTTTTTCTCCACTAAAAATGGCCACAATGATTCTCTAATGCCAACTCTAAATGGTGTCCTCTGTCCAATGCCAAGCCCCTCTAGTTTGGAGCAATCAAGCTGTGGGTTCCATGGTCGAGAAGTTGGGCCAACGGGTTCATCTGTAATCTGAAAAAAGTAAAAAACAAACATTCAGCACCAGTCTGATATGGACAACAAAATATAGGTATTAAATAGAAAATTCTATACTGACACAGCCACATTTTTTGTCCTTCCCCAACATCTGCATTTCCCACTGTACAGTTGAAACAAAGTCTATCATGAGTTTAGAGTGTTTTCCCCTTTAACTACTTACATCTGGTGCATTTTTCCTGTCGGAACAGTTCTGTCCTCTTGTGTCACTACTGTTCAGCATTTGTAGCCTTTTAAAGGCTCCACCTTCACCAGCCAATCTTTAGGAATCCTGCCATTAAAGAAATATGTAGACTGCCACTGATGACCTCTTCCAAAAATGCTGCCTGGCCATCGCGCTGGCCCTCTATCTTCAATACATTAAGTAGTCGGTCTTAGGCCCCATACACACGAGAGAATTTATCCGCGAATACGGTCCAGCGGACCGTTTCCGCGGATAAATCCTCTCGAGGATTTCGGCGTATTTTCATGCGATGGAGTGTACACACCATCGCATTGAAATCCGCGCTGAAATCCTCTGGCGATGACGTGTCGCGCCGCGATAATCACGCGGCGACGTGCGCGACGCTGTCATACAAGGAATTCCACGCATGCGTCGAATCATTACGACGCATGCGGGGGATCCCTTCGGACGGATGGATCCGGTGAGTCTGTACAGACCAGCGGATCCATCCGTTGGGATGGACTCCAGCAGATGGATATGTTCTGCATGTCAGCAAATATTCGATCTGCTGGAATCCATCCCAGGGGAGATATATCCACGGAAACAGATCCGCTGGCGTGTACACACCATAGGATCTATCCGCAGAAACCCATTTGCTGGGATTTATCTGCGGATGGATTCTATGGTGTGTACGGGGGCCTCAAACATTTATGCAGATAAGAACAACTGACTTTCCTTGTCAGCATACTTATTCCAAGTTAGCAACTCAGTATGTACTAAAGCCAGTGGGGTTTATTTACTGAAGCTGGAGAGTGCAAAAATCAGGCTCACTTCTGCATAGAATCCAATTAGCTTCTAACTTCAGCTTGTTCAATTAAAGCGGGAGTTCACCCATAAATGCTGTTTTTACCCTTAGATGGATGCTCATTTAGTCTAGGGGAATCGGCTAGTTGTTTTAAAATCCGAGCATTGCCCTTATCGTTGTAGAGGGCGATCTTCTCCGCCACTTCCGGGTATGGGTCTTCGGGACTGGGCGTTCCTTCTTGATTGACAGTCTTCCGACAGGCTTCCGACGGTCGCATCCATCGCGTCACGAGTAGCCTACTTTCGGAAAATTGTGACGCGATGGATGCGACCGTCGGAAGCCTTTCAAGAAGGAACGCCCAGTCCCGCAGCCCATACCCAGAAGTGGCGGAGAAGACCGCCCTCTACAACGGTAAGTAATGCTCGGATTTTAAAACAACTAGCCGATTTCCCTAGACTAAATGAGCATCCATCTAAGGGTAAAAACAGCATATTACCGATGAACCTCCATTTTAAGCTTTGGCAATAAACCCTGGAAGCAGATTGGTTTCTATGCAGATGCAAGCCTGGTTTTGCACACTCCAGCTTTAGTAAATAAACCCCAGGGTGTCAAAACAAATGTGAAGCAACTAGGATTTCCAGCCTTGGTCTGTTCCTGCGTTTTGGCTAGGCCTTCTGACTTGTACACCCTTAGGCTCCACGTACACTAGCAGCTCCTAAACGTGAGTTTAGGAGCATTTGGCACTTTTTGCTGAGGTTAGAGGAGATTCAAGGAGGTTCAACCTCCTCTAACCACCCTCTCCTGATAGACTTAAGCCAACAGAAACATTGTTTAGTTCCCTGTCTAGTGTTCAGAATAGTATTTTAAAAATATAAAAAAAGGTACTAATGAAAGAAAGAGAACCTGAATTCCCCACATATCTTGGTAAGTGGGAGCAAGAACTGGGGGTAAGACTAAATGAGCACCAGAAGAGGAAAAAATTAAAACTGGCATGTTGTATCTCAAGGGATGTTAAGACGACAGAAATTTGTTTTAAATTCATAGCTAGATGGTATGTAACCCTCATCAGAGCTCAGAGCTTTCGGGCGGAAGCATCCCCTCTATGTTGGAGGGAGTGTAGCTCGCCGAGGACTTTGGCACACCTATGGTGGGAATGTATTAAGATACAGGCCTTCTGGAGGGAGATCAACAAGGCTATTCAGAAAATAACAGGGCAATATATGCAGGTTGAACCCCGGGAATGTTTATTCCATAATACTGTTAAGCCTATAGCAAAATATAGGAGATCCTTAGTACCACACCTGTTAAATGCAGCTTGATACCTAGATACTGGCGAACACCAAAACCCCAAGTGTGAGGGAATGGATACTAGAGATTGACAAGATTTGTTCCATTGAAAGGACTATACATGAAGGGGAGGATCGATATAATGAAACCTGAAAAGAAAATTCTAGATTTCAAAATCGGGGGAAGTACTGGGAAAGTGTGATGCAGGGGACTGAGAATATATAGGAGTATCGTGAGTATGTAAAAGAATAGAAGAAGAGGGGGACATGATAAGACTGAGACTATGGATGGTGTATCTATGTATAAGGGCGGTGTCTGTAACAATGTATTTTTTCTTTGAAAACAAATTAAAATTATTGAATAAAAAAAAAAAAAAAAAAAAAACAACACCTCATGAAATTTTTCTTGCTATTAAAATGATTATCTATGGATAAAGGAGGTTTTGGAAAAAATAAGACCTTTAAAGTGGTTGTTGAGGCTCAATGTTTTATACCTTCAAGCATTCTATGCATGAAGGTAAAAAACATTCTGTGTGCAGCAGCCCCCCCCCCCCCCCCCCCAAATACTTACCAGAGCCCCATCTCGATCCAGCAATGTGCACAAGAACCTCAGCTCCCCGGGCACTCTCCTTACTCATTTTGGCTGAGAGAGCAGCAGGCTCTTTGCAAAAACAATCCAAATCTGTCAGATTGGGAGGGCATCGCCTGTGCACAGCCCTCTTCAGATCTTCAGATCACCCCCACAGATTTTCAAATCCGATTCAGGTCTGGGCTCTGGCTGGGCTATTCCAAACCGTTATCCTTCTGGTGAACCCATTCCTTTGTTAATTTGGATGTATGCTTTGGGTCGTTGTCATGCTGAAATATGAAGTTCCTCTTCATGTCCAGCTTTCTAGCAGAAGCCTGAAGGTTTTGTGCCAATATTGACTGGTATTTGGAACTGTTAATAATTCCCTCCACCTTGACTAAGGCCCCTGTTCCAGCTGAAGAAAACCAGCCCCAAAGCATGATGCTGCACTCCTTTGACCAGTTTTCAGCAGAGAGAGGACTGAAGTCCGCTCTCTGCTGACATCAGGGATATCAGTCCAGGCACTGCATCTTTGCGACAAAGTCTGGATCCACCAGGTGCCTGGACTGACACCCGTCTCAGCCTGAGACGGCCCGCTTTGCCCCCTCCACAGCTTAGCGCTCCAATGAGCGTGGAGGGAGATGAGCAGAGAGCTGAAAAAAATTACTCAAAAAGCAATAATTGAATGGATGGACTTTTGAGGCAAGGCGGGAATATCAAAAATACAAAAAGTTTTATTACAAGAATATACAATATTTTTTTTACATAAACAACTTAAATAAAAAGAAACCATATAGGATATATGATGTAGAAAATATCCTCTGTGCATTGTCTACGCATTTCGCCTTTGGGGCTTCCTCAGGACGAGCAGAAGAAATTTTGTAGTAGGACAAATGTATATCTCATTGTCAAAACGGACGCCGGCCCTCCAAGTTGCCAAACCGCACCCTGAATCGCATAAGCGTATGTCAATCACATTTATTTCGATGAGGTTCCAAAAACTCATGGAAAATGTATCCAAGAGGCACTAGTATTAAGCCAATGAACACTAATACCGGGGGAAGGCAGGAGGGGGTGTAGTAAGGACAAATATATATGTCCCATATACCACAGCCAGGTATATCAGCCTGGATAAACAGAGCCTCAAACAGCCAGCAAACAGTGGAATCCCAGTAAAGGAGATACCCAGAGATAGTACGAACGTCGTGTCCCCCGGGGGATAGCCTGTGCCTGATAGCCTGTCCGTCCGTTTTGACAATGAGATATACATTTGTCCTACTACAAAATTTCTTCTGCTCGTCCTGAGGAAGCCCCAAAGGGGAAACGCATAGACGATGCACAGAGGATATTTTCTACATCATATATCCTATATGGTTTCTTTTTATTTAAGTTGTTTATGTAAAAAAAAAAAAAAATTGTATATTCTTGTAATAAAACTTTTTGTATTTTTGATATTCCCGCCTTGCCTCAAAAGTCCGTCCATTCAATTACTGCTATTTGAGTAATTTTTTTCATGTCTTCGCTATTTACGGATGTTGGCAAATGTGAGTGCTCCCCCCCTCCCCCCTTTTTTTGATTCATGAGCAGAGAGCTGTGACTGACAGTCTGCAGCTTTCTGCTCACAGAGCTCTGATAACGAGTGATCGGTGGGGTTCGATTGCTCGGTTTTCAGTGCAGAGGCGCCAGGGACAGATGCAGCATCGGACCCATGCTGCAGTCACCTAGGCAAGTATGAATCTAAAATAAAAAATAAACCCTAATGCCCCGTACACACGATCGGAAATTCCGACAGCAAAAGTCCGATGTGAGCTTTTGAACGGAAATTTAGACTTTTGCTGTCGGAATTTCCGCCAGCAAAAGATTAAAAGCTGGTTCTCAAATTTTCAGATGGAAAAAATTGCTATCGAAAAATCCGATCGTCTGTAGCAATTCCGACGCGCAAAATTCCGACGCATGCTCGGAAACAATTTGACGCATGCTCTGAAGCATTGAACTTTATTTTCTCGGTGTGTTGCACGTCACCGCATTCTTGATATTAGAAAGTTCAGAGAACTTTTGTGTGACCGTGTGTATGCAAGCCAAGCTTGAGCGGAATTCCGTTGGAAAAACCATCCAAGGTTTTCCCAACGGAAAATCTGATCGTGTGTACGGGGTATTACTTCTCTGTTAAGCATTACTTACAGCTTTGCATACATTTGTTTTGCAAAAATGCACAATTATGAACTTACAATGTGAAGCGCGTTTTGAAAGGTACCAGCGCCCATTTCCAGTTGGATCGCCACGGCACATTCACTGGAGGTTCTTCTCCAACCCCTCCCTGCCTGCAACCCACTGTGACATGTCACAGGGCTCAGAAGGCTGCAGGACCATTTACAAAGTGCAGCATAGCTTGCACACACACAGTGAGCATCCGGCTGTACAGCCACAAGGAATCACAGCCAGGTGCCCACAGTAAGCATGCCAGCGCAACTGTAGCTGTTAACTTTTAATAAACAGCCACTCACCTGTCCCACAATCCAGTGATGGGCTCATCCCACCTGTTCTGACATCTCATCTTCGGCGCAGCCCTCGTAAGTGTGGGCACCTGGCTTTGACAGCTTGTGGCTTCACAGCCAGGTGCCCACTGCGCATACACGAGCCGCGCTGCACATTTTTAATGGTCCCGTAGTCTGTCACGTGTCCGGGTGTGCAGAGACGGAGGAGAAGAGCTTCCACGGGTATCTGTCAATCAGGTACCCGCTTCTCCCCCTCCCCAAAAGTAACATTTCTGAAAGACGGGGGGGGGGGGTCGTTGGCTTAAAGCAGAAAGAACTTCCTCTTCGGGTGGAGCTACGCTTTAATAATAAATATGACCAAGGTGCTGCCACACATCTAAATTTATTGTCATACAGTTTTTATAACTATTGTTGCCATCTACTAGGTTCTTGATATTTGCTGCTTAAATGATGTTCAGGATGGCAGAGCTACGTATTAATGTGTTAAACATGGAGAGCTCCATCTTAGAAAAATCTGAAAATGTTTCTGTTCCAAAAGAGCCAATCTTAATATTGCTGTGAGGAATGTGCAGAGATATTTATATACAAGTTCATTTGCTTCCATTCTGGCATAACAGTAATGTGACCTTGGTAAAAGGTTGATATGTCGACATGAATCTATTCATTTTTTATGCTCGCTTGCCTAAGCTCCGTTCCTGGGAGAACTATGCCAACAGTAACTCATGATAAGACTTGTGCAGTCTTTCAGAGGTTCCGACAGTAATATAAGACTTGAAGGCAACTGTGCGCATTTCATATTTGTTACACATTCAGGGGCTGCTGTATAAGGTAAATAAACAAAGTACCTATATATTAAAAGAGCCGTTAGAAGAGAAGTATCCCCCCCTTTTATACTTACCTAGGTGGATGCAGCATGGGACCAATGCTGCATCTGTCCCCCAGCGTCTCTACACTGAGAACCGAGCAAGCGAACGCCACTGATGGCTCGGTTCTCACAGATCTGAGAGGAGAGCTGCTGCCTGTCAGCAGCTCTCCTCCATGCTCACTGGAGCACTGAGCTGTGGAGGGGTGGGGAGCTGCCTACTCAGGCTCTCACTAGCTCGCTGAGAGTCTGAGACAGGCATCAGTCGAGGTATCTGGCAGATCCAGACCCCAGGGTCGGGATGACGTGGTGTCTGGACTAAGTCCAGTGACATCATCAGAGAGCAGTCTTCAGCCCGCTCTCTGCTGAAAATGGGTCACAGGAGTGCAAAACAAATTGCACTCCTGTGACCCTTAGGAGAAGTCCAGCCAAATGAGCTCAAGCAGGACTTTTTATTTAACACTTTCCACATGCTAAAATGTTCAGTTTCAATGTATGGCCTGTTGGTTTTGCTTGGCAGTAAAATGTGCCCTTTCCCTGCATTGCACCGCTTATTTATTTTGTTACATTACATTCAAGTCTTCACACTGCAGCTGCACTGTATTAATCTGGCGTGCCATCTGATGTGTTGCAAAAAAAATGTAGCATGTCTGCACATCACTGCAGTGTTGTAGTGTGAGTGAGTGCAATGAAACGTAATTAACCGCATATAGTGTGAACGAGTCCTTAGGGCTGGCAAGCCACCTCAGAGGACCAGCAGCAAGCTTGGTCATTGCATAGCATGGCACAGTCATGTGTTTCTGCATGGTAGCATTGCAGAGCGGGTGCTTCAGTGTGCCATTCACTTTGAATGCCAGGATAATGCATGTTACAATAACATGTGTTGTAGAGAACAGGTGTGAATCAGCCCTTCAGTGCAAATGGCCACTGCCCCCACCTATAACTGGCCTTTCGCAGCAAGGAGCACATGGAAGGGTGATGTATTCCAAACAAAACTAAATAAATTCCCAGCTGAACTTGCAGACCAGCCTGTAACCAACCAAAATATCCCATCTCACAGGATGCGTTGAAAACAGGAACTTTGTTTGCACAGATTTGCCAATACATGCATAAGCTGCAGAGCCACTTCATGGCACCCCAGTATTATGTGCAGTCCCAACTCTATACATTTTCAGTTTTTTGACCATTTTCTCTGCAACTTTGACTGATGAATCATTGTTGCTACAAGCATCAGGTCTGAGAAACAGCGAACCGTCTGGGTTTTACATGCACTATATTCTCTAGTTATTATAGGCAACTAGGAAAAAAAAAAAGCATACATTAAAAAAGTGTTTTCAACCATAGCACTTAATGGGTCAGATTTTTTTCAAGCTCAAGTGAAAACTTTTAATTAAATAGTTTAGAAGTGTTGAGTACAAGCGGATCTTTGAATGCACAAACACATTGAGCCTAGAAGGCTACAACAGAATAACGCCAGACTAGGATCACATTTGTCAGCCAAGAACAGCAAAGTAACACTTGGCATTCAGTCACCAAGCCAAGATGCTAAAAGATCCGACAAAAATTGCCTGTTCTGATGCATCACCAAGTCTTCAAATGCAAAATACAGATGAAGGCTTGTTTCAATATTAATCTGTGTTTCAACTGTTCAGACTCGTGAAGTGGTACTGCAGCAGTGTGGACACATTTCAATACCACTATTGCATCATTTGAATACCACGCATACACGTACATTACTATCCATTTATACATACTATGTATTGTAGATAGGTGTATCATATGATAAGTTTCCCATTAAAACGTATATGAAATTTACTTACTGGTCTCAGATGACTGCTGGGAAGATTGAAAGCATCAGCCATAGCACAAGCCATTTCATACTTTGTCATTTGTTCATTCCCTGACCATTGATAAATTCCCTTTATCAGAGAAGGTTCCTGGAAAATAATAAAAAGGAAGTAACATATACAATTTCAAAGAAAAGCATTAAACATGAACCTGTACTGTGCCTCATGCAAAGCGAGACAATAGGAGCACTTAACTGCCAACTTCCTCAGCTGCATATACTTCTATTTCCTTTGTTTAGTTTTCCTGAGCAAGTACTTACAGGTAGGGTGCATGTAGCTTACTCTCCTTCCTCCTATGTGACAGCACTGGTACTTTTCCATTATCTACCCAGACAGCCAGCATTGTCACAGAGGAGGGATAAGAGTTTTTGTAAGTTCCAAGTTTACTTTTCTTTATTTCTAAATAAAATATTATTCAGTTATCAAGTACAAAAGTACAGACAAGAGTGAGGCTCCATGCACACTGGGCTTAAAAAAATGTCTGTTCTTTTTGGAGTAAAAAACGTCCATAAAGAGCATTTTTTGTACAAAGTTTAGACGAGTTTAGGAGAGTTTTACGTTTTTCTGCCAGTGAGCTCCAATCAGAAACGCGAATGAGAAGGTTTTTTTTTTCCTGCCTCTAAACATTGTTCTAAAAAATATGCCTGTATGAACACATAGGATAACATTGAGTTGCTTCTACAGGCAGAACACAAAACTCCTGTAGAAGCAACGTTTTTTATTCCAGTGTGCATGGAGCCTAAAATAAAGAAAGAGAGGGGCTACAACCAGTAGGGGCCCCTAATGTTGGAATGACAGCTTACAGCAGTAGATGTAGAAAACATTTTCTGATGGATTATCAGAGCAGAAAGGGGGAAAAAGAAAGATGGGTAAGTTTGTAAAGCTGAGAAGGTAGCAGTTAATTACCCTGCTGCTTTGCCCTACATAAGCAAAACACAGATCCACTTTAAAAGATTTTTCCTTTCTCAAATCCTGGCTAGCTGCTTATTGTTTACAAGGTTATCAGTGTAATGAAGGACAACTTTCACTACAATAACAGAACAAAGAAACACACACACACACACACACACACACACACACACACACACACACACACACACCAGGAAGGAAGAAAAAGTCCTGGAAGGCCACACACTGTTAAAGGCATCTTTATTGATATCTTGTGTAGCAGATGAAATCCAATACAGTTACTTCATATTACAGAAAAAGCTGCGGACACATTTCACACCATATGAAGGTGACTAATCCTATGATTAAGCGCCTTCATACGGTGTGAAACGCATCAGCAGCTTTTCCTGTTTTCTGTAACATGAAGTAACTGTATTGGATTTCATCTTCTACACAAGACATCAATAAAGATGCCTTTAACGGTGTGTGGCCTTCCAGGACTTTTTCTTCCTTCCTAATTTGTTGCTATACCATAGGAGAGACAGGAGAAGCCGTCGCGTCTCCATTAGATGTGCCTCTAAATCGCAATATTGATGCCATCGAACCTGTAAGTGCATAGTATCTTTGCCTATTAAACTCAACCTTACGGTATTACGCTATGGTCCTCTTTCTTTCTATTTCCTGATCATCGGAGACGATAGGCACCACCTCATACATCTTACAGAGGGTCTAGAGGGAGACCTAAAATCCCCAGGTGCGCTGAGATCACTGTAATGGTGATCACACTGACAGGGTAAGGAGACTACATTACCACATTTGGGTGTCTTCCTGGTGGATGAATTTTCTCTCTATCCTCTATTGGTGTCCATTCGGATTTTCCCTTCAAGGAGTCACCTATCCTGCAAGGACTTATTTTTTAATTATTTTTTCACCTACTCTCCATTTATTTTTCATCATTGTTGGACATTATATTCCACACAGTGGGACTTTTTCTATATTCACTTACCGTATTTAATCGGCGTATAACACGCACCCTAACTTTTAGGCCCTGTACACACGATCGAACATGTCTGCTGAAACTGGTCCGCAGACCAGTTTCAGTGGACAGATCCGACCGTGTGTACAGCCTAGCACAGTGTTTCCCAACTCCAGTCCTCAAGGCACACCAACAGGTCATGTTTTCAGGATTTCCCTCAGATGAAACGGCTGTGGTAATTACCAAGGCAGTGAAACTGATCAAATCACCTGTGCAAAATAATGGAAAGCCTGAAAACATGACCTGTTGCTGTGCCTTCAGGACTAGAGTTGGGAAACACTGGCCTAGCAGACATGTTTCCAGCAGACAAAAGTTTTAAAGCATGCTTTAAAACGTATCTGCTGGAAACCCGTCCGTCCGACATGTCCGCTGGTTAGTACGCTTAACCAGCGGACCGAAATCTCCCGCATGCGCCGAATGGATTCGACGAATGCGTTGGAAGCATTTTACTTCCCGGTTTGTGGACGTGGTGGCGTCAACGTCACCGCGCTGTCTGTCCGCGGGGATTTTGGTTTGATGGTGTGTACAACCATCAGACCAAAATCTCCTAGCAGACATGTCCGATGAAAACGGTCCGCGGACCGTTTTCATCAGACATGTTCGAGCGTGTGTACAGGGTCTAAGTGGAAAGTTTAAGGGAAAAAACTTTCAACAGCCCCCTGCGTATAACATGCAGGCACAGTTTACCCTCTAGTTTCAGGGTAAAAAAGTGAGTGTTATACGCCAATAAATACAGTATTTTTTGTTACATTATTTAATGTATTAGTGTGAGAAGTGTTTCTCATTTCACAATTCAATATTGTTTATGTAGGATCAATTTAATTTAGATCTTTTTCACTTGTTTTTTGAGCGCTGTACTATATTTTACACACTAATTTGTTGCAGAGCCAGCACCTGTAAGTTCCTAAAAGGGTTTGTGCTTTAGAGGTCTGGGGCTTGGCGTGGCAATTCTTCTCTATTACACACACACACTAACCACAAATGTAGGTTTTTACTGGTAAGAAATAGTGAAAGTTATAAGAAATCCATTTCCAGTAATTTTTTATAGCACTATTTTTGTCAGGTATTCAGATATGCAACCCAAGCAATCATATATAATCAACACACAAGCAATATAACAGTCTGATTTTTACATAAATAAAAAACACAGCTTGCCCTAGAATTGTAAACCCTACTCTGCTCCAAGATGACTGCTAGTGCTCACAGGAAGTCCCAGAGACTCCAGGAGATGGATTTAGCATCAGTGAAGAAACATTAGGGTAACTAACTCTTAGCTGCGCAAGTCCATGACAATACTATATAATATAATATTATATATATTATATATATATATATATATATATATATATATATATATATATATATATATATATATATATATATATATATATATATATATATATTTTTTTTTTTATTATCAGGGTTTGACAAATTTGCTTGGAATCTAGGAGCCAGCTAAAAAAGTTAGGAGCCAGAAAACGCGCCCTGTCCTGCCAAGCTCACGCGCAGAAGCGAACACATACCTAAGTAGTGCCCGCACATTTAAACGGTATTTAAAGCACACATGTGAGGTATCGCCGCGATCGTTAGAGCGAGCGCAATAATTCTAGCCCTAGACCTCCTCTGTAACTCAAAACATGCAACCTGTAGAATTTTTTAAACGTCGCCTATGGAGATTTTAAAGGGTAAAAGTTTGACAGCATTCCACGAGCGGACGCAATTTTGAAGCATGACATGTTGGATATCAATTTACTCGGCGTAACATTATCTTTCACAATATAAAAAAAAAATTGGGATAACTTTACTGTAAGACCGCTGCGCAAATACGGTGTGACAGAAAGTATTTCAACGATCGCCATTTTATTCTCTAGGGTGTTAGTATAAAAAAAAATAATAATGTTTGGGGGTTCTAATTAGAGGGAAGGAGATGGCAGTGAAAACTGTGAAATGAAAACTGTGAAAAAAAAAACTTTAAGAACTGCTGTTTTACTTGTAATGCCAACAGCCACCAGCAGATGTCGCCAGGTCACAGATGGAAGCTTGGGCCTTCACAAGGCTGCAAAGCCGCGGCCTGAATTACCGGCCGTTGTTGGGCCCGCCGCGATTGCGCGGCGGGGAAAGTGGGGGCGCACGGAAACACAGGATCATGTGCCTCCGTGGGCCCCCACCTCCCCCGCCGCACGATCGCGGTGGGCCCGCGACAGCCGGTAATTTAGGACGCGGCTTTGTAGGTCGCAAAGCCGTAGCCTTAATTACCGGCGGGCGCCAGGTCACAATTTCTTGTCGCAATTGCGCCTGGATTTTGTCGACCCCTGATTTTATATATATATATATATATATATATATATATATATATATATATATATATATATATATATATATATATATATATATATATATATATATATATACACACACACACACACACACACACACACATACACACACACACATACACACACACACATACACACATACACACAAGTGCAGTTATTTGCTTTCTAAAAGAGCAGATCGCCATTGTTTTCCAACTTCATAAAAAGAAGAAGTGGGGCTAAAGTTCTTTTGGCCATACTTTTCCTGTGGGTCACAGAAGTGCACCTAGTTCAGCACTTCTGTGACCCATACTTTAGACCACTGTCGGATGACGGTCACTCAGCTGGTCCAGGCACTGGAGAGCTCCCGACTGTCTGGATCCACCCTGTTGCCTGAGCAGAAGCTGTCCCAGCCTCTCAGCACACCACTAAGAGCCTGAGCCAGCCAATCTCGCCCCCTCCATAGCCCAGCATTACAGTGAGCTCTGGAGAGCCAGAGCACAGAGCCAGCGAGTGACAGCCACTGGCTTTGCTCAACGAAGACCAAGAAACAAGCAAACAGCAGTGTTTGATTGCTCAATTTTCAGTCTTCGAGGCAGCGGGGGGCCGATGATGCATCCACCTAGGGATGACAGTTTTTATATTTTTTATTCCTGCACCCCTAACAGTGGTATCCCTTAATTTGCACGATGATGATGTTGGCCCCTTTTCTGGAGCAAATAACCATTCAGAATTCCTACACTCATCACATTGCAGCAAGTAAAATGAACCAGTGACATAATAACTCCAGCCTACTGCAGCTGTTCTAAAATCGGAAGACTTGGCTAAATTGAAGTAACCCACTACATCCACAGCACACATATGAACCTCACATGGTGTACTTCTCCAAGGTTGTGCAGTGTAACTTGCTTTCCAGCAATCACTTGTACATTTCCTAGACAGGTCTAAAACTGATAAATGGATTTGAAAAACAATCTTATGTGAAAAAGGTGAAAAGGAAGGTGTTATAGCATTAAAAGCTAGGCAGTTTTAGGATTACGAGACTACACTCAAGAGTGGTAGAAGGGCTGTTGCAGCACAGGAATACCTAGATGAAAAACTGAAGAAGATGCTGGTAAAATTTCTATGCAACCCAAGGCTGTGCGTTAATTTTTTAAGTGTACATTCATAAAAAAGAGTAGAGTTGAAGATTATGATATCAATAAAATAAAACCAAGATCTTGCCTAGGAGTTGCACTTAAAAGGCAGTTTTGATTGACGAGTCATGTGACCAGGATGTCCCACTTCCCCAATTAAAATGAATGGGGTTTAGCTTATTAATTATAATGCAGGATTTATATAGCGCCAACAGTTTGCGCAGCGCTTTACAACATGAGGGCAGACAGTACAGTTACAATACAATTTAATACAGGAAGAAAGCTTACTTCTGATTCTGGAAAATAAACAACTAAATAAATGTGTAAAACACAAAAAAACACAATATAGTTGTTTTATAAATGTGCCAGAGTGTATTTGTAAAGGAGCAAAAGGAACTTAAAGTGTTTAAGGTAAAATAGGATTTTTGTACCGTAAAATCCTTTTCTCTGAAGTTCATGGACAGACACGGCTCAAAATAATCCTCAGGAGAGGACTAGGCAGACATGTTAAATGTCCCCTCACTCTGCAGTCAGCAGCTCAGTTCGTCTGAAAGCAGTACAGACTTAAAAAAAGGAGGGGTGGGTGCTGTTTCCGTCCATGAACTTCAGAGAAAAAGATTTTACGATGAGTACAAACATCCTATTTTCTCTTTCGTTCGTGGATGGACACAGCTCCAAATAATCTTGACAGTAGGGACGTCCCCAAGCAGTGTCAAAAAACGAGGGGTAGGCACGTCAAGCAAACCAACTTCCACCCAAAAACAAACAGTGCTCCTCAACGGAGGAGTTGTAACCTTAAACAGCCGCCTGCAAAACGTTGGTCAAAGCAGGCATCTGCATGTACATCAACCTTGTAAAATTTAGTGAAGGTGTGAACGAACGACCAGGTCGCCGCCTTACACACCTGTAAAACAGACGCTTGATTTCGGAAGGCCCAGGAAGCACCTTTCGCTCTGATTAAATGCGCCGTTACAGGAAAGGGAGGCGCCCGCCCCTGTAGAGCATAGGCCTGAATCACGATCTGTTTAATACACCGAGAAATGGTGGCCGACGAGACCGTCAGACCCTTCTTTGGACCAGTCACCGATACAAACAGCGAGTCTGAACTCCAGAACGGAGCCGTAGCAGAGAGATATACTCGCAGAGCTCGGACAACATCCAAGGAATGTAGAGCAACCTCTTTTGGATGCGACAACCGAGGACACAGGGATAAAAGTACTATGTCCTCATTAAGATGAAAGGCCGAAACAACTTTTGGAAGAAAAGAAGGCTGCAGGCGTAGCACCACCTTATCCTTGTGGAGGATCAAGTAGGGGGACTTGCAAGACAAAGCCTCCAATTCAGAAACCCTCCTGACTGATGTAATGGCCACCTTCTGAGAGTGTCAAAAGGGGGATCTCTCTGATGTTCTCAAAAAGAGGTTTCTGAAGTGCCGAGAGCACCAGATTCATGGGGGTAGGGGTGGCTGAACTGGAGGCGCCACATGTCAAACCCCTTGCACAAACGTTCTCACTAGTGGAGGAGCCGCCAAGGGACGTTGAAAGAAAACAGCCATGGCTGAAATCTGACCCTTTATGGTGCTTAGAGCAAGACTTTGATCCACCCCACGCTGTAAAAACAGCAGGATTCTGGAAACCGAATAAGCCTGTGGGCGCCACTCCATCTCCTCACACATGGAGATGTAGGCCTTCCACGTGCGATGATAGATCTTCCTAGAAGAAGATTTCCGTGCCCTTAGCATGGTGGAAATTACAGAGTCAGACAGACCCCGGTCCCTCAGTACCTGTCAGGAATGCTGGTAGACCAGTACTGTGTGACTGCACAGAGGAGACCCACAATGTATGCGGTGAAGTTAAAAGGTGTTTATTAACAAATAAATGAAGACAACCAGTGCGTAACAAAATAGCATATACAATCAGGGGAAATACCGTATTCATAAACGAAGCCAGGCCGAGGTCATACACAGGGGAAGTCAGCAGATGGGTGAGGATGGGAACACAGCGGATCAGGGAGCGGATGGATGGACAGGCTGCGGGGCAGGAATCCAAGAGGGAACAGGAATCAGGACACAGGGAGGACAAGTCCAGGCAGGATGGATGGACAGGCTGCGGGGCAGGAATCCAAGAGGGAACAGGAATCAGGACACAGGGAGGACAAGTCCAGGCAGGGATCAAGGATCAGGTCCAGAAATCAGGGTCAAATACCAGCTCAGGTCCAGGAGGTATGACGATACCAGGGCGAGGAGTGATTACACACGCCGGGTATTTATAGAGGCGTGCTGATTGCATTCAGGTCACACCTGAACGCAGGAAGGGCTGTGTGCTCCACACTGCTAAGAACGCACCGCTGGTGGACGCCAGTACTGCAGCCCAAGGATAACATAGCAGTAACACCAGCAGGGGGAACCTTCCCTGACAGTACCCCCCCCCAAAGGAGCGGCCTCCGGACGCTCCAACTAGCTGTTGCTGGGGAAAGTCCGTGGTGTCAAGCTGGGCAGCAGATAAAGTCACATCAGGTTGGGCCGGATGAAAGTCCATGACTTTTAACAGGGCAAAGTGCAGCTCAAGCTGGGCAGCGGGTACAAAAATCTTAGGTTGGGCAAAAAGTACATCAAGCTGGGATGCAGATAGGGGCCAATCAAGCTGGGCAGCAGACTCCGGGTCGTCGAGCTGGGCAGCAGGCTCCGGGTCGTCGAGCTGGGCAGCAGGCTCCGGGTCGTCGAGCTGGGAAGCAGGCTCCGGGTCGTCGAGCTGGGAAGCAGGCTCCGGGTCGTCGAGCTGGGAAGCAGGCTCCGGGTCGTCGAGCTGGGAAGCAGGCTCCGGGTCGTCGAGCTGGGAAGCAGGCTCCGGGTCGTCGAGCTGGGAAGCAGGCTCCGGGTCGTCGAGCTGGGAAGCAGGCTCCGGGTCGTCGAGCTGGGCAGCAGCAAACTCCGGGTCGTCGAGCTGGGCAGCAAACTCCGAGTCGTCGAGCTGGGCAGCAGCAAACTCCGGGTCGTCGAGCTGGGCAGCAAACTCCGAGTCGTCGAGCTGGGCAGCAAACTCCGAGTCGTCGAGCTGGGCAGCAAACTCCGGGTCGTCGAGCTGGGCAGCAAACTCCGGGTCGTCGAGCTGGGCAGCAAACTCCGGGTCGTCGAGCTGGGCAGCAAACTCAGGGTCGTCGGGCTGGGCAGCGGGCAGGGACACCTCAGACTGGGCAGCGGACAGGAACTTCACAGACTGGGCAGCGGACAGGAACTTCACAGGCAGGGCGGATGGCACTGAAACAGGCAGGGCAGATGGCACTGAAACAGGCAGGGCAGATGGCACTGAAACAGCAACTTCAGGCTGGCAAACTGGCACAGCAACTTTAGGCTGGCAAACTGGCACAGCAACTTCAGGCTGGCAAACTGGCACAGCAACTTCAGGCTGGCAAACTGGCACAGCAACTTCAGGCTGGCAAACTGGCACAGCAACTTCAGGCTGGCAAACTGGCACAGCAACTTCAGGCTGGCAAACTGGCACAGCAACTTCAGGCTGGCAAACTGGCACAGCAACTTCAGGCTGGCAAACTGGCACAGCAACTTCAGGCTGGCAAACTGGCACAGGCTGGCAAACTGGCACAGGAATGTCAGGCTGGAAAATTGGCACAGAAACATCAGGCTGGCATACAGGATCAGGCTGGCAAACTGGCACAGGAACTTCAGGCTGGCAAACTGGCACAGGAACTTCAGGCTGGCAAACTGGCACAGGAACTTCAGGCTGGCAAACTGGCACAGGAACTTCAGGCTGGCATACAGGATCAGGCTGGCAAACTGGCCGCATAGCAGGTAGAGGTTTGGCAGAATCAGGTTCAGCTGGCATGCAAGCAGACTGGAGCAGGTTGGTTGGTGTGGAGACAGGTTGGGTTACTGGCAGGATCATCTTGGTTGGGAAAAACTTTCGTTTTTTCTTGGGCTTAGCCACAGAAGCTCTGTAGGTAAGGGGTGCAGCAGACTGGAAAGGAGGATTGGGATATGGCAGAGTAGAGGGAACAGTAGCTGGAGGAAGTTTTTGTGGGTTAGTAGGCGGCTGAGAAGAGACAGGTGGGTTGTATACAGGATAGGTACAGGGAGCAGAGACTGGATATTGGTATCTGGTGGGAAGCAGTGTATACTGAGCTTCAACTGGGGTTGCCATTGGTGATGGACAGATGGATCTTTGGGAAGGTGAGTGGTTAATGGCAGGGCTGGAAACAGGTGGATTTGCTGGAATCAGGAGATCTGACCAGGCCTGCAGCACAGGCTGAACAAAAGCAGATTCACACACACCTTGTCTAATCAGAGACTGCACTGAACTAATGCACTCAGACAACGTCTGCTGGGGACAAGAAGAATAATGCTCATCAAAAGAAACTGGATCATCCTCTAATAACCATATCAAGGATTCAACTTGGTCATGACTGAAGGGGGGAGAGAAATCGTCACTGCCATCAGGAATAAATGACAGGGCTGGCTTTACACACAAACGGATTAATGCCTGAACATCATCATAAGACATATAACCATGATCCACCATGGAATGGGCTGATCGGATGGTTTCCATCAGCCGGTCACTTGTCCATCCCTCAAAAACCTGGCGACAATACTCCTCATCCTCCTCTGCCAGCAGAGAAAAGTAAGTGATTTCATTGAAATCCATCTTCAAAAAACGCACCGCAACAGGATGGTTCCTCAATGCAGGCACGTCTGGTCAGGGATGGCCCTGGTATACTGTCAGGAATGCTGGTAGACCAGTACTGTGTGACTGCACAGAGGAGACCCACAATGTATGCGGTGAAGTTAAAAGGTGTTTATTAACAAATAAATGAAGACAACCAGTGCGTAACAAAATAGCATATACAATCAGGGGAAATACCGTATTCATAAACGAAGCCAGGCCGAGGTCATACACAGGGGAAGTCAGCAGATGGGTGAGGATGGGAACACAGCGGATCAGGGAGCGGATGGATGGACAGGCTGCGGGGCAGGAATCCAAGAGGGAACAGGAATCAGGACACAGGGAGGACAAGTCCAGGCAGGATGGATGGACAGGCTGCGGGGCAGGAATCCAAGAGGGAACAGGAATCAGGACACAGGGAGGACAAGTCCAGGCAGGGATCAAGGATCAGGTCCAGAAATCAGGGTCAAATACCAGCTCAGGTCCAGGAGGTATGACGATACCAGGGCGAGGAGTGATTACACACGCCGGGTATTTATAGAGGCGTGCTGATTGCATTCAGGTCACACCTGAACGCAGGAAGGGCTGTGTGCTCCACACTGCTAAGAACGCACCGCTGGTGGACGCCAGTACTGCAGCCCAAGGATAACATAGCAGTAACACCAGCAGGGGGAACCTTCCCTGACAGTACCTGACTTTCAACAGCCATGCCGTTAAAGCCAGCGACTGTAAAGCAGGATGAAGAATAGGACCTTGTGACAGAACGTCTGCCCGCATTGGCAGTCGCCAAGGGACAAGGTCGGCGTACCAAGGAGCAATTAGAATCCCCGGCATCCCCTTGGTCTCCACCCTGCGAAGCAGGGGAGGAAGAAGCCTCAACTGGGGGGGGGGGGGGGGGAGGCATATATCAGCCGATACTGACCCCACGGAGCTACCAATGCATCTGTTGCGTCCGCCCAGGGATCTTTTGACCTGGCCACAAACCTCAATACCTTCAGATTGAGTCGAGAAGCCAGGAGTTCCACGTCTGGCGTGCCCCATCTCCGGCAAAGTAGCTGAAACACATCTGTGTATAGTGACCATTCTCCTTGGTCTAACATCTGGCGACTTGGGTAGTCTGCTTGCCAGTTTTCTACACCCGGAATGTATAAGGCCGACAGAGCCGGCATGCTCCGTTCTGCCCACCGAAGGATGTAAGCGACCTCCAATGCTGCAGCCGAGCTGTTTGTTCCACCTTGGTGGTTGACATACGCCACTGCCGTGGCGTTGTCCGACTGGATCCTGACTGGATGTCCCTGAAGCCTCAGAGACCAAGTGGAGACCAGTCTGATCGCCTCGAAACTCCAACACATTGATTGGTAGACGGGATTCCTCCTGCGTCCATCGACCCTGTGTTGACAGAACACCCCAGACACCCCCCCCAGCCGGTCAGGCTGGCGTCCGTCGTGATCACTGTCCAGTGAAAAGGAGAGAATGACTTCCCGGGTTTGAAGGACCAGAGACCTCAGACACCATACCAGGGAAGCCCTGACTAGTTGACTCACCCGGATTTGACAATCCAGGAACAACAGAGACTTGTCTCATTTGGACAGGATTTCCTTCTGCAAGACACAAGTGTGGAATTGAGCATATGGCAACGCCTTGAAGGTGGACACCATGAGCCCCAGGACTTGCATGCAGAAGCGTAGTGTCAACCACCTGCGAGATGCCAGGAGCTTCACTGCCGACCGAAGAGTTTGCAACTTCTCCAAAGGGAGGTAAACTCTCGCCTCCGAGGAGTCCAGAGTTAGTCGGCACCAACACCGACTTTTGTAGGTATAGTACCCAACCGAACTCCTGAAGAGTCTGACTGGCGATCGCCACATCCTCCTCTAAGTCTGAGCATTTCGCAGGAGGGGAATATAAATCAAGAGACAGGAGGGAAATCAAAGTGAACAAACTACCTCTGAAGGACAACAAATGCCTGTAACCGCTCCAGATTGCTGGATTATGCGATGCGTCTCCCTTCTTCTCTTCACTTTATTGCCATCCTCTGAGTAACCATTCGTTGCAACTGTGAGGCAAGGAGGAATAAGAGGGGACACGCAGGAGGTTTTGCGAGCTCGGCGTTTGTGGAGATATGCCCAATATTTTGTTGATCTGAGTGAGTGCATTATTGTGCGACCCATTTGTGCAATACCATTGGTTTACAGAGTTACGCTATATATCCTTCTGTTGTCTTTACACATGTGATCATCTGGTACTGGGTCCCCTAGCTGCATACAGGCTTTTCGTAGCACCCACTGTGTGTACACCTGAGGATTGTTAGGCTGTTAGAGCAACAGCTGTGAGGTTAGCTGCTAGGAGTCACAAGAGGTGTTTTTCACTGAAGTTTTCTACCTTTCAACACTTGGGCCTGGCTTTGGGATCACCATATAGCAGGGATATGCAATTAGCGGACCTCCAGCTGTTACAAAACTACAAGTCCCATCATGCCTCTGCCTCTGGGTGTCATGCTTGTGGCTGACAGAGTCTTGCTATGCCTCATGGGAATTGTAGTTCTGCAACAGCTGGAGGTCCGCTAATTGCATATCCCTGCCATATAGAGACTCTCTGCTTATTTAATACCACTTTGTGTGTGTTCTATGCCAGTCCTTTGGCTCCTATATATATTGACATTTATTTATTTATATTTGACTCACGTTTGATTCATGATATTTGTTTCACGTATCTATGTTTACTGAAGATTTGATGTATTTGGATCACTCATTGCTTTTAGTGTGATTTACACAGTTTTCTGTGTTTTACACATTTAGAGTGCCTATCAGTCACATTGTCCCCTTCCCTTTGTCACACAGCGCAGACATCACCACTTTTTTCATATGACACTTTTTCTGATTAGGACAGATCACTAGGTGTCTGCAGCAGTGCCCCCTAGCTTAGTTTACCAACAGCGCGGGAGTTCTTCTTGTTTACATTTACTGCCCCCAATAGAGCGTTCCGACGAGCCGGAAAAAGATGAAGGTTTGAGGGGGAAAAAAAAATCTGTTTGGTGGGCAAGAAAGAAACTCTATCTTGTACCCTGATGAAACCACTTTGCAAACCCACTGGTCGGAAAGTAGGGAGGTCCATCGAGCTGCAAACTCGCAAAGACGACCCCCCACCCGAGAGTCGGGTGGGGACAAACCTTCATGCTGTCGCAGATTTGTTCACAGGCTTGTTCTGCTTGCAAATCCAGGGACACTTTTGTCCCTCAGCTGGCCCCTTGCTCACGCTCGATGGCCAGACTGGGGAGACTACAAGGGTCTATATTATCCAGCATGTAACCCTGCCGGCAGTTGATAGTAGATCTTAGGATCAAAAAAACAAAAATATAAAAAGTTCTCCTAGGACCAATGAGCCCCCAGGGATCCAGGTCCTTCTCCTACGATAGGCAGAAAAAAAAAATGGAGCTGCTGACTACAGAGTGAGGGGTTATGACCAGAGGGCCCGTCCCCTGGGCGGTGCTGTTCGGCTTTGCTGTATTACATGTTTTTTGACCATTTAACATGTCTGCCTAGTCCTCTCCTGATAGACGAAATATAACCCTACTGTCAAGATTATTTGGAGCTGTGCCCGTCCATGAAAGAGAAATAATTACATAATAATGCATGTACCATCTAGGTAAAATGTGAAGGAGGGGAATGAAGTATGTTTGATGACCACAAATGGGGAAGGGTGAGGGTTTCCCCCCCACCCCCCTCTCTTGTGTTGTCGTTGCTCTTTTTTTGTATAATGTGAAAATTAAATTAAAATGATACTGCTCCTAAACCACCCCAAAAATGCTGCTTGTAGGACTAATGTCTTGCAAGCGCGCCGTTCCAGTGTGAAAGCACTCGGGCTTTGTCACTGGGGCTGCAGGGTAGGCATTTTTCAGGCGCTATTTGAAGCCCTTTAGCACCTGAAAAACGTCTCCAGTGTAAAAGGGGTCTTAGGGAACAGGATTTATTTTTTTTGGGGGGGGGGGGGGGTTAACACTTTAATATCAATTCTTACCTGCATTTTTTTCTCAGCTATCTGGAAGCAGACACTTGCTACATCCTTGACATAGGTGGGAAATCTCTGTTGCCAGTGGTCCATATTTGCAGATTTGTTGCTGAACTGTACCTTGTCAAACATAATTGTAACTGCACTTTCCTCTAATTTCTCTACATCCCCATATAACACAGGAACTCTGAGCACAGCAGCATCTATTGGACAAGGCAAAAAAAAAAGTGATCAACCACTTTACAGACTTCCTGGAAACATAAGTATGCAATAACTATACATTATAGGTACTGTATAGCAATTAATGACATTACAGAAATCAATACTTTGTGGCAAAAATTTGAAACAAAGACTGACTGGTACTTACTATCGCTGTTCTGCAGGATTACTCGCTCTCCTTCTAGTTTGGTTTTACCATACAGGTTCAGGGGATTTGGCACAGAATCCTCTCTGTAAGGGGGATTTGATCCATCAAAGACATAGTCTGAACTAATGTAGATCAGGAACGCTCCAGATGCAGCTTTGGAATAGAAATAGACAAAAATACATTTACATAAATTGAATGTTTTAAAGGCAGGTTTTTTTTTTTTTATCTTAATGCATCAAGATAAAACGTCTTCCGTATTCAGCATCCCCACTCAGCCCCCTCTACTTACCTGTGTCCCATCTCTATCCAGCGATGTTGTAGTAATGTCTCGGCTGCCCGAGACTCTGCTCCTCATTGGCTGAGACAGCAGCGCTGCACCATTGGCTCCCACTGTTAAATTCAGTCAGCCAATGAGAAGATAAAGGGGTGGGGCAAGGCCGCGACTTCCATGTCTAAATGGATACACAGAGCTGTGACTTCGCTCAGGTGCCTCCATAGCAAGCTGTTTGCAGTGGGGGTACTCAAAAGGAAAGCGTGTCCAGGAGCGCTAAAGAGGGAGCCAAGAAAAGGAGAATCGAGGCTGCAAGTATAACATGTTTTTTTTTAGGTAGAAATAACAAAGGAGGATTTTACAATTACTTTAAGTACTGATGAATTCAGCTTGATTTTAAGATTAGTAATAATATCTATTAATAACACTTGATAAGGAACTTCACTGCAACATGCTTAGGTCACATTGATCGTGAAATATATAAGCAAAGCTTATTTTTACAAACTGTTGGGTTTCTTTAAAGAAGAAAAAGAAAAGTTAACATTTTATCTCAGGCCTTGTTAAAAAATAAGGACTGAAAATTGCTGGCCACAAATGACCTTTCCTGTAAAAGTGATGCTGGGTCCTGCAGCTCCTACTTCCTTACCTCACTTTTGATGCTTAAATAAATGGGCAACCTTACTAACCAACAAGGAGGCACAAAAGGTTTGGAAGAGTTTGAACTGCATACGTTTGTTACATGTTTAGACCAAGGAGGACAAAAAGGTAAATACCTGCTATTTTGGCAAGATTTGCAGATGCCTCCACATTCAGCCTGGTGGCAGACTCAGGTTGGTTCTCAACAATATCTGGTCTTCTTTCTGCTGCACAATGAACAATCACATGTGGCTGCAAATAAAATACACATACAAGAATATATTAGAGACTAGATTTCTGCACATAAGTTACAGTAAATTCAAGAGTTGTTACAAGTTTCATAGAACTAAAAAGGCATCTTCGATCATGTATAATTCATAATAGATATTTTGCACTTGCAAGTTGTTCCAGGGCAGCTTCCGAATCGTGGCCATTCCACCTGCAAACCGCAATGCCATGGTGTGAATGGAGCCTTACGACTTAGCAAAGCCCTCCAGCGTATATAGGACGTACTGTACATTCCCTCAGACAGCGGTTTGGTGAGCACCATCGCTTTGTTGAAGACGGAACATATCAGCACAGTATCCCTCGCCACTTCGCACAGTGCCACCAAAAATCTACCCAGGACCTAGAAGTCTGGGTTGTTGAACAGATACCAAAAAGTCTCCCTGAAGCAGAGAGGTTTCACGGACTCTGTGAGAGGGAGACTTTCTGGATCTATTCTTTAGATACCCTCTCACCTGGAGAGTTAAACGAGGGACTAGAGGTCTCTACCATCTTATAATACATATTTACTATTATACTACCTCAGGTTTTTTTTTCCCTTCCCATTCTAACCATTAGCCTCCGTTTTTCTTCCAGATCACCTTAATATCGTATATAAAATATTTTTTAGGCGGTTGGATGATCTTCTCCACTAGGGTGGTGGGAGTTTTTGGTTCGGTACCTGTAAGTATATTGTCCAGGATACACTTTTTTACGTAAATTTTTATTTTCCTTCCCCTTAAGGCCCCCCCCCCCGGCCTGCTTCCGAGCCAGGCTTGTGGCTGGCACCATGGATTTGTGGCCCCTTTCACTATTTAGGGTATCTTATATGTGCCATACATCATTTCTCTTTGGCAGTCTAATAACCAGATTCAGGTAGCTTTACGCCAGCGTATCAGTAGATATGCCGACGTAACTCTGAATCTACACCGTCCTAAATTTGGCTATAGATCTTTAACCATTTTTAGCCCTTCACAAATACTCTCACCAATTTACTGTATGTGTACACTAGACAGTTTATTATTTACTAAGCTCATGCCCAGTGCCCCTATCAGTTTTTAATATCTACTGATCCCTACATTTCCCCTACACATGACTAGATCATCATGTTGCCATTACCTACAGTCGGGTCCATAAATATTGGGACATCAACACAATTCTAAACTTTGTTGGCTCTATACGCCACCACAATGTATTTGAAATGAAACAAACAAGATGTGCTTTAACTGCAGTCTTTCAGTTTTAATTTGAGGGTATTTACATCCAAATCAGGTGAAGGGTGTAGGAATTAAAACAGTTTGTATATGTGCCTCCCACTTTTTAAAGGGACCAAAAGTAATGGGACAATTGGCTGCTCAGCTGTTCCATGGCCAGGTGTGTGTTATTCCCTCATTATCCCATTTACAAGGAGCAGATAAAAAGGTCCAGAGTTAATTTCAAGTGTGCCATTTGTATTTGGAATCTGTTTCTGTCAACTATCAATATGAGATCCAAATAGCTGTCACTATCAGTGAAACAAGCCATCATTAGGCTGAACAAAAAAAAAACACTATCAGAGAGATAGCAAAAACCATTAAGTGTGGCCAATTCAACTGTTTGGAACATTCTTAAAAAGAAAGAACGCACCGGTGAGTTCAGCAACACCAAAAGACCTGGAAAAAAATTTGGGTGGATGACCAAAGAATTATTTCCCTGGTGAAGAAAACACCCTTCACTACAGTTGGCCAGATCAAGAACACTCTCCAGGAGGTAGGTGTATTGTCAAATTCAACAATCAAGAGAGAAGACTTCACCAGAGTGAATACAGAGGGTTTACTACAAGATGTAAACCATTGGTGAACCTAAAAAAAAAGGAAGGCCAGATTAGAGTTTGCCAAACAACATCTAAAAAAGCCTTCACAGTTCTGGAGCAACATCCTATGGACAGATGAGACCAAAATCAACTTGTACGAGAGTGATGGGATGATAAGAGTATGGAGAAGAAAAGGAACTGCTCATGATCCAAAGCATACCACCTCATCAGTGAAGCATGGTGGTGGTAGTGAATATAGAGAAATGTGGAAAATGGCGCCAATAATAAACAAAATGAAAAATTATCATCAATAAAAAAAATTACAAGTGCAGCTCCAAAAATTAGTGAGTGACTAATACAACTGTGAAAGAAAGATACAAATGGGCGCAAAAAGTGTAAATAATGTCCATATAAACACCAATAAACTATTATAAAAAAATAAATAAATAAAAACGCAGATCCAAAAAACACAGATTCAAAAAAAAGTTCAAATAATTGCAAATGGTAGCGAGATTGCTGCGTTTCAGATTTAAGCTCCAACCACCGTGTTCTCAGAAAATGCAACGTGCATATTAAAGTGCTTCACCCGAAGTGACAATCAAAAATGCGTTCACCAGATTTAAGCGGCCATAATTGACCTTCAGGCATATAAAGATTCTCTCAGGATCCTTCTTAACCGCTTGTTGACCAGCCGCCGCAGTTTTACGTCATCTCGCCGAGCAGCCAATAGAGGCGCGACCCCCGCTCGCCCCTGACACCGGCGGGCGCGATCACCGCCGGGCACCCGCGATCGCTCATTACAGAGCGAGAACCGGAAGCTGTGTGTGTAAAACACACAGCTCCTGGTCCTGTCAGGGGGAGAAATGCCTAATTGTCTGTTCATACAATGTATGAACAGCGATCAGTCATTTCCCCAAGTCAGTCCACCCCCCCCCTTCAGTTAGAACACACCCAGGAAACATACTTAACCCCTTCCTTGCCCCCTAGTGTTAACCCCTTCCCTGCCAGTAACATTTTTATAGTAATCAATGCATTTTGATAGCACTGATCACTATAAAAATGGCAATGGTCCCAAAAATGTGTCAAAAGTGTCCGCCATAATGTCGCAGTACTGATAAAAAAATCGCTGATCGCCGCCATTACTAGTAAAAAAAAAAAAAAAATATTAATAAAAATGCCATAAAACTATCCCCTATTTTGTAAACGCTATAACTTTTGCGCAAACCAATCAATAAACGCTTATTGCGATTTTTTTTTTTACGAAAAATATGTAGAAGAATACGTATCGGCCTAAACTGAGGAAAAAAATCTTTTTTTTATATTTTTTGGGGGATATTTATTACAGCAAAAAGTAATAAATATTCATTTTTTTTCAAAATTGTCGCTCTATTTTTGTTTATAGCGCAAAAACTGCAGAGGTGATCAAATACCACCGAAAGAAAGCTCTATTTGTGGGAAAAAAAGGCGCCAATTTTGTTTGGGAACCACGTCCCACGACCGCGCAATTAAGCGACGCAGTGCCGAATCGCAAAAAGTGGCCTGGTCTTTGATCAGCAATATGGTCCGGGGCTGAATTAGTTAATACAATCTCTCCCAAATAGGATCAATTCCCAATAAATCCAACACAGATGGCTCGTTGGTAAAAAAAAAAAAACTGTGTGTTCCAATCATTCAATCTGAAAAATTTCAAAAACCGTTCCACTGCAATGAGCCACAAAAACGGGGATAGTGTAATACCGTTTTTATTTAACAGCTTTGCAGGGTAAAACAGTGCATACAGGCAAGTACACACACACACACAGCTATAAATGAAGGCAGCGGTCAGGTTTTTCACAGTAAGCAATATACACCCCAGCATGCATCTAAGCTGTTTAAACCTTACAAACACATCGCTCCAGTGTGAAGGCGTGCTGTGTCAAATCTCTATGCATTTCATGTGTCTCACGTCATCAGGAAAAAAATTACTACAAAAGGATTTGCAACAAAGTATTAAAAAGTGAAAGTTTGATTTAAAAATGTTTATCTGTCTCATTACTTCTGGTCCCTTAAAAAGTGGGAGGCACATATACAAACTGTTGCAATTCCTACACCGTTCACCTGATTTGTATGTAAATACCCTCAAATTAAAGCACATCTTGTTTGTTTCATTTCAAATACATTGGGGTGGTGTATAGAGCCAAAAAGATTAGAATTGTGTCGATGTCCCAATATTTATGGACCTGACTGTATACATGGAACCTGTCCACCATTTGCCCCCCTCATCCCCATTGCTTAAAATTACCATCACATTAGTATCCCCACATGATGGGCCGAAATTCCAATACTTCCATAAAGTCTAAATGCCTTTTCCCCCTAATATTTTATCATTGTTTTTATTTTAATTTTAGCCACCTAGTTTCGTTCCATTCCTCTTTTTCCCTGTGGCCATTCCCATTCTCAGTATGTAGTACAATACAATGGTTATCATTGTTGTTTTTATTGTGATTTCCAGTATGTCCACTAGATGGCCCCCCACCTGCATGACCATATTATCCTCCATCTGTGTTTCATCATCATCTGCCATTTCCCCCCATCACCACAAGATGGCGGACTATATACTGTATGTAGCATGTGAATTCCTGCATATCCAGCTTGACAAAAGAGCGCGCCTGTCAATTCCACTGACAGTGCGCAGGCTCAGAAACGGCGTCTAAACACTTCCAGAGACATCAGACGCCGCTGCGGTTTATGAGTGCCTCAGACCTCTCCTCTGTATTACAATCTGAGCCACAGAGCCGGCGGACGGCTTTCTATGGGTTCCTGAGTGACACAGCCTGTTGAACCAGCAAGCAAGGAGATGCACTGCTGCAGGATTTTCCTCATGCTGGGCGCTTTTAACCTCAATGCGAGGGTTTTTATTTATCGTACCATAACGTTTCTACAGTTCATACTTAGAAGGTGCGTCTTTCTTTACCTCTATTCTACAGGTTTTGGATTGTGCTTCCGCTATCCTGAAGAGGCCTGCCCTGAGTTATGGACCCTTTCTTCGCCCCTGGATATCACCATCCATCTTGCATGGTTTGTGCTCTACCCTGATCCACATCCATTACAATAAACAGACTCAGGCTCTTTGGCATCATTTAAACTACAGTTTGCCCCAGAACCACCCCGTGAGTCTGAGAGCAGTGGGAGCCATTGGCTTTTGCCGTTAGTCAAAACCTGTGGGGAGCTCCTGAATCACGCGCGCGTGCCCGTCGGTCGCGATCACCGCCGGGCACCCGCGATCGCTCGTTACAGAGCGAGAACCGGGAGCTGTGTGTGTAAACACACAGCTCCCGGTCCTGTCAAGGAAGAAATGCCTGACCGTCTGTTCATACAATGTATGAACAGCGATCAGTCATTTCCCCTAAGTGAGTCCACCCCCCCTACAGTTAGAACACACCCAGGGAACATACTTAACCCCTTCCCTTTTTATAGTAATCAATGCATTTTTATAACATATGGTGGCCGACGAGATCGCCAGGCCCTTTTGTGGACCAGATCCCGACAAAAAGTGAGTCAGACCTCCGAAACTGAGCCGTAGCGGACAGGTACACCCGCAAAGCACGTACCACGTCTAAAGTATGCAGCGCAACCTCCTTAGGATGCGCCGGTCAAGGACACAAGGATGGAAGTACAATGTCCTCAGTAAGGTAAAAGGCCGAAACCACCTTCAGAAGAAAGGAAGGTTGCGGGCGCAACACCGTCTTATTCTTATGGAGGACCAAGTATGGCGACTTGCAAGACAAGGCCGCCAATTCAGAAACACGTCTGACAGACGTAATGGCCACTAAAAAGGCCACCTTCTGAGATAGTGTCAAGAAAGGAATCTCTCTGATGTTTTCAAAGGGAGGTTCCTGAAGAACCAAGAGCACCATATTCAGATCCCATGGAGGAAGAGGTAGTTTAAGAGGGGGAAGTATATGACGCACCCCCTGCACAAAAGGTACCCACCAGAGAATAGGCCGCCAAAGGTCGCTCAAAGAACACAGCCAAAGCTGAAGTCTGTCCCTTAATGGTGCTTAAAGCGGATGTGCCAGTAAAACAAAAATATTAAAAGCCAGCAGCTACAAATACTGCAGCTGCTGACTTTTAATATTAGGACACTTACCTGTCCTGGAGTCCAGCGCCGTCCGCAGCAGAGGACGAGCGATCGCTCGTCACTCTGCTGCTCCCCCCGCCATCCTCAGTGAGGGAACCAGGAAGTGAAGCGCTCCGGCTTCACTACCCGGTTCCCTATGGCGCATGTGCGAGTCGCGCTGCGCCCGCCGATTGGCTCCCGCTGTGTGCTGGGAGCCGAGTGTTCCCAGTACACAATGGGGGACAGACGGGAAGTCAGGAAAAACCCGTCTTTTGCCCGTGACGTGTGGCCGGAAGTGGGTGCAAATACCTGTCTTTAGACAGGTATCTGCACCCCCCTCCCCCCTGAAAGGTGTCAAATGTGACACCGGAGGGGGGGCGGGCTCCGATCAGCGTGAGTTACACTTTAGGGTGGAGCTCCGCTTTAAGGCAAGTTTCTGATCTACTCCACACTGTAAAAACAGCAGGACCCTGGAAACCAAATACGTCCGTGGATGCCACCCCATCTCCCCGCACAAAGAGATGTAGGCCTTCCAGGTGTGATGGTAGATCTTCCTTGAAGAAGACTTCCGTGCACTCACCATGGTTGAGGTGACCGAGTCGGAAAGACCTTGGTCCCTTAGTACCTGGTTTTCAATAGCAATGCCGTTAAAGCCAGAGACCGTAAAGCAGGATGAAGTATGGGGACACTGAGACAGAAGGTCCTTCCGCATTGGCAGCCGCCAGGGTGCATCCGCCACCTGGCGCACAAGATCGGCGTACCAAGGACGCCGGGGGCGAATCTGGAGCGATTAGAATCATCTGGATCCCCTCGGACTCCACTCTGCGGAGCAGCCGAGGAAGCAACTTCAATGGGGGAAAGGCATAAATTAGCCGATACTGACCCCACGGGGCCACTAACGCATCTGCCCAGGGATCTCTGGACCTGGCCACAAACCTCGACACTTTGCGGGTGAGGCGAGAGAGCAGGAGATCCATGTCCGGTGTGCCCCACCTCCTGCAAAGGAATTGAAACATCTCCAGATGCAATGACCATTCCCCCTGGTCCAGCATTTGGCGACTCAGGTAGTCTGATTGCCAGTTTTCTACACCCGGAATGTAGACGACCGAGAGCCGGCACGCTTCTTTCCGCCCAACGCAGGATGTGAGCGACCTCGGACGCTGCAGCCGAGCTCCGTGTTCCCCCCTGATGGTTGACATAAGTCACCGCCATGGCATTGTCCGACTGAATCCTGATCGGGCGACCTTGCAACCTCCTCCACCACGACAAGTTCCAGGACATTGATCGGCAGATGGGATTCCTGTAAAGTCCAGCGACCCTGGGCCGACTAGACTCTCCAGACGCCCCCCCAACCCGCGAGGCTGGCATCCATCATAATCACCGTCCACTGGAAGGGAAAAAACGACTTCCCGGACCGAAGAGCCGGGAATCTCAGCCACCAATTCAGAGACACTCTGACTAGGTGGCTTACCTGAATCTGGCGATCCAGAGACAACAGAGATTTGTTCCATTTGGACAGGATCCCCTTCTGCAATACTCGAGTGTGGAACTGGGCATACGGTACTGCCTCGAAGGAGGCTAACATCAGACCCAGGACTCGCATGCAAAAACAGAGAGATGACCATTTGCGGGATGCCAACAGCTTCACCGCAGACTGAAGAGTCCACTGACGCTAGGCCAAAGGGAAGAGCCACAAAGTGATAGTGGTTTTCTCCTATTGCAAAGCGCAGAAACCTCTGGTGTCCTGTGCAAATTGGGACATACAAGTATGCGTTCTTGATGTCCAAGGACGCCAGAAAGTCGCCTGGATGGAGCGCAGCCACCACCGAGCGTATGGATTCCATGTGGAACTTCCGTACTCTCACAAAGGCATTTAGGGCTTTAAGGTCCAAGATTGGATGGACCGCGTCCTTCTTTGGAACCACAAACAGATTTAAGTAAAAACCCTGAAACCTCTTGTCCTGCGAAACATGTAAACTTACCCCGCAACTCAGTAAGTCAATGCCCCCAATATGGCAGACCGACGAGCCGGAAGGAGAGGGAGATTTGAGGGAAAGAATCTGTTCAGCAGACAGGAAAGAAACTATCTTGTACCCCGAAGAGACCACCTCGCAGACCCACTGATTGGAGAGCAGGGAGGTCCACCGAGCTGTGAACCTGCAAAGCCGCCCCCCCCTCCACCCATGAGTCGGGCGGGGGCAAAACTTCATGCGGCGGTGGGTTTTTGATGCCGGTTTGTTCGGCTAACGCACCCAGGGAGGTTTCTGTCGCCCAGCTGAGCCTTTGTCAACTGACGAAAATACTGCTTCTGCGTGGGAAAAGAAGGACCTGGCTTACGGCGCGGCTCCTACCCCTTGGTAGACTGAGGGAGGAGAGTGCTCTTACCTCCAGTGACATCCTTAATAATGTCGTCCAGCAAGGTACCAAAAAGTCTCCCACCTTTGAAGGGTAAATCTGCCAGGGCTTTTTTGGATGCTTGGTCAGCAGACCAGCATTTCAGCCCAATCAGGCAGCGCAACACTACCACAAAAACAGAGGCTCTGGATATCAAGGGGACTGCATCCAGGGTAGCATCACAGACATATACAAGGCCCTGGACCAACTGGTCCGCCAGTCGAACATATTCAGGAGGAAGCTGATGCTCCTCCACAGTCTGGTGCAAAACCTTTGCCCATTCAGTGAGTGTGAGACACCAAGGTTGCAGCCAAAATAGGCCGCAATGCAGACCCTAGCATGATAAACATAGAGCGGGTCACCGCCTCGGACCTCCTATCAGTATGGTCCTTGAAAGCAGTGGTGCCTTCTATAAGGAGAGTGGTTACCTTGTTTAACCGAGCAACCAGGGGGGTCAACCACGGGAGGAGAAGCCCATTTTTTCAAAAGGCTGTCCTTTAAAAGGGTAACGGACCGCCAGGTGCTGAGGGACCACAAAGGACTTCTGCGACTGTTCCCATTTCTTATCTATGAACTTATCAAAGAAAGTAACATAAGGAAAAAACTTTCACAGAGCGGTTAGATTTATGTAACCCAAAGGAGACAGACCCCTCTGTGAAAATCCCAGCTGCATCTTCCAGCTTTAGAGAGTCCCTCACAGCATCAATAAGTGCACTCACAAGTGCCCTGTCTTGCACTGACCCCGGACGAGGGGTCCTCCTCACCAGGGAGGTCCTGGTCCGCATCCTCTGGTATACTAGAACAAGGGTAAATGTAGAGAATTGGGAGAAGATGGACAGCCGCACTCCAAAAGAACTTTGGAAAGTTGTCTTTATTCGATAAAATTGAACATGCAAAGCAAAACACAGCCACAGAAGGGGACAGCCGACATGTTTCGCACTATGTCAGTGCTTAGTCATGGCTGGACACTAGAACCAGGGTCCTGAGCCGCAGCCAGGCCCGAATCTGAGTCAGAGCATTCCCCAGAAGATGGTGGGGGGAGGGGGCGCTTTTTACCCCCCTTACGCCCGCACGCCGCTTCCACCCTGGCAACAAATGATTCCAGGACTGCCGACAGTGCATCCATGGGAACCGCAGGTGCAGGGGCACAGTTTGCAGCCTCTGGCAATGTAGGGGAAGAAAGACCAGATACTGGACTCCATTATCACCCACTGACAGCCCTCAGGGACTAAGTGAAAAACACTTAGGAAGTACACCCTCCTTGCTGCACCGACCGGGGGGTTACCCAGGGGACTCACCACCCAGAGGGAGACTGCTCAGCACAGCTGCTCGCCTTCCTTGTATACACAGTGTGTGTGTGAGGGAAAAAAACTGAGGTAAAATCTGTGAGGTAAAAACTGAGCTGTGATCCGATCAGAAAGCCAGTGGTAGAGACTTCACAGGAGACAGACCCCCCCCCTCACAGAAAATGGACCCCAGCGCCCCACAGGGACCCGGAGCCCCCCCCACAGGTACACCCTGGTCGCAGAGGGCCCTAAGGCAGGAGGGGAAAGGGCGACAGAGAGCAGAGAAAGGGAGGACAGGAGAACCCCTTAATCCCGGGAATGCCCAGCTGTTCCATTCTGCCGAGGCAGGAGGAACCATACTTACCCGTCCTTGAAGACATGCTGATGCGTCCCTGACAGACCCACAATTGATGGTACGGAGTAGCTGTCGGCCCGGTCCACTGTGAGTGAGACAACAAAACAGCCCAGTCATGTGCGGATCCTGGAGCAAAAGCCCACCGGCCACCCCAGGAGTCATGAGGTATGTTGTGGCAGACCCAGCGCTGAGCTAAGGTGTGCTCACGTTCACCAGACTCCTATAGGCCAATTTCACTTTTGACATGTGATGTCAAGCTGTTGGCCAGGGTTTTGGCTAGCAGGTTGGCTAAATGCATACAGAAGGTGATTCACAGGGATCAGTCTGGGTTTATTCCAACGAGGTCTACCTCACAGAATCTGCGCAGACTTTTCCTGAACTTGCAGATCCCTCCGGATAATGTGGGGAATAGGGCGGTTCTATCGTTGGACGCCGCTAAGGCGTTCGACAGTGTGGAATGGCCCTATCTCTGGGAAGTCCTGACTCGTTTTGGGGTGGGCCCCACATTTTTGAAGTGGGTCCAGCTGCTGTATAGTTCCCCAACGGCGAGAATGCGTGTCAATGGGGAAGTGTCGGAACCCTTTCGTCTTGCTAGGGGCACTCGGCAGGGGTGCCCTTTGTCGCCCCTGTTGTTTGCCCTGGCTCTCGAACCACTGGCCATACACATTAGGCATATGCAGGAAATAGTGGGGTTTCAGAGGGGGTCCAGAAAAGATGTGGTTTCCCTTTACGCTGATGACACTCTGATATACCTGGGGGATACAGGCAGCTCCCTCCAGAATGTTATGGGCCTGATCGCTGGCTTCGGTCAGCTCTCGGGCTTTTCCATTAACTGGAACAAATCGGTTCTTATGCCCTTAGATCCCCTACCGGGTCCTTTGCCAAGTTGTGCAGCAGACATTGCTGTGGTGGATGAATTCCGCTACTTAGGCATACAGGTCACACCACTCCCTCTCCAATACCTTGATAAAAACTTGTCCCCGTTATTACAGAAACTTCGGCTAAAATGCGCAGCATGGAAGAAATTGCCACTGTCAGTGACTGGTAGAGTCAACTTAATCAAGATGATATGGGCACCCCAACTCCTCTATATTTTCCACAACTCTCCGGTCTGGATTACCCATAGGTGGTTCACCCGCATAGACTCTCAGTTCAGGGAATTGATCTGGGGCGGCAAATTGGCACGTATAAGTCTGCACTCACTGCAGCTTGCGAAAGATCAGGGGGGTATGGCAGTCCCGCACTCTAGGTTCTATTTTATAGCCTCACAGCTTCAGCATCTCGGTAACTGGGGTGTAGTAGATGACTCTGATCCGATTAGGTCCCTGGTAACCCCGGCAGATTCGGTTCTCCCGGCTCTGGTGTATCTGGAGGCTGGTCTCACCCAATTCCCAAATACTCTCCCCACAATTGGTCTAATGAATAAATTATGGACATATGTTAGGACTATTTTCAAACTTAAAATGGTCTGCCAGTTCACTCCAATATGGAGAAATAAATATCTTGGAGAACTTTTTAAACTGAGGGGCTTTGGCTCGTGGGAGGTGCTGGGGATACACTATGTCACCCAATTGTTCTCTGGAATGGTTTTTAAGTCCTTTGCTGCCCTGAAAGAGGAGTTTGGCCTGCATAACACCCAATTCTACCAATATTTGCAGTTAAGACACGCGGTACAGTGTGAAGGCAGACTCTCCCCACTAGTTACAGTAGCGCACCCTCTGATGAGAGACGTACTCTCCACGAATGATAGGGCGGGTATGATATCTAGGGTCTATGCAAGACTACTCCAATCAACGCATGACGCAAGTAAACTTCCCTGTAGACGTGGTTGGGAGCGTGACCTGGGACCTATAGATGGAGGGACCTGGGAGCTGTGCCTGACATCAGCTCCGCTGGTCTCGGTCTCCGCATCCCAGAGACTCTCCCATTTGTATCTATTACACAGGGTATACAGGACCCCGGCTAGGTTACACAAGTGGGGCTTCAGAGATACCCCCTTATGCCCAAAATGTAATGCACACACTGGAGATCTGCTGCACATGGTATGGAAGTGTCCAAAACTCTTTCGGTACTGGAAGTTTGTTCTCGATACTATAGCTCAGGCATTTCAAATACCAGTTATTACTGACCCAGTGGTCTGCCTCCTCGGCGCATTGGAACTACCTGATCTGTCACCGAATGGTCATACCGTGGTGCTGCGATCGCTTTATCTTGCCCGTAAGATCGCTAAATTGTGGATCACTCCCAGAGTACCAACTGGGGCGCAATGGGTGACACAGGTTAATAATATGTTAATACGTGAAAAGCTGACATACCAGCACCGTGGTGTCTTGAAGAAATTCCACTCAATGTGGCAGCCCTGGCTGGATGTACCGGGACTGGGCCCACTGCAACTAGTGGCAGACAGGTTGCTGCAGGGATAATATCCCCCTTTTTTTTCCCTGCTAGGGTGTTGGGATGTGCTTGTGTTGTGGGTGGGGGGGAAGAGGGGGGGCATGATGAAATATTTAATGGGGAAATTGGAGAAATGCTGGTCCATGATTCTCAGCAAAAATCTTGCTTCCTTTCCTTTTCTTCTCTTTCTTCTCCTTAACTCTTTTACTTTCCTATTCTACCTTCTTTTTCTTTTTTTTTTTTCTCTAAATCCAGTTTGTTTAGATTTTTTCTTGCCTCCTGAGGTTACCGGTTAATACAGCTGTACACAGTCAGACTACGTTTCTTGTTTAAGGCGAGGTTGTATGCAATGCTGCACTTCGAAATATAACATTTTCTTCTATTGGTTCCATTCATGTATCTGATGGCAGGCCTGCCAGTTAGATACGCTAACATTGATCGAGGGAAAAAGTTTATATATGTTAGTGTAAATTTATACCCTGATTTTATTTTATTTTTTCTCCTTTCTCCCTCTGTAACTGCAAATAATTCTGGTCTGTATGTGTGTACTTATGTGATTGTATTTCTACTTTTGTACAATAAACTTGTTTCTGATTTAAAAAAGGTGTGCTCACGCTCGATGGCCGGACTGGGAAGACTACAAGGATCTATATATCCAGCCAGCCGGCAGTTGATAGAAGAATCTTAAAACAAAATAAAATAAAACATTTCTTCAGGGCGCTGGGCCCAAAGGGAGCCACATCCTTCTCCTCTGCTAGGCAGAGGTTAAAAACCCTTACATACGTTGTGCCTTTTTATCTGCAGCCCTCTCTTCTCTAAATCCATTCAAAGTGCAAAATGTAAACAGCTTATCTGAGCTTCCAGCAAGCAGAGGGCAGGGAGCTCAAGTCATAGGCCCCATACACACGAGAGGATTTATCCGCAGATACGGTCCAGCGGACCGTTTCCACGAATAAATCCTCTCAAAGATATCCGCTGATTTCGATGGGATGGAGTGTACACACCATCCCATTGAAATCCGCGCGGAAATCCTCTGCCGATGACGTGTCGCGCCGTCGCCGCGATTATGACGCGGCGACGGGCGCGACGCTGTCATATAAGGAATTCCACGCATGCGTCAAATCATTACGACGCGTGCGGGGAATCCCTTTGGACGAATGGATCCGGTAAGTCTGTACAGACGAGCGGATCCATCCGTTGGAATGGATTCCAGCAGATGGATATGTTGTGCAGCACAACAAATATTCGATCTGCTGGAATCCATCCCAGAGGAGATTTCTCCGCGGAAACAGATCCGCTGGCGTGTACACACCATAGAATCTATACGCAGAAACCCATTTGCTGGGATTTATCTGCGGATGGATTCTATCGTGTGTACGGGGCCTTACTCTGCAGAGTTCAGTAAAAAGAGCAGCTAGCAGGTTAGAGGGAAGGGACACGCCTCCCTTCTCACAGAACACAGGAACAGAGCTGGGGCTGTTAAAGTGGATGTAAACCCTCCATACACCCAGTGAAGTGAACAGCCTCAGATGATACACAGAGATTAACTAAATCTCCCTACATAGGTTTTATATTTATATATGCTGTGTTTAAATTTATATACTGTTTAGAAAGTTCAGATTTTGTTAGGAGATTTTCTCTTCCTGGTTAACACAGAGTGTGAAATAGCTAAAATTGCTGATTGGAGGAAAGGCACACACCCCCTCTCCTCATAGGCAGAGACTCTCAGAACTGTTTTGTAATAGGAGCTGCTCTCTGCTAATATATTTTAGCAACCTCCTTTGACAAAAGATTCAGGCTGCTTTTGCCTAAAAAGTAAAAATATATATGTCAGGAGTTCTCAGGCTGATAACAGAGGAACTGTTCTGAAGAGAGGTAAAAGGCCCCTTTCACACTGGGCGCGGGAGGTGCTGTGGCGGTATAGCGGCACGATTTTTAGCGCTGCTATACCGTCATATTTACTGCGATATTCGGCCTCTAGCGATGCGGTTTTAACCCCCGCTAGCGGCCGAAAAAGGGTTATAGCTGCGCTGTCCCATTGACTTCAATGGAAAGGAGCGGTATACACACACACACACACACACACACACACACACACACACACACACACACTCTCCTTTACCGCTCCAAAGATACTGCTTTGCAGGAGATTTTTTTTCCTCCCGCCAGCGCATCGCCTCAGTGTGAAAGCCATCGGGCTTTCACATGGAAAATGCTGGGGCAGGATTATTTCAACCATTATTTATGCGCCAACATGCCTGAAATACACCTCAGTGTGAAAGGGGCCTAAGACTTAGCTCATTGAAAAGAGATAACAAAATACTGCAGATATATGTGCCCAGCTCAAATTTCATAAATTGGCTTTACATCCACTTTAATCACAGGCTGTGTGCAAGAGATTTCTCCCCATGTAACCCTGTTTATCTCTTTGTGGCAGACAAACTTGTCAGAAGTGATTCATGCCGATATCAGAGGAATAAAACAGCAGGGAGAATCGACACCTAGTGCCCTGGACTGAGACAAGTACAGACTAGATAGGGATATGCTTTATTTAGATTTCATTAGGTGGATTCAGAAAGACTTAGGCCGGCGTATCAGTAGATATGCCGGCCTAAGTCTGAATTTGCACCATCGCTAATTTAAGCGTATTCTGAAAACCAGATACGCTTAAATTAGGCTCAGATACGAGCGGCTTAAGTGTCTTACACCGTCGTATCCTAAAGTGTAATTTTTAGGCTGACCGCTAGGTGGCGCTTCCATTGCGGTCGGCGTAGAATATGTAAATCACTAGATGCGCCTATTCACGAACGTACGCCCGGCCGACGCAGTATAGATACGCCGTTTACGTAACGCATTATCAGGCCTAAAGTTATTCCATCAAATAGCTGGAATAGTAATGTTAAGTATGGCCGTCGTTCCCGCGTCGAAATTGGAAAATTTTACGTCGTTTGCGTAAGTCGTCCGTGAATAGGGATTTACGTAATTTACGTCCACGTCGAAACCAATAGGACCGTGCGGCGTACTTTGCCGCAATGCACACTGGGATATGTAGGCGGACGGCGCATGCGCCGTTCGTAAAATACGTCAATCACGTAAGGTCACCCACCATTACCATAAAACACGCCCCCTCAGCTAAATTTGAATTAGGCGCCATTACGCCCGCCCGATTTACGCTACGCCGCCGTAACTTAGCAGGCAAGTACTTTGTGAATCATGTACTAGCCTCGCTAACTTACGGCGGCGTAGTGTAAACACGATACACTATGCCGCCGCAACGATACGCCTGCCTACCTGAATCTAGCTACATGTCTTTAAGCTTTGGGTGCACATTAACAAAACAAAACATACTGAAAGAAACAGGGACATCACCATTGTGACCCTGTTAAAAAATAAAATAAAAAATACAAAATAAAAATACTAAATACTAAACTGACTAGTCATCTCTGGCTTCTGTACTTTGATTCACTGATCTGGAAGAAGTATGCAGATGCAACCTGAATATTAATTTCAGGTCAGTGCTTTAGAAGGAACTGAAGCCATTGTATGAACAGGACAGTATTTTCAGAAGGCAAGATCTTCCATATTCTTTTGGTACAGGTTTCCTTTACAGAAAGGGTAGTCTTAATGCAAGACATTGCTTTTCGTCATAAACAAGGTTTAAATATTCATCGTGGAGTTTGTTTACAATGGCACAGAGCATTATATCCACCCATCTTGATACACATAGGTGTGCCATGACAAAACCAACACCAAGTGCTTAAAGCGGCATTCCAACCACATAAATGATATATATATATATTTTTGTAAACTATATCTCTTACTAGCACATTATGTTAGTATGAATAATAGCGCCGCTTTTCTACCTATTTTATGTCAAAAGTTACCTTATATTGCTGTCTCTCAGGCATCTCTCAGGCATTCCCATCTTACTTGTGGGCAGGCGAAGTCCACAAGCATAAACTTCCGGGATACGGCGCTGCTGTATAACCAGCATGTACCGCCTATTCTCGCGCATGCAAGGTAAGGACATCTAGGAGGCGCAGGAAACTTCAGGTTGCCATCACAATGGGCGGTGTCGTCAGAAGTGCCCCCCCCCCCATTGGGATGGCAACGAAGATAAGCCAAATATATGGTGCTGTGATCCGCCTTAAATCGCGTAATTTCCTGTCGGCAAATAACGCTATTTTTGGACACACTCATGCCCACTGACTCACATTTCGTAGGAGCACAGGCAAGGGAGGAAGTGATGCGGAGCTGGAAGTGGCAGATTACGAGCCACCACCTAGCAACAGGGCACTTCCGGTAAGAAAAACAATACATAATATAGCAGCTTATCCTTTCAGTTCAAACTCACAGACCTGGAGCTCTTTCAGCACTAGGTTTCGTTGTAACCTCCTGTTCTAGAGAAACAAATAGGTAGATTCACGTAGATTGGCCTAACTTTAGGGCGGCCTAGCCTTTTTAGGCTACACCGCCGTAAATTAGTTAGGCTAGTAGTGATTCACAATCTACTTACCTGCTAATCTACGGTGGTGTAGCCTAAAACGAGCGGGCGTAAGGGCGCCTAATTCAAATGACTTGGAGGGGGGCGTGTTGTATGGAAATGAGGCTTGACCTCACGTTTTTTGACACTGCGCATGCGTCGAGCGACTACATTTCGGCTAAGTAGGCCGTACGGGCCTATTGATTTCGACGCGGACGTAAACGACGTAACTCCCGATTCGCGGACGACTTACGCAAACGACGTAAAAAATTCGAACCTCGCGGCGGGAACGGCGGCCATACTTTAACATTGTTATTCCACCTCATAGGTGGAATAACTTTAGGCCGCCTAAGGCCTTACGGAAACGACGTTAATCGACTGCGGCGGGCTCATTTACATAATCTAGGCCGGCCGCAATGGAAGCTCCACCTAGCGGTCAGCCAAAACATTGCAATCTAAGATATGTTTAAGTGTATTCTCTGTTAGAGAATACACTTAAACATAGGTCGGCTTAGATTCAGAGTTAGGACGGCTTATCTGTAGATAAGCCGGCCTAACTCTTTGTGAATCTACCTAAAGGTTCCCTGAACAGCTCCCTAAGCCAAGTCTGTGAAGCCTTGTAACCCTACATACAATACCTGCTCCTGTTTTGGACATGCCAATGCACAGTATTTCAGGACATCTAACTTGATAGCAGAGGCATTCCAGTACCACCTACTGTGCTTGGTGCAATTGATTAGATATAGGAAAGAACAAAGGACCAGCAAATGTGTCAACCCCCTACCCTCCAGCCTAACCAAGTCAGATCATAGCCAGCAGACCAGCGCAAAGCTACACTTTGTTTTCTCTGTGTGTGTTCACCTACGTGCAATTTATAAATCAAAGGGGTTGATTTACTAAAGGCAAATCCACTGTGCACCACAAGTGCATTTGGAAGTGCAGTCGCTGTAGATCTGAGGGGAAACTCTGCTGATTTCCATCATCCAATCATGTGCAAGCAAAAATATTTTTTTTTTCTTGCGTGTACCCCTCAGATCCACAGCGACTGCACTTCCAAGCGCACAGTGAATTTGCCTTTAGTAAATAATAGGGGTGCACCAAATGGGTATTTGGTGCCAAAACCGATACCGAAAATGAAAAATACACTAGGCCGAAAACCGAAATTAAAATGTTATTGTTATATTTTAAATAAAAAATGTATACATTTTTATATAACACATTGCTAATAGTATTAGCAGAATTTGCATGCGGTGCACCTCTAGCAGATATGATACAGGAGATGGTCAGAGACTGCAGACATAGTACAAGAAATGATCAGACTGCAGACGTGGTACAGGAAAACAATGCAGCCTCACCAGTGTCCATCAAATGCAACCTGCTAGTGCCCAGCAGCCTACCAGTGCCCCTCATATGCAGCCTGCCTGTGCCCAACAGCCTTTAAAAGTGCCCCTCATAAGCAGCCTGCCTGTGCCCAGCATCCTCACCAGCGCCACTCATAGGCAGCCGGTCTATGCCCAGCAACCTCACCAGTGTCCACCATATGCAGCCTGCCTGGCGGATAAATGTTCATTGGTACCCAAAACAGCTGGTTTGCTTGCACCATGACCTTGAAAACATACCAACATATCCTTGGACAAGCTGCCATCCCTTTGAAGTCAGATATCTAGTGAATTTTTATTTTCTTGTTGTTCATGACATCTTTAGCCAATGACAGCACGTGACACGTCAACATCGCCCAGAACCAGCACACACACCCCTGCCTGGGTGTTGCAGTCTGACAGAGTGGTGCGAGCACCAAGAGAGTGCAGAACGTCACTGCAAATACACACAGCGAGCCGGAGACCCAGGCCAGGCACACTCCTACTGCCAGGACTAGGGCTCGGGTAGCCGCCATATTGCTGCCCACATCACTGGTCAGATCGCGGAGAGGAGGGAGGAGGGAGTTTGTTCAGTGCGGCTTACCCTGATCACTATGGGAACACGCACAGAGATTGTCAGAAGGAGGGGAGGAGGAGGTAGTGGAGGACTGGGGCACACCAGGGTGACAGTCCCGCAATAGGCGGCACCTGGGGTGGACCCCACCCACTTTCGGTATCGGTTGATTTTTGCTATCGGCCCGAATGAAAAAAAAACTGTTTTCGGATGATAATTGTCGGCGGCCGTAATGTCGGTGCACCCACAGTAAATAAACCTCAATCGTTTCATTTTCATGTACTTCTTCCATCTGAAGTACCTGGTTAACTCTGACAGTTACTATACTTCCTTGCTCTAAACTGTCCACACAAAGTACAGAAGCTGATCTCTGTTACAGTGTTCAGTTTTCATACTTTGCATGGACCAGTGTTAATTTTGACATCAAATTTCAATGTAGTATTTTGAACAAAATGTAATTTTAGTTTGTTGTATTTTTGTCATCTGAATGGTTAGAGAGTTTTAGTTGTATTTAGTCAACCAAAATCTCCAGAACATTTTAGTCTACTAAAATTTCTGGAACATTTCAGTCGACTAAATAATGCATTACAATTTTACTAAACCCATTTACCTTGAATTCCAGTAAAAAATGTTTAGGTGTCAGCATCTCCCCTCACCCCCTTTTACTTACCAGAGCCCTCATTCAATCCAGCAATGTGCATGTCTGCAGCTCTTCTCTCCCCTCACTTCCAGGTCTCTGGCTTTGCTGGGGCACCGGGAGCTATTGGCTCCCAGTGCTGTCAATTAAAACCAGTGACGAGGGAGCGGGGCTGTCTGTCAAGCGGAGCTCGGGTGGCACTGGACAGAAGGGACTGGCCAGGAGCACTGGCAGGGGGACCCAAATAGGTTTGTGGCCGCTCTGTGCGATTCCATTTAGACAATATAGACAAGACTTGTCAGTAGAGGGAAGCATGAAGTTCTTTAGAATTTCCTGGTAGAGAGGGCTGTGCCGACTTTGGACTTGATAAAAACGCAGTGGACCAACACAAGCAGATGACATGGCTCCCAAGATCATCACGGCCTGTGGAAAATTTTGCATTTCATTTGGAAATCAAGGTCCCAGAGCCTAGGAGGAAGAGTGGAGAGTCACAGAATCAAAGTCCAGTGTGAGGCTTCCACAGTCAGTGATGATTTGGGGAGCCATGTCATCTGCTGGTGTTGGTCCACTGTGTTTTATCAAGTCCAAAGTGAGCGCAGCCCTCTACCAGGAAATTCTAGAGTACTTCCATGCCTCCCTCTGCTGACCACCTTTATGGAGATGCCGATTTCATTTTCCAGCAGGACTTGGCATCTGCCTACACTGCCAAAAGTACCAATACCCGGTTTAATGATCATGGTATCACTGTGCTTTTTGGCCAGCAAACTCGCCTGACCTAAACCACATAGAGAATCTGTGGGGTATTGTCAGGAGGAAGAGGAGACACCAGATACAGCAATGCAGATGAGCTGAAAGCTGCCATCAAAGCAACCTGGGGTTCCAAAAAACCTCAGCAGTGCCACAGACTGATCATTTCCATGCCACGCAGCATTGATGCAGTAATTCATGCAAAAAGGAGCCCGGACCAAGAATTGAGTGCATACTACACTGTACATCGACATACTTTAAATTAAGCCAACACTTCTGTATTAAAAAATCCTTTTTTTATTGGTCTTATGTAATAGTCAAAATTTTCTGATACTGAATTTCAGGTTTTCACTAGCTATAAGCCAAATTCATAAAAATTAAAAAGAAAAAATGCTTAAAATAGATCACTCGGTTTGTAATGAATCTATATAATATAGGAGTTTCACTTTTTGAACTGAATTACTGAAATAAATAAAAAAAAAATCGCTTTTGTTCATTGACAGACACAGAGCTCCATTATTCAGAAACATAGGGATGTCCCAAAGCAGCGCCAAACATGGAGGGATGGGACAATGAAAAATCCCAAGGCTAACACAAGCTCAACATAAAACAACTGGAGCCTAACCTGGACAATGAACCCTCAAGAGGGAATAGACTCTCTAAACAGCAGTCTGCAAAACCTTGCAGGCCAATAGAAGTATCGGCAGATGCCATCACATCTACTTTGTAGAATTTTGTGAAAGTGTACACCAAGGACCAGGTGGCCGCCTTGCAAGTTGCGCAACTGACGCCTGATGACGGAAGGCCCAAGAAACACTAAGGGTCCGTGCAGAATGCGCCGTAACAGGGAAAAGAGGAGTCCAACCCCTGATAGTTATAACAGACTATGACTCTGGCCTATTCTATCTAGAAATGGTCATAGAAGAAGCAGACAGCCCCTTTCTTGGCACGTTCGTGATCACAAACAGTGAGTCTGACCTCCGAAAAGACTCTGTGGTTGCCAAATACATCCAAATCACCCGAAAACACACACACACACACACACACACACACACACACACACAGCACGTAAAGGTAAATTCCTTAAAATATTTTGACCTGGGACACAGGTAAGGCAACACAATGTCCTTAGTCAAAAGGAAATCAGGAAGGAAGGAACGACGGACAAGGGCGAAGAACCACCTTATCTTGTGGATCATCAGGTAAGGTGTGCGACAAGATAACGCCACCAGTTTTGATACTCTTCGAGCCGAGGTGATAGCCACCTAAAAGGCCCCTTTCTGAGACAAGTAGAGGAATCTCCTGAATATTTCCAAAGGGAGGCTTCTGTATAACAGACAGCAACAAGAGCAGATCCCACGGCGGTAGAAGAGACCGTGGAGGCAGATGTCGAACCCCTTGAATAAAAAGTATGCACCAGGGAGTGCAAAACCAGAAGAAGCTGAAGAAGAACACCAAGGCTGACAACCGGCCCTTGATTGTATTTAAGGCCAATTTCTGTTCAACCCCCTCGTGAAGAAAGGTTGAAATCCGAGCCACAAGAAAGAATGAGGGTGAATGCCAAGCGACTCACACCAGGATATGTACGCTTTCCACGTCCAGTGGTAGATCTTAGGAGGTAGACTCCCTAACCTTCAGCAGCGTCATAACTTCAGCACCTGGCTCATAACAGCCAGGCCTTCAAAACCAGGGATTGAAGCAGGATGAAAGATTGGCCCTCGGGACAGAAGATCCTCCCTGAGAGTCAGTCGCCAAGAAACGGTGGCGACCAGGCACACCAGGTCGGCGTACCAAGACCAAAAATGCCAATCCGGGGCCCCTAGAATGACCAGAATCCCTTCACCCTCAATCCTGCGCAAAAGCCGTGGCAGAAGTTTGAGAGGAGGAAAGGCATAGATCAGACGATATAGGCCCCAAAAAAAAAAAAAAAAAACACACAACAACAACTGAAAGCTTATAGCAGAGAGAGGGGTGTATATGTTTTTTCTGACTAGTGTCCTACTCCTGTGGGGGTAAAAAAAAGAGAAAAGATTGATGGGGGCCTGTGTCTCTCAGCAAATGCAGCTCTGAGGAAAGAAGAAATAAAAAAGAAAGCTGGTTTCTATGCAGAGCTGCACCGTTTGTTTTTGGTGCAGGGTTCCCCTTCAAGATCCTCATAGCACAAGTCGTATTCCAAAGTCAGATCAGTTATGATGATCCAACTTCAATGATATTCAGTGGACTGAAGTCGTGCAGGAACCTTTTTTTCAATGTTGGACCGACTTGTGTCGGACCAGTTAAGATGGCTCTCATGGGAAACCATTGATCTATACTCATCATGAGACATGTGCTCCCCAAAGTAGGAGCATATGCCATACCAGTGTAAACCGGACCTTAGTAACCTGCAACCGAGCTCCTTACTATCAGGAAGAAGAGATGTATGGACAAAATGACAGAGCTTTGTAACCATGTAAAAAAGGTAAGGCCCCTTTCACACATGCGGACCATATGTCCGCTTTTTCATTTATCTGTTTACAGATGAAAAAGGGACATACATGCATCCCTATGAGATAGCGGGTGTCAGCTACGGGATCCGCATGTCTGAAAGGATCCTAAGAAAGATCATTTGTGAAACTAAGCAAAAGCAGTTGTGGTACTTGCATACCTGTGTCTGTATTAGAAAGTGCCTATAACATTGTATGTTCACAACTACTTTAAGGGAAGCGAGGCAAAGTTGCATAGACTCAGTACAAGGTTTGTTGGAAAACATTAAATAAAATAAAAATAAAAAAAAACAGTAATGCAGCTCATAGGGACAGAGCCAGAGCTTTCCATTCAGTAAGCAGCATTGCCTTACTAATTGGAGTGCTCTGACTCAGGAAGGTGCTGAAGAAAGACTGCTGCCCAAGCACACACAGAAGCCTACAGCCTGGGGAAGAGTACTTTGGTCACGTAGTGGACATCAATTAGAATAAAAACAGTAAGATATTTTCTATTTTCCCTTTTGCTGCACATAAAACGTATCTGATTAATGTAATAAGAAACTCTGGTTGTGCTGTAAAGAACAGCTGCACCTTAAAATATCAATATTGTTAGAGGACTCTTGCATACTTATTAAATCAGCAACATATTTTTTTTTTTTTCCCCAAAATAAACTAATTTAAGATATTGTCATAGCCTGCCAAATTTAACACGGTTACCAAAAAACAAATAAATGGTGGCTGCTTGCATCATCACTTAGACCCCATTCACACCTGAGCGTTTTGTAGCTTAAAGCCTGAAGCTACAAAACGCTGGAGGAGAAAGAAAAATCTATTATTCTCTATGGAGATGGTTCACATCTCCACTTCAAAACGCCTGAAGCCAGAAGCTCCAAAATGCCTGAAGCTCAAACAAGTTCTGGGACTTATCTTTAGGCAGATTTGGGCATTTTCTGCTTTTTACATTGGTGACCTTTTGACCTGTACAAAATCACGGTAAAAAAGACGCCGCAAAAATTGCGGTAAAATCGTGCGACTTTCTGCCTGAAAACGCTACGCTCAGGTGTGAATGGGGCCTTAGGGCCTGATCCACAAAAAACGGCCATAACTTAACTTTTGCCATTTAAGTTACACCGCCGCAAAATCTCTACCTAAGTGCCTGATCCACAAAGCACTTACCTAGAAATTTTCAGCGGTGTAACTTAAATCCGTCCGGCGCAAGGCGTGCCTAATCTAATGGGGCGAGTCCCATTTAAATTAGGCGTGCTCCCGCGCCGGACGTACTGCGCATGCTCCCGACGTTATTTTCTCGACGTGCTTTGCGCGGATTTACGTTGCGCCGGGTATTGAGAATCGCGACGGGCGTAAAAAAAAAAGAGTTGCGGCGAAAAAAAAAAAATAAAAATTTAAAAAAAAAAAAAAAAAATGACAGCAACGTGGGATAGAAGGGTATACTTTTACAAGGTGTAAAGAGTTTACACTTTGTAAAAGCAGCCCTAATTTTGCGACGGCAAACCAATACTTACGGAGAAAAAACGAAGCGTAAAAACGCTTCGTGGATCTCCGTAAGTGCTAATTTGCATTCCCGACGCTGGATTGCGACGAGAATTGCCCCCAGCGGCGGCTGCGGTACTGCATCCTAAGATCCGACCATGCAAGTCCCTTACACATGTCGGATCTTCTCCCTATCTATGTGAAACTGATTCTGTGGATCAGTTCCATAGATAGAAACAGGGATACGACGGCGTATCCCTTTTGTGGATCAGGCCCTTAGTGCCCATTGAGACTACAAGTACACAGTGAGCACTATGATTTTAGAACATAAATAGTACTATCCCATGCTCTACAAGGCCCAGCAATCAATGTACCTGAGAAAAATGCCAACCAATCAGCCAACAGGCGAGAGGGGTAAACAGAAGCAGGGCTGACTGGCTGAAATTGGAACATGAATAAAATTGTGCCAGTTTCCTGGGTACTGTGAGGTGAACCCAAGTGTATAAGAGTTGGGTGTATCGCTCTTCTGTTCAGTCCTGCTGAGATAGAAAGGTGAGTGTGAAATCGGTGGCTATGCAGAGAAGATTTAGCAGCAAACAAGAGTACAGTAGTACAGAAAGAGTGGACAGGAGTGAGTTTCCTCAGGTGCACTAAATACTGAAACCTGTAGAGCGTGAGAAGGTATTTTCTGAGTATTGATTCCTCCACAGGAGATTTGATGGTCAGTTAGCGATAAAATCAAAAATCAGAGAACAGGATTTTTTAAGTTAAAAAAAAGCAAATACAGAAAGGTGGGAAACACTAAGCAGGCTCCAGCCCTACGTTTTAAGAGGGCGGGTACTGCAATATCATAAAGCCAAGAAAAACATGCCTCACAGAGACAATGGAAAAAAAGGAAGCAGCACATAAGAAGGAGTTACAGGTGAGGTGGCCTGTACAAAAGCCAGCAAAGCAGGGGACCAGGTGGACAGAGCTCACCAGCATCCAGACCAATACCATGATGACACACAGGGCAAAAACCCTGATCCAGAACCGAACACACAAAAGAATCAGACCAGATACTGCCAACAGAGCATGGCAGGAAGGGATGTTGCCATCTCTGCATCCAACATAATCTGGAGTCCAAATGCATGAAGAGAAATCTAAGGCAGAGAACTATCATGTTATGTCTAGAGGTGCAAGAACAGCCAATGTCCCAAGAACCCTCAGAAAGCGTGTGGGTGGGCAAAGCCCCTCAACAAAAACACTGTACCCAAATTACATTTTTTTCACACAAATAGAGCTTTCTTTTTGTGGTATTTAATAACCACTGGCATTTTTTTAATTTTTTGCTAAACGAAAAAAAGCTGAACATTTTTCATAGTTGGTTAAAAATTTGGCAAACAGTTAATTTTTCTCCTCCACTGATGTGCGCTGATTAGGCTGCACTGATGAGGCAGCACTGGAGGGCACTGATAGGCATCACTGATTAGTGACACTGAAAAGGCAGCACTGGTGGGCACTAGGGGTGCAACAGATTGTCATTGATCCGTGATCCGAAAGGGTCAACATCCGCATATCGCCACACCACGCGATCCGCGGATTGAGCCCATAGGAAAGGCAGCAGCTTCGGCCATCTTGGTACATGTGGTAGATGTGGACATTGCAGTGGGGGAGATGTGGACATTGCAGTGGGGGAGATGTGGACATTACAGTGGAGATGATGTGGACATTACAGTGGGGGAGATAAGGGGAGATGTGGACATTACAGTGGGGGAGATGACGTAGACATTACAGTGGGGGGGGGGGAGATGTGGACATTACAGTGGGGGGGGGAGATGTGGACATTACAGTGGGGGGGGGGAGATGTGGAAATTACAGTGGGGACTACATATGGTGGTGATCCGAAAAATTATCCGATCCGTGGCTCTGATCCGAGGAACGATCCAAACCGTGAGTTTTTTGATCCGGTGCACCCCTAGTGGGCACCCATTGGCAGCATGGGTGGGCACTGTTGGGACCCCACTAATAATCAGTGTACATGTCCCTTTAACACAAGCCGTTATCGGCTCTCTTCTTCTCTCCTCATGCGGTCAGTGTGAGGAAAGGAAAAGCAGATAACCGGCTTGTATTTACATATGTGATCAGCTGTCATTAGCTCTTTACCCTGATCTGTGATCAGCGGAATACAAAAGGCAGGGGGCGCGTGGGTAGAGCGATCATGGGAGGATGTCCATAGACGCCCTCCCAGCAAAGCAAGCCATAGCTGTAGCTGTCATTTGGCTATAGCGCAGTCTGGAAGGTGTTAAGCCGGTACATAATACAGTATCTTTCACCCTCTCTAGCGGGACTATAGACATACTTGTAGGTTTCTTCCCAAACAGCAGCTAGTGAGCCATGTTTATTTTCAGTTTTTAAGTTTCTAGGGAAAACTGTTCACTTTTACTGTATGTATGTATAATATTTCTGCATATGTATTGCTGCAATATCTGAAGGTTTATAGAGCAGGGATGGAAGATTTATGCATGATACGTTTAAATTGTTTTTCTAAAATATGCTTCAAACTTGTTTTAAAATACTTTTTTACTTTTTTTTTTTAACAAGAAAGAAAAAGGGGTAGGAAGGCATTTTACCTTGAATTCGCAGATAAACTCTTTCACAGCAGATGTATCTAGTAAATTAAGATACTGAAAGCGAGGCCGCGCCCGGCTATATCCACATCCCACAACATGCCAGTTGTTGTCCTTGAATTCTCTGTACATGGCACGGCCCAATAGACCAGTTGCTCCAGTTATCAGTGCCCTTCGATTAGGGAAAACAACATTTGCCTAGAACACAAAACACAAATCACACCATGATTCAGAAAAGTAGAAAATGGACAGCATGCCAAACAAAACAGAATACCATACACTGAATTATGAACTTTATTCTAAAATGCGTTTGGATGGAATAATAAAAAAACAACATCTAAAAAGTAATCTGTATAGCATAAAGGGTTGTTCATGTCACCTTTTTATTGTACAATTCTGGTCTCTTTAAATAAACATTTTACATGTATTTTTTTTGAATAAAGGATTCAATTAAAAAGGATTTATTTAGGTCAATGTGAAATACTGTATACAAATGTCATATTTACCATTGGTATTCAGCGGGTGGTGAAGTGTTCAAGGTTAAAAACCAGGATTTTTGCAGTGATCTACTGCTATGCTGTAAATAGACACCCAAATAGCAGGAAATCAGATTACATATAGCTGAATAAATAAGAATAAAAATGACCAAAACCATCAACACTTCTTTTGTTAGCATTCTCTCTTCAACTGACATTGCTAACAGTTCACACTTTCTCATTTGAACCCTCGCTGCAGTACAGCAATATTCCTACATGTTTTAACCATTTTTGATATTGTCTTTTCTTTGTTTGGTTCTAAGGTTTTAAAAAGTGATAGAAAGTCGACACTTCCAGGAGTGTCAAAACCTTGTCCCTGCTAGTTCCTTGCCGTTGCATCCTCCCATCCCCCTCACAATTGATACACCTCTAAAAAATTGTAAGGCTATAGCCGTTCACTGTATCACTCACACCCACCCCCTGGCACGCTGCGTCATTAGATGTGATTGACAGCAGCGTGAGCCAATAACTGTGCTGCTTTCAATCCATCCACTCTAGCCAATCAATGGCCAGGCTGAGTGGCGAAGACGACGTCGGGGGCGAGGGCAGCAGGTTAACGGGCTCAGGTAAGTAAAACGGGGGGGGGCCAGTATGTCGCATGTTTTTTCACCTTAATGCATAGGATGCATGAAGGTAAAAAAAACATGAACCTTTAGTGTCCCTTTAAGAATTAGAAGCCAATTTTGTACAGTAAATCATTGGGAAAAAGGTAGCATAACCTGCAAAGCTAAAGAGTAAGGCCCCTTCCACACAAGGCGGACCTGTTTCAGTGGATCTCTGTCTTCCCACAGTTAAAGCACCCCACACACAGTTACAAAGCACTCCCTAGGATCACATTTAACCCTTTGATAGCACCTGATGTTAACCCCTTCCCTGACAGTTTCATTAGCACAGTGATGGTACATATTTTTTAGCACTGATCACTGTATTGGTGTCACTGGTCACCAAGAAATTATCAAAAAAGTGTTAGGCCACGTACACACAGTCGGTCCAAACCAAACCAATGAGAATGGTCCAACGAACCGTTTTCATCAGTTCACCGCTGATGTGGTCTGATGTGCGTACACACCATCAGTTCAAAAACCGATCGGGTCAGAACGCGGTGATGTAAAACACACGACGTGCTGAAAAAAAACGAAGTTCAATGCTTCCAAGCATGCGTCGACTTGATTCTGAGCATGCGCGGGTTTTGAACCAATGCTTTTGCGTACTAACCATTGGTTTGGAACCATCGGGCAGCGGTCCATCGGTTTGATTTTAAAGCAAGTTCTAAAAATTTTGACCGAAGGACAACGGACCGATGGGCCGTACACACGGTCGGTTTGGACCGATGTAACTGGACTTCAGGCCGTTTTCATCGGTTTGGACCGACCGCGTGTATGCGGCCTTAGTGTTCGATGTGTCCACCGCAATCCCACTATAAGTCGCTGATTGCCGCCAGTACTAGTAAAAAAAAAAAAATCCATTAACAAAATCCTATAGTTTGTAAACGCTATAACTTTTGTGCAAACCAATCAACATACGCTTTTTTATTTATTTATTTTTACCAAAAATATGTGGCAGGATGCATATTGGCCTAAACTGATGAAGAAATTAGATTTTTTTTATTGGATGTGTTTTATAGCAGAAAAAAATAAAATAAAAAATAACATTTTCGAAATTGTCAGCCTTTGTTTATAGCCCAAAAAATAAAAAGCTCTATTTGCGTGAAAAAATAATTTGTATTTATGTACAGCGTCGCACGACCGCGCAATTGTTCAGTTAAAGCAACACAGTGCCATATCAAAAAAAAAAGAAATGGTCTGGACATGAAGGGGGGGGGGGGGTGTTAACCACTTACCCCCCGGACCATATTGCTGCCCAAAGACCAGAGTACTTTTTGCGATTCGGGACTGCATCGCTTTAACAGACAATTGCGCGGTCGTGCGACGTGGCTCCCAAACAAAATTGGCGTCTTTTTTTTACCCACAAATAGAGCTTTCTTTTGGTGGTATTTGATCACCTCTGCGGTTTTTAGTTTTTGCGCTATAAACAAAAATAGAGCGACAATTTTGAAAAAAATTAATATTTTTTACATTTTGCTATAATAAATATCCCCCAAAAATATATAAAAACATTTTTTTTTTCCTCAGTTTAGGCCGATACGTTTTCTTCTACATATTTTTCGTAAAAAAAAAAAAAATCGCTTATTGATTGGTTTGCGCAAAAGTTATAGCGTTTACAAAATAGGGGGTATTTTTATGTCATTTTTATTATATTTTTTTTACTAGTAATGGCGGCGATCAGCGATTTTTTTTCCCGGTACTGCGACATTATGGCGGACACTTCGGACACTTTTGACACATTTTTGGGACCATTGGCATTTTTATAGCGATCAGTGCTATAAAAATGCATTGGATTACTATAAAAATGCCACTGGCAGTGAAGGGGTTAACACTAGGGGGCGGGGAAGGGGTTAAGTATGCCTGGGTGTGTTCTTACTGTGGGGGGGGGGGTGGCCTCACTAGGGGAAACACTGATCCTCGGTTCATACATTGTATGAACCGAAGATCAGCATTTCCCCTGCTGACAGGACCGGGAGCTGTGTGTTTACACACACAGCTCCCGGTCCCCGCTCTGTACCGAGCGATCGCGTGTGCCCGGCGGCAATCGCGCCCGCCGGGCACACGCACGGGAGTCGGGGGCGCGCGCCCCCTAGTGGCGGCTGGGAGAGAGGACGTCATATTACGTGCTCTCGCCCAGCCGAGCCAACTTGTCGACGTATAACGGCGGTGGCCGGTCGGCAAGTGGTTAACCTTCAGGAGCGGAAGTGGTTAATACATTCATTGAGCTTTATGGATCTATTTCATGGCTTATTGATGATCTACTACAGCCCTTTTGCGAGTGGATTTTGAGGGCGGACGAGGAAGGGCTGCCTGGGAGCCGGGGGGGGCACCGTCGGCAGCCTGTGTGTAATGGGAGTCCTTCTCCCAGTGACCGTGGAGGGGGGAAGAGATAGAGAGAGAGAGAGCCGCCAGGTGTTTAGAGCGCAGTGCGGGGAACACAGGATAACAGTTTTCATTTTAATTGCCGTGTTCCCCCCCGCTCGCTGTCAGATCCTGCCCCGCCACCTTGTCCTGGAACTTTGATAGACAGATCACCCGTCCAATCCTGGTGACTGGTGATCTGTCAAAGTTCCCTGGCCAGGGGGCGGGGCTGAATATGACGTTGAGCGGCAGGAACACGGCAATTAAAATGGAAACTGTTATGACTGTGTTTCCCCCGCTGCGCTTTGATCACCTGGGCGGCTCTCCTGTTCCTCTCCTCCCCTGCACAGGTAAGCTGCATTGTGGACAAAGTCTGCATTTGGTGGACACGGGCAGCCTGCATTGGTGGGCATGGATACAGTTGTTAATATTTAATTTTATAACTTAATTCTGCATAAAAAACATTTAAGTCTCATTTCATGAGATAATTTATGAGGACATGTTTAGGGGTGAAATTAGGGGCGGGGCGGGCAACTGGTGGCGAGTAACCCTTGAGGCCTGGCTAGTAGCTCAGGACTTGAAATTTTGAGCCCTGATCTACTATATGAATCCGTGTGCTTATGAAGGTGTTAGCGTGAAACACATTGACATAAGTTTCACAAAGTAGAAGTGAAAGGAAGGCAGAGCGCAGTGATGGAAAGGGGGTGCAAAGGTGAGCAGAAATATGAAAAACACTGCAGAGGGGTGCAGAGGTAAGTGATGGACAAGAGGTGCAGGGAGAGTGGTGGAGTCCCCATTTTAATAAAACTCTTCTTTGAAAAAAGGAACTTCAGTCGCTCCTCTGTTTTTTTTTGTTGTTTTATCGGTCTTATCTGTCCTGCAGCACTGTCCAAGATTCAAATACTCACCTGCCCAAGAAAAAGGGTTGCATTTGATTTTTAGCACAAAAGGTTGTGGTTCACACAAGGGAGGCTGTTCATTTTGATGGGCTGTCTTAACGCATGTGTGATCACATTGCAAAGAAGTAAATGAACCGTCAAAAAACATTTTTAGGTGTAGGTTGTAGATCATAAAGGTGTACATGGTCTAGTATAGTCACTCATTAACCAGTTGTCACCCTGGCCACAGTACATTTATTGCAGCAGGGCAACACGCCACTCCTGCCGTGTCTGGTGGGCTCCTGGTAGCCAGCCGCTTTGTGGCCGGGGATCATGTAATCACATCGCAATTGCAGAGTCAACAAAGCTGTTATGACTGAATTTTATTCATAACAGCTGTGATGTAACCCATTCAAACATTGCCGTTACAGTTATAATCACTGTAACGGCAATCAAAGTGTAAAAAAAAGGAATTCCGATCATCTCCCCCTCTAGAGTAGCACAGTATGATGGACACACTGAACTACTTCGATAAGGAAAAACACACGCGCACCTCACAAAATTGTATTTCTTCAAAAAGATTTGCTGTGCCCCTTAATAAATGCCTCAGACCGTTTACTTTCCAAATTAGGGAGTATTTTTACTATCCTGGCATTTTAAGGGCCTCAAGGAAAGTGAAAGGCTATCAGGACATCAGAACAGATCCATTTTTAAAATATGTACAGTGCCTTGAAAAAGTATTCATACCCCTTGAAATGTTTTCACATTTTGTCATGTTACCACCAAAAACATAAATGTATTTTTATTGGGATGTTATGTGATAGACCAACACAAAGTGGCACATAATTGTGAAGTGGAAGGAAAAAGATAAATGGTTTTACATTTTTTTTTTTTTTACAAATAAAATATGTGAAAAGTGTGGTGTGCATTTGTATTCAGCCCCCTGAGTCAATAGTTTTTAGATCCACCTTTAACTGCAATTACAGCCACAAGTCTTTTTGGGGATGTCTCTACCAGCTTTGCACATCCAAAATGGTATTTTTGCCCATTCTTCTTTGCAAAATAGCTCAAGCTCTGTCAGATTGAATGGAGAGCGTCTGTGGACAGCAATTTTCATGTCTAGCCACAGGTTCTCAATTGGATTTGGGTCTGCACTTTGACTGGGTCATTCTAACACATGATTATGCTTTGATCTAAACCATTCTACTGTAGCTCTGGCTGTATGTTTAGGGTCGTTGTCTTGCTGGAAGGTGAACTTTTGCCCCAGTCTCAAGTCTTTTGCAGACTCTAATGCCTAGTACACATGTGCGGTTTTTCCATTGGATAAAAAAAACAACGGTTTTCCCGACATAATTCCTATCAGGCTGCCTTGTATACACACGCTCAGACAAAAGTCCGCCTGTCCAAAGTGCGGTGACGTACAACACATACGACGGCACTATGAAGGGGAAGTTCAATTCCAACGGCGCCACCCTTTGGGCTCCTTTTGCTGATCCCTGTGTTAATCCCTGGGTTAGTAAAAGTTTGGTGAGAGAAGATTCGCGCTTTTCAGTCTTCGTGCTTTTCAGTCCATTACAGCATGATGAATGTGCTATCTCCGTTACGAATGCGTGTTTTACCAGAAAGAGCGCCCCTGTCTTATACTTCTTATTCTGAGCAATGCGCGATTTTCTGCGCGTCGGAAAACCATACAGACGGACGGATTTCCCACTCAGATTTTTGGCCCGACGAAAAAAAAAAAAAAAAGAGATCCGGATCTCTTTTTTGTTCCGGGAAGTTTTCCGGTCGGAAAAACTGAGATGGAGCATACACACAGCTGGGATTCCCAACCAAAAGCCCTCATAGCAGTTTTCCCGTCGGGGAAAACGGTCGTGTGTACAGGGCATTACACTTTTTCTTTTGAAATTGCTCTGTATTTGGCTCCATCCATCTTCCCATCAACTCTGATCAGCTTCCCCATCCCTGCTGAAGAAAAGCATTCCTACAGCATGATGCTGCCGCCACCATGTTTCACGGTATTAGGGGGGCTGCTGCACAATGAATGCTTTTTATTTTAATGCATAAAGATAAAAAAAAAAAGTCTGCCTTTACAAACACTTTAAGCTTTGGCAATAAAACCTGGAAGCTAAATTTGTTTCTCTGCAGAAGTGAGCCTGATTTTGCACTCTCCGTCTTTAAATAAATCCCACTGTAACTTACGAATAGTAAGGTGCACCCAAAAAGAAAGGGCTGCACCAGCTCCACCAACCAGAACGCCTGGCTGCAATACTTTTTAGGGGTCTAAAGATTCCGTACAAGACAGTGTGCCTATTAATGGGCATTTACACCCAAGAACACAAGCTCAGTCTGCAGAGGTGGTGGCTGCATTCATTTTCCTTCACTTTTCACCTGGTGATCCTGCCAGTAACACGTCTCATCACTCACTGCACTTTAGCTGTGGAGAAGCAGCATTATCAATCTAGAACAGGACTAAAGAACATCTCTTTAGGACATAGTGGGTAGAGTTTATATACTCCGGAGTTAGCTGGAAACAATGCTAACTAACAAGAGTGCTGTACAGAGAGTTGGGAGGTGGGACAAGAGACAAGAGGTGGGAGCCAATGTAGCACAAAGCTGCTAGCGATAAGCACAGAGGGCCAGATTCACAGTCGAAATACGCCGGCGTATCTACTGATACTCCGGCGTATTTTCAAATTTGCCGCTTCGTATCTTTAGTTTGAATCCTCAAACCAAGATACGACGGCTTCTGGCTTCGATCCGACAGGCGTACGGCTTCGTAAGCCTTCGGATCGTAGGTGTAATACTTTGGCGCCCGCTGGGTGGAGTTTGCGACGTTTTCCGCATCGGGTATGCTAATTAGCTGTTTACGCCGATCCACGAAGCTACGCGCGATCTTCGTCGCATTCTTACGTCTTCGCTAGTCGGCTTTTCCCGTCGTAAAGTTACGGCTGCCATTTCATGGCTTATATTTAGACCAGCCATGTTAAAGTATGGCCGTCGTTCCCGCGTCGAATTTTGAATCTTTTTTTTTTTGCGCAAGTCGTCCGGGAATAGGAAAGGACGTCGGAGCAACGTCATTTCGCACAAAGCACGGCAGAAAATAACTAAACGGAGCATGCGCTGTACGTTCGGCGTGGGAACGCGCCTAATTTAAATGATACACGCCCCATTTGAATTAGGCAGGCTTGCGCCGGACAGATTTAGGCTAAGCCGCCGCAAGTTTACAGGCAAGTGCTTTGTGAATCAAGCACTTGCGCTGAAAACTTGCGGCGGTGTAACGTAAATGGGATACGTTACGTCGCCGGAATTGTACATGAATCTGGCCCAGAGTTGCTGAGCGTCTGGTCTGTGGGAGACTGGCCAAGACCTACAGTATAAGGCCTGAGCAGAAGAGCTGCGTTTAGAAGCCAGGAGTGCTGAATATCGTTTATTTCGGTAGCAGGAGTGAAATGCTGAATACCCCTGCGAAAGAATTTTTGTTTTTGTTTTAAACTTTCTTTTTAAGCTAAAAGTGGGCAAAACCAGCCCTGAAGTGGCGGTGTCCTTAACCACTTCAATACAGGGCTTTTATACCCACCTCCTTACCGGGCCTATTCTGGCACTTCTCTCCTACATGTACAAATCATCATTCTTTTGCTAGAAAATTACTCAGAACCCCTAAACATTATACCGTATTTGCCGGTTTATAAGACGACCTCCTAATTTTCCAGGAAAAATTTTGGTTTTGGGATATACTCACCATATAAGACTACCCCCTTCCTACTAGTCTTTCTGGAAGCTGAGGGGTAGCCAGAACCGCTGACAGAAACAGGCTTTTTTCAAATCTCACTGTGCCATTACATTACATTCCTCACTGTGCCATCACTTGCCCCCACTGTGCCATCACTCACGTTTTGCTGATTTGTTTCCAGGCCGGTGACAGTCTTTGTGCTGCGAGTGTCTATGATTTGAAAGCCGCGCCTTCTTCTCAGCGTGTTCTGTGATAGGCGGAACACAAATTTTCCCAGCAGCGCCTCTGTTCTGTGTTCCGCCTATTACGGACGTCCTCTCGCCTGAGGATGAGAAGGCATCTGCAATAGGAGGAACACAGAACAGAGGCGCTGCTGGGAAGATTTGTGTTCCGCCTATCACAGGACACGCTGAGAAGAAGGAGCGGCTTTTAAATCATTGACGCTCGCAGCACGGAGACTGTCACCGGCGTATAAGACGACCCCCGACTTTGGATGCATTTATTTGCATCCAAAAAGTCGTCTTATACGCCGGAAAATACGGTATATGTTTTTTTAGCAGACACCCTAGGGAATAAAATGGCAGTCATTGCAACATTTTATCTTGCACGGTATTTGCTCAATAATTTTTCAAACGCCTTTTTTTGGAAAAAAATGGTTTCATGAATTAAAAAACAAAACAGTAAAGTTAGCCCAATTTTTTTGTAAAATATGAAAGATGATGTTACGCCGAGTAAATAGATACCCAACATGTCATGCTTTAAAAATTGTGCACACTCATGGAATGGCGCCAAACTTCGTTACTTAAAAAATCTCCATAGGCGACACTTTGAAAAATTTTACAGGTTACTAATTTAGAGTTAGAGGAGGTCTAGTGCTAGAATTGTTGCACACGCTCTAACGCATGTGGCGATACCTCACATGTGTAGTTTAAACGACGTTTACATACGTGGGCGGGACTTGCGTGTGCGTTCGCTTCTGAGCGCGAGCTACCGGGGACAGGGGCGTTTTAATATTTTTTTTTATTTTATTTTTTTTTAAACTTTTTGTATTTATTTTTTTGATCGCTTTTATTCCCATTACAAGGAATGCAAACATCCCTTGTTATAGGAATAGTGTGTGACAGGTCCTCTTTAAGGAGAGATGCGGGGTCAATAAGACCTCACATCTCTCCTCCAGGCTGGAAAGCATGAGATCGTGAAAAAAAAAAAAATCACAGATCTCTTGCTTACTAGCCGCAATTGCGGCTTTGTTTACTTACGGGTATCCGGGCGTGACTTCATCACATCGCGCCCGGGCCTCCGACGATCATAGAGATGACTGGTGACCATCTGGTCACCAGTCATCTCTATGCTTCCTATCCGGCGCAGGGCGATCCTTTCTCCGGGCCCCCGATGACACGGGGGAGCCCGGAGAAGCACCGGATGGCGGCGGGAGGGGGGGGGGGGGGATTTCCGCCGTTATGATTGTTCTTATGGTGCGCAGAATAACCGCCAGAACACAATGATATCTAAATGATGCCTGTAGCAGCAGGCATCATTCACATATCACCGCACAAGTCCAGGACGTCATATGACGTCCAGCCAGGATAGGAGATCCCCTTTGTGGACGTCATATGACGGTGTGCGGTATTGAAGTGGTTAAAGTTCTACACTTGGAGTGAACCCCGACACTACTCATATCAGCAGTGGTGTGCCAGCTAAATTTGCTAGGTTGGGTAAATGATAGGTCTACGGTATTTGATTAACTATGTACAGTACCCTGAAAAAGTATTCATACCCCTTGAACATTTTCCACATTTTGTCAACGTTACAACCAAAATAAACTACACGTTTTCCAAAAGAGCAGCTCAGGAGTTCCTTACGGCCCTTTTCACACTTGTGTGACTTGTCCTGCAGCTTGGGACTGCAAAGTTGCATGACAAGTTGTTTCCCATAATAACCATTCATATATGTACGACTTCAAATTAGTCCCTGTACTACTTTGGTCAGACTTTCATGCGCGTTGAGGTCCATATACCTCCAGTTTACACAGGCATTCCCTGAAATCGCGTCAAAAATCACGGCCACGAAATTGGGGCAAAATCGCACACGACTTTGAAGTCGCAGTAGTGTGAAAGGGGCCTAAAGCATAGCAAGCCACAGCATCCCCAAAAATAGTGCTGTGGAGAAAATGACCAGTACATAGTAAATACAGTGCCTTGAAAACATAATCTCTCTCCCTGAAACTGTCCACATTTTACCATGTTACAACCAAAAATGTAAATGTATTTTATTGGGATTTTATGCGATAGACCAACACAAAGTGGCACATAATTGTGAAGTGGAGGGAAAATAAGATTATAAAATAAATGGTTTTCATTTTTTTTTTTTTTTTTACAAATAAATATGTGAAAAGTGTGGCATGCATTTGTATTTAGCCCCCCGAGTCAATACTTTGTAGAACCTCCTTTCACTGCAATTACAGCTGCAAATCTTTTTGGGGGGTCTCTACTAGATTTGCACATCTATAGAGTGACATTTTGCCCATTCACAAGCCCCATACACACTTTTAGATTTTCTGCAGATCGTTGTCTTCAGATTTACCAAAACCATAAAATTGGAGGTCAAACCTTAAGAGTTTCAATCTGTATGCCATCGGGCAGGCCCTTGCACTATATGGTTTTGGTAAAACTGAAGACAAAAATCTGCAGAAAAATCGAATACAGTGTGTATGAGGCTTTAGTTGCAAAATAGCTCAAGTTCTGTCAGATTGGATGGAGAGTGTCTTAACAGCAATGGTCAAGTCTTGCCACAGATTCTCAATTGGATTTAGGTCTGGACTTTGACTGGGCCATTCTAACACATGAATTTTGATCTAAACCAGGGATATACAATTAGCGCAGGGCTCGACAAATCCCGAGCGCCAGGTCGCCATGGCGACTAGAAATAGGGTCCTGGCGACTTGGCTTAGAAGGGGGGCAAAAAGCTGGCACCATCTGGTGGTGAGCCGTTGGTATTACAAGTTATTACCACCAGATGTGTAAGCTGGCGCCATCTAGTGGTGGCCGTTGGTATTACAAGTGAAGCATTACAAGTTAAACAGCAATTCTAATGTAATTTTTCACTGCCATCTTCTTCCCTCTAATTAGAACCCCCAAACATTATATATATTTTTTATCCTAACACCCTAGAGAATAAAATGGCGATCGTTGCAATACTTTGTCACGCCGTATTTGCGCAGCGGTCTTACAAGCGCACTTTTTTGTGAAAAAATTACACTTTTTTTATTTAAAAAATAAGACAAAACATTAAAGTTATCCCCATTTTTTTTAATATTATGAAAGATAATGTTACGCCGGGTAAATTGATACCCAACATGTCATGCTTCAAAATTGCGTCTGCTCGTGGAATGGCGACAAACTTTTACCCTTTAAAATCTCCATAGGCGACGTTTAAAAAATTCTACAGGTTGCATGTTTTGAGTTACAGAGGAGTTCTAGGGCTAGAATTATTGCTCTCGCTCGAACAATCGCGGCGATATCTCTTATGTGTGGTTTGAACGCCGTTTACATATGCGGTCGCTGCTCACGTATGTGTTCGCTTCTGCGCGCAAGCTCGTCGGGACGGGGCGCATTTTCTGGCTCCTAACTTTTTTAGCTGGCTCCTAGAATCCAAACAAATTTGTCAACCCCTGAATTAGCGGACCTCCAGCTGTTGCAGAACTATAAGTCCTATGAGGCATAGCAAGACTCTGACAGCCACAATTATGACACCCAAAGGCAGAGGCATGATGGGACTTGTAGTTTTTCAACAGCTGGAGGTCTGCTAATTGCATATCCCTGATTGAAACCATTCCATTGTAGCTAGGGCTTGGGGGGTAAAATCGATTTAAATCCTGGATCGAGTTACAAGGTCAATTTTGATTTTTTTTCCCCCCACCAGGACCGGCGCTGACACAATTAGGGCTGGGCGATTTCCCCCCCCCCCCCCCCCCCAAAAATAAATCTGTGAATATTTTTTTTTTTTTTTTTATAAAAAAATAAAAAATAAAAAATTGATTTACGATTTCATATCGAGTTTTTTTTAATCTTTTTTTGATGGACACCGCGCCGGTCCTGAGGAGCTGCGGGCAGGATTTTTTAGGTGAGGCCGCGGCTTCGGCCTAGTCCGCGAGACTAGGCTGAAGCCGCTGCCTCTCCTATAAAACACCCCTTCCCGCAGCTCCTCAGGACCTGCTGAAGAAAAGCATCCCCACAACATGATGCTATCGCCATCATGTTTCACAGTGGGGATGGTGTGTTCAGGGTGATGTGCAGTGTTAGTTTTCCACCACACATAGCATTTTCTATTTTTAGGCCAATGACAACTTGGTGGAAGTCACAAATCAAATACCAGGTGGAATCTTGAAAAGTTTGTGTGAACATACCCTTAGGCAGGTCATACATGGGTCAAATTTCGAAAGAATTTTCTTTTGAGAATCTTATCTAAGAATTTTTGTTCGTATTTCGCTCCATTAGAACGACTTTCTAATCAGTGGGAGAATCGTGTGAGAAATGTTAGCAAAAAAGAAATGCGCATGTGCAAGAATAGAAAATTCCCGGAAAGAAAAAAATTCTCAAACACGAAAATTATTTTCTGTAGGAACATGAGGTGAAATTGAAGGTTTGGTTGGTCGAATTTCGAAATCAATGGTGGCACCATCGGATCACAAAACGCACAAATTTTCTGATTTTCAAAAGAAAATTATTTTCGAAATTCGACCATGTATGGCTTGCCTAAAATGTGTAATTCCCCTTTGCAGATGATTTCAAAATAGTACACTGTTGCTATTGACACATAGCATTCCGCACCATACAATCACACGCACAAAATTCTCTGCCACGCAATTAGGCAGCATTCAGCGCCACACAATCTCACACAGCATTCTGCATCATATGCACAACATTCCACGCCACACAAACAGCATACATACCACACCACACAATCACATGCACAGCATTTCGTGCCCCAAAATCACATGCACACACAGAATGTCTCACCCCCCAATCAGATGCATAGCATCCCGTACCACACAAATCACACACCCACCATTTTCCACTGCACACACACACTGCTTTCTGCGCTACTCAATTATACATACACACAAACAAAAAAAATTACCAATAACTGCAAAATACTAAATAACACTCAAATAAAGTGGTTATAAGGGCTCAACGTTTTTATCCTGTTTTCATATGAGTTAAGGTAAAAAAAAATCTCTGTGCAGCTCCCCAACCTTGATCCAGTTATGTGCACGGGAGCAGCTGCTCTCTTTCCTCATAGGCTCAGAAAGATTGGCTCCTGCTGCTGTCAAACAACCAGTGAGGAGGGAGGGGGTTGTTGAGCTAAGCCCCATTTTTTGTGTCAATAGACACAGAGGGGTAGATTCACAGACAAGATACGACAGCGTGTCTCCAGATACGCCGTCGTATCTCTGAGTATGGCCGGTCGTATCTATGCGCCCGATTCATAGAATCAGTTATGCATAGATTTCTATTAGATCCAACCGGCGCAAGTCTCTTACACCGTCGGATCTTAACTGCATATTTACGCTAGGGGCGTGTACGCTGATTTACGCCTAGAATATGTAAATCCGCTAGATACGCGAATTCACGAACGTACGCCCGGCCGATGCAGTACAGTTACGCCGTTTACGTTAGGCTTTTCCCGGAGTAAAGTTACCCCTGCTATATGAGGCGTACATGCGGCGTACCAATGTTAAGTATGGACGTCGTTCCTGCGTCGAATTTTGAAAAATTTACGTTGTTTGCGTAAGTCGTTTGTGAATGGGGCTGGACGTCATTTACGTTCACGTCGAAACCAATACGTCCTTGCGGTGTACTTTGGAGCAATGTACACTGGGAAATTCCACGGACGGCGCATGCGCCGTTCGTGAAAAACGTCAATCACGTCGGGTCATGGTTAATTTACATAACACACGTCCACTTCTTCACAATTTGAATTAGGCGTAAGCCGGCCTATTTACGCTACGCCGCCACAACTTTCTTTTGAGAATACGGCACTTGCCTGTAAAAGTTGCGGAGGCGTAACGTAAATAGGATATGTTACGCCCGCACAAACATACGCCATTCTACGTGAATCTACCCCAGAGAGTGGGGCTCGGGAGCTAGAATGCTTGAGTGTCCCCATAGCAAACAACTTGCTATGGGGGCACTCAGCAAGGAGGGGGGGGTCTGGGAGGAGCCAGGAGTGATGCCGCGTACACACCATCACTTTATGTGATGAAAAAAAAACAACGTTTTTAAAAACGTCACTTTAATTGACCGTGTGTGGGGGAAAACGTCGTTTTATGTCTTGTAAAAAAACGACCAAAAAAAGTTGAAGCATGCTTCAATTTTATGTGTCGTTTTTCAAAACGTCGTTTTTTACTTCACAGAAATTGACCGTGTGTAGCAAAAAACGTCGTTTAAAAAGACGTTTTTACACCCGCGCATGCCCAGAAGCTAGTTATGAAGCGAGCTTCAATGGTAAAACGTGGTGGAACGTAACCTCGCTTTGCTAGAACATTGTGAGAAAAACGATGGTGTGTAGGCATCTTCGTCTTTGAAAATTGAAGTTTCAAAAACGTAGTTTTTTACTTCACAGAAAATGTCGTTTTTTTTCATCACATAAAGTGATGGTGTGTACGTGGCCTGACAGGAGGATTGGGGCTACAAAACCAAAACCTGTGCACAGCAGGCAAGTATGACATAAAAAATTTTTAGTTTCACTTTAATACTACACTGTAGTAAACCATACCATCCTATTAAAATCTTACAAGGAATAAATAATACCGATTAAAAAAAAATAACAGAAAAGCAAACTATTATACACCACTTTATGTAACATTACACAACATAATAGTTAACTGGGAAAAAAAAAAAAAAAACAAACACACACACAAACACCTGGGCCATAAACCACATTAAAGTCTAACATACAGCGAAGAATTATAGAATTTGATAGCCACAGACAAAAATGATTTCCTGTGTTGCTTTGCAGTGCATCATGGTTGTAACAATCACTGAAAGTACTCCTAATGGCCGGTACACACATTTTTTGCATGCTAGTCGCAGATCAAAAATGGAGGTTACTTAAGTGACAAATTCTCGTACGAAAAAAAAAAAAAAAATCTGAATTAATGTCATATGTTGTAGAGCATTTCTATTGTATTTTTGGAAAACTGTACCAATTAAACGAAAATCGTACGATCTAGCATCGTGCAAGAAAATTTTTCATGTTTGTCCGATCGTATAATATCAGATGAACTGTCGTGATCAGCTCTCGAAAGCTCTGTACTAACGATTTGATTATTGTACGATTGAAAGCGGTATTTTTCATCCAATTTTCGGATCGTGTGTATGGCCCATTAGACTATCCAGTGTATTATGGAGTGGGTGGGAGGAGTTTCCAAGATTGAACGTACCTTGGACAACATTCTCCTTTCCATCACTGTTGTTAAAGACTCCAATCCAACATCATCACTGCCTTATGAATCAGTTTATTGAGGCCGTTCGTGTCGGCTACCCCAAGTCAGCTTCACCTGCATGCAACCTTATAAAAAAAAAAAAAAGGAGAGCACTGGCCACCACAGACTCATAAAACATCTTCAGCATTGTACAGCAGATGTTACAAGACCTCAGCCCCCTTAACAAATAGAGGAGGCTCTGGCCCTTCCTATAGAGCACAAACATAAACCAGAAGGCCTGTGGGCAACCATCCGGGCCCACCAGGCCATTTTAGGTGGCCCTCGCACCTATCTTGCAGCTGTGGCATCCCCCACACCTCTGCTTCCACCTGGTCGCAGCAATCTGCCACAGAGAGAAAGACAGAACTCCTCCTACCAATCCTGCACCCCTCTGTGCAGCTACAGCACCCCCTCTCAGCTGCACCTTCAGCTCCTTCCCAGCAGTAGCACACTGTAATGCGATGTAGGCAAGGATGGGCTCTTGACAGTTCATGTATAAGGGGAAGGGGTGCTCTGGACATCTACTTATAATTGTTATTAGAAAAATACAATTCTACAGGTGAAACTCAAAACATTTGAATATCGCGCAAAAATTATTTCACTAATGCAACTTAAAAGGTGAAACTAATATACGAGATAGACTCATTACATGCAAAGCAAGGTAGTTCAAGCAGTGATTTGTCATAAATGTGATGATTATGGCTTGTAAGCCATAATCATCACATTTATGACAAAATTCTCATGAAAACCCCAAATCCACAATCTCAGAAAAATAGAATTTTGTGAAAAGGTGCAATATTGTAGGCTCAAATTGTCCCACTCTAATCAGCGAATTAAGCCACAACACCTACAAAGGGTTCATGAGCCTTTAATGGTCTCTCAGTCTGGTTCAGTCGCAATCACAATCATGGGAAAGACTGCTGATCTGACAGTTGTGAAGAAAACCATCATTGACACCCTCCATAAGGAGGGAAAGCCTCAAAAGGTAATGGCAAAAAAAGTTGGATGTTCCCAGCGTGCTGTATCAAAGCACATTAATAGAAGGTTATGTGGAAGGGAAAAATGTGGAAGAAAAAGGTGCACAAGAAGCAGGAATCACCGTAGCCTGGAGAGGATTGTCGGGAAAAGGCCATTCAAAAGTGTTGAGGACTTTCACAAGGAGTGGACTGAGGCTGGAGTCAGTGCATCAAGAGCCACCACACACACACAGATGGATCCTGGACATGGGCTTCAAATGTTGTATTCTTGTCAAGCCACTCCTGAACAACAAACAATGCCAGAAGTGTCTTACCTGGGCTAAAGAGAAGCAGGCCTGGTCTGTTGCTCAGTGGTCCAAAGTTCTCTTTTCTGATGAGAGCAAATTTTGCATCTCATTTGGAAACCAAGGACCCAGAGTATGGAGGAAGAATGGAGAGGCACACACTGCAAGATGCTTGAAGTCCAGTGTGAAGTTTCCACAGTCTGTGTTGATTTGGGGAGCCATGTCATCTGCTGGGGTTGGCCACTGTGCTTCATGAAGTCCAGGGTCACCGCAGCCGTCTACCAGGAGATTTTGGAGCACTTCATGCTTCCTTTCACAGACGAGCTCTATGGGAATGCGACTTCATTTTCCAGGAGGACTTGGCACCTGCCCACACTGCCAATAGCACCAAAACCTAGTTCAATGACCGTGGGATTACTGTGCTTGATTGGCCAGCAAACTTGCCTGACATTGCCATGAGAAAGATGAGACACATGAGACTGAACAATGCAGAAGAGCTGAAGGCCATTATTAAAGCATCCTGGTCTTCCATCACACCTCAGCAGTGCCACAGGCTGATGGCTTCCATGCCATGCTGCATTGAGGGGCCCAAACCAAGTACTGAGTACATATGCATGCTTTTACTTTTCAGAGGTCCGTTATTGTTCTATGTACAATCCTTGTTTTATTGATTGCATGTAATATTCTAATTTTCTGAGATTGTGGATTTGGGGTTTTCATGACAATTATGACAAATCACGGCTTGAACCATCTTGCTTTGCATGTAATGAGTCTCTCTCATATATTAGTTTCACTTTTTAGGCCTCATTCACACGAGGCGGACTCCGTTGCTACAATCCGCAGATCTCCGCTGAGCCGACGGATGACCAGCTCCTCTCTGCTCACTGAGCGGGGAGGGGCTTGTCGGGCACCGCTGTCTCCTATGGAGCGATCTGATGAAAACGGACAGCATGTGCGTTTTCATCAGATCTTACCCTATCCGCCATGGACGGATGGGGACGTGCCCCCATACGTCTGTTTTTAGCGGATCAGATGTCAGCGGACATGTCTCCGCTGACATCCGACGCTCCATAGGGATGCATGGAGCGGCCGTTTAAGTCCGCCGTCGAAACTGACAGGCGGACCCGAACGGTCCGTCCGTGTGAATGAGGCCTTAAAGTGGTTGTAAACACTTACAGACCACTTAGACCTACAGGTAAGCCTAGATTAAGGCTTTCCTGTAGGTGTAATAAATATCTCCTAAACCTACATGGTCTAGGAGATATTTCCAAAAGACATGCACCGATGTCTACGGCGCGCAGGCACACTGAGCGTAACGTTACCAACGACGGTCATGCCGTGCTGAGCAGTCTCCAATAAAGTTTCTTGTGAAGGACACTGGTGGTGTGCGATCCTCTTTCAAAGGCTTGCATCATCGGCTATAGGGGTGTGAGTGGGCTATGTGCCAGTCTGCACCTGCCCATCACAGCTTAAACCCTTTCTCACAGACTCACTAGGCTCGGCTTTTTTCCATGTGGCCGCATATATGTTTATCTGTCTTTGTGCCAAGAGCACAATGCCAGCACAAAGACTGGGCTCTTACCAGGACCCGTACTAACAATTGGGACCCGGAACTCCCGGTTCTGGGTCACCCGATCGCTGTGGTAGCCTCTGATTGGCTATAACAGTGATCAGTCACTGTGCAGCCTGCCCCTGTGTTTTCACTCTCTGATAAAGGGGAGAGATACATTGCATCCCTCTCTCCTTGCAGAGAGAAAAAAAAGAATAGCTAGATCAAGGTTTAATCTAGGTCAGTACCAGTGTTAGGGTCAGAGTCATGGTCAGTATATTTTGGGCAGGATTTAAAAAATATATACCGTATTTAATCGGCGTATACCGCGCACTTTTTTGCTCTGAAATTCAGGGCAAAATCGTGGGTGCGCGATATACGCCGATACCCGTGCCGAGTTTGAACTACTGCGCCGTCATATACCGAGCGCAGTACACTCGTGTATAGTCGGGCAGGCTCGGGTTCTCTCGCAGTCACGTCCTGGACGCACAGGACGTGACTGCGAGAAGAGCAGAGCCTGCCCGACTATACACGAGTGTACTGCGCTCGGTATATGCCGGCGCAGTAGTTCAAACTCCGCGCAGGAAGCGGGGAGGATACCGCAGAAGGACGCCGGACCCGACGAGGAGGACACCACCGAAGCCGCAGGCGGACGCCGGACCCGACGAGGCCGCCGTGCAAGACAGCAAAATTGTAAAATCTTTTTTTTACAGGAATGCGGGTCCACTTTAGGGGTGTGCGCTATACGCCGGAGTGTGCAATACCCCGATAAATACGGTAGTTTTTTAAACTAATATCAGTGTGTTTTAGGTATAGGACAGTAAAAAGAAAGGGTAAGAAACCCATCTCCTGTGGAACCCCAATATTGCGGACCACAGCGGACAGTCAGCTTTCTAGTGATAACAACCTATGAGGCTAAGAAGGTGCTTGGCTGTTTTCTAAAGCTGTGGAAGGGGTTGTCTCCCCCACAGCTCACCCAGGCTCTGCCACCCCACAAGGAGGCCTGAGCAGCCAGCGGAAGCCTGAACGAAGCCGGAATCAGCTTTGGGTCTCGGATCTAGTAACACGAAAGCGATGTTATGTTATCACTTCTGGATTACTGAAGACTTAAAAGGCGCCAAATTTAAAAAAATTACAGCATTCAAAACTGACAAAGTTGGAGTTTTGAATGCTTTATAGGAGGGGTTTGGGGTCTTATAGATCCCAGATATCTCCATAAAGAGTACCTGTCATTGCCTATTACTGTCACAAGGGAGGTTTACATTCCTTGTGACAGCAATTAAAGTGATCACAACTTTATTTTATATATATATATAACAGTGGAAAAATAAAAACAATAAAATCAAATAGGTAAAAAAAAAATAAAAAAAAGTCATGCCTGCAAATGTAAACGGTGTTCAAACCACACATTTAAGGTATCACTGCGATCGTTGGAGCGAGCGCAATAATTCTAGCACAAGATCTCCTCCAACTCTAAACTGGTAACCTGTAGAACTTTTTTTTTTTTAATCAGAAAAATTATTTGATTGTGTTTTCAACGCAGAAGTAAAAAAAAAAAAAAAAAAAAAAAAAGGATGGCACCAAAAGACAATTGAATCAGTACATACAGTAAGGAAATCAATATAATACACAAACAATGGTACACATAAGAAATAGATTTGGAACATCTGTAAATATGGGTGAAGAGCTTTGCTGACATACCACTGCCTAAGGTTATAGTGGCATTTACTCAAAGAGTGTACATCTGGTTAAATTACACATTTTTTTATAGCCAAAAAGGATCATGTAAAGCAGGGGTAGGCAACCTGGGGCCCTCCAGCTGTTGCAGAACTCCAAGTCCCATTATGCCTACAGGAGTAATTGTAACTGCCAGACTTGCAATGCCTCATGGGAAATGTAGTTCCACAACAGCTGGAGAACCCCGGGTTGCCTACCCTGATATAAAGTATAGACATGTTTAACGCATCGCCTGGGGATTTTTAAGTACCGTAGTTTCTCGCCATTCCACATTAAAACATGACACGTTCGGTATCTATTTATTTGGTGTAACATCTTTTATATTATATCAAATGCAAAATCAGCCATACAGTTTGAATGTCTGAATTCACATCGCACGTGATGTGCACTGCACGCAGTACATGCAAGATCTGTGACCACATGTGTGAACCCAGGCTCATCTGTATTACTGTTAGCTTGGGGGACCACACCCCCCAACCCAACACACACCATTCTGCACCACAATCCACACTATTCTGCACCACAATCACACAAACTATTCTGCACCACAATCACACACACTATTCTGCACCACAATCACACACTATTATGCACCACAATCACACACACACACTATTCTGCACCACAATCACACACACTATTCTGCACCACAATCACACAAACTATTCTGCACCACAATCACACACACTATTCTGCACCACAATCACACACTATTATGCACCACAATCACACACACACACTATTCTGCACCACAATCACACACACTATTCTGCACCACAATCACACACACTATTCTGCACCACAATCACACACACTATTCTGCACCACAATCACACACACACACACACACACACTATTCTGCACCACAATCACACACACTATTCTGCACCACAATCACACACTATTATGCACCACAATCACACACACACACACACTATTCTGCACCACAATCACACACACTATTCTGCACCACAATCACACACACTATTCTGCACCACAATCACACACACACACACACACTATTCTGCACCACAATCACACACACTATTCTGCACCACAATCACACACACACTATTCTGCACCACAATCACACACACACTATTCTGCACCACAATCACACACACATACTATTCTGCCCCACAATCACACACACACACTATTCTGCACCACAATCACACACACTATTCTGCACCACAATCACACACACACTATTCTGCCCCACAATCACACACACTATTCTGCCCCACAATCACACACACACACACACAGACACTATTCTGCACCACAATCACACACACACACACTATTCTGCACCACAATCACACACACACATACTATTCTGCACCACAATCACACACACACACACACACACACACACTATTCTGCACCACAATCACACACACACTATTCTGCCCCACAATCACACACACACACACACACACACACACTATTCTGCACCACAATCACACACACTATTCTGCACCACAATCACACACACACTATTCTGCACCACAATCACACACACACATACTATTCTGCCCCACAATCACACACACACACTATTCTGCCCCACAATCACACACACTATTCTGCCCCACAATCACACACACACTATTCTGCCCCACAATCACACACACACACACACACACACACTATTCTGCACCACAATCACACACACACACACACACACACACACACACTATTCTGCACCACAATCACACACACTATTCTGCACCACAATCACACACACTATTCTGCACCACAATCACACACACACTATTCTGCACCACAATCACACACACATACTATTCTGCCCCACAATCACACACACTATTCTGCACCACAATCACACACACACACACACACTATTCTGCACCACAATCACACACACACTATTCTGCCCCACAATCACACACACTATTCTGCCCCACAATCACACACACATACTATTCTGCACCACAATCACACACACACACACACACACACACACACGCTATTCTGCACCACAATCACACACACTATTCTGCACCACAATCACACACACACCATTCTGCACCACAATCACACACACACCATTCTGCACCACAATCTCACACACTATTCTGCACTACAATCACACACACACACACACTATTCTGCACCACAATCACACACACACACACACACACACACACACACTATTCTGCACCACAATCACACACACACACTATTCTGCACCACAATCACACACACACACACACTATTCTGCACCACAATCACACACACACACTATTCTGCACCACAATCACACACACACACACTATTCTGCACCACAATCACACACACATACTATTCTGCACCACAATCACACACACTATTCTGCACCACAATCGCACACACTATTCTGCCCCACAATCGCACACACTATTCTGCCCCACAATCACACACACACTATTCTGCACCACAATCACACACTATTCTGCACCACAATCACACACACACATACTATTCTGCCCCACAATCACACACACTATTCTGCACCACAATCACACACACACTATTCTGCCCCACAATCACACACACACTATTCTGCCCCACAATCACACACAAACACACACACACACTATTCTGCACCACAATCACACACTATTCTGCACCACAATCACACACTATTCTGCACCACAATCACACACACACATACTATTCTGCCCCACAATCACACACACTATTCTGCACCACAATCACACACACATACTATTCTGCCCCACAATCACACACACTATTCTGCACCACAATCACACACACATACTATTCTGCCCCACAATCACACACACTATTCTGCACCACAATCACACACACTATTCTGCACTACAATCACACACACACACACTATTCTGCACCACAATCACACACACACCATTCTGCACCACAATCACACACACACCATTCTGCACCACAATCTCACACACTATTCTGCACTACAATCACACACACACACACACTATTCTGCACCACAATCACACACACACACACACACACACACACACACACACACACTATTCTGCACCACAATCACACACACACTATTCTGCACCATAATCACACACACACACACTATTCTGCACCACAATCACACACACACACTATTCTGCACCACAATCACACACACACACACTATTCTGCACCACAATCACACACACATACTATTCTGCACCACAATCACACACACTATTCTGCACCACAATCGCACACACTATTCTGCCCCACAATCGCACACACTATTCTGCCCCACAATCACACACACACTATTCTGCACCACAATCACACACTATTCTGCACCACAATCACACACACACATACTATTCTGCCCCACAATCACACACACTATTCTGCACCACAATCACACACACACTATTCTGCCCCACAATCACACACACACTATTCTGCCCCACAATCACACACAAACACACACACACACTATTCTGCACCACAATCACACACTATTCTGCACCACAATCACACACTATTCTGCACCACAATCACACACACACATACTATTCTGCCCCACAATCACACACACTATTCTGCACCACAATCACACACACATACTATTCTGCCCCACAATCACACACACTATTCTGCACCACAATCACACACACATACTATTCTGCCCCACAATCACACACACTATTCTGCACCACAATCACACACACATACTATTCTGCCCCACAATCTCTCTCTCTCTCTCTCACACACACACACACACACCATTCTGCAGCACACAATCACACAGGTATGTGAAGAAGCTGAGGTGAGGTGCCTGTCCATGTCACAGTGTGTGCCCCATATACACAGCGATCCTCCTGTGAGAAGCATTGCGGCCTAGGTGCAGTGCCATGCCCGCTCCCGTGCCCAGCTCCTACCCCATCCCTCACCTGCACCACTTGTACATGACCCGGTCGGAATCGGATCTTAAGATCGGGGTATCTGCCCTCCATGATTCTCTCTTCTTCTGTCCTGCAACGAACACGACCCGGATCTTGCCAAGCACAACTGCACAGACTGCGGGTGGGCGGGGCTGCGCGTCCGATTGGCTGGGGATAAATATACAGCTCTACACTGACCTATCAGAGCGCGAGTTGCGAAACTTATGTTATTCCTGTACTCCCTGACCCCGGCTCGGTATGGGGACCAATAAACACGTGACGTCACCCCCACCTATGTACGATGTACACTGCCTGCGCTTGTCAGAGCTCAGTATGTTTCTTTCAATAGGAAACTAGTAAACAGGCACAGGGTGGGACCCCAGGCACCACTTTCTGGTGAATTCAGCTTACACACAACTCTGACTACTAAATGCTGAAGTTATTGCCCTTTTAGGCTATACAGTTTTATGGCTTTTTGCATTTTGTAGATTTGCTTTTAAATGGACTGTAGTGCAAATCTGCAAAAAGCACTAAAACTGCATAGGTGTGAATCCAGCCTTAGAGCACATTCACTCCACATGCAGTGCAGTGCTTTTCTTCTTAACCAAAAAAAAGCCTGGAAAGTTGGTTATAATGGGTTCCAATGGCATAGTCCACACCAGCGCAGCGCTCTTTAGTTCCAGGGGAAAAAAACATAACATGTTTTTTTTCTGCACAGAAATATACTGGAATGTGGGGAAACACATCAAAAAGCGCATGCAGAAACGCACGCTTTTTTGATGCAAACAAAAAAAACACTGCATGTGGAGTGAACTGGCCTTAAATCACATTTGGACTAAAGGCTTCGTTCACCTATACTGGATTTCACCCACAACTTCCCTTTGCAGTACAGTGTCAGTAAAATGTGAACCTCTTGCCTCCCACCGAACACATATGTGCAGCGGCAAACAGCGTGGTGGCACAGAGACCAACCTGTCAAGACCAGAACCAAGCCGACTGGGTTCCCAATCATGTGACCACTCTCACAGCCATTTACAGTGGTTACCAGATCAGGAAGCCCACCTTCATTTATTCACTGTAGCAGGATGACTGCAGGAGCTACCATATTTTTTTCTCCATAAGACGCACCCACCCCCACCCCCTCAAAAAAATATGGGGGGGGGGTGTCTGTGCATCTTATGGAGCGCATATTGACCCGTCGCCATCGCCGTTTTAAAATAATTGGTCCAGGGCACAGCTGCGGCGATCTGCCGATATGGTTCCGGCTAACGTGAAAGTTCCTGCGCAGGCGCAATCTGATCTGCCGATATGGTTCCGGCTAACGAGAAAGTTCCTTTAAGGACTGCGCAGGCGCAAACTTGCCATCGGAAATCTCCGAACCTCGGCCGGCATCCAGGGCGACGTGGATTTTGAGAAAACTGGCCAGTCGGCCTCGCTTCGCTCTGACGGCTCGCTCCGCCTCCTGGCTCTTTTTTTTTTTTTAACATCCTCCAATCCACGGGGATGTTAAAGAATGAGCCTGGATGCCGGGCGAGGTTTGGAGATTTTCGTCGGCAAGTTTGCGCCTGCGCAGTCCTTGATGGAACTTTCTCGTTAGGGGAACCTTAAGGACAAGTCACCGGCCACCAACTAGCTGACGCTGTTGCATTCTGGGAGTTGTAGTCCACTCCAGCAAGTTCATAGTCCTGGTGGGTGGAGAAGCAGCACAGCACAACCAGGGAACTACAACTCCCAGGATCTTGGAGGCAGGGTGTACCAGGGAATCGGGACTTGGGACCAACGTGACTGGCTTGGGTTGCAACATTGCTTGACCCCAGGACAGGAGCATCAACCCTCCAGTCCTGGAGGAGGCTGTGCAAGCACCTGCTGAGCTTGCGCTAGCAGCTGCCATCGCTGAGGTGAGAGACCCTGACAACCAAAGGGACAGCTGACCCCCACATCCCATCTATTTCCCCCCCATACACCCCATTTACTCTGCCCCAGTGTCCACCCAGTAACCTCAAAATAGCCCTCAATAGCCACAGCCGTTTGGTTCAGATTACTTTTTTTCTTGTTTTCCTTCTCTAAAACCCAAGTTTAAAAAAAGGCCTTGCTAGGCTTCACAAGTTAAATTATATGAAAACCTCTAATATTGGGATTTTATAGGCAACAAACAACAAATTATATAAAAAAATATTTGTACAAAAAGCATCATATTATAGATCACGTATATCTTGTCGAAACATTTAAAAATAGGAAGTTAAACAAAGAAAATAGATACAAATGATACAGTATCCGGAATTCAAAAACCTCCAGATCACCCGGAGACAGAAGAAAGGCAGTTTATAAGCTGCCTTTCTCCGGTTGATCTGGAGGTTCTTGAATTCCGGATACTGTATCATTTGTATCTATTTTCTTTGATTAACTTCATATTTTTAAAATGTTTCGACAAGATATACGTGATATATATGTAGCACTTACCCCTGAAGGAGCTGCTGGTTTGTTTTGGGTGGCATGTTACCTTATGTATCTCCACCGTCTAGGGCAGTGGTTCTCAATCTTTCTAGTGTCATGACCCCTTGATAACATTTCACAAATTGTGGGGACCCTTAACAGTAAAAAAAAAAAATTTGAACCCGTACTACAGTGGTGTCTCGCAGCAGTGACACCTATGCTTAAATCAGGAGATAGGGTCTCCTTCAGCCCCCCCCCCCACTTCACTTTCCTCACCCTTCAGCCGACTTCTAGTCTCTGCCCCTCAGCCATGCCGTGAACTGAACGGGCAGCTGCAAAGATGCGCCCGCGGGCTCCAGGAACAGCCCAGCTGGGCGGCCGAGAAAAGGCTGGGAGAGCGATGCACGCTTCAGAAACAGGCCAGGTCATCATTTGACCCCAAGGGGGTCCCGACCCCCAGGTTGAGAACCACTTGTCTAGGGTATATGATGATAGTTGTAGTAAATAGAATGTCCACACAACAGGTGTCTTTTCTGTGCTTTTAGGTGTATTGCGGGGATATGCAATTAGCGGACCTCCAGCTGTTGCAGAACTACAATTCCCATGAGGCATAGCAAGACTCTGACAGCCACAAGCATGACACCAGAGTCAGAAGCATGATGGGACTTGTAGTTTTGCAACAGCTGGAGGTCTGCTAATTGCATATCCCTGGTATTGTATTAGATTCAGGTGTATGTAGATGGGAAACAGTCCTGCTTCCAACGACAACTTCTATTTCACCACTCCAGCCAGAGTCGGTATAGCGCACCTGGACAGGCCGCTCTCACAAGCCTGGCAGCCAGAATGTCACTCGAACATGGGGTTAAGTCTCTGCCACAGACCCTCCCAATGGTTGAAAATAATGGAGATAGTAGTGGGCCAGAATCCTCCTTGACAGATTCAACACCCGGATCTCCTTCAGGTAGTTTTAGTTCGGTTACCGACTGATAAGCGACCGACGTCCAGCCTCTCAGTACCCGGTTTCCTTGGTCCCTGGTGGATGGTCAAGACCCTCTTGGAACACCAGCCTCTCTTGGCACTCCTCAGGCAGACTCTCCACCAGACAGCTTCCTCTAACAGGACTAACGCTCAGGACCTCCTCAGATTGGTGACCCAAATGTTCTGGACCAACATGGTCCCAGAACCAGGAACACTGTGTAGCACGCACACCCCGGAAGGCCATTTTGCCGGGGTGCCGTGGTATGGCTACCCTGAGGGTGGGCGCCACACGGGAAGACGACCCAAGAAAAATGGCGTCTGCCTCATAAATATCCCCTCCCAGCATGCACAGCGAGGAAACCTCCTCCTGATAGGCTGCTGGGAAGAACTATCCAAAATCCTTGACTCCACTGCTGCCACCTGTTGGCCTGGGGTGTGATCAGCACCCCAGAAACGACAGCATGAACCCACAGCACAGCCAAAGCTGAGACAGAGGCTTAACAATTTGATCAGATTAACCTGGTCAGAGTCACTTAACTCTCTGACCCCCTCTAAATTTACACTAGCACCGGTTCTGAAAAGTAACCAGGCGCTACATATAATATGATGCTTTTTTGTACACATAAATACATTTTTTCTATATAATTTGTTGCCTAAAAAATCCCAATATTAGAGGTTTTCATATAATTTTTAACTCAAAGGGATGACGGCAACCACATGCTCTCATGCTTGAGTCGCTCCAACTTAAAGGCTCCACAAGTTTGTTGCACAACTGCAGCAAGTCCGCATCGTATGACTCTGACTCCATATCAACTTTCTTTACAAACATTCTGCAAGTCTGGTTCATGTTGTGCAATAGTCATCCCACCACAGGGATCACTATGGCTGAATTTTCATGCCGTAGACTCACCACTGTAATTTTGCTCTTGCTAAAGACTTGCCAAAAAGTGTCAACTAGAACTTGTGCTTTAAGCACTCTGCAGATGTACGACTTGCCTGTGAACATGTACAGCAAGTTAACAGACTTACAATTCCAGACTGCCTATAAAAAACTTGTGTCAAATTATCTGGGATGTCTCTTCTGCAAGAAAATGTCAGCCTGCTCACAGTGTATTATAGCGAAACTTTAGTTCCACTTCAAAGCAGATCTTCACCCTAAAGGGCATGCTGTGCTGCCCTTCCTCTATTACAGATATTCAGATCGTGTGTACGGGGCATTAGACTAGGGCAGTGATGGCGAACCTTGGCACCCCAGATGTTTTGGAACTACATTTCCCATCATTCTCAACTACACTGCAGAGTGCATGAGCATCATGGGAAATGTAGTTCCAAAACATCTGGGGTGCCAAGGTTCGCCATCACTGGACTAGGGGATGCAGAGGAGGCCCTAGACTAGGAGGGAAGTACACAGGAGGCCCTGGACTGGGGCAGGGGGGAGTGATGTATAGTGGGGTTGGTGTGGCAAAGGACCTGGACTCAGAGGTTAGGGTGCAGAGGAGTCTCTGAACTTGGGGAGGGTCTGTAGAGGAGGCCTTGGACTAGGAGGGGAGTTCAGCGGAAGCCCTGGACTGGGACAGGGGAGGGCTGACTTGTGCAGAAGGGGCACTTGATTATAAAATGGTGGTTGGTGTGGCAGAGGCTCCTGTGGTACAATGGAGATACTGGACAAGGTGAACAGGCACCTGGAGGTCCCAGATTTGGAGAGGGGGTGTCTGGAGGCCATAGCTCCCAACTGTCCCTGACTTTGAGGGACTGTACCTGATTTGGAACAAAGTCCCTCTGTCCCTCTTTCTTCCTCATTTGTCCCTTTTTGGTCTGATCTATATAGATGTGTATAAAATCGCTCGATCGCCGCCGGGCACCCGCGATCGCTCGTCACAGAGCGGGGACCGGGAGCTGTGTGTGTAAACACACAGCTCTCGGCCTGTCAGCAGGGGAAATGCTGATCTTCTGTTCATACAATGTATGAACAGAGGATCAGTGTTTCCCCTAGTGAGGCTACCCCCCCCCCCCCACAGTAAGAACACACAGGGACATACTTAACCCCTTCCCCGCCCCCTGGTGTTAACCCCTTCACTGCCAGTGGCATTTTTATAGTAATCCAATGCATTTTTATAGCACTGATCGCTATAAAAATGCCAATGGTCCCAAAAATGTGTCAAAAGTGTCCGAAGTGTCCGCCATAATGTCGCAGTACCGAAAAAAAAAAATCGCTGATCGCCGCCATTACTAGTAAAAAAAATATATTAATAAAAATGCCATAAAAATACCCCCTATTTTGTAAACGCTATAACTTTTGCGCAAACCAATCAATAAACGCTTATTGCGATTTTTTTTAACGAAAAATAGGTAGAAGAATACGTATCGGCCTAAACTGAGGGAAAAAGAGATTTTTAATACAGCTTACCTGTAAAATCTTTTTCTTGGAGTACATCACGGGACACAGAGCGGCATATTCATTACTATATGGGTTATATGGAGTACCTTCAGGTGATGGACACTGGCAATCTCAAAAACAGGAAGTGCCCCTCCCTATATAACCCCCTCCCATAGGAGGAGTACCTCAGTTTTGTAGCAAGCAGTATGCCTCCCAAAATGGTCCCCAAAAGAGGGGTGGGAGCTCTGTGTCCCGTGATGTACTCCAAGAAAAAGATTTTACAGGTAAGCTGTATTAAAAATCTCTTTTTCTTTATCGTACATCACGGGACACAGAGCGGCATATTCATTACTATATGGGATGTCCCAAAGCAATGCTTACAATGAGGGGAGGGAGAACATCTTCCTAAGACAAAAGGATTTAATTTAGAGATATACTCAAATCATAATAAATCCAACTTAGTTGAGAAAAAATAAATTTTTAAATTTAACTCAAAAGGGAGCCCCCGGAATCCGAGGGTCTCAAACTGCAGCCTGCAGCACTGCCTGCCCCAAGGCTGTATCCGTATTCCTTCTTACGTCCAACTGGTAGAATCTTGTAAACGTGTGGACAGAAGACCAGGTTGCCGCCTTGCAAACTTGAGCCATAGAGATCTGGTGGTGTGCTGCCCAGGAGGCGCCCATGGCCCTAGTAGAATGAGCCTTTAATGATAACGGAGGAGGCAACCCTTTCAAGCCGTAGGCCTGAGTGATTAACTGTTTAATCCACCTCGAGATGGTGGATTTTGCAGCTGCCTGCCCCTTTTTGGGCCCATCTGGTAAAATGAACAACACATCTGTTTTCCGGATCTTCTCTGTAGCTTTAAGATAGGCCTTCATGGCCCTGACAATATCCAAGGTATGCAGCAACCCTTCCTTTCTGGAAGTAGGTTTAGGAAAGAAGGATGGTAATACCAAATCCTGGTTTAGATGAAAACTGGATATAACCTTTGGTAGGAAGGAAGGATGAGGGCGGAGAACGACCCTGTCCTTATGAAAAATAAGATATGGTTCCTTACAGGATAAGGCTGCCAGTTCCGATACTCTTCTGGCGGAAACTATGGCGACCAAAAATACTAACTTCCTTGTCAGTAAAACCAAAGGAATTTCAGCCAACGGCTCAAACGGTTGTTTCTGTAAACTTGACAGAACAAGATTTAGATCCCACGGACAAAGCGGGGATTTAACTGGAGGATTAATACGTAAGACCCCTTGAAGGAAGGTCTTAACTAGCGAGTGGGTGGCCAGCGGCCGCTGAAACCACACTGACAAAGCTGAAATCTGTCCTTTGATTGTGCTTAATGCCAGTCCTTTATCCACTCCTAGCTGGAGAAAACTTAATACTCTATCGATGGTAAACTTGCGAGAAAGCCATCGCTTGGACTCACACCAGCCTACATAGGCCTTCCAGACCCTGTAATAAATCACCCTAGAGACCGGTTTCCTGGCTCTGATTAGGGTAGAGATTACTTTCTGAGACAGACCTCTACCCCTGAGAATCAGGGATTCAGCTTCCAGGCCGTCAAATTTAGATGCCGTAAGGCAGGGTGGAGGATCGGACCTTGCGATAGCAGGTCTGGCCGTAGAGGAAGAGTCCAAGGGTCTCCCACTACCATCTTTAGGATTAGTGAATACCATGCCCTTCTGGGCCATGCTGGAGCTACCAGGATGACTGGTATGTGCTCCACCCTGATCCTGCGCAGCAGGCGGGGTAGTAACTGGAGCGGGGGAAATACATAAAGTAGTTTGAACTGATGCCAAGGGCAAACCAGCGCATCGGTTCCGCAGGCCATCGGATCCCTTGAGCGGGATATGAACCTGTCTAGCTTCTTGTTGAGTCTTGATGCCATGACGTCTACGTCCGGCACTCCCCATCTCTGGCAGAGTGTCTGAAAGACCTGTGGATGTAGAGACCATTCCCCCGGCAACAGAGTCTGGCGACTTAAAAAGTCCGCCTGAAGGTTGTCCACTCCTGGAATAAATATTGCCGATATGCAGGGCACATGAGCTTCTGCCCATAGGAGAATCAAGCTCACCTCTCTCTGAGCGGCTTGACTCTTGGTTCCCCCTTGGTGATTTATGTATGCCACTGCCGTGGCATTGTCCGATTGAATTCTCACCGGGAACCCCTGCAACTTGGACGTCCAAGCCCTGAGGGCTAGTCGAGCAGCTCTGAGCTCCAAGATGTTGATGGGCAACTGCTTCTCTGGCTTTGCCCAAGTGCCTTGGCGAGTGCAACCATCCAAAATTGCTCCCCAGCCTGTTAGGCTGGCGTCTGTGGTTACTATCTTCCAAGCCACTGGGCTGAAAGACTTCCCCTTCAGTAGATTCTGAGGGTCTAACCACCAACACAGACTTTGTCGGACTCTTGATGAGAGCGGCAAAGGGATATCTAAGGCCTGTGGCCTCCTGCTCCAGGCTGACAGGATGGCTGCCTGCAGGATGCGAGTGTGGCTCTGGGCGTACGGTACCGCCTCGAATGTGGCCACCATCTTGCCTAGTAACCGCATACATAGGCGAACAGTTGGTTCCTTCTTGCTTAGAACCAGTAGAATTAATTCTTTGATGGCTTTGACTTTTATCAGAGGCAGAAACACCCTCTGTTGTTCTGTGTCTAATCTCATGCCGAGATATTCCAACTGCCTTGTGGGCTGGAATGCTGATTTTTCTCGATTTAGGACCCAGCCGAACCTCTCGAGGTACTGAACTGTGAGGGCCACTGCTCGTTCCAAGCCAGGAGACGAGTGATCCATGACTAGGAGGTCGTCCAGGTATGCTAGGACCGTGACCCCTTGAATCCTTAGATTGGCTAGGATTGGAGCTAGGACCTTCGTGAACACCCGGGGGGCCGTAGCCAACCCGAAGGGAAGTGCCATGAATTGGAAATGACGTAGAGCCACCGAGAAGCGTAGAAATCTTTGATGTGGCTGGTAAACTGGAACATGAAGGTAAGCATCCTTTATGTCTATGGATGCCATGAAATCGTCCCTCTGAAGTGCGGCAACTGCTGACCGCACGGATTCCATCCGAAATGAGCGGACTTTTAGGTATGCATTTACCATTTTTAAGTCCAAAATTGGCCTGACATCGCCGTTGGGCTTTGGGATAATGAATAGGTTGGAGTAGAAACCTAGCCCCTGTTCTTGGACTGGTACCTCTACTATTACCTCCTGAGAGAGTAGATGATTCAATGCCGCTATTAATGCGGCTCCCTTCTTCGGATCGTTTGGTACTCTTGACTCCTGAAAATGAGGAGGAGGAAACTTTAGGAAGTCTAGTTTGTAGCCTGTAGCCACGGAGGACCGTACCCATTTGTCGGGAATGCTGGCCTCCCAAACCTCTGTAAAGAGACGCAGTCTTCCCCCCACCTTCGAGGGTGGGGGCGCCCCTTCATAAGGCCGGCTTGGGGGCTGGCTTTGCTGGCTTGCGAAACCACTGCTTCTTGCCTCTCGATACTGTTTGGTATTGGAGGGCCCCTGCCCAGGGGAGTACTGTCGTTTAAACGCAGGCCCCCGAAACTTCTTCTTGGTGGGCAAAAGAGTACTTTTTCCGCTTGAAATGGTCTGGATGTATTTGTCCAGGTCTTCTCCGAAGAGTCGTCCTCCATGGAAGGGAAACCCTACCAGGAGCTTCTTGCATGGGGGCTCTGCCTCCCAGCTCTTTAACCATAAGAGTCTTCTCATATGGATAAGGGATAACGATAAACGTGACGCTTGCTGGATCGAATCCTTAATCGCATCTACTGTAAAGCGTATGGCCCTAGGGACGTCCGAAAATTCTTCTGCCTGCTGGGCAGGAATAAGTTTAAGCATCTGCTTAGCTTGATCCGATAATGCTTGCGCAACCCCAATTGCAGCCACAGCTGGCTGCACTACTGCCCTTGCAGTAGTGAAGGAGGTTTTAAGTAGCGTTTCCAAGCGTTTATCAACCGGATCCTTGAACACCTGTATGTTTTCTACAGGGCATGTTAAAGATTTGTTAACACATGAGATGGCTGCGTCTACAGCCGGGGCTGCCCATCTCTTGGAAAATTTCTCTTCCATAGGATATAAGGCAGAGAATCTCTTTGGTGGTACAAAGATTCTATCTGGCTTGGCCCAATCTTGGAACATAACTTCCTCTAGTAGAGGATGGATCGGAAAAACCGCATTGGTTTGAGGCGCTCTTAGTGAGCCCAAAGCTGAGACCGTTGATACTTGGAGATCTGGTACTGGCAAGTTGAACGTCCTATGGACCAAGTCTGTTAAAACTTGAACCCACCAGCTCTCCCCTTGGGAGGCTGCGCCAGACTCCTCCGTACCCGGATCCTCGATCCCTGAACCTACTTGGTCCTTGTCCAAGAGGTCTTCCCACTCCTCTGCGGAAGGGACCTCCTCATCTGAGGGTTCACGCTCTATTCCGTTTTCTGCCCCGCATAGCCTTGGCTATCATCTTTTCCATTCTTTTTTCCATCTCCTTTAGAGAGGTGGACAGTACCTCGTCCGTGACCACCCTAGGGTTGGACTGACCCGTGCCAGCTCCAGCCCCAGATCCCGATGGTCTCACCAAGGCTCCTTCTGGGGAAAGTAGCGGTAAGACTTTGTCCGAGACCCCGGACCCTCTGGGGGAATCCCCACCTTTTGTACCCTCCGAACCAGATGCCATGGTACAATACCGAGGTACGCCCGCTACTTAATGGTGTTTGGGAAAATAAATAGTTGTTGCCCAAAAAACCCTTTCTGGGGAAAAAAATGCCTTTCCTTATTAATCTTGGTTCTTTTTTTTTTTTTTTTTTTTTTTTTTTAAACCAAAGAAAGAAAAACCATTCTGTCCCCCTTTAGTAGTATTTGCCAATAAAAACTGCTGAAAAGAAAAAGAAACCCTATCTTTAGGGTGAAAGACAGTCTTTTTGAAGACTGTAATACTCTTCTTTGGCCACTGTGTGTCCTCGGCGCCCCACTCTGCCGCTCTGGTCCTTCCTCTCTCAGTTCCAACACATCACTGAGCTGGGAACTCTTTTGGAAGGGCCGCCCCTTCCTTTTACCTACGGGCCCGCCCTTCCCCTTCAGAAAAACGGCGCGAAATTGCGCCGATATCACGGGGACGCGCGCGCCCGCCGGCGGGGGGGGGGGCGAGGCCCACACGAGGAGGTCAGAGGCTGATCCTGCCGTCCAGGCCAGGATCCACAGAGCGGCATTTATTTCTCTGCAGCAACCGCCTGGAGCTCTCTGAGCAGGCTTGCAGGTAAGAGCATTCACTCTCTACATAAGAAACCTCAATAGATTCCCAGGGGCTTCTCTTAAAGAGAATTGTCACTATACACACAGGCCCTTTTCAATGCTACTAGCACCAGTTGCAATACTACCAGGGAGGTCACAATTATGGGGAATATACACATATAGAGTCGTCCTATCCTAAGATATGTGACTCACCTTGCCAGATGCAGCGCATAAACCATAGGCATGTCCCACTGTGACCTTCCCCCAGAAAAAACCTGCTGCGAACCAAGTTCCGCAAGTTTCCCCTTCACTTACCTGCTCCATGCCGCAGGACTTTGCACAGCAAGAGGTCCAATCTTCCCCCATCTCCGTGGGGCGTCTAGACCTTCAGGCCCTGGGTTCCTATGAAGGATCCACTGTCCTGGGCCCATATAGCACCCTGGCAACAGAAACATTAGGCCCCCAAAGGTTTCTAAGTTCTGGGCCCAGAGTCCAGCTCTCTGTGACAGAAAGCATTATGGGCTATACCCCAATGGTTTGGGGTCCGGTTGCTGACCACTTTAGCACTGAGGCCTTTGGACAGAACCGGTTAGCCCACCTTAATCCCAAGGATGTGGAGGCAAGCTAAACCATGACCAACACCTAAGACACTGGCGAAAAAACTGAGGTACTCCTCCTATGGGAGGGGGTTATATAGGGAGGGGCACTTCCTGTTTTTGAGATTGCCAGTGTCCATCACCTGAAGGTACTCCATATAACCCATATAGTAATGAATATGCCGCTCTGTGTCCCGTGATGTACAATAAAGAAAAAATGTTTTTTTTATATATTTTTGGGGGATATTTATTACAGCAAAAAGTAAAAAATATTATTTTTTTTCAAAATTGTCGCTCTATTTTTGTTTATAGCGCAAAAAATAAAAACCGCAGAGGTGATAAAATACCACCAAAAGAAAGCTCTATTTGTGGGAAAAAAAGGACGCCAATTTTGTTTGGGAGCCACGTCGCACGACCGCGCAATTGTCAGTTAAAGCGGCGCAATCCCGAATCGCAAAAAGTGCTCTGGTCTTTGACCAGCAATATGGTCCGGGGGTTAAGTGGTTAAAGTGATTTAATTTTTTTATGGTATTGAAATGGTTAATTACCTGTCATCTCCTCTTTCCTGCCATGTGACCCACACGATAAATTAGGCCTCATTCACATGGAGCATATGCGTCCATGTCCAGTGTGATGGCCATGTACCACGTGGGGATACTTGGTGTTCTGTGTATCCCTGTGCAGGCAGTCCAGTGAAAGTTCGTTGGGACGCAGCAGCTGCATGGACAGTCAAATGTCAAAATTTAACATGCAGACAGGAAGGGATGCATGTACCCAAATGCACAGTGTCTGCATTCAGATCTGTGCACCCACCTCTATAGCTCTCTGGTAGATGCAGGAAAAAGTGGCTCAGCATACAGGACCTGTCTCAGCGCCTGTCTGACTGTGCCCTTAGGAATTTATAAAAACTAGAGCAGACAGAATTTGAAACAGCTGTGCATGGCAACCAATCAGCTTATACCTTTCAATTTTAAAGCCATACAAGCTGTAAATAGAAGCCGATTGGTTGACATGTGCAGCTGTTCCAAATTCTGACTACACCAGTTTTGATAAATTCCCCTCACTGTGTTTTACATTTCTTACTCCTGACTACTGCATTCTAAGTACAGCACATTCTGGTTGCATTCTATGCATGAAGGTAAAAAACCTGTGTGCAGCAGCCCCACCTACTACTTACCTGAGCTTCCTCTCAATCCAGGGATGTCCACGAGAGCCTTGGCTCTCTGGGGACTCGCACTCCTGATTGGCTTTTGGCAGCAGCGGAAGCCATTGGCTCCCGTTACGGTCAATCACAGCCAGGGAGCCAATCAGGAGACGGAGTGGGTGGGGGCGAGCCACTGCTCCTTGTGTGATTGGACACACAGAGTCGAAGCTCAGGAGTGTGCCTGCCCCAATAGCGATCTGCTTGCTGTGGGGGCACCCAACAGGAGGGAGGGGCCAGGGGCGCCGGCGAGGGACCAGAATAGAAGAGGATCTCGGTTGCTCTGTGCAAAACACAGAGCAGGCAAGTAGAACATTTTTGTCATAAAAAACAAACAAAAAAACAAACAAGGCTTTAACCACTTCCCGTCAGCGCGATAGCCAAATGACGGCTACAGAACGGACCTACAATGCAGGGAGGCCGTCATTAGTGCACCCTTCCAGTAGCAGGGTACAAAACAAATTCCAAAGGCGTATCACTCCAAAATAACGAATACAACAAAACAAAATTAACTTACAAAGTAATCTGAAACAAAACAAAAATGTTTTCCTTCATGCACATCTCTAGTATTAAAATGTGTTAAGTTAAAGCAGAAGAGCAACTTCAAATATTAAAAATGAATTAAATTGCGTTTTTGGTTTCTAAGGCACATCCAAGTCCTTAATTTGTGACATCAACAGCCCTGTTCACTTACATGGGCAGAATCCCTTGGCATGGAATCAATTAATGAGGAGAAGGACACACATAAAAAAAAAAAAACACACACACACACACACGCCCTAACAAATGGGCATCCAACTACAGACTACAAGCGGTTCATTTAACCAAAATTCATACCTCCTAACTTCTTAACTTAAAGTGTCGCTCCACTTTTGTAGAAAAAAAAAGAAACTTATAGTAATTTTTGCTAAGATGCAATATGACAACATGGAGGAGTTCTGTACACAGATGGTGTACAGGAAGCCCCCCAGAAATTTTATTTCCTGCTTTTGTAATTAGCTTGCAGATTTTACCAGAAGTCTGCACTAAGACACAAGTCAGATTTTGGGCATCCCCTGCAACAAATACTTCAATTTGGTGAGATTCTCCCAAAGGGTTAATCATGTCTAAAGGGATTCAGGCCCTGCCACTTTCCTCATTAGAACCCTGCAAGTGTAACAGCTGTTCACTAATGAGAATAAAAAAGTTGCTCCCATTCACATACACTTCACACATGGACACAGACAAACAGCCATTTCTTCAGAACAAAGGGTAGTAGTAATAATCTGCAATGACAATTTGTTAAAATCCCTGCAATGTAGATCACTCAGAGGAAAATGTTTTTTTTTCTCAAAAGGCCAGTTACTCTTGAGGCCCGATTCACACCTATGCAGGTTGCAGTTTGCATATTTCAGGTGCATTTTTTCAATACACATTTTTGATCCATTGACGTCCATGGAACCAAAAACCATGGCCCTTTTCATAAAATACATGTAGCGCCTGTGTACTTTTCAGTACAGGTGCCATACTAAACTTAGTGGGGAATGAGAGAGTTACTTGCTCTCATTCATTGATTTGTTAAATTTGGCTGTCGCCAATTCTGGAATGTCCTGTGGGTCAGTCTGTGCGTCCAGAGATGCGGTTTCATCTTTGGGTGGCAGGTGGCACCAGAGGGGTCACTTCTTCCCAGCAGCCAATGAGAGGAGTTTGGGCCTCGCTGTGCATGCTGGGGAGGGGTATTTATGTGGCAGAGGCCGTTGCTCGGGGTTCTTCGCAGGTTCCGGGTGCGGCACCCACCTTTAGGGTGTGCGCACATCACGGGCCCCGGCGTTATGGCCTACCAGGCCGGGGCGCACGTGCTACGCGGAGTTCCTGACTCTGGGCTTCTTAGGCCCGGAGCAACTGATGCTACAAATGGGGCCCCAGTGACTTACTGGGTCCCCCATCTCTATTGAGAAGATCCCAAGCTGGGTGCTGTTCGGTGGGGGGGATCGGTCTGAGGAGAACCCGGAGGCAGGTGATCCAATAGGGCTTGAACGAACCATCGGGGATCTGGGTGACCGGACACTGACAGGTTGTATTCAGACTGTCAGTCGGTGACCCCAAATCAACATTGGGAGGATTCGCCCTGCCGTTCAACTTTCAAGTACTAGGCCTGTGGCAGAGGTCTCATCTTCAAACCCAAATTTAATTAGAGCCAAGTCTATGGCAGAGACTTGTTTCCTTCCCAGTTTTTCTAAGTGGCGCTCTGGCTGCCAGGTTCGTGAGAGGAATCTGTCCAGGGGCACTTTACCCACTTCGGCTGAAGTGGCGACGAGGAAAGAGTTGCTGTAAAAGCAGGACTGCTTTTACTTATCCATAGCCAGATTCTGCGAGGTTCATTCTTCTTTCACCAACCTGTCCTGTCTACCTCAAGTTAACATGTTGGTCGTGTTGACCAGGAAAATAAAGCATTGAAAACGTCAACCAACAGTCTGGACATTCTATTACTGCTCTCATTGCTGTCATCATCACTAGACACATCACTGGGGTAACTAAAATACGCCGATCCCAAATTTAACCAGCGGCTCCTCCGGGGGTAAGCGATACATACACATATGTGAACTACATCAATAGGAAACCATGTTAAATGAACTGTAGTGTGTTTTTCTACAAAACTGAAAATGCACTAAAAAATGCATAGGTGTGAACCAGGCCTAAAGTCATATTAAACCCAAAACCAAAAATGCAGTATATTGCAGCTCATTGATCCTTGGGTGTGGTGCTGCACCAATTTTCTTTTTTCCTTAATTTCCCCCTAGTGATCCAGCCAGTAACATTCCCTGTCTTATGCTGGCCATACACTATACAAAAAAATAAATAAAAATAATCAGGTGAACCCATTTTCGAAAAACAAACACTTGTCTGTGAGAAAAAAACAATAGTGCCATCGTGTAATGACCAATAAATCGTTCAATGGACATAAATAAATACATTTTTTGATGTTTTTTTCACATATACCTTGTGCAAACAGTTTGGACTGGAAACACATTAACCTTTAAAATTATGGTTCGTCCGAAAATTTCAAATCTTGACTATATTTTTTTGTCTAAAAAAAACAAACAAAAAAAAAACAAACCTTACATTATACATATATTGCTAACACCTACAGGTAAGCCTACATTAAGGCTTACCTGTAGGTGTTGGCAATATCTCCAAAATCTGCACAGTTTAGGAGATATTCGCCAATGAAAGGTACCGCTGTCTAATGCGCATGCGCTGTAGACAACGGCGCACTTACAATAGCCGTCCTAAACACGGAAATGCTGTGTTTGACGGCTCCCGCCAATCACATCGCTGGAGCCGCGATACCCGGAAGTAACCTCCGGGAGCGATGGAGGGGGACACGAGGACGGCTTCTGGTGCTTCCTTCTAAAGGTAAGTACATGCATTATGAGCTAGTATGCTAGTCATACTAGCTCATTATGGCTTTGTCTTGCAGGTTTTTTTATTTAAAAAAAAAAAGTTTAAACAGGGTTTACAACCACTTTAACTGGCTGAAAAACGAACAAACTGTCCAAATTTCAGGCAATTTTTGGTATAGTGTATGGCCAGCATTTGGGTGGGTGTATCCACTTTGGATGAACTGGTAAAGCAGACACCTTTGGCCAGCAGCATTTTCAGTCTAGGGGAGGGCAGTCTTCAAGCTGGCTACACATTATGCAATTTTCTGGAGGGTTGTAAAGGTTTGTTTTTTATTTTCTAAATAGGATCCTTTAAGCTAGTGCATTGTTGGTTCACTTACCTTTTCCTTCAATTATCCTTCTAAATGTTTTTTTTTTATTTGTGGTCTTTCTCTGAATTTCTCACTTCCTGTTCCTCCTTAGTAAGCCGTTCTGGCTGACTAACCCCCAGCCAGAACAGCTCGAATGATGGGTGCAAGCTTACTGAGGAGAAACAGGAAGTGAGAAATTCAGACAAAGAAAAAAACATTTAGAAGGGAAAAAAAAAAAAAAAAAAAAAAAAAAAAAAAAAAAAAATCGAAGGAAAAAGGTAAGTGAACCAACAATGCACTAGCTTAAAGGAACCTATTTAGAAAATAAATAACGAACCTTTACAACCCCTTTAAGACCTCTTTCACACTGAGTCGGTTTTCAGGCGTTTTAGCGCTAGAAATAGCCTCTAAATAGCGTCTGAAAACCGCTTTCCATTCATTTCAGTGTGTCTTTTCACACTGGGGCGGTGCACTTGCGGGACGTTAGTAAAAGTCCTGCAAGCAACATCGTTGGGGAGGTTTGGGAGTGCTGTGTACATCGCTCCCAAAACGCCCTGCCCATTGAAATGATGGTCAGCGCTTCCAAAGCGCCGCAACACAACATTTTGAACCCGTTCTTTGGAGGTAAAAGCACCCTGCTAGTGGCCGAAAAGCACTCAAGTGCTGCCAAGACAGTAACACTACCTGTGATTATAGTTGCCATTAAAAGTCCCCACTAGAGTTCTCAGATGACCTTGATCAAGAGAACCTAAGTTGGCTGATCAGAACTCCCCCCCCCCCCCCCACCAAGTAGTAAGAGAAGGAATACAAATAGAGAATACATGGAAGGGAGAGGAAAAGAGGAGGGGGGGGACAAAGAAAAAAGGGAGAGAAATAATAAGAAGAAAGAACAAGAAAGATGGCTAGAGAGACAAGAAATTAGGATAAAAAAGAAATAAAATGGAAGGAAAGAACAAAGACAGAGAGTGGTACATTCTAAAATGTACCATAAGGGGTTTTCCCAATTTCTAAATTATTGCATTTATGAATTCCAACAACCAATATAAAGGAATAGTAGTGGTAAAAAAGGACTTAAAGGTTTAATTTTTTTTTTTAAATACAATTCTTCTTGGGGGGGCATACGTTTGCTAATAGGTGTTCCCCATCTCAGAAAGTTGGTAGGCAGGTTAAAGGCCACCAAATTGAACATATTCCATGAGTACCCTATATTTAAGCACTCCTGGAATAGTGGATGGATGCCTGCTCCCATTTCCTGGCTATCAGAAGAGAAACATTACAGCCTCTCCAAGCTCATCTCTGTCCATACCTCCCAACCAGGGCCACCATCAGGGGGGGTACAGGCAGTACACCTGTAATGGGCCCGGAGGTCCCCAGGGGCCCGGATGGCAACCCCCTTTAAAATAAAAAAATAAAAATGTATATTATTTTATTTCCCTTTTTAATATATATATATATATATATATATATATATATATATATATATATATATATATATATATATATATATTTTTTTTTTTTTTTATTAAAGGGCTCAGAGGTCCCCAGGGCCCCAGATGTATATTTTTTATTTCTTTTTATTAAAGGGCCCAGATATATATATTTCTTTATCTTGTAAAGGCCCCCCCCCCCCCCGCTTCTAAATCCCCCCCCCCGACCCTCTTAGGATAAAGGTTTTACATAAATGACTGAAAGCTGATTAGTGAAAATGGGCAGAATATAGGTCTTTGCTTAGAAGAGCATGTTAAATAACAGTCTAAACCTTCATAAAGTATACACTATAAAACAGACATACCCGACAACTTTCTGAGATGGGAATGAGGGACACCCATGCCTACATACTTTTTGCTAATAGAACACACCCCTTGCCACACCCCCTCAAAAGGGAGAATTTTGCAAAAAAATTAAAAAATGATTCGTTAAACTCACAAGTGCTTTTTTTACCACTACTTTTCCTTTTGTATTGGTTTTGAAATTTACAAATGCAGCAATCTATAAATTGGATACAAGGTTTAGTACTGGGAAACACTTTTGAAAGTGCATTTTATATACATCAGACCAAAATGAGGGACAAAAATGAAGGAGGAAATAGGTACAGTGGGACATTGTTCCAAATCAGAGACAGTCCCTTGAAATCAGGGACAGTTGGGAGCCATGTACAGACTGTAATGCTTGTGCCCAAAACATACTCCATGATTACTGTGCCGTGAATGACAGTCTCACTTACATAAACCTAAAAGGACCAAGGAAAAATAAAAATCCTGCCACAGTTCCAGAAATCCACAGCAGACACAGCAAGGCTGACCAACGATGAAAATGATAATTTCATCAAAAAATAAATAAAAAATAAATAGAGTTTACATCTACTTGATGCTATATACAACTTTGCAAAGCATTTACCCGTTACAGTAAACAGCTGTATACACTCAGAAATCTGAGCATACACCAGATTATAATAAACCAGATGGAAAAATACTACATTTGCTAGATGTTTAGGAATTAGTTGCAGCTCCAACAGTGATTACAGCATTTTGCCAGAAAACTATTAGTTCATAGGGGTTTGATTTACTAAAACTGGATAGTGCAAAATCTGGTGCACCTGTACATGGTAGCCAATCAGCTTCTAACTTCAGATTGTTTAATTAAGGGCTCTTTCACACGTCCGTTCGTCCGTTTTTTGGACGTCCGTTAACGGACCGCAATGCTTCCCTATGGGTTAACGTCCGTTAGCGGATGAGCATCCGCTAACGTCCGTTAGCATCCGTCTGCGTTAAGTTCCGTTTTTTTGGACGGAAGAAAACCCTATTTTTCTTCCGTCAAAAAAACGGAACGGACGAAAAACGGACGTTAGCGGATGATCCGTTTACCATCCGATCCGCTAACATCCGTTTTTCATCAAAATATGTAAAAAGCCCCCCCCCAAAAAAAAAAAAAAAAAAAAAAACGGATGAAAAAAACTGATGGAAAAACTGACGGAAAAACTGATCTAAAAAACTGAGCTGACGTGTGAAAGAGCCCTAAGCTTTGACATAAAAGACCTGGAAGCACAATATCAGTTTTCAAATTAATAGGAATGAAGACTTTCCTTTTAAGAATCTTGAATATACAAACACATGCTGCCATATAGCATATATAGTTTGCTTTAAGTGGTTGTAAAGCCATTTTTTAAACTTTTACCTACAGGTAAGCCTATAATAAGGCTTACCTGTAGGTATAGAGAATATCTCCTAAACCTGTACGATTTAGGAGATATTACCCTCGCAATGCGCCGCTGATTGCAGCAGCACAAGCGCAGCGGGGATCCTCAACTAAAGGACCGAATTGAAGTCTCCCATCACGGGAGTGACGACATCGCGGCTCCAGTCAATCACATCGCTGGAGCGGCGATACCCGGAAGATACGCCGAGTCAAGATGACATCTCGCTCGGCGTGGACCAGGTAAGTTCTCTTCTCCCCGTTCCGTGGTAAGTATTTCATAATGAGCTAGTAGCTCATTATGTCTTTTGCCTTGCAGGTGTAAAAAAAAAAAAAAAAAAAAATTCCATATGCGGGTTTACAACCGCTTTAATAATAAAAAAAAAAAAAAAGGGAGCATGTAAGTAATCAGAAAATCTTTACAATTATATTGGTAAAAATAGACATACCTCTTGGGTGGGGCTGTGAATCCTTGTACATAGACCACATAATATCAGCATGCCTGGCATCACAACAGGTTCGCAAAAAAGAAAAAGTAATGCGGGCCAGATGAAAACACTTGAATTATATAGAGGATGCAAGATCAAATTACATTATGCTCTCTTGGTTACTGACGCAAGACATTGTGCTGGCGATGCTAAGAAAAAATGCACAGCTCCATTTCCATTAGCTGAAAGGATGGGCTGCCCTGTAGATAAAGTAGCTCATGTCTTATTATCGAGATGGGCACCGAAGGAGCTCTGAGGTTGCCCTGCAGTAATATGCAGTAAACAAATAGATAATCTCATCAAATGTTAAAAGCAGAGTGGCTGCGACAACACACAAATCAGGAAAGAGGATTGGAGACTGGAACTGCTGCCTGATAAGAAATTAAGTTTTAAAGAAACATATTGCGCAATTGATTTTCCAGGACATGAGTATTACGCCTTGCCTTTTTTTCTAGAATGCCCAGAAAAAAAAAGTTCTCTAGTGCTACCTGAGAATAATTTTTATATTCCTTTGTAAATGGAGATCTTCTTCTTCATTGTAGTGACAAAGTAACAAAATTCAATTAACACTAAAACTTTCATCCACATTTACTGGCAAATTAATCGTGCTAAAAATGAGTGACTTCACTAAAATGAAACAGAGTTAGGAATACACTAAAGAGCGTCAAGATTACCTACTCTAATTACTCAGAAACAAGACAGGGCCCCCCTGAGGAAGTCATGTGACGTAACGCGTAGGACGGATCGGACAGACACTGACTTGAAGTGAAATTGCACAGTAATCTTAAATGTGAGTGCATTTTTACCTAATAAATTGTGCTTTATTGAAATGATTCACAATGGGATCCTTTTACTTTTTTTTTTTATTTGACACATGGGCAAGGTATATGGGCCGCATAAATAATTTAGTGATAAAAAATAAAAAAACACCCTCTACTACCTGGAACCATCACTGACGCCACCAAGGGGGTCCCTAGTGGACAGGAGCCCTGAAGGTGTTCAACCCAAAGAGCAGATAAACCCTGATGGTTTAATAGCATGAGAGTGATTAGCATTTTGAAGGTAAGAGTCTAGAGAGCACTGAGGTGGCACTGTGTGTATTCATAGAAGCACATCATCTGGTGTGGGGAGACTGAAAGAGACTGTTATTTTAATACACATATTTATGTATTATTGAGTCAATAGTGATGGTCACCTAGTACACAGTTGATGTATAGTATTTGTATGGGACACTGACTTATTTTGCACATTGGTATATGTTAGATATGACATATATCTTTAAGAAATCTTTTAAAATGATAGCCAGCAGTGCAGCACTATAATTATTATTGTACAGGATGTATATAGTGCCGACAGTTTACGTAGCCCTTTACCATATAAAAGGCAGACAGTACAATTGCAATACAATTTAATTTAATTTAATACAGTAGGAATCAGAGAGCCCTGCTCATTAGAGCTTACACTCTAAGGCCTCGTACACACGACGGGACATGTCAGATGAAAACTATCCGCGGGCCGTTTTCATCGGACATGTCCGCTGGCGGATTTTGGTCTGATGGCTGTACACACCATCAGACCAAATTTCCCGCGGACAGCGAACGCGGTGACGTGGCCGCGCCGTCGCCGCGACGTGTGCGACCCTGGAAGGTCAATGCTTCCACGCATGCGTCGAATCACTTCGACGCATGCGAGGGCTTTCGGCCAAGCGGACATGTCCGGTGAGTCGTACAGACGACCGAACATGTCCGACGGACAGGCTTCCAGCGTACATGTTTCTTAGCATGCTAAGAAATTTTTGTCCGCTGGAAACCTGTCCGATCCGCCGGAAAATTGTCCGGTCGGCCGTACACACGACCGAACATGTCCGTGGAAACTGCTCCGCAGACCAGTTTCAGCGGACATGTTCGGTTGTGTGTACGAGGCCTAAGAGGTGGGGTCAAGAGATACAAGATGTAATAACTGTGGGGGGATGGGCCTACAACACCTGTACAAGGAGGAGGGACAATTGAGGAAGGACAGAGGGAATTGGTTGAGAGGTATGATATTACTTTTAATGTTGTACAAATTTTATCTGTTGCCACTGTTTATTCGCAAGAAACACTTGGCAGAACAGGTACATGCTGTTTGTTTGTTTTTTTAATTGAAACTAATAGTTTGTTTTTTCCCTCCCATGCAGAACTTTTCTATACATTTGCAGAGTGGAGGATATACAAGGAGTAAAGATTGAATGAAGAGAAAAAAAAATAAAAAATTATCACAAAATATTGGCTGGTGGTTGACTATATATAAGCTGAACAGTGCTCAAAATAAGGACATTCCCAAGGACAAAACTCCAATTTCCAGGCCAACACCTGTAAATCAGGCAATTGTAGACAAGGCTAAGTAATGAACATTTACTATCTGTGCTTGAATATGGAGTTACTCTAGTATCTGAAATGCCTAACAATTTATTTTAGAATTCAGTGTCTGACACCACACTACCTAGTACTGCACAACACTTACAAATCATATTCTGAATGTCTGGAGCAGCCCCACTCCTAGGAAGAATTTTTGTTTTCCCTGGAGTACCACCCTGAAGGACAACTCTTCTGTTAAGGCTCCATGCACACTGAAGGAGTTTTTTATCGGTTTTGAGCGTTTTGCGTTTTTTTCTTTGAAAAACTGCACTTTGAACGCAAATTTTCGAGCGTTCTGAAAAAAGCCAATAAACTCCAAAGCTCATTAACACTAAAAAACGCCCAGGTGTGGTTTGAACACCGTTTACATATGGGGGCGCTGGTCACGTATGTGTTCGCTTTCTGCGCGCAAGCTCGTCGGGACGGGGCGCGTTTTCTGGCTCCTAACTTTTTTACCTGGCTCCTAGATTCCAAGCAAATTTGTCAACCCCTGTTGTAAACGCTATAACTTTTGCGCAAACCAAACGCTTATTGCGATTTTTTTTACCAAAAATAAGTAGAAGAAGAAGAATACGTATCGGCCTAAACTTTAGGAAAAAAATGTTTTTTTTATATATTTTTGGGGGATATTTATTACAGCAAAAAGTAAAAAATAGCAAATTTTTTTAAAAAAATTGTCTCTCTATTTTTGTTTATAGCGCAAAAAATAAAAACAACTGCAGAGGTGATCAAATACCACCAAAAGATGGTATATAAGTGGGAAGTATGTGCAGGTGAGGGAGAGGAATGTGGAGGGTCTAACAGTGTGCACTATGTACAGGAGAGGAGTGCAAAGGGTATGGCAAAAGGCACTATGTACAGGAGAGGAGTATGAAGGGTATGACAATGGGCAGTATGTACAACTCTTCTGTTAAGGCTCCATGCACACTGAAGCAGTTTTTTATCGGTTTTGAGCGTTTTGCGCTTTTTTTCGTCGAAAAACTGCACTTTGAACGCAAATTTTCGAGCGTTCTGAAAAAAGCCAATAAACTCCAAAGCTCATTAACACTAAAAAACGCCCAGGTGTGCATGGGCACATAGGCTAACATAGAGTTCAGTTTATGGGCTTTAAAAAAAAAAAAAGCCAAAACAGCAATAAACTGCAGTTTATAAGCTTCAGTGTGCATGGAGCCTAAAAAGTTAGCTTTAATCGATTTTCACTGGGTGGCCCTGTTTAAACTCACACAGGCTTTTATCAGAGAGGCTTTTGCCGAGTCCTCTGCAACCTCCACATACATTTTATCTACTCATTTATATAGGAACAGCCAAATGTTGGCATGTGTATAGCTCCCCATAGGAATGAATAAGGCCAAAGGTGCACATAAGCAGAATGAAGAGTACCAAAAGGTGTACAGATTCCTTGTAGATACTTTTAGAGAGAAAGAGAAAAGAGAACATGGACACACCTGTCACATACCAACTGCCATCATACCTTCCTGCACATGCTGACCCCCATCATCCCTTTTGCTATTAGGCCCATGTCATATACACATACTACAATACTCCTTACCAGCACATACTTTCCCCACTTAAACACTTCACCAATGTGCCTAATATCTTTAACATTGCCTGGTCTGGGAAAGTTACATTATTTCCAATTGTAAAATATAAAAAAGTGAAAGTGCTATTAAAAAAATGTCAACAAAAAAAGTTGAGGCTTTAGGCCCCCTTTCAGACTGGGGCGGGAGCCGCAGTGGCGGTATAACGCCACTAAAAATAGCGGCGCAATACCGCCGGGATTGCCGCGGGAATCAGCCGCTAGCGGTGCGGTATTAACCCCCGCAAGCGGCCGATAAAGGGTTAAGACCGTCCGCAATGCGCCTCTATAGAGGCGCATTGTGGGCGGTATTGCCGCGGTTTCCCATTGTTTTCAATGGGAAGGAGCGGTGAAGGAGCGGTATACATGCCGCTCCTCTCACCGTTTCAAAGATGCTGCTGACAGGAGATTTTTTTGTCTCCCGCCAGCGCATCGCCTCAGTGTGAAAGCCCTCGGGCTTTCACATGGAGTCTGCAGTGAAGGAGTTTTTCAGGCGGGATAGCAGCGCTATTTTTAGCACTGTACCGCCTGAAAAACTCCTCAATGTGAAAGGGGCCTTAAAGTAGGCCCACTGGTACAGGATTCAAACACTTTCTTGACGTAGGGAGATACCATGCTGTTATATAGCCTCTTTAAGAAGGGCACCAGATAGAGAGGCTCCAGCAGTGGCAGCCCGTCCATTAGGGGCACTGCTCTACTGGTCCATGCGCCTATCCCCTAATCTACATGCATTGCACCGAACGCATGGATTCCAATTTTTTTTTAAAGCACACGATTTGAGCCAGAGTCTCTTTTTGGCTTTAAAAAAGGGTGGGCTTGAGGCACAGAGCACTGCGCCCCAAGCCCACTTCGTTGTGCGACAATAGAAAATTAATATTCGCCATTGTCTTCCTGATTCTCCTCCCGGCAAAGCAGGACCTGAGACCCGATTGGCCAGGGAGTCTTAGGACCGACTTCCTGTTTGGCCGGGAGGAGAAACAACGGCCCTGGAGCTTAGAAGAGTCAGGGAGTAGCTCAGCCAGCGGTTCTCTCCAGCCAGGACTCGACTCGCTCTTTCAGGGATGACTCACCCACAGCCACATCCAGCCCTCCCACCGCCTCAGACAGTGGAGGAAGGAGGAGGGGGAAATCAGAGTGTCATCCTGGAACTCGTCACCTGCCTCCTAAGGTAAAGGAAAAGGCATCCCTGTCCGCAGTCAATGTCGTAGTCACAAAAAAAAAAAAAAAATCTCTGATCGCCGCCATTACTAGTAAAAAAAAAATTATTAATAAAAAATGCCATAAAACTATCTCCTATTTTGTAAACCAGGGCTCGACAAATCCCGGGCGCCAGGTCGCCATGGCGACTAGAAATGGGGCCCTGGCGACTTGGCTTGGAATGGGGGGGCAAAAAAAAAAAAAAAAAAAAAAAATTTTTTTTTTTTGAGCTGGGGCCATCTGGTGGTGAGCCGTTGGTATTACACGTTATTACCACCAGATGTGAGCTGGCGCCATCTGGTGGTGGCCGTTGGTATTACAAGTTAAGCATTACAAGTTAAACAGCAATTCTAATGTCATTTTTCACTATTTTCACTGCCATCTTCTTCCCTCTAATTAGAACCCCCAAACATTATATATATTTTTTATCCTAACACCCTAGAGAATAAAATGGCAAACGTTGCAATACTTTCTGTCATGCTGTATTTGCGCAGCGGTCTTACAAGCGCACTTTTTTGGTGAAAAAATAAGACAATAGTAAAGTTATCTCCATTTTTTTTTTTTTATATTATGAAAGATAATGTTACGCCGAATAAATTCATACCCAACATGTCATGCTTCAAAATTGCGTCCGCTCGTGGAATGCAGACAAACTTTTACCCTTTAAAATCTTCATAGGCGACGTTTAAAAAAAATCTACAGGTTGCATGTTTTGAGTTACAGAGGAGGTCTAGGGCTAGAATTATTGCTCTCGCTCTACCAATCGCGGCGATACCTCACGTGTGTGGTTTGAACACCGTTTACATATGGGGGCGCTGGTCACGTATGTGTTCGCTTTCTGCGCGCAAGCTCGTCGGGACGGGGCGCGTTTTCTGGCTCCTAACTTTTTTACCTGGCTCCTAGATTCCAAGCAAATTTGTCAACCCCTGTTGTAAACGCTATAACTTTTGCGCAAACCAAACGCTTATTGCGATTTTTTTTACCAAAAATAAGTAGAAGAAGAAGAATACGTATCGGCCTAAACTTTAGGAAAAAAATGTTTTTTTTATATATTTTTGGGGGATATTTATTACAGCAAAAAGTAAAAAATAGCGAATTTTTTTTAAAAAATTGTCTCTCTATTTTTGTTTATAGCGCAAAAAATAAAAACAACTGCAGAGGTGATCAAATACCACCAAAAGATGGTATATAAGTGGGAAGTATGTGCAGGTGAGGGAGAGGAATGTGGAGGGTCTAACAGTGTGCACTATGTACAGGAGAGGAGTGCAAAGGGTATGGCAAAAGGCACTATGTACAGGAGAGGAGTATGAAGGGTATGACAATGGGCAGTATGTACAGGAAGAGTGTGGGGGTATGACAGAGGGTAGTACGTACCAGAGAGAAGTGTGGAGGGTATGATGGGGCAGTATGTACAGGAGAGGAGTGTGGAGGGTATGACAGTGGGCAGTATGTACAGGAGAGGAATGTGGACGGTATGATGGTGGGCACTATGTATAGGAGAGGAGTGTGGAGGGTATGACAGTGAACGCTATGTATAGAAGAGGAGTGTGGAGGGTATGACAGTGGGCACTATGTATAAGGGAGGAGTGTGGAGGGTATGACAGTGAGCAGTATGTACAGTAAGAGGATTGTGGAGGGTGCGACAGTGGGCACTATGTATAGGAGAGAAGTGTATGACAGCAGGCACTATGTACAGGAGAGCAGTGTGAAGGGTATGACAGTGGGCGCTCTGTATAGGAGAGGAGTGTGAAGGGTATGACAGTGCGCACTATGTATAGGAGAGGAGTGTGTAGGTTATGACAGTGGGCACTATGTATAGGAGAGAAGTGTGGAGGGTGCGACAGTGGGCACTATGTACAGGAGAGGAGTGCGGAGAGTATGACAGTGAGCACTATGTACAGGAGAGGAGTGTGGAGAGTATGACAGTGAGCACTATGTACAGGAGTGGAAGGATATTTAGGGACTGCGTAGTGGTTAAGCGGGTCATACATGGATTGAAATTACGCCAATTATGCAGAGACCAGCTATATTTGATCTATGTATGGGCTAGCTGGTTTTACACAAGTCAATCTATTAATCGACTTGAGTACAACCAGCCTGTTAGGTTTTTCCCAAAACAATCAGTGCTGCCAGCTAAAGTTAGCAACACTGATCATTGTACGCACTGGCAGAACACAATAACACTGCAGGAGTGATTCCCCCATCCACAGGTCAGCAGGTGAGAGGGTGTGTGGGGACAGGCTGGGGAGAGATACTAGTCAGTGGCTGGGTAGGCACTGGTAGTATCAGAGCCAGATACACACAGGTTACATATGCCACGATCGTTAGAGCGAGAACAATAATTCTAGTACTAGACCTCCTCTGTAACTCTAAACATGTAACCTAAAAAAAATTTAAAGCATCGCTTAGGATACCAAAAAAAAAATCGTGCTAACTTAACTAACTAGTGTTTTTTTTAATGAATGAAACATTTTTTTTCCAAAAAAACATGTTTGAAAAATTGCTGCGCAAATACTGTGCTAGAGCTGCACAATTAATCGTTAAAAAAACGTGATTTCGATTCAACCCCCCTGACGATCTCCAATGCACAGTTTGACGATTCTTTCATATAACAAGTGGAAAGACTTTCAGCTATCAAAAGAAAATATCTGGGCAGTCTGCCAAGTTTTTAACAGGAAACATTGTAACTAACGCTTCCTTCATAGATAAAAGGGATACACTTCTGTGTGTAAAGAAAAAATCTGGGCAGTCTGCAAAGTTTGTAAACAAAATGAAACATTGTAACTAACTTCCTTCTTAGATCAAACATCTGTGTGTAAATGCGGGAAATTGAACCACTTAAAGTCCAACACTTGTTTCTTAAGTTAAATAGCAATATTATTTGCTAGAAAATTACTTGGAACCGCCAAACATTATATATATTTTAGCAGAGACTCTAGGGAATAAAATGGCTATTGCTGCAATATTTTATGTCACACTGCATTTTCCCATTTCAATGAATAATAAAAACCATAAAAACAAAACAGTAAAGTTAGCCCATTTATTTTATTTTTTTTGTTTTAATGTGAAAGATGACGTTACGCCGCAAGAATCGTGAGAGAATCGGGATCTATCTTCTAAGCAAATTCATTTTAGCCAGAATTGTGCAGCTCTACACCGTGCAACATAAAAAGTGCAAAGACCACCATAGAGTAGTTTTCTAGCAAAAAACTAATTATGATTTTTACATGTAGTAGAGAAGTGTCAGAATTGGCCTGGGTACAGCAGTCTGCTGTAATGTGTCAGCTTGTATTTATATTGGCCGCTCTGAATGTAGCTTCTGACAGGCTGTGCAAGCAGGCCCGTATCTCCGGAACCATTAATGATAGCCATCCCATATTTTGATCAGTTGTGGGGTAGGTCTTCCCACGCCTACCCCCCAAATGTGGGGTTTCTGTGACCTCTGGTCGTCGAGCTACAACCCCCGAAGTCAATCTTTTTTTTTTTTTTTTTTTTTTTTTATTTATTTTTTTTTTTTTTTGGGCAAATGGGCCTATCTTGAGAAAGGGGCCTGGAGCTGCAGCTCCATCAGCTCCCTTGTTAATCTGGCCCTGGACGTAGTGCGGAATCGCAAAAAGGGGCAAGGTCCTTAACCTGCATAATGGTCCAGGTCTTAAGTGGTAAATCCCCTAAAAAAAAAAAAAAAAAAAAAAAAGCGTATGGACTGTTCTAGGGGCTCATCACCATGCGAGCTCTCTCGCATGAATGTGATGAGTTCATGCGGGGAGGACCAGAGACAGCCGCCGAGGGACCCCAGAACACGTGGATCGGGGCCACTCTGTGCAAAATGAACTGCACAGTGGAGGTAAGTATAACATGTTTGTTATTTTAAAGAAAACATTTTTTTTCCTTTTAGTGACACTTTAAGTTAAGTTAATTTTGGATAGTCTGGAGAGGGATTAGAACCCATGTCAGTTTTTATTGCTGTTTGTGCCCCCATTAGGGAAATTCTCTCTATTTGTCCTGTTTACTTTTATCATCAAAAGGAGAAAGTAAAAGACAATCCCACATCAGAACAGTAATAGGGGAGACATGTTCCAATTGGTAAACTAGTTCTGGTGACACACTGGAATTCCCTCACTTTGGAGCAATTTACTCTCACTTCCTGTTTTGGTTATGGGACAGGAAGTGAAGGGAATCTCTGTAATGGAACACAGATGGCAAAAGTTAAATAAATAAAACACAATAGGGGTTTTAACTTATTCTATCTAAAATAAAAACAGTTTTAACTTTAGTGTACACTTTAAAACTTTGTATGTGCATTATAATTACCAGTATACACTAGGAATAATTAACCACAACTGGAGCAGCTGTGCATGCATAGTAACCAATCAGCTTTTAGCTTCAGCTTGTTAAGTTAAAGTGGGTGTGAGCCCTGGTTCACACTGGGTACGATTTGGAACGATTTGAGATGCGATTTGACATGTCAAATCGCATCTCAAATCGGCGGCAATTGTCGGCAATGGCACTGTCATAATCAGTGCGACGCCGCATCTGCGATTTCAAAAAGTAGTTCCTGTACTACTTTTTGCGATTTCGGGCCGCGATTTACATTAAATTGCGGCCGAAATCGCGGCAAGTCGCGGCAAAATCGCGGCCGCGAAATCGCGGTAAAATCGCACATTTTACCGCGATTTTGAATTCGCAGCAGTGTGAACCTAGGCTCAAGGCTCAAGGTATTTTAAAGTGGATGTAAACCCACTCTCGTCCTTTCTAAACTACTGCCATAGTGCTGATCTATAAGGATATACATGCCCCAGAATTGTATCCTTACCTGTCAAATGTCTCCCCTCTGTCTGTTATCAGAACTGAACAACTACAGATTCTGTGTGTGGATCTGTTGTCTGGAGCTCGGTGGGTGGAGTCGTGATGTCACTAGACTCCCCGCCCACCTTTACACTCCCCTTTGTCCTATGTATTTCTTACACTAAATTCTGCTATGATCACTAACATCCAGTCAAAATCCAAAAAAGTAACCACATGCCTTCAGAAAAGGAGTGGGGGTGGGAATTAAAAAATAAGGCCTGTTTCCAGGCTAGTGCATGAGATATGTAAATAACCTGTCACTCACAGCAAGGGGGCGGAACGGACAAAAGTTTTCTTCTGTTTGTCCGTTTATTTCACTGAAAAAAAAGAAAAAGAGGATTGCTCAGAGCTGGATTAACTTCGTGGCAAGGCTAGGAACAGATGATGGGAAATCATTTACTCTACATTGTGACAGCAAAACAATAAACACATTTTGGGTTTACATCCACTTTAACTTTCATGAATTCTATGCATGAAGGTAAAAAAACTTCTGTGTGCAGCAGCAGCACCTAATACTTACCTGAGCCCAATCTTCCTCCAGCGCTGAGCACACGAGCCTTGGCTCCCCCTCCTTATTGTCTGAGACAGCAGTGGGAGCCATTGGCTCCTGCTACTGTCAAATCACAGCCAATGAGGAGAGAGCAGTGGCGGGGCCAAAGTGTGTGAATGCTATGGGAGCCCTCAGCAGGGGCTCCGAGAAGAGGAGGATCTGGGCTGCTCTGTGCAAAACTATTACACAGAGCAGGTAAGTATAACAGAACAATTTTATTTATTTTATTTTTTATTTTTTTTTAACTGCCTTTATTATCAATTTAAACAATATCTTAGCTTAACAATATGGTAGCTGATTGGCTACCATGTACAACTGCTCCAGAGTCTGTCTGCTCAAGTCTTTTATACCAAGCAAGACTATAAAAACACTTAATATCTGTTTACAATTCAACCTTATTAATGCATAACAGTGAATTTGTGTGTAAAGACATTTAAAACATAGCAAGTAAAGATGGCCTTGCATGGGTAGTACCGGTAATTCCTTTGAAAGTAATTAAATATTATTATTAATATTATTATTATTATTAAATTGGTTTGATTTTCTAATAGTTAATGGGGGGTCAAATCAGTGATTGTATTTTAAATGCAGCGAAGACAAAAAAAAAAAAAAAAAAATACAGTATATTTCAATTCTATTTGGGAAATTCCATTCATTCCAAAATCAAATGTTAAAAATACAGCCCCCCCCCCCCCCCATGTACTTTTGACGAACATTCATTAAAGGGGTTGTAAAAGTTTGTTTTTTATTTTCTAAATAGGTTCCTTTAAGCTAGTTCATTTTCCATCCATTTCCCTTCTAAATGTTTTGTTTCTTTGTCTAAATTTCTCACTTCCTGTTCCTCCTCAGTAAGCTGTTCTGGCTGACTAACCCCCATGGATGATTGGGGCAAGCTTACTGAGGAGAAACAGGAAGTGGGAAATTCAGACAAAGAAAAAAAAAAAACATTTAGAAGGGAAATCGAAGGTAAGGGAAAGTAAACCAACAATGCACTAGCTGAAAGGTACCTATTTCGAAAATAGAAAACAAACCTTTACAACCCCTTTAAGTCTGACGGCATTATCAAATATACAGACAACATTATTCATACACAAATCCACCAAGGTATGACCAACTTCACTATACCCCACTGCTTGTAAACAGAGGTTTGTGTGTATTACTGCAGAGAAGAGGTTTTAAACATACGATTAAAATAGCAAGCCACATAAACGGCACCCCCCTAAAACCTTTGACGATAAGCCATATACATGAACTATTTTTTGTAGTGCAGAGGGTAGGGTTGCCGCCTCATCCCTTTAAACCGGAACATAGTAATTACAGATGCAGATAAGGCACCAAGTGAGTTTAATTATCACCTTAATCAGCCACAGAACCTGTGTAATATGTGGAACGGAGGTGGCAATACTAGCAAAGGGGGCTTATTTTACATGGTTTACACTAAAGTGTATCCAACAGCATCTAGTAAGAAATAACACAGGCACCATAGAAGGCACTGACAGGTTCATAGGAAATGCCTTTTCAAAGACGCCCTTAAGTTCCGCCATAGCTCTGTAACTACAAGGCAAAATGCTAACAACTGTTATGCATGATACATTGATTTCCACCCCAGCAAAATCCATGAAGGCAGTGCCTTACCTCCTCTATTTCCATCAACATTTCAGGCATTTTGTGGCAGTGTATATATAGAATATAGCAGTGAGAAGGCGGCTGGGGAAGCTGCAGATCTCTGCTCCAGTCTTTGTCTTTTCAGTAGTGAGCACATGGAATGAGGAAACACCAGCTGCCCTTTGTACAGGGTGGCTGTTTAGTTCACGCTCGTGATTGTTTCAGTCAGACAATGACCGCTTGTTGTTTAGCCAAGTAGCAGCTAGTCAAATTTAAGCCTTGCCTTTAATTAACTAATAACAGTTATAGACATTCCTACTTCTGCTGATGTAATTCCTCTCTTGTCGGGGGGGGGGGGGGGGGAATTAATTTGACCAATAATGGAGTAAAATGGAGTGTTGTCACTTTACAATTTAACCACTTAAGGACCGGAAGATTTTCCCCCTTAATGACCAGGCCATTTTTTGCAATACGGCACTGCGTTGCTTAACCACTTCCATACCAGGCACTTGCGCACCTTCCCGCCCAAGCCAATTCTCAGCTTTCAGCACTGTCGCACTTTGAATGGCAATTGCGCGGTCATGCTACACTGTACCCTTTTTTCCTCACAAATAGAGCTTTCTTTTGGTGGTATTTGATCACCTCTGCGATTTTTTTTTTTTTTTTTTGCTCAACAACTAAAAAATAGACTAAAAATTTTGAAAAAAATTAAGTTTTTTTTTCCCCTGTTAATTTTTTTGTAAATAAGTAAGTTTTCTCTTTCAATTACGGGCACTGATATGGCGGCACTGATGGGCACCGATGAGATGGCACTAATCGACATTGATGAGGTAGTACTGATGGGCACCAATGAGGTGGCACTGATGGGCGGCGCTGGTATGCGGCACTGATGGGCACTCATGGGCGGCACTGATGGAAACTCATAGGTGGCACTGATGGGTATTTATGGGTGGCACTGATGGGCACTGATAGGTGGGCACTGGGCATGGATGGGCACTGTGGGGTGGCACTGATGGACACTGCGGGGTGGCACTGATGGACACTGTGGAGTGGCACTGATGGACACTGTGGGGTGGCACTGATGCATCCATGTTGCCAGTCAGTGCCCATTTGTGGGCACTGATTGGCATCTTTTTTTTTTAAGCGAGTGAGGAAGAGCCATCAACGGCTCTTCCTGTTTACATCGTGATCAGCTGTGATTGGACACGGCTGATCACGTGGTAAAGAGCCTCCGCCAGAGGCTCTTTACCGAGATCTGAGATGCAGGGTGTCAGATTGACACCCTGCATCACCGATCGTAGCCACGGGCGCGCGCGGCATGAAATCCTGCAGGACGTCCATAGACGTCAAGTCAGGATTGTGTAACCACTTCCCGGATTTAAATTTCCCATTGACTGGGCGGGAAGTGGTTAAAAGTGGTTATAGACCCCCCTCCCCCAAAAAAAAAAAAATAGCTCCAGCGATGTGATTGGCCGGAGCGGCGAAGACGTCACTCTGTGAATGCGCGTGGGAGCCGTCAAAGCCCGCATTAGCCATTGAAAAAACTGGCATTCTCAGCGCACCTGTGCCATTGTCTATGGCGCGCATGCGCCGTAGACAACGGTGTATTCCTTTTGGCAATTATCTCCTAAACCGTCTACAAAATAGGGGATAGATTTATGGCTTATTTTTTTTTTTACTAGTAATGGCGTTGATTAGCGATTTTTAGCGGGATTGCGACAGACAGATCGTACACTTTTGACACATTTTTGGGACCAGTGACATTTATACAGCAAACAGTGTTTTTTTTTTTTGCGCAAGCATTTCAGGGAAAATAAATGAATGGATCCTGTTCCTTTAACCACTTGCCACCCGAGGCATTGTAATATGACGGCGACAGGAACCCTCTGTCCCTCCAGACCGCTGTCATATGACGTCCTCAGGTTCCCGGCATTGTAGAGAGCGCACACTCATCACAGAGCAGGGACGTGAATCTGTGTGTGTAAACACACAGATCCACATCCTGTCAGGTGAGAGGAGACCGATCTGTGTGTTCCCAGTACAAAGGAACATCGATCGGTCTCCTCCCCTTGTGAGTCCCCTCTCCCTACAGTTACGATCACTCCTTAGGTAACACATTTAACCCCTTTGTCACCCCCTAGTGTTAACCCCTTCCCTGTCAGTCACATTTACACAGTAAACAGTCCCTTTTTAATGGCACTGATCGCTGTATAAATGTGAATGTATCGCCGCCATTACTAGTAAAAAAAAAAAAAATGCCGTAAATCAATAACCTATTTTGTAGACGCTATAACTTTTGCGCAATCCAATCAATCGCTTATTGCAAATTTTTTTACCAAAAATATATAGAATACATATCGGCCTAAACGAAGGGAAAACATTTTTTTTTTTTTTAAATTGGGATATTTAGTATAGCAAAAAGTAATATATATATATATATATATATATATATATATATATATATATATATATATATATATATATTTTTTTAAATTGACGATCTTTTTTTCTTTGTAGCGCAAAAATTAAAAACCACAGAAGTGATCAAATACCACCAAAAGAAAGCTCTATTTGTGGAGAAAAATGGATACAGTTAATTTGGGTACAGTGTAGCATGACGGCACAATTGTCATTCAAAATGTTACAGTGCTGAAAATTGGCCTAAGCAGGAAGGTCTGAAAATGCCATGTATTGAAGTGGATAAAGAGGTTGTATACCCTCCTGTATGATTTGTACCTAGAAGTAAGCCTTATTATAGGCTTACCTATAGGTACTGTAAATATCTCCTAAACTTGCACAGTTTAGGAGATATTTACTGTCTACCGCACCGATGAGGTCATTGGCGCATGCGCTCTGAAGGAATGGCCGCCTGTGCCGTTTCTTCAGGAGCGTGTGCAGCTAACGGTGGCTCGTGCAAGCATGCGTGGAAAGTGACGTTACTCGGCGCCGGCCACTCACACAGCCGGAGTCCGCAGCCCTGGAATGAAGATGGGCGAAGATGGATGCTGCCTGCAGCGGTGAAAATGAGGCCTTGTTTGCAGGTAAGTGCCACATAATGTGCTAGTATGCGATGCATACTAGCACATTATGCCTTTAATTTGGGAAGAAAAAAAGGGGGAATCCTGAGTTTACTTCCTGTTTAAAGCATGTTATACAGCACAGTGTTTGTGCTGTGTCATTTGACCCCTGTATCACCTGAAATATTATTATTATCATTATACAGGGTTTATATAGCACCAACAGTTTGTGCAGCGCTTTATGGAGGCAGACAGTACAGTTCCAATACAGGAGGAATCAGAGGGCCCTGCTCGTTAGAGATTACAATCTAGAAGTACCTGGCTGATCTTGTCTGGCTATACTGTCTCCTCTGAAAACTGACCACGGTTTATCATGGCTGCTGAGCCCTGACACTGCGGTCAGTTTATGCGATTCGGTCAGCCGCTGCTATCTGCAGCTTTCCTGTGTCTCCCTCTGTCCTCTCCCCCCTTTGCTAAAAAATAAATACAAATTAAATGTAGTGCTTGGGCCCCCCTTAATGTGCCTGTAAAGTGGCATAAAACATGCTGCAGCAAAAATGAAATTTCTAAAGAAAAAAAAAAAAGTCAAATCACATTTGGACACATTTGGACATTTGGACATCTCTCCACCCAGTCCATACCAGACACTTTGGGACTGGTATGGATTTGGAGGGGGAACCCCACACCAAAAAAAATCCATACTATGCAGTAGGGTTGTCCCGATACCACTTTTTTAGGACTGAGTATGAGTACCGATACTTTTTTTCAAGTACTCGCCGATACCGAATACCGATACTTTTTTTTAAAATGTGTCCCCAAATGCAGCCATGTCCCCCCACAAATGCAGCCATGTCCCCCCACAAATGCAGCCATGTCTCCCCCCATATCCAGCCATGTCTCCCCCCCATATCCAGCCATGTCTCCCCCCATATCCAGCCATGTCTCCCCCCCATATCCAGCCATGTCTCCCCCCCATATCCAGCCATGTCTCCCCCCCATATGCAGCCATGTCCCCCCATATGCAACCATGTCCCCCCCCATATGCAGCCATGTCCCCCCATATGCAGCCATGTCCCCCCATATGCAGCCATGTCTCCCCCCCATATGCAGCCATGTCCCCCCATATGCAGCCATGTCTCCCCCCATATGCAGCCATGTCCCCCATATGCAGCCATGTCTCCCCCCCCATATGCAGCCATGTCTCCCCCCATATCCCCCCCATGCAGCCATGTCCCCCCATATGCAGCCATGTCTCCCCCCATATGCAGCCATGTCTCCCCCCATATCCAGCCATGTCCCCCCCCATATCCAGCCATGTCCCCCCCATATGCAGCCATGTCCCCCCATATGCAGCCATGTCTCCCCCCATATCCAGCCATGTCTCCCCCCCATATCCAGCCATGTCTCCCCCCCATATCCAGCCATGTCTCCCCCCCATATCCAGCCATGTCTCCCCCCATATCCAGCCATGTCTCCCCCCATATCCAGCCATGTCTCCCCCCATATCCAGCCATGTCTCCCCCCATATCCAGCCATGTCCCCCCATATGCAGCCATGCCCCCCCCCCCATATGCAGCCATGTCCCCCCCCCATATCCAGCCATGTCCCCCTATATCCAGCCATGTCCCCCCATATGCAGCCATGTCTCCCCCCATATCCAGCCATGTCCCCCATATGCAGCCATGTCTCCCCCCCCCATATGCAGCCATGTCTCCCCCCATATCCCCCCCATGCAGCCATGTCCCCCCATATGCAGCCATGTCTCCCCCCATATCCAGCCATGTCCCCCCATATGCAGCCATGTCTCCCCCCATATCCAGCTATGTCCCCCATATGCAGCCATGTCTCCCCCCCATATGCAGCCATGTCCCCCATATGCAGCCATGTCTCCCCCCATATCCAGCCATGTCCCCCATATGCAGCCATGTCTCCCCCCATACCCAGCCATGTCCCCCATATGCAGCCATTGTCTCCCCCCATATCCAGCCATGTCCCCCATATGCAGCCATGTCTCCCCCCATATCCAGCCATGTCCCCCATATGCAGCCATTGTCTCCCCCCATACCCAGCCATGTCCCCCATATGCAGCCATTGTCTCCCCCCCATATCCAGCCATGTCCCCCATATGCAGCCATTGTCTCCCCCCATATCCAGCCATTGTCTCCCCCCATATCCAGCCATGCCCCTCTTACCTGCATTCCGCTGCTGCCGACTGGTTAATACGCGCGGGGAACATTACAGCTTTGAATAGCTGTAATGATTCACGCCGCGCTGCGTATAGTCATTCCCCCTTGCTCGGGATTGGACAGTTCACCCGAGCAAGGGGGAGTGTCTATACGCGGCGCGAATCATTACAGCTATTCAAATGAAAGCTGTAATGTTCCCCGCGCGTATTAACCAGTCGGCGGCAGCGGGGATGCGGCGGGATGTGGCGTAACGGCGGCGGGATGCGGCGTAACGGCGGCGGTGGGGGGGAGTATTCTATTTCGGTATCGGGGGTATTTGCGGGAGTACGAGTACTCCCGCAAATACTCAGAATCGGTCCCGATACCGATACTAGTATCAGTATCGGGACAACCCTACTATGCAGCCCAGCAGGTCAAGAATGGGGAAGGGGGAAGCATCCTCCTGAACCATACCAGGCCACCACCACCCCTTCTGAAAACATAGGCTGGTGCATGCTGGGCATGTGACATCATGTGGGGGCAGGTCTGTCGTGTAACGAAGCTAGATGGCCCTGCCCTTTACCTATGTAGCACCCCCTTGCTTTCAGCATGGGCACTACGCTAAAGTTAATGGGGAATGGGAGAGTTACCTTGCTCCCATTCATGATTTGTTCAGATTCTGGGGCTTCTGTCATTCCAGAATTGTCCACTAGGTCAGTCTGTGGTCCAGGGATGCAGTGCCATCCCTGGCCAGCAGTTGGTGCTAGAGGGGTTCTGGCAGAGCAAGCTTTCCCAGCAGCCAATTAGAGGAGTTTTGTCCTCGCAAGGCATGCTGGGGGAGAGTATATCTGTGACAGGTGTCATGTGTTCCAAAATCTTCGCGGGGTCCCCGTTCCAGGTGCGGTACCCACCTTCAGGGTACGTGCATCCATGGACCCCGCCAGCGCGGCCCACCTGGCCAAAGCTCAAGACTGCATTGAACCTCATCCGGAGGTAAAAGGGGACCCCAATGTTTCGCTGGGTTCCAGGACCTATTGAGAGAATCCCAGTCTGGGATCGGGTGTCCGGACCACTGACAGGTATGCTTGCTGTCATCCGGGGGCCTGTTTAGGAAAAAGTCTACTGGGAGGAGTTGCTCTTTATTGACCTAAGTCCTTTATTAAAATTGGCCTGTGGCAGAGGCCCTAGAGCTGGGTCTGTGAGACAGACCTGTTCCTCTCAGACAGTTCAGAGTGACGCTTCGGCTGCCAGGCCATCATAGGGGTCTGTCCGGGGGCACTTTACCCACTCCAGGTAGAGTGGCGACGAGTTACAGAAGTTGGTACTATACAGAGCAGTACTGACTGCTCCATTGATATCCAGGTCTGATACTACAAAGTCCTCTCCTTCTATTCTTTCATCAACCTTGTCCTTCCAAACTGATGTTGATGTTGGCCGTGTTGGCCTGGAAATAAAGCATTGAAAATCCTTCAATCACTGTCTGGACCTTCGCTTACTATTTGTTCTACCACTGTAACCCTGGAGCCAATCAGCGGCTCCTTCGGGGGTGAGCGCTACACCTATATAAGAAATGCCAAAGCGCAGAGGTGACCTACGGCACCCAGTCCCCCCATGTTGAGGTCATGTGGCCTGGTGTGGTTCAGGAGTATGGTTTTTAACAGGCACTCATCAGTTGTTAAGGACACTACAGCTGGCTTCCCGTCCCGACTCCGTAACAAGCAATGTAAATTGCGCCTTGCAGAATGCACTGTGCAGTGCTCAGTTCATTGCAGGGGGCCCCCCATTGCAGTTAATTGCAGGGTATTTGTCAGGGCGAACACACAGCAAACACCCTGCAAATTCAAGTGTTCAGCAAATGCCCAAACAGGCAAATGTTCAGTCTGAACTGATGCTCGGGCCAAACCGTTCGTCCTTCCCTATGCAGAAGTGAGCTTGATTTTGCACTCTCCAGCTTTAGTAAATAAACCCCATTATGTCACGTAGTATAGCTTAGGGGTTCAAATCTAGCTGCTACTGGTTACTGCATAATTTTTTATATTGTTTTTTTTTTAAGTGAATGCATAACCCTTGGAGCCACAGTCAGTTCTTATGCCTAGTTTACACTATCATTTTTTTTCCATTCCACCCAACGGGCTGAACGAAAAAAAAAAAAAAATGCGCTGGAAGGAACTCACTGTGCTAACTATCTGACGTTAGTACAGCAATCTTCCCACTGAGCTATTGTGCTCTGACAGGGGGACTGCCCCCCCGCCAGAACACATGGGTCAGCACTCACAGCCATTAGCTGCCAGCGCTGATCCGATGCCAATCGGATGCTGATTTTCCAGCAAGCCCGTCCAGCTGGCTTCTGTCAACAGGCTGGTGTTTCTGTTAAACCGGACGATATTTGGTCTGTTTGTACCAGGCTTTACCTTCATGATAACTTCCAGACTTGGCAAGATGGCTGCGGCTCCAAACAGCACTTCTCCCTACTGGGTGATTACAGGAAGTGGAGGAAATGTGGCTACATGTTTCAGGGCAGTTATGAGCGCCCTATTATCAAACCATAGGAAGGCAGCCTCACAGTGAACCATTAAAAGCACTAGCAGGCTCTATGGAAATCCTGGCAGGCATAATAAACCGCTCTTTATAGTTACATTGTTGGTGAGGTTGAAAAAAGACACAAGTCCATCAAGTCCAAACTATGTGTGTGTTTTTATGTTATTACTACATTGTATACCACTGTATGTACCCCCCTTAATTAACAGCCATTTTTTACCCAATGGAGACTCCTTTTCACCCTGCTAGAACCTCAACTTTCCTCACCTCCAGAACCCCAGCACTTGCCCTTACCGCCAGCACTAACATTCTTCCTCTTCTCCACTAGCACTTAAACCCTTTTCCTCCATCTGGTATTAAGCAATCATGTACTTCCACCACTACCTAACAGTTGCGTAAAAGGTGGTCTGACCTTAAATTAAGAGAGCCGGAGCAGATGGGGAGGATTCAAAAAGTCATCAGAAGAAGTAAGTAATTTTCATGTGAATGAATGAATGAATGAATGACTTGTATAGCGCAACTCATGCGAACTGAATCGCCTCTGGGCGCTTTTTCCAGCCAGAGTCTGCTTGGCTGGTGCAGTCATTTTACCCCGTAGGATCATGACACGCTTGGGACACACAGTCATACACACAGATATACATATATATACTGGGCCAATTTGGACAAGATCCAATTTACCTACCAGCATGTCTTTGGAGTGTGGGAGGAAACCGGAGTACCCGGAGGAAACCCACGCATGCACAGGGAGAACATGCAAACTTCAGGCAGATGGTGTCGTGGTCGGGATTCGAACCAGTGACCCTATTGCTGCTAGGCGAAAGTGCTACTCACTGCACCACTGTGCTGCCCTATGCGTACTCTGATTATTTGTTTTTATTATTTTGCGGCATGTGCTTTTTCTTTCAGGTTGTATATATACAGTTCAAGAATAGATGTCTCAAGGTTCATGTTTGTGGGCATAATACTTGGTCTTTTGAGTCGTCATTCATTCTATTTATGATCTATTTATGTGAGACCAATTTTTTATTTAAGGTAGATGTGTTCTTAACTAGATTTAAATAATCCAACTTAAGTCAATATACAGTAAAAGGAGAGTATTCTCAGCAGTTGGTTACACATATGGACTCAGTAGCAGAAGTGTTGGCATGGCCGATCCGCCCTATAGGATCACTATGCAAGCCGCTTAGGGCCCCGCAAAGCTGCGAAGGGCCCCCCAAATTACTAGAGGCCCGGCCTGGTAAGAAGTAATTTTTGCCCCCTCACTCTGCTTCTCAACTCGCTGGCTGCATGGGAGAAGAGGTAAGAAGTCAGCACCCCCTGCTTCTCAATTTAATGTAAGATGTCATTTCCGACAACACCCCCCGCTTCTCAACTTTCTTTAATGTGACATGTCACTGTCGTCAGCGCCCCCCCGCTTCTCATTTTTAATGTGCCATGTCATTTTGCTTAGGGCCCCAGGGAGGTCAGGATTGGCACTGAGTGTTGGCCACAAGAACAACTTAGTTAGGGTGTCACACAGAGGTGATCCAGTGGATACTTGGCATTTTTCCATGTAAGAAACTTGGCCAAAGATAGAGAAATGTAGCAGCTTTGGTAATGGATAAAATCCTGTGTTAAGCTTAGAAGGATTGTAAAAACTTCTAATCTCTAATCTTTTTGATTCATGTATCCCTTTTTTACAATCTCATAGGGCGCAATCAAGCTTCTGAAGTGGAGCAGACAATCCCCACACAGACCCAAGCCCCACCCCCGCCGGATATGCAGGAAGTGGAAAATGCCACCACATCAGGTCAGTGTCATACAGCACAGCTTCAGGTAATAGATGTAGGCCTGCATAATTGTAATACATGGTTTGTTTCCAAATTTCAGGAGGTATTCGTGCTGTTGGGGGCGGATTGGACACCTACAGTGCCCAGGTCTTAATTGGGGAGGTGTTGTCCTGCAGGTCTGAAATTGAGGACATCCACATCTCCTTAGGGCAGATGAGAGAGAAAACACAAGCGGTGGAGCGAAAACTAAAGAATATAATGGATGTTTTGGGGAGGGTTTAAAAAAACAAAAAAAGTTTTAAAGTTTTTCTTGGTTTTCTATGTATCTTTTGTTTTATTTTTTTAATGTGTAATCTCAATTTTTCTGGCTAAAACGCATGAACAATGACAACTGCTAAAAAGTTGGTCATTGTTCATGTGTTTTAACCAGATATTTGTTAATTTTATTATTGTCAAAGAAAATACACCAAAAAAAAAGATATATAAGAAAAAAAAAGATATCTCTAAAAAAAAATAACAACAAAAAATTCTAAAAAAAAAAATTGAAGTTTACAAATATTTCTAAGCAAAAATATATTTCTTGAGAATAAAAATTAAATAAAAAATAAAATAAAAAATAAAGAATTTCTATTAAGATATTTTTTGAAAAAAATAAAAATTACACATTTTAATTGTGAAATAATTAGAGTTGAGCGGACACCTGGATATTCGGGTTCGGGTCCGAACCCGAACTTAAAAAAAAAAGTTCGGGTTCGGGAACCCGAACCCGAACTCCGAACCCCATTGTAGTCAATGGGACACAGACTTTTAGAAAAAAAAATGCGCAGAGGTCCCCGCAAATTCAATAACCAGACCCTTTAGATCTGGTATGGATATTAAGGGGAACCCCGCTGTCAATTTAAAACAAAAATGACGTGCGGTTCCCCCTAAATATCCATAACCAGACCCGTTATCCGAGCACGTTGACCTGGCCGGCCGCAGAAAAGAGGGGGGGACAGACTGCGGCCCCCCCTCTCCTGAACCGCACCAGGCCACATGCCCTCAACATGGGGAGGATGTCCCCATGTTGATGGGGACAAGGGTCTCATCCCCACAACCCTTGCCCGGTGGTTGTGGGGACTTTACACTTCCTTTGTGAAATGGTAGGGGTACAGTGTACCCCATTACCATTTCACACAGGGGGGGCAGGATCTGGGGGTCCCCTTTGTTAAAGGGGTCTTCCAGATTCTGATAAGCCTCCCGCCCGCATACCCCCACAACCACTGGGCAAGGGTTGTGGGGATGAGACCCTTGTCCCCATCAACATGGGGACATTCCTCCCCATGTTGAGGGCATGTGGCCTGGTGCGGTTCAGGAGAGGGGGGGGGGGGGGGGGCGCCGCGGCCGGCCAGGTCAACGTGCTCGGATAACGGGTCTGGTTATGGATATTTAGGGGGAACCACACGTCATTTTTGTTTTAAATTGACGGCGGGGTTCCCCTTAATATCCATACCAGACCTGAAGGGTCTGGTTATGGATAGGGTTGTCCCGATACCAATACTAGTATCAGTATCGGGACCGATACTGAGCATTTGCGCGAGTACTCGTACTCGCGCAAATGCTCCCGATGCTTCTGCCGATACTTATTTTTTTTTCTCAGGTGACGAGCGGGTGCAGATCAGGGGCGGAGAGCGGGTACAGAGAGTGGGTGGAGAGCAGGGGGCTTAGAAGGGGTGGGGAGACAGCGGAGATCATTGTATTTGCTTAGAGGGGCTGAGAAGGGGCAGAGAGCTAGCAGCGGAGATCGTGCTAACTGCTGAGAGTGGGCGGAAAGGGGCGGAGAGTGGGCGGAAAGGGGCGGAGATGGGCCGGAGATCAGGACGGACGTTGTAGCAGGCAGACCTCGGCAAGTAAAAGAGAGAGCGGGTACAGAGAGTGGGTGGAGAGCAGGGGGCTGAGAAGGGGTGGGGGAGACAGCGGAGATCATTGTATATGCTTAGAGGGGCGGAGAGCGGGGCTAAGAAGGGGCGGAGAGCTAGCAGCGGAGATCGTGCTAACTGCTGAGAGTGGGTGGAAAGGGGCGGAGAGTGGGCGGAAAGGGGCGGAGATCAGGACGAGCAGGACGGACGTTGTAGCAGGCAGACCTCGGCAAGTAAAAGATTGTGTGAACTGTGAAGTGTCTATAGCTGAATGAATACTGTCACTAGTAGGACACAGTAATAGACACTATCACATTTGCAAGCTATGTGCAGTTGGCAGAAGTGCCGTGTGTCACTGTCTACTGCATTGCATGTTTTCTGTTTTCTAAATAACATTGCTCATTTAGAAGAAATTGATACATTTATTTATAGATTAGAATTTTATTTTAGATCCGATTTTTTTAATCAAAGTTCATTTATGATAAGCTCAGCATGGCCCAGGGGGAGGAAAGAGCTGGGAGGGGGCTGCCTTTCTCTCATGAATACGAAGATAAGAATTAACTCTTAAGGAGGACAGTGCCACCCGCTGACAGTTATTCTGTATTGCACCTAAAATCCAAAAAGCAGCATTGATTAATTTCCAACTCGCAAAATAGTCACCCCAATGAATGTTTTGTTTTCACTATCTGTAAAGGGGCATTCTTCCCACCGACCACCAATGTAATGGGCATTCTTCCCACCGACCACCAATGTAATGGACATTCTTCCCACCGACCACCAATGTAATGGGCATTCTTCCCACCGACCACCAATGTAATGGGCATTCTTCCCACTGATCACCAATGTAAGGATCATTCTTCCCAATGTAAAGAGCATTCTTCATATCATTAGTCTGTATTGTGGTTTGAAAACTGTCACATGACATTAAAAAAAGTATTGGTATTCGGTATCGGCGAGTACATGAAAAAAAGTATCGGTACTTGTACTCGGTCCTAAAAAAGTGGTATCGGGACAACCCTAGTTATGGATATTTAGGGGGAACCGCACGTCATTTTTTTTTAAATTGACGGCGGGGTTCCCCTTAATATCCATACCAGATCTAAAGGGTCTGGTTATTGAATTTGCGGGGACCTCCGTGCATTTTTTTTCCTGAACTCCGATCCCGGACCCGAACTTTTTCCAATTGTTCGGGTCCGGGTTCGGGAAAAACCCAAGGTCCGTACCGACCCCGAACTTTACAGTTCGGGTTCGCTCAACCCTAGAAATAATAAATATTTTTGGATACTCAACAATGTGTGGGTTATTATTATGTCAATGCTGCCTAAAAAAATCTAGATTTGTGGTGTTTACATTGACAATGATGAGTATTTAGTACAGGAAAATAAACATGACACTATGATAACGTAGGAGAAAGCTACAATAAACTCAAATTGGAAAATAATCAAACAAAGAAAAATACTAGAACAGGGGAAGAAAATTTGGGACACAACACTGCAACCCCTTACAGATACTCTAATTGGAGCGCAGTAATAAGCCCTGCTGCAAAAAAGTGTTAAACAGGGGCAGAAAAATTGGGCCTTAGGCACTGGTGGCGGTGCCATAACACTGCAACCTCTCACGGATAATGTAATTGGAGCACAGCAAAGAGCCACATGCAAAGTATTGCTTAAAAAATTGTTAATATACACCCCTGTTAAACAGGGGCAGAAAAATTGGGCCTTGGGCACTGGTGGCGGTGCCCAGAACCCACAATGTTATTACTAGCTATCAGCAAGATCATTGAGGAGGAAAAGGATATTCAGTCAGCAGCATAACAGGACCGTCAATCAGCATCAGCATAGGCAGTCTCCAAGGGATCTGACATTTAAAAAAAAATATTCAGTTACATCAGCATCAGGTGCATGGTAGCTGGTGTTGATCCAAGCCTGATTCATTTTTATGAAGGTCAGTCGATCGAGGGATTTGGTGGAGAGGCGCACCCTGTGATCGGTCACAAAGCCTCCAGCAGCACTGAATGTGCGTTCTGAAAGAACGCTGGATGCAGGACAAGCCAGTAGCTCAATTGCATACTCTGCAAGCTCTGGCCAGTGATCCATCCTCAAGACCCAGTAAGCCAGAGGATTTTCGGTGGGGAAGGTGTCCAAGTCTGATCTTGCCCCTAGGTATTCACGCACCATGTAAACCAGACGCTGGTGATGGTTGCTGGAATCGGTCATATCTTGGGGCTGCGGATTAAAAAATTGTCTGAACACATCGGTCAGACGGCCACCTTCTCCACTGCTCCTTCTGTGACTCACCGAAGCCTCAGCAACACGTTGTCCAGGACCAGGATATGGTAATCCCCCAGGTTCTGGGAACGTGTTGCACAGACCCTTCTGTAAGGTCTCCCGAAGATGTTTCATCTTCTGCTCCCTCTGCGATGGCAGATCGCAAGTACCATTGTCGCTAACCACCATTCCTGGCTTAAGCTGGCGTGGCGTCAACCACCTCTGCCCCTGCAGAGCTGACAGAACCTCTGCCCCTGTCACGTACCTGGTAACAGAACAGAGCCTGACGTGCAGGGAGTGGCTACTCTTGCTCCTCTGACTCCGGAAACCCCTGGTAGAGTAGACAGGGAGAGCGGGAGTTCAGAGTCGCACAAGCGCCTGGTAGAAATGCTGTGTCGGAACTGCGATGGTCTCCTGTAGACTCCAGGGAGATGTCGGTGATGCTGGGACAGCAGGACAGTAGACAGCTGGAGCTTGGTGCAGGTAGCCAGAATCGGCAAGGTGACAGGTAGCAGGAGCTCGGTGCAGGTAGCCGGAATCAGCCAGCAGGAGGGAGGTGTACTGTAGTGCTGGTACAGGCAGGGTCAGGCAGGCCGGGTCGGACACAGGCAGGCGAATCAGGTACAGGGAAGAAGCAGTAGCGGAGTCGTGGTTCATGCCGGATCAGCAACAGGCGGGCAGCAAACAGGTAGGAGGAGAAGGCAGGAGCAGGGTCAGACAAGCCAGAGGTCAGGGCAGGCAGGGTTTAGAAGGATTAGAGACAAGCCGGGTTCACAGGAACAGAAGTCAATCAGGTAGCAGGTATCAGGTGGGTAACAGGAATGCTGAAGACCGAGCAGCAAGAGGCTACAGGATGAGCCCCATTAAATAGCCTGAACTGGCGTCAGCACGTGCCTGTGCGCCGTTGCCGCAATTGCGCATGCCCGCGCGCGCCGATGTGCTGCGAACACGTGCTCCTGTGCGCTCCGGTGCGCCATTGCCGCTATTGCGCGCACCCGTGCACGCCACTGCGCTGTTAGCGCCACCTAGTGGCCTGCCTGGTCTATGACAGCCCCAGTGTGGCTTCTGTCTCCCAAGCACACCAGCTCTAGCACTGCATGGCATCTCTTTGCCTGCATTCCTGCGTAGCCCCTCGTACGCCTACACAGCACGGCTGGTTATGAGGACACATCAGCACAGGAAGAGGCCACAGAGGAAGAAGAAGAGGAGGGGGTGGAGGAGAGAGGTGTGTCACAACCGGTAGGAGTGTTTTGGAGGCGTGGTAGCGGAACAACCTCCAACACTACTGTACCTTGCCCTGCGTCCTTCCCAGCTGCCAGCAGAGTCATCCAATGCGCCGTGAAAGAGAGGTAACGTCCCTGTCCATGCCTGCTGGACCATGAGTCAGCGGTAATATGCACCTTACCACTGACCGCCCTGTCCAGCGAGGCATGGACATTGCCTTCCACATGGCGGTAGAGAGCCGGAATCGCCTTCCGTGAGAAAAAGTGGCATTTGGGAACTTGCCACTGAGGTACCGCACATTCCACAAACTCATGGAAGGGGGCAGAATCCAGCAACTGAAAAGGCAGCAGTTGAAGTGCTAGCAATTACGCTAAGCTAACATTCAACCGCTGGGCATGTGGATAGTTGGTAGAGTACTTCTTTCGGCGCTACAGCAGCTGGGGCAGGGAAATTTGTCTGGTACAATCTGCCATCGGTGTACCGATAGTAGATTGCCCGCATGTACTACTAGGTTGTGACACACCTAATTCTACACCTTCAGTCCTATCAGTGCAGGCTTCAGAGAGGACTGAGTGTATAGTGGGGTTGGAGATCCCAGCTGATGAGGGGCAAGGGAAGGTCCGCTTTGTTCTTTGGTGTGGGTCCTTCAGGTATGCTTGCCAACGAACTCCATTGCAGGTCGACATATGTCTGGTCAAGCATGTGGTGCCCAAGTGGGTGATGTTTTGGCCACGCGAGATATGTTGGAGACATATGTTGCAAATAGCAACGGTGCGATCTGATGCACATGTCTCAAAAAAGGCCCACACCAAAGAACTTTTGCAGTAACGCTGAGACACAGCAGCGCCCTGCACAGGCATAGCTCTGCGATGTAATGCAGTTGGTGTGCTGCCCTTAAGCTGTGCCCTGGAGGGCATCCTGCCTCTTTGGAGATGTGCCTGTGCCACCTCCTCCTCCTCCTCTCTCCTATCAGGCACCCACGTAGAGTCGGTGACCTCATCATCCCCTCCCTCCTCATCACTGTCGAAAACCTGCCAGTATGCTGCAGCTGGGGGAACATGACTGCCAGATTGCTGTCCCTCTCGGGCACCCCCTCTCTCTGGGTTCACATTACTGCCTTCCTCTATCTGTGTTCCATCATCGGAGCCTTCAAAACAATGCACGTCTTCATGCAGCATGTACCCAACACTGTGTTGAAACAGTTTGGGGGACTCCTCATGTGGACATGGTGGGACTAGGGAAGGAGTGAGTGATGCCATTGTGCAGAGGGAAGAGGACGCCTTGGCAGCTGATTTGCCAGACAAAGTAAGCTCAGCCTGGGTGAGAGAGGATGAGGAGGATGAGGACGGCTTGGTCATCCACTCTACCAATTTGTCTGCATGTTGAGGCTCAACACGGCCAGCTCCCGAAAAGAAGGACGAGCGTGTCCAACGGCCACGTGCTGAAGAGGATGCACCGTGTCCACCACCAGCACTGTTGCCTCTAGATGCAGAGCCTGCTTGCCCTCGTGACTCTCTGCCTCTCTTTGTTGTCCTTCCTTACATTATAATGGCCTGCAGAGGACAAAGTCAGTACACACACCTCGTAGCTTTAGGTGCAAACTGCAGAGGACACGTGCAGTACACACCAAGTGGGTTTAGGTGCAAAGTAATTAGCACACTTGCACTATAAACCAAGTGGGTTTAGTTGCAAAGTAATGAGCAGCACACTTGCACTATGCACCAAGTGGGTTTAGTTGCAAAGTAATGAGCAGCACACTTGCACCAAGTGGGTTTAGTTGCAAAGTAATGAGAATCACACTTGCACTATGCACCAAGTGGGTTTAGTTGCAAAGTAATGAGCAGCACACTTGCACTATGCACCAAGTGGGTTTAGTTGCAAAGTAATGAGCAGCACACTTGCACTATGCACCAAGTGGGTTAAGTTGCAAAGTAATGAGAAGCATACTTGCACTATGCACCAAGTGGGTTTAGTTGCAAAGTAATGAGCAGCACACTTGCACTATGCACCAAGTGGATTTAGTTGCAAAGTAATGAGCAGCACACTTGCACTATACACCAAGTGGGTTTAGTTGCAAAGTAATGAGAAGCACACTTGCACTATGCACCAAGTGGGTTTAGTTGCAAGGTAATTAGCAGCACACTTGCACTATGCACCAAGTGGGTTTAGTTGCAATGGAATGAGCAAACTTGCACTATGCACCAAGTGGGTTTAGTTGCAATGTAATGAGCAGCACACTTGCACTATGCACCAAGTTGGTTTAGTTGCAACGTCATGAGAAGCACACTTGCACTATGCACCAAGTGGGTTTAGTTGCAAAGTAATGAGCAAACTTGCACTATGCACCAAGTTGGTTTAGTTGCAACGTCATGAGAAGCACACTTGCACTATGCACCAAGTGGGTTTAGTTGCAAAGTAATGAGCAGCACACTTGCACTATGCACCAAGTGGGTTTAGTTGCAAAGTAATGAGAAGCACACTTGCACTATGCACCAAGTGGGTTTAGTTGCAAAGTAATGAGCAAACTTGCACTATGCACCAAGTGGGTTTAGTTGCAAAGTAATGAGAAGCACACTTGCACTATGCACCAAGTGGGTTTAGTTGCAAAGTAATGAGAAGCACACTTGCACTATGCACCAAGTGGGTTTAGTTGCAAAGTAATGAGCAAACTTGCACTATGCACCAAGTGGGTTTAGTTGCAAAGTAATGAGAAGCACACTTGCACTATGCACCAAGTGGGTTTAGTTGCAAAGTAATGAGAAGCACACTTGCACTATGCACCAAGTGGGTTTAGTTGCAAAGTAATGAGCAAACTTGCACTATGCACCAAGTGGGTTTAGTTGCAAAGTAATGAGAAGCACACTTGCACTATGCACCAAGTGGGTTTAGTTGCAAAGTAATGAGAAGCACACTTGCACTATGCACCAAGTGGGTTTAGTTGCAAAGTAATGAGCAGCACACTTGCACTATACACCAAGTGGGTTTAGTTGCAAAGTAATGAGAATCACACTTGCACTATGCACCAAGTGGGTTTAGTTGCAAAGTAATGAGCAGCACACTTGCACTATGCACCAAGTGGGTTTAGTTGCAAAGTAATGAGCAGCACACTTGCACTATGCACCAAGTGGGTTAAGTTGCAAAGTAATGAGAAGCATACTTGCACTATGCACCAAGTGGGTTTAGTTGCAAAGTAATGAGCAGCACACTTGCACTATGCACCAAGTGGATTTAGTTGCAAAGTAATGAGCAGCACACTTGCACTATACACCAAGTGGGTTTAGTTGCAAAGTAATGAGAAGCACACTTGCACTATGCACCAAGTGGGTTTAGTTGCAAGGTAATTAGCAGCACACTTGCACTATGCACCAAGTGGGTTTAGTTGCAATGGAATGAGCAAACTTGCACTATGCACCAAGTGGGTTTAGTTGCAATGTAATGAGCAGCACACTTGCACTATGCACCAAGTTGGTTTAGTTGCAACGTCATGAGAAGCACACTTGCACTATGCACCAAGTGGGTTTAGTTGCAAAGTAATGAGCAAACTTGCACTATGCACCAAGTTGGTTTAGTTGCAACGTCATGAGAAGCACACTTGCACTATGCACCAAGTGGGTTTAGTTGCAAAGTAATGGGCAGCACACTTGCACTATGCACCAAGTGGGTTTAGTTGCAAAGTAATGAGAAGCACACTTGCACTATGCACCAAGTGGGTTTAGTTGCAAAGTAATGAGCAAACTTGCACTATGCACCAAGTGGGTTTAGTTGCAAAGTAATGAGAAGCACACTTGCACTATGCACCAAGTGGGTTTAGTTGCAAAGTAATGAGAAGCACACTTGCACTATGCACCAAGTGGGTTTAGTTGCAAAGTAATGAGCAAACTTGCACTATGCACCAAGTGGGTTTAGTTGCAAAGTAATGAGAAGCACACTTGCACTATGCACCAAGTGGGTTTAGTTGCAAAGTAATGAGAAGCACACTTGCACTATGCACCAAGTGGGTTTAGTTGCAAAGTAATGAGCAAACTTGCACTATGCACCAAGTGGGTTTAGTTGCAAAGTAATGAGAAGCACACTTGCACTATGCACCAAGTGGGTTTAGTTGCAAAGTAATGAGAAGCACACTTGCACTATGCACCAAGTGGGTTTAGTTGCAAAGTAATGAGAAGCACACTTGCACTATGCACCACGTGGGGTTAGTTGCAAAGTAATGAGCAGCACACTTGCACTATGCACCAAGTGGGTTTAGTTGCAAAGTAATGAGCAAACTTGCACTATGCACCAAGTGGGTTTAGTTGCAAAGTAACGAGCAGCACACTTGCACTATGCACCAAGTGGGTTTAGTTGCAAAGTAATGAGAAGCACACTTGCACTATGCACCAAGTGGGTTTAGTTGCAAGGTAATTAGCAGCACACTTGCACTATGCACCAAGTGGGTTTAGTTGCAATGGAATGAGCAAACTTGCACTATGCACCAAGTGGGTTTAGTTGCAAAGTAATGAGAAGCACACTTGCACTATGCACCAAGTGGGTTTAGTTGCAAAGTAATGAGCAGCACACTTGCACTATGCACCAAGTGGATTTAGTTGCAAAGTAATGAGCAGCACACTTGCACTATACACCAAGTGGGTTTAGTTGCAAAGTAATGAGAAGCACACTTGCACTATGCACCAAGTGGGTTTAGTTGCAATGGAATGAGCAAACTTGCACTATGCACCAAGTGGGTTTAGTTGCAATGTAATGAGCAGCACACTTGCACTATGCACCAAGTGGGTTTAGTTGCAATGTAATGAGCAGCACACTTGCACTATGCACCAAGTTGGTTTAGTTGCAACGTCATGAGAAGCACACTTGCACTATGCACCAAGTGGGTTTAGTTGCAAAGTAATGAGCAAACTTGCACTATGCACCAAGTTGGTTTAGTTGCAACGTCATGAGAAGCACACTTGCACTATGCACCAAGTGGGTTTAGTTGCAAAGTAATGGGCAGCACACTTGCACTATGCACCAAGTGGGTTTAGTTGCAAAGTAATGAGAAGCACACTTGCACTATGCACCAAGTGGGTTTAGTTGCAAAGTAATGAGAATCACACTTGCACTATGCACCAAGTGGGTTTAGTTGCAAAGTAATGAGAAGCACACTTGCACTATGCACCAAGTGGGTTTAGTTGCAAAGTAATGAGCAAACTTGCACTATGCACCAAGTGGGTTTAGTTGCAAAGTAATGAGAAGCACACTTGCACTATGCACCAAGTGGGTTTAGTTGCAAAGTAATGAGAAGCACACTTGCACTATGCACCAAGTGGGTTTAGTTGCAAAGTAATGAGCAAACTTGCACTATGCACCAAGTGGGTTTAGTTGCAAAGTAATGAGAAGCACACTTGCACTATGCACCAAGTGGGTTTAGTTGCAAAGTAATGAGAAGCACACTTGCACTATGCACCAAGTGGGTTTAGTTGCAAAGTAATGAGAAGCACACTTGCACTATGCACCAAGTGGGTTTAGTTGCAAAGTAATGAGAATCACACTTGCACTATGCACCAAGTGGGTTTAGTTGCAAAGTAATGAGCAGCACACTTGCACTATGCACCAAGTGGGTTAAGTTGCAAAGTATTGAGAAGCATACTTGCACTATGCACCAAGTGGGTTTAGTTGCAAAGTAATGAGAAGCACACTTGCACTATGCACCAAGTGGGTTTAGTTGCAAAGTAATGAGCAGCACACTTGCACTATGCACCAAGTGGATTTAGTTGCAAAGTAATGAGCAGCACACTTGCACTATACACCAAGTGGGTTTAGTTGCAAAGTAATGAGAAGCACACTTGCACTATGCACCAAGTGGGTTTAGTTGCAAAGTAATGAGCAGCACACTTGCACTATGCACCAAGTGGGTTTAGTTGCAAGGTAATTAGCAGCACACTTGCACTATGCACCAAGTGGGTTTAGTTGCAATGGAATGAGCAAACTTGCACTATGCACCAAGTGGGTTTAGTTGCAATGTAATGAGCAGCACACTTGCACTATGCACCAAGTGGGTTTAGTTGCAAAGTAATGAGAAGCACACTTGCACTATGCACCACGTGGGGTTAGTTGCAAAGTAATGAGCAGCACACTTGCACTATGCACCAAGTGGGTTTAGTTGCAAAGTAATGAGCAAACTTGCACTATGCACCAAGTGGGTTTAGTTGCAAAGTAACGAGCAGCACACTTGCACTATGCACCAAGTGGGTTTAGTTGCAAAGTAATGAGAAGCACACTTGCACTATGCACCAAGTGGGTTTAGTTGCAAGGTAATTAGCAGCACACTTGCACTATGCACCAAGTGGGTTTAGTTGCAATGGAATGAGCAAACTTGCACTATGCACCAAGTGGGTTTAGTTGCAAAGTAATGAGAAGCACACTTGCACTATGCACCAAGTGGGTTTAGTTGCAAAGTAATGAGCAAACTTGCACTATGCACCAAGTGGGTTTAGTTGCAAAGTAATGAGCAGCACACTTGCACTATGCACCAAGTGGATTTAGTTGCAAAGTAATGAGCAGCACACTTGCACTATGCACCAAGTGGATTTAGTTGCAAAGTAATGAGCAAACTTGCACTATGCACCAAGTGGGTTTAGTTGCAAAGTAATGAGCAGCACACTTGCACTATGCACCAAGTGGGTTTAGTTGCAAAGTATTGAGAAGCACACTTGCACTATGCACCAAGTGGGTTCAGTTGCAAAGTAATGAGCAAACTTGCACTATGCACCAAGTGGGTTTAGTTGCAAAGTAATGAGCAAACTTGCACTATGCACCAAGTGGGTTTAGTTGCAAAGTAATGAGAAGCACACTTGCACTATGCACCAAGTGGGTTTATTTGCAATGTAATGAGCAAACTTGCACTATGCACCAAGTGGGTTTAGTTGCAAAGTAATGAGAAGCACACTTGCACTATGCACCAAGTGGGTTTAGTTGCAAAGTAATGAGCAAACTTGCACTATGCACCAAGTGGGTTTAGTTGCAAGGTAATTAGCAGCACACTTGCACTATGCACCAAGTGGGTTTAGTTGCAATGGAATGAGCAAACTTGCACTATACACCAAGTGGGTTTAGTTGCAAAGTAATTAGCAGCACACTTGCACTATGCACCAAGTGGGTTTAGTTGCAATGGAATGAGCAAACTTGCACTATGCACCAAGTGGGTTTAGTTGCAAAGTAATGAGCAAACTTGCACTATGCACCAAGTGGGTTTAGTTGCAAAGTAATGAGCAGCACACTTGCACTATGCACCAAGTGGGTTTAGTTGCAAGGTAATTAGCAGCACACTTGCACTATGCACCAAGTGGGTTTAGTTGCAATGGAATGAGCAAACTTGCACTATGCACCAAGTGGGTTTAGTTGCAAAGTAATGAGAAGCACACTTGCACTATGCACCAAGTGGGTTTAGTTGCAAAGTAATGAGCAGCACACTTGCACTATGCACCAAGTGGGTTTAGTTGCAAGGTAATTAGCAGCACACTTGCACTATGCACCAAGTGGGTTTAGTTGCAATGGAATGAGCAAACTTGCACTATGCACCAAGTGGGTTTAGTTGCAAAGTAATGAGAAGCACACTTGCACTATGCACCAAGTGGGTTTAGTTGCAAAGTAATGAGCAGCACACTTGCACTATGCACCAAGTGGATTTAGTTGCAAAGTAATGAGCAGCACACTTGCACTATGCACCAAGTGGATTTAGTTGCAAAGTAATGAGCAAACTTGCACTATGCACCAAGTGGGTTTAGTTGCAAAGTAATGAGCAGCACACTTGCACTATGCACCAAGTGGATTTAGTTGCAAAGTAATGAGCAGCACACTTGCACTATGCACCAAGTGGGTTTAGTTGCAAAGTAATGAGCAAACTTGCACTATGCACCAAGTGGGTTTAGTTGCAAAGTAATGAGCAGCACACTTGCACTATGCACCAAGTGGGTTTAGTTGCAAGGTAATTAGCAGCACACTTGCACTATGCACCAAGTGGGTTTAGTTGCAATGGAATGAGCAAACTTGCACTATACACCAAGTGGGTTTAGTTGCAAAGTAATTAGCAGCACACTTGCACTATGCACCAAGTGGGTTTAGTTGCAATGGAATGAGCAAACTTGCACTATGCACCAAGTGGGTTTAGTTGCAAAGTAATGAGCAAACTTGCATTATGCACCAAGTGGGTTTAGTTGCAAAGTAATGAGCAGCACACTTGCACTATGCACCAAGTGGGTTTAGTTGCAAGGTAATTAGCAGCACACTTGCACTATGCACCAAGTGGGTTTAGTTGCAATGGAATGAGCAAACTTGCACTATACACCAAGTGGGTTTAGTTGCAAAGTAATTAGCAGCACACTTGCACTATGCACCAAGTGGGTTTAGTTGCAATGGAATGAGCAGCACACTTGCACTATGCACCAAGTTGGTTTAGTTGCAAAGTAATGAGCAGTAGTGTTGAGCGGAATACGCCATATACGATTTCGCGATATATCACGAATATATAGACGAATATTCGTGAAATATTCGCTAAAATCGAATATTCGTGATATTTTATCAAAAAAAATTTTTTGCGAAATTTCGCTAATGCGAATGCGTAATTGATTGCGAAATTTTGACAACTGTGGTAGGAGAACTCTGATTGGCTCTGATGCAAAAGAAGGGCGGAGAAAGTATTCGCGAATATTCGTGATATTTTATCGAAATTTCGCTAATGCGAATGCGAAATTGATTGCGAAATGTTGACAACTGTGGTAGGAGAACTCTGATTGGCTCTGATGCAAAAGAAGGGCGGAGAAAGTATTCGCGAATATTCGTGATATTTTATCGAAATTTCGCTAATGCGAATGCGAAATTGATTGCGAAATTTTGACAACTGTGGTAGGAGAACTCTGATTGGCTCTGATGCAAAAGTAGGGCGGAGAAAGTATTCGCGAATATTCGTGATATTTTATCGAAATTTCGCTAATGCGAATGCGAAATTGATTGCGAAATTTTGACAACTGTGGTAGGAGAACTCTGATTGGCTCTGATGCAAAAGAAGGGAGGAGAAAGTATTCGCGAATATTCGTGATATTTTATCAAAATTTCGCTAATGCGAATGCGAATGCGAAATTCATTGCGAAATTTTGACAACTGTGGTAGGAGAACTCTGATTGGCTCTGATGCAAAAGAAGGGCGGAGAAAGTATTCGCGAATATTCGTGATATTTTATCGAAATTTCGCTAATGCGAAATTGATTGCGAAATTTTGACAACTGTGGTAGGAGAACTCTGATTGGCTCTGATGCAAAAGAAGGGCGGAGAAAGTATTCGCGAATATTCATGATATTTTATCGAAATTTCGCTAATGCGAATGCGAAATTCATTGCGAAATTTTGACAACTGTGGTAGGAGAACTCTGATTGGCTCTGATGCAAAAGAAGGGCGGAGAAAGTATTCGCGAATATTCGTGATATTTTATCAAAATTTCTCTAATGCGAATGCAAAATTGATTGCGAAATTTTGACAACTGTGGTAGGAGAACTCTGATTGGCTCTGATGCAAAAGGAGGAGAAAGTAAAAAAAAAAAAAAAAATTGAAAAAATACGAATATTCGGGAACTTTGACTGCAAAATTCGAGTTATTCGCGAATATTCGAATATGCCTATTCGTAACGAATATTCGCAATGCGAATATTCGTGAGCAACACTAGTAATGAGCAGCACACTTGCACTATGCACCAAGTGGGTTTAGTTGCAAAGTAATGAGAAGCACACTTGCACTATGCACCAAGTGGGTTCAGTTGCAAAGTAATGAGCAAACTTGCACTATGCACCAAGTGGGTTTAGTTGCAAAGTAATAAGCAGCACACTTGCACTATGCACCAAGTGGGTTTAGTTGCAAAGTCATGAGAAGCACACTTGCACTATGCACCAAGTGGGTTTAGTTGCAAAGTAATGGGCAGCACACTTGCACTATGCACCAAGTGGGTTTAGTTGCAAAGTAATGAGCAAACTTGCACTATGCACCAAGTGGGTTTAGTTGCAAAGTAATGAGCAAACTTGCACTATGCACCAAGTGGGTTTAGTTGCAAAGTAATGAGCAAACTTGCACTATGCACCAAGTGGGTTTAGTTGCAAAGTAATGAGAAGCACACTTGCACTATGCACCAAGTTGGTTTAGTTGCAAAGTAATGAGAAGCACACTTGCACTATGCACCAAGTTGGTTTAGTTGCAAAGTAATGAGAAGCACACTTGCACTATGCACCAAGTTGGTTTAGTTGCAAAGTAATGAGAAGCACACTTGCACTATGCACCAAGTGGGTTTAGTTGCAAAGTAATGAGCAAACTTGCAGTATACAGGAAGTGGGTTTAGGTGCACTGAGCACACGGGCAATACAACACGTGAGAACACTGCAGCTAGCACAATCAACTGCCTGACAGATTAGGAAGAACTAATCTAACTAAACTATACAGTGTATAAATATATGTACAACTCCTGGGATGTATATATATATATCCTCTACACACTGTAAATTTAACTAACTAGCCTGCCTGCTCTATCTAGCTATAAAAAAGACAATCTCTCTCTCTCTCTCTCTGTCTCTCTGTCTGAACTGGAACAAGCCCGGAACACACTACACGAGGCCGCCCTGCAGGCGGCCTTTTATAGAGTGGTGCGTGTGCTAAAGCCCTGAGCCATAATTGGCCAAAGCCACCCTGGCTTTGGCCAATTACGGCTCTCTTTACTGACGGCGCTGTGATTGGCCAAGCATGCGGGACATTCAGCATGCTTGGCCAATCATCAGCGCGCAATGCCGCAGTGAATTATGGGCCGTGGCGCGTCACTCGAATTTGGCGCGAACGACACGTTTTGTTCGTATTTCGACGAACGATCGAACATACGATGTTCGAGTCGAACATACGTTCGACTCGAACACGAAGCTCATCCATAGCAGAGACTAAGGTGTGAAGAAAAACCTCTAACTACTGATTAACCCTCTCCGTCTACCCATTGGATTGAGGATGGTAAGAAGAGGAAAAATCCAAGGCAATATTGAGGGATTTGCAAAAGGCTCTCCAGAAGCAAGATGTAAATTGAACACCCCTGTCGGAAACAATATGAGAAGGAACCCCATGGAGGCGGAAAATTTCTCGAATAAAAATGGGAACCAAGGCAGGAGCAGAAGGAAGACCAGGAAGGGGAACAAAATGAGCCATCTTGGAGAACCGATCGACTACCACCCAAATGACCGTATTACCGTCAGACAGTGGGAGACATTTACCATGTCGCTTAATCCGATATGCTCAGCGCCCCTCTCTCTTAAGGTATACTCTCTGAATGCTAAAGGAATAAACATCCCTGAAAGATGCAGCAGTGTCATTGCATAGATTTCCTGAATGAACACAGCTTTGTCAACTGCTGACTCCCTGGCTTTAGAAGCTCCCTTGACCTTAGAGGACTTTCTAGCGGCACCTAAAACCACAAAACCGGGCAAAATTCCAGGCCCAGATGGCTTTACTGTCCTGTACTATAAGACCTTCTCAGACAGACTGGAGTCAAGCTTTCTTAAAGCGTTTAATTCACTCTCCACCGACCCCTGTAGATCAGAAAGATTGCTTGAAGCCTATATATCTGTTATTCCCAGGGAAGGACCCTACCAATGTCGCCAGCTATCGTCCAATATCCCTGCTCGACGTTTTCAAGCTTTTTGACAAAATTCAGGCAAATCGCCTGTCTCATCATGTACCGGCCTGGGTAGGCCTGGACCAGGTGGGGTTTGTCCCTTGCAGAGAGAGTCCAGGGACAACACCAGTAAGGCCCTGAACCTGCACAACTGGCTCACCACTTCCCAACAGGAGGGCTTTTTCCTGGCAATGGACGCTTAGAAGGCGTTTGACAGAAGGGCCTGGGACTATACAGAAGCAGTCTTGACCTCGCTGGGGCTCAGACCCCATCTGTCGGACGCATTTTCTCCATCCATAATGGAACTAGGCAGGGATGCCCCCTTTCTCCCTTGCTTTATATACTTATGCTAGAACCTCTCCTCCGTTGCATCCAAGCTAACCCAGATGTTAAAGGCATAAAGATAAAGGACTGAGAATTTAAGATTACAGCCTTTGTGGACAATGTTCTACTGTTTCTTTCCTCACCGCTTAAGTCCTTGCCCAATCTCCTGCAAATTCTGGAGCACTTCAAACTCCTGTCCAATCTAAAAATCAAATTACTCCAAATCGTTTGCGTTAAATGTGTTCTTACCCATGGCACTGGCCAAGCAATGTCAACTTAATTTCCCCTTTCAATGGAAAACGGGAGCCATAACCTACCTGGGCATTCAACTTCTAGCCGATCTAGCAGAGCTTTATAACAGAAACTTCCTGACAGAATTACAGAATATATGCCATGATCTCCAAAAATTGGATAAATCCACCATTTCCTGGTTTGGGCAAGCGTTCATCATTAAGATGACGATCCTCCCCTGGCTGTTTTACAAACTTCAAACTAGGGGTGCACCGAAGTGGAAATTTCAAAACCGAAACGAAACCGAAAAGTACCTGTAATCAATCTGACCCAGACAAACACCACAAACCCCTTTAATCTGTGATACTTGTATGAGAATATGCGTGGACCTGGAGTAAAAACTGTCACTCCTGTTGACAAGCCGTAGGAGTATTAGTTCATTCAGATCACATGCTAGCAAATAGTTAAAGATCTTAGATGTCTGTGTGTACTGCACTAGGTGAGGTATGAGGAGGAAAATAATAACGAGGCATTCATTCATATTATATTTTAAAAAATGGTACATGAGATGACATATAGACCTAGTCAGCAGTGAGCACCTTGCAGGCTTGCATTTAAAAAGGCAGAGTCGCACGGGGCACATTAATAAAAAAATTGCACTATAGTCAAATACAGTGGGGACTGGTGGTCTGTGACAGTCAGTCACAGACCTTACCTTAAATGCTGGCGAAAGTGAGTCCCGCCGTCGGGTGATGAGGTATGCAGCTTGCTCGGAGTCACACGGGGTTGGATGGCGCCCAGCCCCCACAGAACGCGGACTTCACCGTTGACTGTCTGAGGGGAGCCGCATGGACAGCCGATGGTCGGACTCGCACCCGCCAGTGACTGGCTGCGACGTCACAACGCCAACGCTGGCAGTGGCATAGCAGGGGAACCAGGAAATGAGCCGTACGGATGGTAATTAAGTCCGGCTCTGAGGTGGGTCATTATCGGCGATTATTTCTGTTGTTTTGGCATGACCCCAAAAACACGATTTTTGGACGATATGTATCGGCAACGATATATTGGTGCACCCCTACTTTAAACACTCCCTATATGCCTGCCACCCTCCTTTTTTGCACTCTACAAGCCCATATGTAGGACGTTCCTTTGGTGCAACAAACCTCCACGGATAAGCTGGGTGAAGCTGGTGCTTCCTAAGGCATGCAGAGGAATAGGTCTCCCGGACCTGCAACGCTATTACTGGGCAGTGCATTTAGCGCGAATCATAGACTGGAGGGTGCATAGCCGGTGTAAAGATTGGGTGACCCTAGAATACTTGACAATGAACTGTCACTTATGCCTTACCCCTTGGCTCTCTAAAACACACATATCCCCAATTGCTTTAACTTATCCCCTAGTTGGAGCCACCCATCAGGAATTTTACAGGATTTTGTCAAACACTTTTTTCAGAGGGGCCAATTCATGCTGCAAACTGAACTGGCTGAGCATTCTGGCTCGGGTTCATTCCCTTTCTGGCCCTCTATCCTGCTTTGAGCTCAGAGATGGACGAGAAGAACTGGGACTGCATACATTTGTACATTCACAAAGGGTCCCTGAATGTCTCTGTCCAGGAAAATGGGTACAAACTAAAAACCTGCTGGTACAGAACCCCCGGACCTAGTCCATAAGTTCTCCCCTTCTGTCTCTAAACAGCGCTGGCGCTGTGGCAAAGCACAGGGCACGTTCTTTCATATTTGGTGGGACTGCCTGGCACTCCAACCATTCTGGCATAAAGTGCACAATTTGACAACAACAGTGTCTATGCTCCCGCTGGAGTTTTCTCCAGCACAGTATCTTCTACATCTAACTAAAATTTCTAAAAAGCGGTACTATAAGTCGGTTGCAATGCACATGATTAATGCTTCTCGGATGTGTATACCAGTCCATTGGCGGTCTTCATCCCTGTCATCCATGGCTAAATGGGTTGCTCGAATTAATTGGGTCGCTGAGATGGAAGAATTGATTTATACTGATGCAGATAACATTGCCAAGTTCACTGCTACATGGGTGAGTGAGTGAGAAACTTAGCGCAACACATGCAAACTGAATCGCCTCTGGGCGCTTAGAATCCATTTTCTGAGCGAGACTTTTTGCCCTCAGAAGAGAGGTTTTGATTTTTCCTCTGAAGGCAAAGTGGTTCACCTCCAATCGGATGCTGGTTGGTAAAGCGTTCCACAGTCTGGGTCCTTGGACTGCAAATCTCCGTTCTCCTTTGGACTTGTATCTGGCTTTGGGTATCTGGAGTAGGTTTTGATTGGTGGAACGCGATTGGGGTTGTGAGCTTTTAGTTTTTCGTATATATATTGTGGGGCATTTCCTTGAACGCACTTATGCGTTAGACAGAGTGCCTTGAAGGTGATTCTGTCTTTTACTGGCAGCCAATGAAGCGATCTCAGAGAAGGTGAGATTGATTCCCATGTTTTTTTTCCAGTTACCAATCGAGCGGCCGTATTTTGAACGACTTGCAGATTAGAGATTTGGTATTTAGGGAGTCCGAGATACAGGGCATTAGCATAGTCAAGCCTGGAGTTGATAATTGTACCCACCACGACTGCTATGTCTTCTTTTGGGATGAAGGGAATGAGTCTGCGTAGTAGGCGCAGCAGATGGTTCGATCCGCTGACTACTGACCCTATATGTGCATCCATTGTCATGTAGGTGTCGAAAATGACTCCAAGACTGTTGACTTTGGTGCTAAGGGTGATGGTTTTACCCAGAATGGGCGGGGGTGTCCAAGTTGTTGTGGGATGATTCTTTCGATTGGCGTGAAACAGGAGAAGTTCTGTTTTCGAGCCGTTGAGTTTAAGATAACTCTTCGTCATCCAGTTTTCTATTAAAGTAAGACATTTCTCTAGTCCGAGATAATGATCCTTTTTGTTGCAGATGCGAAAGTACAGTTGTGTGTCATCTGCATAAGAATGGTAAAGTAACTTCTGGTTACTGATGATTTCAAAGAGAGGGCGGAGATGGATATTGAATAGAACCGGCGACAAAGGGGATCCCTGAGGGACTCCGCATGACACCGTGCGTTTTTCAGAAGTGAAAGGACCAAGTTTTCACTACTTGTGATCGGTTTTCCAAGAAGGAGAAGAACCAAGATAAATCACATTCCGCGATCTGGCTACGTCAGCTAGCCGAGTCAGTAATAATTTGTGGTCTACCGTGTCAAAAGCTGCGCTTAGGTCCAGCAGTACCAGAAGACAAGATTCTCCTTTGTCTGCTGCCTCGAGAGCATCATCCCATATTTTGCGAAGTGCTGTTTCTGTCCCGTGGCCAGGACGGAAACCCGATTGAAACGGATCGAGTAATTTGTGTGTGTCTAAATGGTGTTGTAGCTGTTGTACAACTTCTTTCTCCATTACATTGGAGAAGACATTTAGGCCTGTTATGGGTCGACGGTTGTTTGGATCTTTGGGGTCGAGGGTGTTTTTTTTTTAATTGTTTTTATTATACCTTGTTTCAGCAAGGTTGGCACCATGCCTTCCTTGAATGACAGGTTTATGAGCTGCGTGATAGCAGGTGCCAGAATATCGGCACATTCTTTCAGCAGTTTGGTGGGGATGATATCATTAGGCGCTGTGCTATTTCGCAGAGTACCGACGATATTTTTAGTGGCATCGATGGAAATGGGTTTTAGAGTGAAATAAGTTGATTGCGGAAGATTGATGTGGATATTAGCTTTATGATTTGGGGGGGGGGGGGGAGGTTGATGAGGGTTCTATTTTGCTGAATACTTTCACAGATTTTTTCAATTTTGTTAATGAAATAATCTGATAATTCATTGCAAAATTCTTGTGAATCAGAATTTGGGGCCTCTAGACAGACTGGGTTCATGGTCTGGGTGACTAGATTGAAGAGTTCATGGGGGCGGTTTAGGGCATTTGTGATGATGTTGGAAAAATGACTTTAAAGATTTCTTTATGGTATTTCTTGGTAATTATTTTATAGGTGGTGAGATTATCCTCTGAAGAGCTTCTTTTCCAAGCTGCTTCTTCTCTTCTGCGCTCCTGCTTCAACAACGCCAGTCGTTGAACCAGCTGGAGTTGTTTTTGCGGATGCACGTTTTACATTTTGGCGCTAATAAGTCTGCTGACTGTAGTACAGCCTTGTTGATGGCGTAAAGTGTTTCTGTGGCTGTTTGGTGTTGTTGGAATGATTTTATTTTGTTCCCTAATGTGGTTTTGAAGAGTTCCGAGTGGAGCTTCTTCTGAGATCTGGTCCAGTGTGTTAACACCGGTTTTATCGTTTTTTTTTAAGGGGGTATTTGTGGTAATTCTGAATTTAATTGCATGGTGATATGTCCATGGTTGCGACTCATTTTCCAGACTATTGATTTCCAAATCTTGTCTGAAAATGAGATTGAGCGTGTGACCTGAAGCATGTGTGGGCCCAAGTACTAGTTGCTGCAGACCAAATCCTTCCAAATGGTCAATGCAGGCGTTGGCGACGGGGTCCTGTGAGGAGTTGGCCCAGAGGTTGAAATCCCCAAGCAGCAGGAGGTGTTTAATGTTTAGAGTATAGGTGGAGATTAATTCTGTCAATGATGTGAGGAGATGCGTGCCTGGACAAGCCTGGACAACCTTTAAAAGCTCTCAATCATAACGAGACCTTCTGGAAAGTGCAAACTAATATCAGAATGGAGCCATTTTGCCCCAGATCTTAAATGCAGATTCGGCCTCATGCTAAGGCTTGACGTACCATAGTGTTTTAACCATTGGATGCTGGAGAGGGTAGTTGGTGACTTTTGCACCCCCTCTCCTCATTAAGCCCTGTCCTCTTCCTCACCCACCCCTCCTACTCCCACTCTCTCCCCCCTTATCCCACCCTATCCACCCCCCGCTTTTCGGCCCCCTCCTTTCTTCCCTTTTTCCCTCCCCCTTTACTCTATTTTTACCTTTTTTTTTTTGTCTTACCTTTTCTTTTCTTTTTCCCTCTCCTAGAATTTAAATACCTAAACACCATTACCTCATGTATGAAGCAACTCACTGTGTAGAGATGTTTAGGCATGCTATGAATCTGCTTTGTTGAAATCTACCTGTATAACTTTTTCATCTGGCTCATGGAATCACTTCTGCCTATGTTATGTGCAAAAAAAATAAAATGTTTTTGTTCAATAAAGTCTTTGTGGAGAAGAAATAAATAAATGACAACAACTGATCACAGCTGAAAGTCAAATGGCTTTGTGCGCAAAGGTGATTAGCTACACCTAAATGAGTTTACGTCATTTTTAGGAGGGGGAGGGGTGATCCTTTTTCTAACTCAGTGATTCTGTTTTTGAGGGGTTTTTCACTTCGGATTTTATAAGTTACACTGAGTAAATACAGCTAGATAAAACAAAAACTGTGTCTGTCTTAATTTCAGGTGGCAAAGCAGCAAATGTGATTATTTTAAAGGGGGGGTATTCTTTTCTATACCCACTGTATATATACTGTATATATTACACACAGACATATTAAAGTGTATTTTTTTGTTTTCTTTTGCTATAGATAGAGAAAGTTTAAACAACCTAACAGAATTTTCCCTCACCTTTTATTCTCAAGTGATCACTCAAAATTTTTTAATTCCCATTACTTTCTAACTCGATGACAATGGTTACTAGGATAATAGAGAGCGTGGTTGTTCCCAAATTGAAATCTTGATAAAAGGTCTACCCTTTCCTACTTTTTCCAAAACTGAAGACATCTTTTACATACATTAACATTTAAGTATGAAGTTAGGATTAGGGTACAGGTTATAAAAGTTATTGATATATACTGTACATATTTGGCATCACTATGAATGAAGTATAAAGCCAAGGGGGCAGATCCACAAAGAAGTTACGCTGGCGTATCTATTGATACGCCGCGTAACTTCTAATTTGCTCCGGCGTATCTTTGTTTTGTATCCACAAAACAAGATACGCCTGAAGCTGTGCTAGATCCGACTGGCCTACGTCTTAGTACGCCATCGGATCTAAGGTGCATATTTACGCTGTTTCTGTAAGGCTTTTTTCGGCATATAGTTACCCCTGCTATATGAGGCATATCCTATGTTAAGTATGGCCATCGTTCCCGCGTTGAATTTTGAATTTTTTACATCGTTTGCGTAAGTCGTTCGCGAATAGGGCTTTGCGTAGAATGACGTTCACATCGTAACGTCAAGAACCCCACGGACGTCATTTACGTCGGGTCAAGACGTATTTCCATAAAACACGTCCCCATCACATCCATTTGAATTGCGCGCCCTTACGCCGCCGTAACTTCTGGCGCAAATTCTATGAGGATCAGGAAATTACGCTGTAAGTTACAGCGGCGTAGTGTATCAGAGATACGCTACGCCGGACGCAACAATGCGCTCGGGTACGTGGATCTGGCCCAAGGAGTTTAAATAATTATTTCCTCCAGTTTGCACTTGCCTAGTAATATACAGCTATTCATTCTATGCAATGCACTCTGTTCAGAAGAAAGCATGTATAAAAAGATGCTTTTTGAAGTGGCAACATATAGAATGAGTAACAGCTTCTAAGAAGGATGTTTACCATTTGAAAAGAAATGTCACCTAAATCAGCAAAAATAACTGCTGTAAACATGATTTAGATCCCAGTCACACAAATGATATACTGTAAAATGTGTATCTTTTCTCACAAATCACTGGTGCAAGCTAGCTTATATATGATTAATGGATGAACTCAATGGGAATGTGTCTTTTGGTGACTATTAACTGCTGACTGAGCTTTGGGAGCAATATATATAAACATCCAGTAGAGGGCACACTCACACCACCATAAGTTTAATTTGAAATACTATTTGAAGATGTGGAATGTTTATATATGTTTTATCTCAATGCATAGAATGATGAAATAAACATATAACATAGTACACGTTTTGTAAGATTTAAATAAATAAAAAAGATATCAAATCATACAACTATGTTTCTAAAATAAGCTGGATGGTACATGTATTAATGTAACCAAAGTAGACTGCATAGTGGGCAATGAGGTTTTGGTTTGCTGCTATGAAACGCACATCTTTGTAGGTTTGAGATTGATGGTTCTGGCTAATTTATGTGCAGATTTACAGGGGAGAATCTTCTTTTTTTTTTAAACTATAATTCACTGCATGGCCCTTTAAAAAACAATGTTAAGTCTGTGCTTTCATAAACCTATGTAATAGTGACAAACTACTAGCTGCTGCAATAATATCCAAATTTCCAAATTGATACAATTAAATCACAGTGGTGTGTGTGTATGTGTGTATATGTATGTAATATACACACACACACACCCCCTCCGCCATACTAAAAATATATATTTTTTTTAATAAATTACATGTATCTATGATTATAAAAACCTTGTGCAAACATTTAACTATTACCTGTGAAAACAACCACTTTAACACTTTTTAGCATTAAAGTTTTATTCCTTTATTTATATTAAGTGTGGGTGTTCACTCATTTATAGGACCATACAAAACTGGGGCTTAAAATATGCTCCACTGGGAGTATGCAATATCAATTAGACTTAGATCATTTATTCAATTTTATATACACCCCTGATTACAAAAATTGGGACACTGGTCCAAATCATTTGGTGAAGGGGTGATTTATGGCGTGGGGCGTTAGTTCCAGTGAAGGGAACTCTTAAGGCGTCAGCATACCAAGATATTTTGGACAATTTCATGCTCCCAACTTTGTGGGAACAGTTTGGGGACAGCCCCTTCCTGTTCCAACATGACTGTGCACCAGTGCACAAAGCAAGGACCATAAACACATGGATGAGCGAGTTTGGGGTGGAGGAACTTGACTGGCCTGCACAGAGTCCTGACCTCAACCCGATAGAACACCTTTGGGATGAATAAGAGCCTTCTCGTCCATCATCAGTGTCTGACCTCACAAATACGCTTCTAGAAAAATGATCAAGCATTCCCATAGACACACTCCTAAACCTTGTGGACAGCCTTCCCAGAAGAGTTGAAGCTGTTATAACTGCAAAGGGTGTGGCTGCACTACTGCTGCTCTCCTGAGCTCCAGTGAGGCCTACTGATCCAGGGAGCTTGATTACTTCCTATACCCAGAATGGATGCAGGAATCTGTGGTGGACCCAGGGGAGGATCCCTCGGATGGCCAGGGTACCGGTCCTCCCATACCAGTTTTTGAGGACCTGGGAAATGGCCCAGCTAAAGGTGAAAGCATGGCAACCTACAGAAAGGTTTGCCCAAGAATTGCAAGAATCACCAAGGAAGAAGTACTGGTGAAGTTAAAGTTTGACTTCAAGCATAAAATTTGTGACCGGTTTCACAGTTCCAAGAGAAGACAGCTGCGGCCTGAGTTCATGGCTTTGGAGGCCAACGTGGAAAAGCAGAGTTTGCTGGTAGCCACATTGAAAGAAACCAGTGGAGTTTTCAAGGAAAACTATAACAACAATGATCGCTTATATGCAATGCGCAGAAGGGCCATAGAGGTCAGTGGATGGCAAGCATCACCAGAGTGTGAGAAGCCAAGGTTGGTACAATGCAAAAAGGTTTCTCTTGGCTTGGACTGTGTTTCTGGCCAGCATGCTGGAAAGTCTTTGCATTCCGTGCCAAGTGTCAGTATACATGCAGAAAGTTGAAAAAGCTTTGACAGACAGGCTGCGGGTGATCAGCAGTCAGGTGTTTTGACTGGCAGTATGTCATTGGGCCAAGGAAGTTATGTGCCCTTGTCACTGCAGCAGGAGGCTATGGAGCAAGATGATCCATAGGAGCCTGTGAAGGGAGCGGGTATGCTAAAGTCCATTACAAAAATGGAATCGCCTTTGCATGATTGCAAGTTTGCTGTGTCTGGATCATCTGAGGATGAAGATGAGGATAATGATGAACCTTTTGAAACATCGGGTGACAGAAAAATCAGCTTTTGTTCATGTAAAATAGGGAAGAGCTATATGTTCTACTCGAACATCGGATGTTCGAGCGTTTGCCAAATTTCTCTCTCTTTTTTTTCCTTTTTTTTTAATTCTTGCCCTCCCCTCTCTCCTTTTTTTTTTTTTTTCTTTTTTTTTCCCTTGCCGTCCCCTCCTCACTCCTTCTTCTTTTTTTTTTTTCTCGTTCTCTTTTTTCCCTTTTATTTTTTTTTTCCTTTTTTTTTTTTTATCCTTGCCTCTTCCTTTTCTCTTTTTTTTATTCTTGCCCTCCCCTCTCTTTTTTTCCTGATCTGCTAATCGCCAGGTGTCCCCAGGGAGAGCTGCTCTCCCTGGGGACACCTGGCGATTAGCTGATCACGCTTGGCTTAAAAATATCCTTACCTGCTCCCATATTCACCACGGGACCATCCAGGTGATCTTATCAGCTTAAGAACCCCGCTTCCATCTTGCCCCAGATTTTATAGCCCATTACAGGCTTTATTGAGCCCATTATAATATCCCCCTCATGCGCCCTCGGGGGGACTGTCAAGCTCATGACCCGATCATTGGACCAGCTTAGACCCTCCTGAAGAAGCGTTATCTCCACCTATTAGGTATACATGGTTTTGTTTTTCTTACATTACCGATCTGATCTGTGGGGCTTGTCCCTAATGTTTTTATCTGTATATTGTTTTATGTGAATAAATAATTTTTATACTATTTGTATGGATTCCTATAAGTGCCTCGAAAGTCCCAATCAATACCCCTTGACCTGTGATTATTCATGTTAATTGGCCCCAAGCAGCCTCTTATCTATATCCACGTGGTCTCATTTTCTCTTTTTTTTTTCCTTTTTTTTCCCTTGCCGTCCCCTCCTCACCATTTTTTTTCCTTTCTTTCTCTTTTTTTTTCTCTTTTTTCCCCATCTTTTTTTCTTTCTTTTTTTATTCTTGCCCTCCCCTCTCTTTTTTTCCTCTTTTTTTTCTTTCTTGCCGTCCCCTCCTCACTCCTTTTTTTTTGGGTTCTCTTTTTTTCTCTCTTTTTCTCCTTTCTTTTTTTCTTTTTTTGCCCTCCCCTCTCCCTTTTTTTTCTTTTTTTCCTTTCTTTTTTTCTCTCTTTTTTTTCCCCTCTTCTTTTTTTTTTTCCGTTGCCGTCCCCTCCTCACTCTTCTCTTTTTTTCCTTCTTTTTTTTCCCTTACCCTGCCCCTCGCTCTCTATTTTTTCTCTCCTTTTTTTTTTCTTTCTTTTTTTTTTATTCTTGCCCTCCCCTCTCTCTTTTTTTTCTTTCTTCTTTTTTTTTCTTGCCATGCCCTCTTTCTTTTTTTCTCTTTTTTTACTTCCTTTTTTTCCATTGCCATCAGGGGCATCTCTCTTTTTTCTCTTTCCTTTTTTTTTTTTTTTTTTTTATTCTTGCCCTCCCTGCTCTCTTTTTTTCCCCCTCTCTTTTTTCTTTCTTGTTTACCTTGCCGTCCCCTCCTCTCTTTTTGCCCTTTAATTTCTTAATCTTTTTTTCTCTCTCTTTTTTTCTATACTTGCCCTCCCCTCTCTCTTTTTTTTCTCTCTTTTTTTTTCTTTCCTTTGTTATTCGTGCCCTCCCCTCTCTCTGTTTTTTTTCTCTTTTTTTTTTATTTTTTTTTTATTTCATCTCTCTTTTTTTCCTCCTTTTTTTTCTCTCTCTTTTTCTCCCTTTTTTTTTTTTCTCCTTTTTTTTATTCATTCTTTTTTCTCTCTTTTTTTTCTTTCTTTTTTGCCTTGCTGTCCCCTCCTCTCTGTTTTTTCGCTCTCCTTTTTTTTTTTCTTTTCTTCCTCTTTTTTTTTTCCCTCTATTTTTCTTTCTTCTTTCCCTTGCCGTCCCATCCTCTCTTTTTGTTCTTTGTTTTTCTTTTTTCTCTTTTTCTTACTTTTTCTTTCTTTTTTTATCCTTTATCTCCCCCTCTCTCTTTTTTCTTTCTTTTTATAAAAATGCACTGATTACTGTATAAATGTGACTGACAGAGAAGGGGTTAACCACTAGGGGGCTAGGAAGGGGTTAAGTGTGTCCTAGGTAGTGATTCTAACTGTTAGGGGGCGTGGCTACGAGTGACACATCACTAATCACTGCTCCTGAGGGAGCATACGATCAGTGTCACTAGACAGAAAGGGGAGATGGTTGTTTACACTTGCCTCTCCTCGTTCTGCAGCTCTGTGACCCGAAAGCAGGACACCAGTGGACATTGTGTCTGCAGGTCCCGCGGGCACATCCCGGAGCTTGCGGCAGGGGTGCGTGCGATCACACGGCGGGAAATTCAAAGTGATGTAAATATACGTCACTTTGCACAGCCATGCCATTCTGCCGACGTATATAGTCGTGAGATGGTCGTTAACCAATTAAATTCTTCATATTGTTTTTCCATGGGCTTGTCTTTTGATGTCTGTGCTTAGGGAGTGGGCTGGGGGGCAGTGTGACCTATACTGGAGGGCAGGGCTGTCTTAATGAGAGGGCAAACCTGGGCACTGCCCAGGGGCCCCAGCTGCATGTTGGGCCCCTGCACTTTCCCCAAAGCAGCTGGTCCTTGATCCCACGCTTCCCCGAAAATAGCATACTAGCTCAATATGAATTACTTACCGGAGATCGAAGCCCCTGCAGCTGTCCTCGTACACCGCTCTGGCGGCCGACATCTCTCCCGGGTCTGTGTTTGGAGCCGGTAACCGCACACAGACTGAAGCAACGGCACATACGTTCCATTAGTTGAGGGAAAAAGGATGGACAGCCGCACTTCAAAAAAAAACATTGGGTTGTCTTTAATGTAAAAAAATGGAAAAATACACTACATTCCTTTTATTGCTTCAGTTTGCCCCAGTGCCGATGACATCAGCACATGCAGGGGATATCTCCTAAACCGTGCAGGTTTAGAGATATCTTGGGTAGCTACAGGTAAGCCTTATTATATGATTACCTGTAGCATAAAGTGGTTAATAAGGGTTTACAATAGGGTGCCCATGTGTCCCAGATTGCCCGGGATTGTCCCGCAATTTGCATTTGTGTCCCATGTCCCGTTCACCTTCATTCCGGAATAATACAATGTCCCGGAATGGAATGAGGACACACAGCCACCCTAATAGACAATTGCCAAACTAGTTTCTAGGGCCACCCCGCCTGTCGTCTAGCAACCAGTGACGTCACATTCGCAGAGTCTCAGAGCAAGGCCGAGAGGAGCAAGTGCTGCCCTGCGCTCCCTGTTCACCCACCTACTCTCCTTCTCCAATCGCGGCACCAGCATCTCCTGACTCCTCCAGACTTCTGTAACCTCCCGGCAGGCAGCGGCATTTTGTAGTGCTGGCTGGCTTAGCTCTACAGTTTGACTGTCCGTCCCGACTCCCACATTGCCCGAGCGACCCGACTGCCTGAGGGAGGACCCCCAGCCTGGACCTGGGAGCAAGGACTGGTGCTCAACCGCCCACCACACCAGTCCAGTCCAGATTAGAAGGTGAGCAAATGGAACCTGATTGGAGCAGGTCAAGTGACAAGTCGAGGAACTGGGGCTGGGGACAGCAGAGTAATAAGATGAGACTTACAAAGTGGGGCCCTGCCCACGAGGGCAATTGAAAAATTAAGCTGACAAGTGGGGGCAATAAAATGAGGCTGACAAGTGGGGGGCAATAAAAAATGAAGCTGACAAATGGGGAAATAAAAATATATATATTTAAAAAATGTATACCACCTGTCTAAACTGGTGACCACCGTTTGCTTTTCCAAAAATTGTCAAAAAAAAATATTAAAAATCATCTTTTTTTTTGGACTGGGGCTTGGGCGTGCGTGGGGGGTGTCCCTGAATGGCAGTTAAGAAATGTGGCCACCCTAGTTTACAACCACTTTAATGCGGAGCTCCAGCCAAAAGGGGAAGCTCCGCTTGTCTGCCTCCTACCTATTTTACATCTGTTTACCTGCACTCTCTCCATTGTAGGGGCCCCAGAGCATTACTTTGCCCAGGGGCCCATGATGCTATTAAGATGGCCCTGCTGGAGGGGTCTGCAGTGATTGAGCGGGCTGGGAGGGAGGACTGCGCTGGGGAGGTTTAAGGCCATTGGGGAAGATCTGTACTGTGAGGGATATGGTCTTGGGGCAATTGTACTGGGAGAAATGGGTACTTTTTGGTACTTTTCAAGATGTGCCATTTCATGCATCTTGGTGCGGGGGTGCATTTTCCAAGTGGTAGACCCCAAGCACTCTGCTGTCACAGTAGCCATACCTAGCCAATGGAGGATTTCTGTCTTTATGTTTTATAATTTGCAGCCACCTCCAGGGCCAGGTCGAAGTATGCTTGCAGGGGATCTCCAAAGAGTAAAAGTGCCAGGATACCTGCCCCTGCTCCTTGGGCATCCTCCTATCTGGCTTTCTATTGTGCCTTCATCTGGGCTGCCATGTATTGGTTAGTGTCCTCTGAGGCCTGCTGCTGTGCCCGGGTAGACTCCTGCTGTGCAGGTATAGCCTGCACAAAACACCCCTCACCTTATGAGGAGCCGCAGCAGGTTACAGCAAAACAGGTTTCTGTCCCTTAAAATTCAAATAACTTTTTTAGGGACCCATACCTGCATCTGAGCACCAATTGTGACAGAGTACATGTTTAGAAAATATTAATTGTATCAGCACAGAGTGGTCCTGTGGATTCTTCTAAGATGAACAGTGCCACTTCCTATGGATTTGAAACAGAAAAATGGAATAGAAGGCTTGGACTTTTAAGGCATAACCAAACAGGTTATAAATATAAAATATATTTTATTATACACATAAAGAATATGTTAAAAACATCCACATTGAGAAGTCAATAATTCAAATAGATATACAATTGATACTGTACATAACCAATGTATAACTATATGGAACTAACTATATGGAACTAACTATATGGAAACTTGAAGATGAATAACAATCATTTCATGAAAGTATCGAATCCAGAAGTAAGATTATGTAGCATAAATCTGATGGGTAGAATGACCTAGGCTCTACATGTTGCTCGCGCTTCTTTAGGAGCATCAAAAAAGACTAACTAGATGGAAAAATTTAATATGCATAAAATCAGATCAAATAAAGTACCACATACTATAGTATGGTACCAATCTAAATGTCCCCTCAAGAAAAGAGAGACAAACAACCGGTATCTCAGGGGGGGTGAACAAAGGTCAGGCAAACCAAACAACTACAGGGGCGTGCATAACATGGTAATACTTGATTTGCTATAAGGCTGAGAGTATGGACAGTTGTCCATAATCAAAGGCAGTGTATGCAGTGTATTAGAAAGAAAAAAAAAGGGGGGGTATGGGGACTGACAGGGATAGGAAAAAAGGGGGTAGGAGGAAAGGTAGGGGGATGGAAAAATAGGGGGGGGGATGGTGGATAGGTGGAAAGGAAGGGAAAGGGGATAGAAAAGAAAGGAGGGGGGAAATAGGGAGAGCGGAAAGGCGAAGGGGGGAAACGGAAATTGAAAAGGGGGAGAGGGGAAAGGGGGAGGGGAACCCTGAAGCCCATGTTTTATAAGCATATTCTGATCAAATAGTATGCATAGAAAAGGGGAGTTGCCGCTCCAGGCAGATCCGTTGTATGATTATCTTCCTCTCAGGAACCACAGATGCATATAGCAGACTGGAAATGAAGAATTTCGAACAACCGCACTCCAAACAATCGTTGCCCTTAATGGTAAAATCAGGAAAAGCACTACAAGCCACAGCAAACTGGACAGCTGATGCGTTTCACACTATACTTAGTGTTTAACCACGTAAGGACCGCCTAACCCCGATATACGTCGGCAGAATGGCACGGCTGGGCACAATCACGTACCTGTACGAGATTGTTAAATGCCCAGCCGTGGGTCACGGGCATGCGCCCGCGACCCGTTCCAAAGCTCCGTGACCGTGGCCGCGGGACCCGTGGACCTGATCGCCGCCGGAGTCCCGCGATTGGTCACAGGAGCTGAAGAACGGGGAGAGCTGTGTGTAAACACACCTTCCCCGTTCTTCACAGTGGCTCTGTCATTGATCGTCTGTTCCCTGATATAGAGAAAGGCGATCAATGACGTCACACGTCCAGTCCCGCCCCCCTACAGTTAGAAACACATATGAGGTCACACTTAACCCCTACAGCGCCCCCTAGTGGTTAACTCCCATACTGCAATTGTCATTTTCACAGTAAACAATGCATTTTTATAGCACTTTTTGCTGTGAAAATGACAATGGTCCCAAAAATGTGTCAAAATTGTCCGATGTATGCGCCATAATGTCGCTGTCACAAAAAAAAAATCGCTGATCGCCGCCATTAGTAGTAAAAAAAAAATAATAAAAATGCAATAAAACTATCCCCTATTTTGTAAACACTATACATTTTGTGAAAACCAATTGATAAACGCTTATTGCGATTTTTTTTACCAAAAATAGGTAGAAGAATACGTATCGGCCTAAACTAAGGAAAATTATTTTTTTTTATATATTTTTGGGGGATATTTATTATAGCAAAAAGTAAAAAATATTGTTTTTTTTTCAAAATTGTCGCTCTATTTTTGTTTATAGCGCAAAAAATAAAAACCACAGAGGTGATCAAATACCACCAAAAGAAAGCTCTTTTTGTGGGAAAAAAAGGACACCAATTTTGTTTGGGAGCCACGTCGCACGACTGCGCAATTGTCAGTTAAAGCGACGCAGTGCCGAATCGCAAAAAGTTGCCTGGTCCTTTAACTGCATATTGGTCCGGGTCTTAAAGTGGATGTAAACCCAAATTTGTTTTTATGTCACAATGTAGAGAAGAAGATTTCCTATCATCTGTGCCCAGTCTTGCCACACATAGTTAATCCAGCTCTGAGCAATCCACTTTTATTGTTCAGTGAAAATTAACAGACTTCCAGTCAAAAACCTGTCTAAATAAAAAGTCCTTTCCGTCCCCTTGCTTTGAGTGACAGGGTTTTTACATATCTCTTGCACTAGCTTGGACACATGCACATTCCTGGATGTTTATCATAATATGGGGGGTGATCCACAGTTCATTGTGAGAGGTAATGTATGTCACTCGAAGCAAGGGGACGGAAAGGACTTTTTATTTAGACAGGTTTTTATCTGAAAGTCTGTTAATTTTCACTGAACAATAAAAGAGGATTGCTCAGAGCTGGATTAACTATGTGTGGCAAAACTGGGCACAGATGATAGAAAATCTTATTCTCTACATTGTGACATAAAAAAAAAAAAAATGTTGGGTTTACATCCACTTTAACCACTTACCCCCCGGACCATATTGCTGCCCAAAGACCAGAGTACTTTTTGCGATTCGGGACTCTGTCGCTTTAACAGACAATTGCGCGGTCGTGCGACGTGGCTCCCAAACAAAATTGGCGTCCTTTTTTTCCCACAAATAGAGCTTTCTTTTGGTGGTATTTGATCACCTCTGCGGTTTTTAGTTTTTGCGCTATAAACAAAAATAGAGCGACAATTTTGAAAAAAATGAATATTTTTTACATTTTGCTATAATAAATATCCCCCAAAAATATATAAAAAAAACATTTTTTTTCCTCAGTTTAGGCCGATACGTTTTCTTCTACATATTTTTCGTAAAAAAAAAATCGCAATAAGCGTTTATTGATTGGTTTGCGCAAAAGTTATAGCGTTTACAAAATAGGGGGTAGTTTTATGTCATTTTTATTATATTTTTTTTACTAGTAATGGCGGCGATCAGCGATTTTTTTTTCGGTACTGCGACATTATGGTGGACACTTCGGACACTTTTGACACATTTTTGGGACCATTGGCATTTTTATAGCGATCAGTGCTATAAAAATGCATTGGATTACTATAAAAATGCCACTGGCAGTGAAGGGGTTAACACTAGGGGGCGGGGAAGGGGTTAAGTATGCCTGGGTGTGTTCTTACTGTGGGGGGGGGGGGTGGCCTCACTAGGGGAAACACTGATCCTCGGTTCATACATTGTATGAACCGAAGATCAGCATTTCCCCTGCTGACAGGACCGGGAGCTGTGTGTTTACACACACAGCTCCCGGTCCCCGCTCTGTACCGAGCGATCGCGTGTGCCCGGCGGCGATCGCGCCCGCCAGGCACACGCACGGGAGTCGGGGGCGAGCGGGGCTGGGAGAGAGGACGTCATATTACGTGCTCTCGCCCAGCAGAGCCACCTTGTGGACGTATTTCGATGGTGCGGCGACGGCAAGTGGTTAAGTGGTTAATCATAGCTATGGCATTTTTATAGTAATCAATGCATTTTTATAGCACTGATCGCTATAAAAATGGCAATGGTCCCAAAAATGTGTCAAAAGTGTCCGAAGTGTCCGCCATAATGTCGCAGTACCGATAAAAATCGCTGATTGCCGCCATTACTAGTAAAAAAAATATATTAATAAAAATGACATAAAACTATCCCCGCTATAACTTTTGCGTAAACCAATCAATAAACGCTTATTGCGATTTTCTTTTACGAAAAATATGTAGAATCGTATCGGCCTAAACTGAGGAAAAAAAACGTTTTTATATATATTTTTGGGGAATATTTATTATAGCAAAAAGTAAAAAATATTATTTTTTTTCAAAATTGTCGCTCTATTTTTGTTTATAGCGCAAAAAAAATAAAAAACACAGAATACCACCAAAAGAAAGTATGATTATAAAACGTTATACAATAATTAATAATTGCATTTATTTAGTCACTATCCCTCTTTTTATTTAAATATGGGCCAATTATTTTGCAGCATTTATCAGGTGGCATAGATATTTCACTTAGAGTGGTTTTAATACAACACAACCATTGGTCCCTCCACACATGTCAGGGCCCTGGGTGTATTTCTTGACTCTGACCTCTCCTTCAAGCCCCATATCCAATTACTGGCTACATCCTGCCACCTTAAAGTAGTTGTAAACCCTTTGTATGGACTTCTACCTATAGGTAAGCCTAGAATAAGGCCTGGTACACATGATAGGATTTATCCGCGGATACGGTCCGCCAGACCGTATCCGTGGATAAATCCTCTGCGGACTTTAATCTGATGGAGTGTACACACCATCAGATTGAAATCCGCGCCGAATTCCCATCGCGGTGACGTGTCGCGCCATTGCCGCGATGATGACGCGGCGACGTGCGCGACACTGTCATATAAGGATATCCACGCATGCGTCGAATCATTACGACGCATGCGAGGGATGGGTTCGGACGGATCGATCCGGTGAGTCTGTACAGACCACCGGATCGATCCGCTGAAGCCGATTCCAGCGGGTAGATTTGTAAGCATGTCTACAAATTTTTATCTGCTGGAAATTGGAAATATCCGCGGATAAATATCCGCTGGAACGTACACACCAGGGGATCTATCCGCTGAAACCGATCCGCTGAGATTTTTCTTGCGGATGGATCCTCTCGTGTGTACGGGGCCTTAGGCTTACCTATAGGTAGTGGAAAGATCTCCTAAACGTGCGCCGTTTAGGAGATATTTGACTTGGAGTCCACCGAAAATGCTAACGGCGAATCAGCGCCGTTAATAGCTGCTCCGGCGAATCACAGAGCTGGAGTCCGCAGCCCGAAAGTAAGAGGGGCCAGAAGATGGACGCTGCCTACACAGGGGACATCGCTGGATTATTTTGCAGGTAAGTGTCACATAATGGGCTAGTATGCGATGCATACTAGCCCATTATGCTTTTCATTTGCAGGCTTTTCAGAGAGCAAAAGAGGAAGTAAAACCCACCAGGGTTTACTTCCTCTTTAACCTCTGCAACATCTCCAGAATTCAACCCTTCCTGACTAATGACACAAAGCAACTTATTCACTCCTTGATTATTGCCCGCCTTGACTACTGCAACTCTCTCCTTAATGGCCTACCCTTAAGCAGGCTACCCCCCTTCAGTCTATTATGAATTCTGCTGCTAGACTAATACACCTCACTAACCGATCCGTGACTGCTGCTCCTCTCTGCCAATCCCTTCACTGGCTTCCCCTACCCCACCATGTAAAATTCAAAATGCTAACCATAACATACAGGGCCATTCACAACATTGCCCCCATCACCAACCTCATCTGCAGATATCGCCCAAATCGTCCCCTCCACTCCTCCCAGGACCTCCTGCTCTCTAGCTCCCTTATTACTTCCTCCCATGCTCGCCTTCAGGACTTCTACAGAGCCTCTCCCATCCTCTGGAACTCCCTGCCCCAGTATGTTTAATCAGCCCCTACCCTGTCCACCTTCAGGAGATCCCTGAAAACTAATTTATTCAGGGACGCCTATCCCACACCCACCTAACAACTGTCCCCGTCCACGCCCATAAAATCATTCTATGCAACTATTACCTTTTGTACCACCACCCTTTAGAATGTAAGCTCTACTAGCTCCTGTACCTTCTGTATTGAACTGTACTGTAATTGTGCTGTCCCCCCTCTACATTGTAAAGTGCTGCGTAAACTGTTGGTGCTATATAAATCGTGTATAATAATAATATTCCTACAGTAACCATAAAACATATTTGGGCATAAGCCAAATTGATCTACCAGTATTTTTTAAATTGTGTGGGTAACCAAAATGAAGTAAGATGATACAAAATCCATACGTAGATTCAGAGAGAGTCCAGAGAAAATTTAAGCCAAGTTTGTAACACAGGGCTGCGAAACAGCAGTACAAACTGTGGATGCTTTGTACTGTACACTGTAAATGCAAAGATCAGTTTTTATGTCTACAAAACCTGCACATGATGATTAAATAGTACATCTATTTTTATTAAAATATTTCCACTGACAAACCACCATACCCAGGCCCGTCCTCTGAAGGAATGGAATGATATCCACACTGTTCCTCCCTTTATTGTGTGTGTGCTAAAGACCTCCAGGTCCATGATGCATTTAAATACAGCACAGGCAGATGTTTTTCCTATTACTTTAGGCATTTACTGGAAGTGATCTCATCTGATGGTGAAGTGCTAAAGGTGGCCAACTGCTATCTGAATGAACAATATGTGTTCTTAGTTTCAAATGAAAATAAAACAAAAAATGCATTGTACAATAAACATCTGCATTGCATATTACAGGATTACTGGATTTTTAAGGAATACAGTGTTTTGAGGTGGTCAACTTTTTTGTTTCTTTCTTATTATCAAGAGTAGGCTTGTTACAGTATGTGTTTCTATATTTTTTGGATTACTTAATATAGTACAAAAAAGAAAAGAACAGTGCACATTATTGTGTACTTTTTAGAGAGTGTTTGCTAAAGTATGTTTCTACATCACAATTTTGTTCACAACCAACTGACACCTTTTACACTAACTATAGTAGGCTTATAGGGTGTGATTTATTTGGAATGCCTTTTCAAGTGTACATGCTAAAAAGCGGATTGCAAATAATACATTCCTAACAATCAGCTACTTTAGTCAGGACTGACAGGCGACCATCATCCAGCCTCTCAGTAATGGTGCGTCTTTTAAAGCAATTTAAAGCAAGTTGGCTTTTTTTAACCGATGGTTAAATAACCTATGGGGCCCACACACGATCGGTTTTGACCGATGAAAACAGGCCATCAGACCGTTGTCCTCTGGTTAACCGATCGTGTGTACGAGGCTTGAAACCTTCAACTGTAGGCTTTATTTTCGCTGTATAACTTTGTAGGGAAGTAGAGAGTATAGAGAGAGAGGGGGAAGGTTCAGGTACACAGTACAGACTGCACAATGATTTTCAAAGTTCCAATCTTTGCCACTCACTCCTGAGTGGGTGTTGCTCACCCGGATAGGCCCCTCTCACATGGCCTAGCAGCCGGGATGATACACGGATAGCACAGGAACAGTCTCTGCCACAGACCATCTAAGTACATAAAATGAATATTCAGGAATCCTCTGCCACAAGATTTAAAGTCCTGAATTTCTTCCCTTACAGCCAAAAGACCTTTAAGCCAATCTGACGGACTGTAAGGTGTTGTAGATTAGCGGTGCATCCTTCATGAAGTTACCAGGCCTCTCCCAAAGTACCAGCCTTCTGCTCGGTGCTTCCCGGGACAGCTCCTCCTCTGGCTTCCTTCATTGAGTGACTTCCTCCCGCAGGATGGACAGCACAGGATTACCTCCAACGCATAGGTCCCAGCCAGGATAACTGGGCCTACTTTACAGGAACACAGCCTCAGACCAGTGTGGCCACACACACCCACCTCATACCAGGAGGGCCACGAGGCGAAGGACCCCGAAAAACTATGTCTGCCCCTTAAGTATCCCCTCCCAGCATGCATAGCATGGTCACCACCCCCACTGTACTGCTGCTGAGAAGGAACACCCAGCACCCCATGGTACGCCTGCATTTCAACAGAGGCCTGAAGTGGCAGCGCCACCCACAGGCGACAGGGGAAAAATACCACCAGGCAGTACCACAGCCAGAACAGAGGCAAATTTGTACACAATTCAGCAGGTCTGGGCCCAACTATAGGCCCAGACATCCCCTAAATTTGAAATAGGACTCCCATCTTTGGGAGCAGGGCGCTACATGTGCAATTCTTGGCTCCTCTTAGTGCCCTTTCACACTGGGGTGGTGGGGGCGTCGGCGGTAAATCACTGCTATTTTTAGCGGCACTCTTCCGTCGTTTTCGGTATTCGGCCGCTAGATATTGATTTCAGTGGGCAAGGGTGCTTTATTAGCAGTATAGTCACTGATTAAAGATGCGGCTAGCAGGACTTTCTTTACAGTCCTGCCAGCACACCGCTCCAGTTTGAAAGCCTTCGGGCTTTCACACTGGAGTGAATGGAGCCGCTCTTTCATGGCGCTTTGCATGCGCTATTTTTAGCGTTATAGCGCCTGCAAATTGCCTCAGTGTGAAAGGGGTCTTACAGCTAGCACATGGTTAGGCCTAAATCCGAATTAAGCCCAAATTTAAGGATTTGCCATTTGCTGGCAGGGACCGTGGGCCCCTTTGGAGTAGCAACCGATCGCAGTAGAAGAAAAAAAGTCTTTAGTGCTAGCTGTATCAAGGTGGACTACTGGTCCCGGTCAGTCCTGTGCAGACTTTGTCAGCCCTCCTGGCTGCAGCAGCCCGACTTCAATGCCAGTAACATAACAGTCTTTCCAGCTGGTTCTACAGTCACTCCTGGCATGCCTCTTCCAGCTCTCCCAACTATGCCTGTCACTCACCGACACTATGTGGATCCCTCCTGAAGACTTGCCATGCAGTGTTTCCCGCTGTCCTCTCCTGTTCCTGTTCAGGACACCCCTTGGGTTGTGTGAGGTTTCTTCACAGCTCCAAGCGCCTGGTCGAAGGTCACCCCCCCTCCAAGTCCCTGACAGCCTAACACTCTATCTCTCAGTTCTTCCACCTGAACAACTCTTCCCTAGCTGGGTTGACCCAAGGGGGCAGATCCACAGAGATCTGCACCGGCGCAGCGTATGGGAGATACGCTACTCCGCTGTAACTTACTTCTTTAAACTTCGAATCCACAAAGAATTCGCGCCGTAAGTTACTGCGGCGTAGTCTATCTCTCGCGGCTTAAGGGCGCCTAATTCAAATCGGCGAGTAGGGGGCGTGTTTCATTTAAATGAAGCGCGTCCCCGCGCCGGATGAACTGCGCATGCGCCGTCCCTAAATTTCCCACCGTGCATTGCGCTAAATGACGTCGCAAGGACATCATATTTTTTTACATAGACGTGAATTACGTCCATCCCGATTCACGGACGACTTACGCAAAAATAAAAATCTAAATAAACGTGGGAACGACGGCCATACTTAACATGGCAGGTCTAACTATACGCAACGAAATACCAGCTTTAACTATACGCCGGAAAAAGCCGACTAGAGACGACATAAGAGAATGCAACGGCTGCGCGTACGTTTGTGGATCGTCGGAAATAGCTAATTTGCATCCTCGACGCGGAAAACGACGAGAACTCCACCCAGCGGACGCCGAAGTATTGCATCTAAGATCCGAAGGCGTACGAAGCCATACGCCTGTCGGATCTAACCCAGATGCCATCGTATCTTGGTTTGAGGATTCAAACCAAAGATACCACGCGGGAAATGTGAAAGTACGCCGGCGTATCAGTATATACGCCGGCGTACTCGCTCTGTGGATCTGCCCCATGGTATTTAACTGCATCACTTTAACTTACAATTGTGCGGTCATGCAATGCTGTACCCAAACAAAATTTTTGTCCTTTTTTCCCCACAAATAGAGTTTTCTTTTGGTGGTATTTGATCACCTCTGCGTTTATTTTTTGCGCTTTTAACAAAAAAAGAGCAACAATTTAAAAAAATATATATATTTTTTTACTTTTTTCTATAATAAATATCCCCAAAAATGTTTTTTTAAAAACAAATTTCTTCATCAGTTTAGGCCAATATATATTCTTCTACAGGTAAAAAAAATGCAATAAGCGTATATTGATTGGTTTGCATAAAAGTTATAGCATCCAAAAACTATGGGAAATATTTATGGCATTTTTATGGAATTTTTATTGTTATTTTTTATTTTTTTACTAGTAATGGCAGTGATCTGCGATTTTTAGCAGTACTCCGACATTTCAATGGACAGATCGGACACTTTTGACAAATTTTTGGGACCATTGACATTTATTTATACAGCGAGCAGAGCTAAAAAAAATGTTCTGATTACTGATTCGCAACTGCAAGGCCTTTTATGTGGGCAAAACTATTTGTGAACTTCGCTAAAGAATTGGAGACCATTTATACCACGCCAGTAATGGCAAGCTAACTAGCGTTGGTTGCCATATTGGACTACATCATAGGTTTGATTTAATGGTAGTTAGGTTCTTAGTCTTGGGGGTTGTTCATCAGAGTCCAAGAGGGGGTGATTGAGATAGGGCTATATTACAAAGAGAAACAATGAGGATGTCTCAATGCCACTATTCCTGGGTTAAACAAACTTATTTCTTATAAACCATTTTTGTTAGGACCCTCCTGTTTCCCTTTTCTCCCCCTCTCTCTTTTCCCCTTCCTCCTCCCCCTCCCCAAAAAACAACAAAAAAAAACAAAGACTTATATGGTCCCCTATACAGATATACAACTCCAGATGGGCTTACATTGCTCCTCTTATCCCTCTTCTAGCATTCTCTTCCCTTCCTCTGAGCTGATAAAGAAATTCCATCCTGTCCAGGTTTCATTATATTGTTTTCTCCTGTTTTGGGCTGAGAGGACCAAATCCTCCATTGCTCCTATCTCCCGGGTCCTATTAAGCCATCCCGCGATGGAGGGAGATGTAGAATCTCTCCACCGTAGGGTGACCCCCGCTTTTGCCGCATTAATCAAATGACACACTACTGATTTCTTATAATTCTGAACCGGGATCTGTGAGCAATGAAGCAAAAAAGAAAGCAGGGTCATCTGGAATAAGATCTTCTGTACATTTTTGGGATATTCTCCGAATCTCCGACCAATAGTGTCTCATTTTTTCACAGGACCAAAATATATACAAGAGTGTTCCTTGCTCTACCCCACATCTCCAGCAACATTCTGAGGTTTCCTTAGCAAATTTATGAAGCCTCATCTATTTTCTATTTAACAACATCATCGTTATCCACCTAACAATTTATCACATATTTATCTTATAATTTTAAAAAACTCCATATACATATACCACTGCCTGGGTTAATTTATACATTTTTAGAGAGAGAAAGAGAGAGAGTGAGCGGGTGGAGAACAAACACCGGCCCTTACTCCTTTCTGTGCCCAGTTTTCACCCCTGCACCTCTGTCTCAGAGGACCATACCCCTTCACCACCTCCCCCCTCCCCCCTCCACCGAATCACTGTATCACCCCCCTTCCCCACCCCATTCACTCATCCTTATTACCTAGGCTTCTCAAGGTTTACCCTATAGCAATAGATATCTCTTTTCACCCTTTACTTAATACCTTGAATTTCACCAGCTTTCCCTCTCCTCCCCCTCTCAGCCTCTCTTGTGATACTATAAGTGGCTACTTTACCAAAACAAAAACAAAAAAAAAAGGAGGGGGGGGGGGGAATGGGAAACATTTTGTGTCTCCACTTCTTCTCTCCACCTCTAATATTTGTTACTATATGTATTACTTCATAGTGTAGTTCCAGTGACCTTTAATATCTCTACCTTATTTCCCTTTCTCCTCTATTCACATCTATTTCCATTCATTCAGTGTCTTATATAGTGTCAATATATCAAATACAACCCTGTGAACCCCCAAAAAAAAAAAATGTTGCTACTCTTTTTCTCTCCTCCCTTGGAGCTGTAACATTATAATCACACTTCTTAGTGTGATATAACAGGTATGTTTGTTACTAGGGATGAGCCGAACACCCCCTGGTTTGGTTCGCACCAGAACCTGCGAACAGACCGAACGTTTGCGGAAATTTAGAACCCCATTAAAGTCTATGGGACTCGAACGTTCAAAATCAAAACTGCTAATTTTAAAGGCTAATATGCAAGTTATTGTCCTAAAAAGGGTCTGGGGACCCGGGTTCTGCCCCAGGGGACATGTATCAATGCAAAAAAAAGTTTTAAAAACGGTTGTTTTTTCGGGAGCAGTGATTTTAATGATGCTTGAAGTGAAGAAAAAAGTGAAATATTCCTTTAAATATCGTACCTGCTGGGTGTCTATAGTATGCCTGTGAAGTGGCATGTGTTTCCCGTGTTTAGAACTGTCCCTGGACAAAATGACATTTTCTATAGGAAAAAAAAGTAATTTAAAACTGCTTGCAGCTTTAATGTAATGTCTGGTCCCTGCAATATGGATGAAACACATAGAGAAAAATGGCATGGTTCCCACCCCCCCGGTCATTACCAGCCCCTTTGGGTCTTTTATAGATATTAAGGGGAACCCCGCACCCAAATTATAGGAAGGCGTGGGGCCCCCAGGCCCTATATACTCTGAACAGCAGTATACAGACAGTACAAACAAGACAGGTACTGTAGGTTTGTTGTTAAGCAGAATCTGTTTGTCATTTTGAACTGATACTTTTTTAAAGTGTAGCTCCAGCCAAAAAAACAATTTTTAAGCTTTTTGGAAAACATAGGGAAGGGTTATCACCCCTGTAACATTTGTTTTGCTATCTGTGAACCTGTTCTGAAGAATTCACCTCACTTTCTGTACCAATGACAATTTTCTTTTTAAATTTGGGGTTTTTAATGAAACAAGGATTGGTGATACAGCATCAGTGGATAGGAGACACCTTTTTCCCATATTAAGTCTTACAGGAGAGAATTTCCCTTCCTAGGGGTAGATTTCCACTCACTTCTTGTTGTCTTCTTCTGTTTGCAAGTAGGAGTCATTTGTAAGTTTGATGTTTGAAAGTAGGGGCCTGCCCTATATACTATACTATATAATTTGGGCCTTAGGTGTTGGTGTTGCCACAACACTGTAAGTCCTCACAGTTAGTCTTGGTGGGCTCTGGAATGGGCCCTGCTGTGAAATATTATATTAAGAATTGTAATTACATGCCCCTGTTGAACAGGGGCAGAAAAAATGGGCCTTGGGCACTGGTGCTGGTGCCACAACACTGCAACCCCTCACATATACTCTAGTTGGAGCGCAGGAATGAGCCCTGCTGCTAAGTATTGCAGCAAAAATTGTAATTACATGCCTCTGTTAAACAGGGGCAGAAAAATTGGAACCTTAGCCATTGGTGGCAGTGCCCAGAACCAAAAATATTTTTACAAGCTATCGGCATGATCATTGAGGAGGAAGAGGATAGTTACTCAGCATAACAGGATAGTCACTCTATTTAGGCATAGTCTTGAAGGGTTCTGACATTTAAAAAAAAAAAATATTTGGTTACATCAGCATCAGGTGCTTGGTAGCTGCTGGTGATCCAGGACTGATTAATTTTTATGGAGGTCAGTCGATCGAACGAGTCGGACAGGCGCACCCTGATCAGTTACATAGCCTCCAGCAGCACTGAATGTGGGTTCTGAAAGAACGCTGGTTGCAAGACAGGCTAGTAGCTCAATTGCCCACTGTGCAAGCTCTGGCCAGTGATCCATCCTCAAGACCCAGTAACCCAGAGGATTTTCGGTGGGAAAGGTGTCCAAGTCTGATCTTGCCTCTAGGTATTCCCGCACCATGTAAAACAGACGCTGGCGATGGTTGCTGGAACCGATCATACCTTGGGGCTGCGGACTAAAAAATTGTCTGAACACATTAGTCAGACGGCCACCTTCTCCACCGCTCCTTCTTTGACTGACCAAAGCCTCAGCAACCCAATGTCCAGGACCAGGATTTTGGAATCTCCCAGTCTCTGGGAACGCATTGCACAGACCTTTCTGCAAGGCCTCCCGAAGATGTTTCATTCTCTGCTCCCTCTGCGATGGAAAGATAAGGTCCGCAACCTTACCCTTGTAACGTGGATCAAGGAGTTGCCAGCCAGTAATGATCCCTCTCCTCGATACCACGAATATGAGGATCCTTCCGCAGGCTTTGTAGGATCAGGGAGGACATGCAGCATAGGTTTGCTGAGGCATTCGGTCCGGAGTCTTCTGGGTCACTCAGGAGAACCTGATCCGCAGTCACCTCCTCCCAGCCAAGTACAAGTCCATGGGTTTCTTGGGACTGTAATTGATCCCTTGAAGACTGCTGCTGATGCTGAGTGCTAGGCAACCCCATCTATGCTGACACAATCCTCCTCCTCCTCCTCGTCTACCTGTGTGATAGGCAGGCAAGCAGGAACACTGCCTGGATAAAGGGGATCTTGAGAGGTAAGGAAGTCCTCCTCTTCCTCCCTCTGTTCTGCCTCAAGTGCCCTGTCCATTATTCCATGCAGCGTGTGCTCCAACAGGTGGATAAGAGGGACAGTGTCACTGATGCATGCACTGTCACTGATCACCATCCACGTGGCCTCCTCAAATGGTGACAGGGCAGTACATGCATCCCTGATCGTGGCCCACTGGCGTGGGGAAAAAACAAGCTCCCCTGACCCTGTCCTGGTGCCATATTGGCACAGATGCTCATTGATGGCCCTCTGCTACATGTGCAGCCGCTGCAGCATGGTCAACGTAGAGTTCAACCTGGTGGGCATGTCACAAATTAGGCAGTTCTTGGGCAGGTTGTATTCCTTTTGGAGGTCAGCCAGCCGAGCACTGGCAATATATGACAGTCGAAAATGCACACAGAGTTTCCTGGCCTGCTTCAGGACATCCTGTAAGCCTGGGTACCTGCCCAAGAACCGCTGCACCACCAAGTTAAGGACTAAACAGGGCACATGGGTCAGTTGTCCCTGTCGGAGGGCGGAGAGGAGGTTAGTGCCATTGTCACAAACCACCATTCCTGGCTTAAGCTGGCGTGGCATCAACCACCTCTGAGCCTGCCCCTGCAGAGCTGACAGAGCTGACAGAACCTCTGCCCCAGTGTGGCTCCTGTCCCCCAAGCACACCAGCTCAAGCACTGCATGGCATCTTTTTGCCTGCGTACCTGTGTAGCCCCTTGAACGCCTACGGAGCACCGCTGGTTCCGAGGACAAATCAGCACAAGAAGAGGCCACAGAGGAAGAAGAAGGGGAGGGGGTGGAGGAGAGAGGTGTTTCAGAATCACCAGTAGTAGCATTTTGGAGGCGTGGTGGCGGAACAACCTCCAACACTACTGTACCTTGTCCTGCATCCTTCCCAGCTGCCAGCAGAGTCACCCAATGTGCAGTGAAAGATTGGTAACTTCCCTGTCCATGCCTGCTGGACCATGAGTCAGCAGTAATATGCACCTTACCACTGACCGCCCTGTCCAGCGAGGCCAAGACATTGCCTCCACATGCCGGTAGAGACCCGGAATCGCCTTCTGTGAAAAAAAGTGGTGTTTGGGAACCTGCCACTGAGGTACCGCACATTCCACAAACTCACGGAAGGTGGCAGAGTCTCCCAACTGAAAAGGCAGCAGTTGGGGTTCTAGAAATTTAGCCAAGCTAGCATTCAACCGCTGGGCATGTGGATGGCTGGGAGCAAACTTCTTCTGATGCTGCAGCAGCTGGGGCAGGGAAAGTTGCCTGGTACAATCTGACGTTGGTGTACCGATAGCAGATTGCCCGCAAGTACTTGGCTGTGACACACCTAATTCTACACCTTCATTCCTCTCAGTGCAGTTTTCAGAGAGGACTGAAGGTATAGTGGGGTTGGAGAGCCCAGCTGATGAGGAGCAAGGAGAGGTCCGCTTTGTTCTTTGGTGTGATTCTTTTAGGTACGCTTGCCAACGAACTGCATGGCAGGTCGACATATGTCTGGTCAAGCATGTGGTGCCCAAGTGGGTGATTGTCAGGGAACTCCTGTGAGACGTTTTGCACACAGACGTGAGAAGGCGCATAGTCTTTGCCATAGAATGGCACAAAGGCACGCGCATTCGCGACAGAGCTCGCAATTGTGGGCACGCATGCGCACAGACGCGAGCACGCGCGCACACGTATGAGCCTAATTACATTTGGCGCCAGACAGCCTATTTAAAGGGAGTCTGGGCTCTTGTGCTTTTCTGACTGATCTTCAGCTGTGTTCCTGAGTCTTGCTCTGATCCTGTGTGTTTTCCTAGTATTGTGACCCGGCTTGTTCTGGATCTTGGCTCTGTATTCTGATCCTGTACTGATGTCCATCCCTGACCCGGCTGCGTTCCTGACTCTGGCTCTGTCTATGATTTGGTACCTCACTGCCCGCCTGCTGACGAACCTGGCTATCCCTGAGACCTTGCTCCTGTCTATGTTCCTGGTTGCTGTTAACCCTCGGTTACCTGCCTGGCTGTTACCTATTCCTGGTAAGCTCATCACAGTCTGTTCCAGGCTGCTGAACCCTGCCAAGCTGTTCTCCAGGGACCTCCGGCTCCAGGCACTCGTGTCCCTCTTGTCCTTTGGCTTCCTCTGTTTCATCTCCAGCTGAGCCAAGACAGGAGATATAAGAGAGGCCGACCTCATCAAATCAGTCTCCCATCCGATCCCTGACAGTGATGTTTTGGCCACGCGAGATAAGCTTGAGACATATGTTGCAAATAGCAGCGGTGCGATCTGATGCACTCATCTCAAAAAAGGCCCACACCAAAGAACTTTTGGAATAACGCTGAGAGACAGCAGCGTCCTACACATTGGGAGCTCTGTGGTGTGATGCAGTCGGTGTGCTGCCCTTTAGCTGGCCTCTGGAGGGCATCCTGCCTTGTTGGAGGTGTGCCTCCTCCTCTCTCCTATCAGGCACCCACGTGGAGTCAGTGACCTCATCACACCCTCTCCTCATCACTGTAGCAAACCTGGTAGTAAGCTGCAGCTGGGGAACATGGGCACCCCCTCTCTCTGGGCTCATGTTACTGCCTTCCTCTAGCTGGGTACCATCATCTGAGCCTTCATAACGCTGTGCATCCTCCTGCAGCATGTACCCAACACTGTGGTACTAGTATCGGTATCGGGACAACCCTACTAATTACTGACTCCCAAAGTCCAATGAGGGATTGATGCTACAACCTTGTTTTACTTCATTCAACCATGTGCTTAATATCTGGATGTTTTTAAAGCAATATATTTCACAGTAAAGTTTTAAGCAAAGAGCAGTGGAATGGTTCCTTTTGTCCATTGGCTCTATAAAAGGTTTGCCAAATGTTTGACTGAAACTTTGTACTGAGTCTGACAAGGGATGAATCGCTATAATGAGTCATAACTCTAATTCACTTTGTTTAGACAACTGTAAACAACTGGCTTTATGTCACTGCAGCAAGTTGAAAGTCTGAAAATGTGAACATGGGCCTAAGGCTCCATTTGCTCACTAGAAAAAGAATTAGATTAAATTAGAAATAGCAATATTTACCTGATAAAAAATATGAATTTCTTATTTTAAAGTATGAAAGTATATCTTAAGCCAAAAAAACGTGAATAGAGTATGGCAGGGTTAGAGCCATCATTGGAGAGATTTTCCTTTTTCCTGCATTCTGAGGAAATGGGCTCTTGACTGGCTAGAAGCATGGCATTTTCTAGTGTGGGGTCCCCATTCAGGCTCTAAGGTGGATGGGCAAGGTGTGTGTGTGTGTGTGTGTGGGGGGGGGGGGGGGGTTAAAATCACCTGTGGAAAGGAACATGTCCTCTTTGGACTTCTGGCTCCAGAAATATAAGCTTCCACCCTCCCATATGTATTAACCACTTGCCTACTGGGCACTTTTACCCCCTTCCTGCACAGGCCAATTTTCAGCTTTCAACACTGTCTCACTTTGAATGACAATTACATGGTCATGCAATGCTGTACCCAAAACATTTTTTTTCACACTAATAGAGCTTTCTTTTGGTAGTAATTAATTGCCACTGAGTTTTTTATTGATTTTTTGCTAAATAAATGAATAATGGCTGAAAATCTTGAAAACTTATGAGGCTGCACTGATAGGCGGCATTGATGGGCAATGATGGGTGGCAATGATAGGCAGCAATGATGGGCACTGATAGGTGACACTAATGAGGAGGCACTGATTGGCACTGATTTTCAGCACTGATGGGCACAGATTGGTGACACTAATGGGGAGGCATTGATTGGCACTGATTGGCAGCACTGATGGGCACAGGTTGGCAGCACTGTTGTGACTGCACTGATAATCAGGACACTGATAATCAGTGCCCTAATTATCAGTGTACATGTGCCTTTTACACAAGTCGGTTATCGTCTCTCTTCTCCCTTCCTCACACTGTCAGCATGAGGAAAGGAAAGCCGATAACTGGCTTCTGTTTACATCATGATTAGATGTGATTGGACACAGCTGATCATGTGGTAAAGAGCCACTAATTGGCTCTTAACACCAATCTGTGATCAGCAGTGTTCGGAGGGCACTGTGACCACAGAGTGCACCACCCACGCGCCGAAGCGGGTGCAAGGGGGCGCACGGGGGGAGATATCATGGGAGGTCATCATATGAGTTGTGTGGTATCAGTTGTATTGCTGCCTAGGTCTCTGCTGGCAGGATACACTCTCTTTATTTGTTCTTGTGGCCATTGTCATTGGAACTGAAGTTGAAATTCATAATTTTAAGTGGTCACCAGAACAGGAATAGAGGGGGAAATCTTTCAATGTAGAAATTGTTCCACTGGTGACACCTATCTAGAAGGGATTTTCCTCAGTTTGGAGAGATCATCACCTCACTTCCTATTTTGTCTATAGGTCAGGAAAGTAAAAAATAAAAATTAAACTGAGTATGTATAAGGGTGAAAATGAGGAGTTTCAGTTAGAATTTTGTAAAAGTGCTGTAACTTCTAGGTAAGCTGTATAATCATTACCTATAAGAATGTACAAGCAAATTAATGTTCTGGAGATATAGTAGCATTTCTAGTGCAATGACTCAATTTATACTAAATCTTCTCAGGCCGCGTACACACGGTCGATCCATCCGATGAGAATGGTCTGACGGACCGTTTTCATCGGTTCACCACTGAAGCAGACTGATGGTCCGATGTGCGTACACACCATCATTTCAAAAACCGATCGGGTCAGAACGCGGTGACCTAAAACACACAACGTGCTGAAAAAAAACGAAGTTCAATGCTTCCAAGCATGCGTCGACTAGATTCTGAGCATGCGTGGGTTTTGAACCGATGCTTTTGTGTACTAACCATCGGTTTTGACCTATCGGTCAGCCGTCCATCAGTTCAATTTTAAAGCAAGTTGTCTTTTTTTGGACCGAAGGACAACAGACCGATGGGGCGTATACACGGTCGGTTTGGACCGATGAAACTGAACTTCAGTCCGTTTTCATCGGTTTGGACCGATGGTGTGTATGCGGCCTAAGATACCTTTATATATGAATGTGAAGAGGTATGAATAGGGTAAGCGTGAAAAGAAGCAGAGCCTGACCTCCTCATGGTCACGCCAGGCACAGGCAAGGAAGAACTGAATGAAAGGGGGGAGGGGACCCCATTCCAGAGTAGGGGATGAGGTCTAGTACCAGACTCAACTAATAAAACCGTTCTATCATTAAGATGATCACCCATAGGGATAAGGAGTCCATCTATTTCAACTCCACGGAATGATATCTACTAATATTAGTTGAGTCTGGTACTAGATCTCATCCCCTACTCTGGAATGGGGTCCCCTCCCCCCCTTTCATTCCCTTCTTCCTTGATTGTGCCTGGTGCGACCATGAGGAGCTAATGATTGTGTGGACTTCTGCACTACTGATGAGTAATTAAATGTGAATATAGAAAATATATGATCAAAAGCAACAATATCTAGTAGTGTTTACTATACATGAAAATCAATAATAATAAAGGTGATATGCGCTAAAGACAATAGTAAAAGTATACTATGAAGTGGATCTCTGAATAAAACAGATTAGCTAATAGCATAATACACACCTAAAGGTGTACGGTGATGATAGTGATAGAATGTGTATAATCGTGATCAAAATAAATACATAAATATCATAAAGTGTCCTAGAGAGTGAATCTTCATAAATGAATGCGATAAGAAGCAATGACAAGTTCTTCCCTGGAGTTGCTGATACTGTATGTGTCTATGTATGGCTCTGCAATCCGTGCCCAGTCTCACAGAACTCTCACCTTAAATAGGCTTGATCATGCATGCAGTATGGGTGTATGCGTCTCCAGGGTAATATTAGGTCCTCTCCTGGTCCAATCCAGGGATAGTGGAACAGCCTCTCTTCTCCTAAAGCTCTCACTGATCCCAGTAATGGAAATCCTAGTAAGTGCTCAATGCACCATATGAGTGGGAGTAAGGGAAGAAAGAGTGCTTCCAATGGTGTAGTAACATTAAATAGAAGGGCTTTATTGTAAAACAAAAGGTGGACTCTTACATAAAAAATGAGGTAGATGCATGAAATTGACAAGATGCGGCATGCAAGCGCCATCTTACGTTTCCTCTGATGGCTTCCGAGATCACGAGAGATTGTCGTTGGTTGGAAGCCATTGAAGGAAACTTAGTTATGCTGTATTATGCTATTGTGTATTATGCTATTAGCTAATCTGTTTTATTCAGAGATCCACCTCATAGTATACTTTTACTATTGTCTTTAGCGCATATCACCTTTATTAATAGTGACCATGAGGAGGTCAGGCTCTGCTTCTTTTCACGCTTACCCTATTCATACCTCTTCACAATCATATATCAATGTATCTTAGAAGATTTAGTATACTTAGAATCTATATGCATTACCCATATGTTTCAGTAATGGCTAGTGCACTTTAAATAATAATAATTTGCATTATATTATTACTCATTTTATACTCCTCTCAACCCTATTCATTATTATTGCTCAAGAGGATCCTCCTCCTCATTTACTAATTGATCGCAAGAAGGTTTATACAATCATATATACACGCAATGTGGCATGTGGGTAGGTTCCATACATACGCCATTATTATGCCCAAACTTAGGTTGAGTAATACATATTTCCTTCTTTTTAATTTGTTTTATATATGGACTCTTTTATAATGCCCAACTCTGACTTACTAAATATTAATATTTTTTGATAACAAGTTTTACCTGTTAATATCTGTATTGTTTTACACAGCGACATGTGGGAATCCCTATCTCTTATCTGTCCACCAGGGGGATAACAGTGGGAGGACACACACATTAAATAAGAGCTGACAGGAGATCACATAGTCAGGATACAAGCCCACATTAACACACCCACAGGAGGAGGGACCTACATGCCGCTAAATATATAAGGACGAGAGATGTGCTGCGATGACATCACCTTTGAAAAAGTCACATGACGAAACGCGTCGGGTGACCAGCACGTATGCATGCTTTACGTCCTAGCCGGCTTAGAGGATTGCGGTGGAGGAACAAACTGAACTAGCACCTCGCATCCTCAGCTCGGAACTGCATGCATTTGTTTGCTTTATGCCTTTTTAAACGTCTTTATACCTTGTATGGTATCCAGTCCCACTTGGGACCACCTTATTTTATATTTTTATATTTTACAATAAATTTCCCGTTTTTTTAAAACATACTACACCATGTGGGCTTTCCATGTGTATGTGTGATTTATCCAAGTGATACCACAAAATAGGATTACACCCCTCAGGATCTAAACGGTGGACCAGCATTGGAACTACAGCAGGGAATTATTCCAGCCGTGAGAGGAGAGCCTCAATTGTCCCATCACCTTCTGCTTTTCACCCCATACGGGGCAGATACATCTGGTGAGTGGGGACCCAGAGGGGGAGCACTAAAGTCAATCTTTGCCAGCATTATGATGAACAGCACATGAAGATCACATCTGTCACTCACCTTTATCTATCTCTTGGAATAAGATATATATTTAAGTGACTGTTTTTGTTTTGATTTTGATTTTTGATTGACACAGTTTATTTTCACCCCATGGCAACAACTATGGACACCTTGTAAAGCACGGGACTCTCACCTTATACACTTTTATTGTTATCGTGCCCAATAGGCTTTTTTGCAGGTTTTTTATATATTTAATCATCATTTTTTTTCTGATATTTGCACATATATGAGGAATCATCTTGTGGCACATCTGTTTATCACACATTTCTCCTGGAGCATTCATAGAGTACAGGAGGCTGTCACAGTTTATTTTACTTCTCACACTGTGCTAGTTATTAAGTTACTTGACTGCACAGGATCCTGACACGGCACAATTCACAGTGGACACCATCAATTATTTTCCCCACAAGGATATCTAATTTTACTTCATTCACCCCATCAGGGACATCACTGAGGCTATAAGTCACTTCATAGGAATCCCTTCACTTATTGCTTGCCAGCAAAAGGGTAACCTACCGTCCACAGGGATTACTAGTACCCCTGACGGTGACATTGGAAACCTAAAGGGAGCTCACACACCCATGTGAGTCCGCCCCCTTACAGGGTACCCGACACCCATTATCAACTCCTGGGATTGAAGCATTTACCTCAACCCCCATCTACACCATAGGAGAGAGCAGCGCCGCTTAACCCTTTTCCTAAACATTAATATTATTTTAAAATATGCCTTTCTTTAGTTAAATGGAAAAATCAGTGCAAAATATTCGAAACCATAAGCTACTTCAACTAAAAAAAGTGTTCCATGGGAAGAAACTGAAAAGGCAAGAACTCATTCAAGAAGCCAAAAGTTCTGAGTGGGTGTCAGGTGACTTCCAAATTTATGACATCAGAATTCTAGCGAAGCCAAGTAGTGAATCAGTGTACTGTAACCAATAATGAAATGCCGATCCCAGGTGAACTAAATAAAATGTTTCAATAGCGAAATCAAAATTATCAGGAGACATCATTTATTACATATTTATAGAAGATACTGTATGATGTAACTGCTTGCTAGTTTAAAACAAAAGATGGGAAAATGGTAAAAGCCTAATTTGTGAGTGTTGTCAGCCCCAGACATTTATCGAACTGGTCTCTATCTGATTTAGGTAACTAGTGCACTCTTTAAATGAAATGAATGAAAATGAAAAGGTGTCAAGACTATGCAGAACAATGAATTGGTGGAGTAGTTTTTGTTCGAAATGTCAATCTTGCGGTGGGACCACCACGTAAACTGTGGTAATTATGCTAAATATAGTGTTTCTATATAAATAAATAAAAATATAGCCACACAAAGCACTAGATGTCAGAAAGCATGAACGCAACAAAATGCCACAAATTAAATTACATGATGTAGAAAATTACTATGGCATATGTGGCAGGTCAATGACACGATAATGAGACTGGAAAAGTTTGGTGGCATTATGGGAAAACATCTAAACTATGTTTTAACATTACAACTGCAGGACCAGGCATGTACTGGCCATAGGGACTACAGGGAGTTTCCCGATGGCTCAGTGGGCCGGTTTCAGTGACAGCTTGTCAAAGTAATGGCTGCGCAGCTCACCCTCCACTTCATGCAGTGATGTGAGAAGGATGAGAAAAATAAAGAGGAGAATAAGTGAAATGATAAAAGAGGTGAGTGAGGACTCCTTATGTTATGCTACTTATGTTTTTTTGCACAATTGCGTATAGTTTATATACTGTTTTTGTGCTTGTTTGCAAACTTAAAGTGGTCCGGTCTGGATGAAGTCCAGGGCCAAATTTTGGTCTCAGTCCAGCCCTGTGCAGGACTGCAGTGACACCTTGGCTACACTTGTGGAAACTTGTTTCTAACAGGAAAGTGAGCACTGTAATGGTCACCACCGTTTTTTCATCATTCCATCAACCCACGACAGCTTATCGACACTCCACAATCAGGCAAACGAACACGACCCATAAGAATTCCCCCCAGAAACGAGGCACACAGCTCTGTTCTGGTTTAAAATGCAAGACAACTTTAATGGCTAGCTCTCAAGTTTATATACAGTTTAAGCATGAAAGGAACAATCAAACTCTCCACCCACACATCACACCCTGGGGGGGGGGGGGGGGGCTTCAATACACCTTCAGATGGCTAATTGCTTAACATTACAGACATCTCGGTGCTGGGCTATAATTGTCATGATCTAATCACTCCACCTGAGAAGTCAAATTCCTTCATTAACAGAATTTAAACAATACACCATCACACAATGCATTCCCCTCAAACCATATCTTTAGACAGACGTTCTGTCTCTGCATACAGCTTGGCAAGTTCCATTCCACACACAAAACAGTATTTAGCATACATAATTAGAGATCCTGGACCAGACTCAATTAGCATGTCCACAGTCTACACAGAGAGATGAGTCAGAGAATAAACCAACACTTTGCAATATGAGCTATCAGTAATGTCCCCTCTCCTGTAATTTAGGATATAATTTCTCAGTCACCCTATGGCCCTATCGGACATAAGGTGACCCTAGACATAAGAGTTATTAATGACGCTGGCATAGGAGTACCCCTCATCCTTCCAAAGTCTCTGTTTGTCCCGGGTCATTCCGTTACAAGCGCATTTTTGATGTTCTAATTATTTAGCCTTTACAAACTGAAAAAACAGTGTTCATTTATGCTTTTCTGTTTAAATATGTTATTGTGTTTTCATAAGGCATATCAAAGGTCATAACAGTAGTGTCCATAATTGTCAGACCGTTTTTATCAGACTAACCTATCATGTGTACAGGGCATAACACGCACCCCAATTTAAGAGGAAAAAAATGTTTTTTTTTTTTTTTTAAATGAACCACTTAGAAGCAAAATAATGGTATCTGAGCATCAATGCAGCCTGATCTGTGCCTATCTGCAGTCTCAATGCAACCAGATCTGTGTCCATCTGCAGCTTCAGTGCAGCCTGATCTGTGCTCATCTTCAGCATTGATCTTCAATGCAGTTTGATTAGTGCCCATCTGAGCCTATAAATTTATCAAAATGCTCTCCCTGTTCAGTGCCAATCTGCAGTTTTTACCTTTCAGCGTCAGATCATCTCTGTTGTCACCGAGGGAAGAGGGGGAGCGAGATCGCCGCTGAATTACATAGAGCCGTGATCTCCTTCCTGTGTATCTGGCGCTCCGTCACTCACAGCCACTCCTGGCGGGGCCAGGAGGCGTGGCTGTGCGTGACGGAGCACCGGATACACAGGAAAGAGATCACAGCTCTATGTAATTCAGCGGCACTCAGTCCTCTTCCCTCAGACAGCAGCGATCGGCGTATAACACGCACCCACGATTTTCCCCTAATTTTAAGGGGAAAAAAGTGCGTGTTATATGGCGATAAATACGGTATAGGAAAAATGGAAGAAGATAACATTTGCTTGATATAGCGGGTCAAATATCATAAAATACGAGAAATTTGTGAACTTTTCCAGGGCCAAGTTCCTGCTAATTGGCTTGGCAATACCTGGAGATTGAGTTATATTCCCAACTATTTCAGATGACCCTTGTAGACACCTATACACGTTCCTGCCCAAGCCAATTTTCAGCCTTCAGCGCTATCGCAATTTGAACGACAATTTCGCGGTCATGCAACATTGTACCCAAACTAATTTGTTTATCATTTTGTTCCCACAAATAGAGCTTTCCTTTGGTGGTATTTGATTACCTCTGCAATTTTTTTTTTTTTTTTGCGCAACAAATAAAAAAAGACCAGACATTTCTGAAAAAAAATGTTTTTCTTTGTTTCTGTAACTTATTTGTAAATGAGTATGTTTTTTTCTTCAGTGATGGGCACTGAAATGGCTGCACTGATGGGCACTGATAAGGCAGCACCAGTGAGGTGGCACTGAAGTGGCACTGATGGGCACTGATGATGAGCACTGTTAGGTGGCACTGATGGGCACTGATAGGTGGCACTGGTATGCGCCACTGATGGGCACTCATAGGCGGCACTGTTGGGCACTCATAGGCGGCACTGATGGGTACTTATGGGTGGCACTTATGGGTACTTATGGGTGGCACTGATGGGCATGTATACAAATGTACACCCCGAAGGGTGCGTTTGCTCAGTTGGGACTTTGGGTTGGAAAGACTAAGGCCCGGATTCACGTAGATCCGCGCATTTTTACGGCGGCGTAGCGTATCGTATTTACGCTACGTCGCCGTAAGTCAGAGAGGCAAGTGCTGTATTCACAAAGCACTTGCCTCCTAAGTTACAGCGGCGTAGCATAAATGGGGCCGGCGTAAGCGCGCCTAATTCAAATGAGGATGAGGGGGCATGTGTTATGTAAATTATCGGTGACCCGACGTGATTGACGTTTTTTACGAACGCCGCATGCGCCGTCCGTGTACATATCCCAGTGTGCATTGCTCCAAAGTACGCCGCAAGGACGTATTGGTTTCGACGTGAGCGTAAATTACGTCCAGCCCCATTCATGGACGACTTACGCGAACAATGTAAAATTTTCAAATTTCGACGCGGGAACGACGGCCATACTTAACATTGGCTACGCCACCTAGGGGGCAGCTTTATCTTTACGCGGCGCATCTCTTACGTAAATGGCATATCTTTACTGCGACGGGCAAGCGTACGTTCGTGAATCATCGTATCTACTCATTTACATATTCTATGCCTAAATCAACGGAAGCGCCACATAGCGGCCAGCGGAAAAATTGCACCCTAAGATACGACGGCGCAGGCCGTCGTATCTTAGCTAGGTTTAAGTGTATCTCAGTTTGAGCATACACTTAAACTTACGATGGGCTTAGATTCCGAGTTACGCCGGCGTATCTACTGATACGCCGGCGTAACTCTTTGTGAATCCGGCCCTAAGTGGCAAAGCATAGACCAAAAAGGTTCAAAAGATATAATTTATTGAAAAAATAACTAAATAAATATATAAATGAGCGGCTGTTCTCATAATCACAAACACATCAAAGGAAAATGTGGAAGGCAGAATGAGAAAAAAACATCGGCAAAAAAATGACAACATAACAAATAACAGAACATGAAATAACCAGCAAAACACAATGCTGTCTATAGAGTAAGACAGGAAACCCAACGTTTCGAGGCTTATTCCAATTGTAGAGCCTCTTCTTCAGGGGTGGGATATTGCAATGATGATGACAGTATCTGTATTTTAATAAGCAAAAAGGAGAGAAGAAGGAGAGGAAAAAACATCATAAAAGGTACCCATAAACACAGTGCACAGTGCTGATAGGCATGTATGGGCACTGAGAAGTGGCACTGATGGACACTGATGGGTGGCATTGCTGGGCATCACTTGTCTGTACTAATCCATAATGTTGCCAGTCAGTGCCCATTTGTGGGCACTGATTGGCATGTATTGGGCATATTTTTTATATGTGGATAGCCATGGGGTACATACATGGACATCCACATGTCGGGGGCTTCCCTGGTGGTCCTGGCGGCTTCCCTGGTGGTTCAGTGTGGACACCCACAGGGGGGCTGTGCTGATAAACAATCAACGCAGACCCCCCTGTCAGGAGAGCCATCGATAGGCTCTCCTCTACTCGCGTCTCTCAGACGCGTGTGAGGAAAAGCCGATCAACGGCACTTCATGTTTACAACGTGATCAGCCGTGATTGGACAAAGTAAGTAAGTAAGTGGTAAAACTTGTTGTAAGAAAATAAAGTAAAACTAAAACTAGTTTTAGGTAAAGGTACGAGAAAGTGGAGTATGAGGAATATTTCCAGAAAGGATATTTATAGGACAAACTTCCTCATGGAGACAACAATGTTTTATCAAAACCCAGAGGTAGGAAATGCTCAAACCACGGCCTCCATATGTCTTCATATTTGGATATTTTGTCAAGAAATATTGCTTCTGTTTTTGCATGAATCATGGATTGAGTAATCCTGTTTTTCACTGATAAAAAACATAGTGAATCAGATTTCCATGCTGTCGCAATAGTCTGCTTTGCTGCTGTGGTTACAAAGAGCATTAGTTTAAATTGACGATGTGATAGGGTGTGGGGTTTACTGTTCAGGAGTGCCATAGATTGATCAGGTGGTAGAATAGTGTTAAACATCATGTTAAGAATTTGAAACATTTCCGACCAAAATGAACTGACTATTTTGCATTCCCACCAAATATGCATTTGTGTAAGGGAGCATTGGAAGCAGTGGGAAGGATATTGAAATTCTGTCAGGAATCAGGTACCACCTAGTGAGCACTTTGTAGTTTGTTTCAAGAGCCACTATATTCGGTGAGGCTGATTTGGTGTCTTGCCAAATTTGAGTCCAATTTATGTTCTTTGGTTGTAACTAAAGGTCTCTTTCCCATTTGTTGGTATAGGTTATGTAAGGTACCTGTGATAGGTACTGTCTGAAGTGGAACTTGTGTGCTGAGGATTCAGGCGAAAACGTAGTCAGGCAGATTAGGTGGGCAACAGGTCAGGCAAAATGGTACACGATAGAAATCCAGAGAGTGGTCAGGCAGGCGAAGGTCATACACGAGCTGGCGGTGAAGTACAAAATCAGCAGGCTAGAGAGTAGTCAGGGATTCAGGCAGAAGTTCAACACGATAATCAAGATTACAAGCAGTCAGAACACCCAGGAGGCTAATCCACACAAACAGGTGCTGAGAGATAGCATCACTTCCTATTTATGGGCTGCATTGATTGAAAATTGTCCACAGCTGGCAGCAGGTGGGGCTAGTGACTCCAAGGTAAGGCTTAAAACTGCAAGGACATTTCCAAAAGTCCAGATCTCCTCTGTAGCAGAACAGGTAAGGCTGCAGCCATGGGACCAGGAAGATCCCGGTTCAAACACACCCAGGTACATGACAGGTTAAGGGAGAGGAAGCAATGTGTGAAAGTAGTCGGTTATATAACTCAGAAATGAGTCCATGCCTATGGGGATCAGTTTTGCAGGCTTGTTCAAAGGTGGTGAGATTTGGGGATCTTGCGTCTGGTGGTGCATTATCTGTAAAAAAAGTTTTTAATTTGCAGATACCTAAATGTTTCCGAGATAGGAATATCATATTTTTCTTGTAAGGTTGGAAATTAAGTAATGGATGCAGATGTATAAAGATGATGTGCACAAGTCAATCTACTCTTTGACCAAGCTGAAAAAGAGGCTGGGGAGGACCAGGCTGGATAGAATGACAGGTTATGAAGAAAGGAATGTAGAGGGTTATGGCGAGATTGTAGGCTAAATTTCGTTTTCAATCTGTCCCAAATAGACAGGCTATGTTTGGTTATGGGGTTATTAACCATCTTTCTTTGAGTAGGAGAGAGCCATAAAAGATTTGCAGTAGAGAGAGGGTCACATTTAATCAATTCCAATGCCACCCATAGTGGGGTTTCCGCGGTTGTATTGTATTTGGGTAATTGTGACAATTGGGATGCATAGTATAATTTGGTAAAGTCCAGTACTGTATATAAAAATAGGTTTAGGTAATCTGGGTTTCATTTTACCCCAGATATATTGCAAGGTTTTCCTTTGTAATATTCATAGGAAATATGATGGTATCTTGACAGGAAGAAGGTATAAGATTTTCATTGCAATTCTACCCATCCATGCTAGTGGTAAGGTTGACCAACTTGTGAGGAGTTTATTAAGTTGTGTCGGCATTGATGCATAAAATTCTGTAGGATTAGCTGCAATGTTAATTCCTAAATATGTAATATATGTCGTCGTCCATGTACCGTATTTTTCGGACCATAAGAAGCACCTGACCATAAGATGCACCTAGGTTTTAGAGGAGAAAAATGAGAAAAAAAAAGTTTCTGACCCAAATATGTACTGAAATATTTAATAAACTATAACAGAAATATATTTCAACCATGTAAAGTGATTTTGTGAATGCCTATCCAAACACTGTTCAGATATTATCCAACTGAGATACAGGAGAGTGTTCAATCTCACTGAAATATGTCTGGCCAGTGTTCTCATTTGTTGAGGCCAAACAAAAATGATCCAGTGTGTCCCTATATCCATCCACAGCTAATGTTATATCTAGACACCTTTACGCTCATTACGACAGGTTGGTGAAAAGCTCTCTTCAGCTTCATTGATATATTGGTCAGCTGACTCAGGAGAGCGTCAGTGCACAGTGCAATACGACGTGACGTCATGTGGGCATATCTCCGTGCACTGGACAAGGCGCAAAGGTTCTTGGGGCTTCTTCGTAGGCCGCCCGCCCGCAATGCCGCCATGCCGCCTGCTATTTGTCCATGCCGCCCGCTATTCCACCATGCCACCATTCCGCCGTGGACCAGCCTGATCCTGAGCCTGATGGCGCCAGGGGGGGGGGGCTGTCCATTAAGTATTCGGACTATAAGACGCAGAGACATTTTCCCCATACATTTGGGGGGAAAAAGTATGTCTTATGGTCCGAAAAAATATGGTAAGTGGTAAGGAATTAACTAATTGGGTTTGGGTATCGAGTGGTAGTGATATATTTAGGCCTTTGGATTTGTGTGGGTTTATCTTAAGGCCCGATACTTCTTCAAATTTGAAGAGGATATCTAGAAGAGTAGGTATTGATGTTATAGGTGAAGTTAGGAATATTAGAACATTGTCTGCAAACATGCATAGTTTATGATGATAACTAGGGATGAGCTTCGTGTTCGAGTCGAACTCACGTTCAACTTGAACATCGTATGTTCAACAGTTCGTCGAAATACAAACATTACGGGCCGTTCACGCCAAATTCCATTGGCGCGTCAAGGCCTATAATTGCTGGCTGATGATTGGCCAAGCATTCACTATGACCCCGATGGTTGGCCAATCACAGCGTGCAAAAAACGGAGAGCCATAATTGGCGCAAGCCAGGGTGGCTTTGGCCAATTATGGCTCAGGGGGTTTAGTACACGCCCCACACTATAAAAGGCCGCCTGCAGGTCGGCCTTGTGTAGTGTGTTGCAGCGGTGGTGAGAGACAGAGTGAGAGAGAGAGAGAGAGAGAGAGAGTGTCATTTTTTCTAGGTAGATAGAGCAGGCAGGCTAGTCAGTTAAAGTTACAGTGTGTAGAGGATATATATGCATCCCAGGTGTTGTACATATATTTATACACTGTATAGTTTAGCTAGATCAGCTCTACGTAATTTACTGGCAGGCAGGTGATTGTGCTAGCTGCAGTATTCTCACGTGGTGTATTGCTTGTGTCCTCTGCAGTGTGCACCATAAAGCTACGTGGTGTGTGTACCGTCTTTGTCCTCTGTAGTTTGCACCTAAAGCTACTTGGTGTGTACCGCCCTTGTCCTCTGCAGTTTGCACCTAAAGCTACGTGGTGTGTACTGCCCGTGTCCTCTGCAGTTTGCACCTAAAGCTACGTAGTGTGTGTACTGCCTTTGTCCCCTGCAGTTTGCACCTAAAGCTACTTGGTGTGTACTGCCCGTGTCCTCTGCAGTTTGCACCTAAAGCTACGTAGTGTGTGTACTGCCTTTGTCCCCTGCAGTTTGCACCTAAAGCTACTTGGTGTGTACCGCCCTTGTCCTCTGCAGTTTGCACCTAAAGCTATGTGGTGTGTGTACCGCCTTTGTCCTCTGTAGTTTGCACCTAAAGCTACTTGGTGTGTACCGCTCTTGTCCTCTGCAGTTTGCCCCTAAAGCTACGTGGTGTGTACTGCCCGTGTCCTCTGCAGTTTGCACCTAAAGCTACGTAGTGTGTGTACTGCCTTTGTCCTCTGCAGTTTGCACCTAAAGCTATGTAGTGTGTGTACTGAGAAAAAGGGGGTTGGTAGGTGGTGGCGCCTGCTGTGTAGATTATACCATAATTGTGCTGATGCTAATGAAGTGAAATAAAAAATGAAATATGTAAATACTTCTTAGATTACATTAAGTGAAAAAATATACACAAATGAAAATAAAAATATGAAATATATATATTAGTAAATAAATGTGTCACATATAGATCTGGTAATGCTCAATAAATGCATAAAGTCCATATGATATTGCATAAAGTCCATAAAGTGATTAACCTGCTGAATAATTAATTTTCTAAAGATTTTTTGCTGTATTATAAAGTGCTGATTAATCCGTGCAAAAGGTGCTGCATGCCACTCTTAATAGAATTTCAGGTGATTCACTCTGTGCACCCTTCCTCTGTGCTCAAGTGTTTCCCGCACTCACCAGATTAAAATCCCCTCCTGGGGTAGCAGGCATCCAAAGTGTACGCCCTGTGCTGCGCTCTGGCAAATGTTTGCTTGTTTCCCTGTATATGGCCTTTTTATTCAGAAGCCACTCAAAAGAAGGAAGAAAGGATGCCCAAATAGTGTGATACCGTTTAAAAAAATTATGTTTATTAAATAAAATCACTGGGTACTCACATTTGATTCAAACAAATCAGGCGTTTGTATATATCCATGGAAGTGTTGTAACAGCGTGCGTCCGCTCGACCAGTTTCGTCATAATGACTTTGTCTAGAGCATGCAGGCTGTTACTCCCACGTCCCTATTTATGTGTTTTCACATTGCATGTTAGCATCCGCCATCTTGCCGGAGCTCAAGACATAGTCCCATCCTCTGGTATACCTATTGTCCAGCGCCATGTTTGTGGAGTTTTTGCAGACCGTAGTCTGTATATAACATAGCCAATTGTGTTCCTTAGTGTCTGCTCTTACCGCAATGTGAATATATATATATATACATCCTAATTTACACACTTGCAGAAAATATTTGCACATTACATGTTTATACAGGATTCATTAACTATTGGTTATGGAAAGAGAATATATATGTTGGAGATCATCGCCAGTTAACACAAAGTATTAGCTGGCGGCTGTTATGTTATAGAGGTATTTACCCCTTAAATCCTACTACGTAACTATAATAAATAGTTATTGTATTGTATATAATATTATATAAAAAATCTGAAATTTAAACAAAAAATATAAAAAATATATATATAAAAAATGTATAAAAAATATATAATATATATATATGAAAATATATAAATATATAAGTACATGTTAGACATATTACACATATTAATCACGTAAGCCTACTATCCCTTTGCCCAATTATTTAATACAAAAGTATTAGACATATATGCCAGAATGTTCCTAATAATGGTGGGAAATTTGTGCATGTGGATATAAGTGTGGACATCATATGAAAAAACTGCCCTACGTGCTGGAAATCAATCCATATATTATTCTAGCTGTGGGCTGTGTGTCAAAAATATTATTATACAGTATTTTTAAAGGGACAATATATTAAAAATGCTAATTTAAAATGTTAGTTTAAAAATATAATATTTAAAAATTGGTTAGAAAACAGTTTAGGTCAAGGTCTATATTCATTCCCATAGGTTGGAGGGTATCAAGGTCAAAAATACAACGTATTTCATTTTGTGAGACGTTTATTGTTTTATTTTCGCCTCTCCAATGTTATTTTATCTTGTCGATGGCATAAAAGGTCATACATCCAGGGTCTTTATTATGATAATCCCTGAAGTGTCTCGACACACTGTGTTTGTTGAACCCCTTTTTTATGTTGGCTATATGTTCTCGAATTCTTACTTGTGATTCCCTAGTAGTTCTTCCTACATATTGTTTTTTGCATGGACATTCGAGGACATACAGTAAGGCCGGGTACTCACGACCAAACATGTATGGTGAAAGCGGTCCGTCGGACCGTTTTCACCATACATGTCTGCCAGAGGGCTTCTGTACGATGGTTGTACACACCATCGTACAGAAGTCCGCGCGTAAACAATACGCGGGGCGTGTCCGCGGTGTCGCCGCGTCGATGACGCGGTGTCGCCGCGACAATGACGCGGCGACGTGGGCGGCCCGCCTTTAAAATGCTTCCACGCATGCGTCGAAGTCATTCGACGCATGCGAGGGACGGCGGGCGCCTGGACATGTACGGTAGGTCTGTACTGACGACCGTACATGTCCGAGCGGGCAGAATTCCAGCGGACTGTTTTAAAACAAGTCCAGGAATATTTGTCTGCTGGGAAAAGGCCCGGCGGGCAAATGTTTGCTGAAATTCGGCCCGCTCGCGCCCACACACGACCAAACATGTCTGCTGAAACTGGCCTGCGGACCAGTTTCAGCAGACATGTTTGGTCGTGAGTACGGGGCCTTAGTCACATGTGTGCTGCTGCACGTTATCAATTGTTTGATCTGGTGTGTTGATCCATTTGATGTAGAAGTGAATTCATTTTTCTTCTTATTGGTTTTCTTACTGACCCGGCAGGGTAGGCACCTCTCACATTTATGAAAACCCTTGAGATTTTTGAAAATTTTTATTTGCTTAGGAGGGTCCAATGCATTGTGTACCAATCTGTTCCTGAGGTTTGGTGCCCTCCGATATATAAAAGCGGGTCTATTGGGAATTATATTTTTCAAAACTCTGTCTGATTGTAGGATAGGCCAATGCTTCTAAATGATCGACTCAATATCTTTGTGTTGTATATTGTACCCCGTTAAAAAGGCCATATCTGCAACTTTTCTTATCTTTTTTGACGATTCTGTTGTCATAAGGTGTCTGTTAATTTTTTTCACTTTTTCTTTTAGTCCCTCCAGATCTTTCCTTTTATATCCTTTTTCTACAAATTTTTCAATAATGTAGGTTGCCTGGATTTCAAAATCAGATGCATTACTGCAATTCCTGTAAATCCTCATTAGCTGCCCTTTTGGGATAATACTGATCCATTGTCTGTGATGGCAGCTTGTTGTAGGGATATAACCGTTTCTGTCGTTTTTTTTGAAAAATGTTCTAGTGTTGATGTTATCATTCTCTTTGAATAATTGTAGATCTAAGTAATCAATTACTTGCTTGTTCCAATTACCTGAGAATGTCATGCCGTATGCATTATGGTTAATTTAGTAAAAAAAGGATTGCGGTTCAGTTTCTGTGCCTCCCCATACAATTTATATATCGTCTATGTACCTCCGGTACAATTTCAGGTTCGGTCTTGCGGTACCTTGGATTTGTTCTGCCTCCCAGTGGTTTAAAAAAATGTTAGCTACACTGGGGGCATACTTGGCCCCCATTTCCACTCCTTTGGTTTGGGTGAAAAATTCTCCTTTATGCCAAAAATAGCTGTGGCTCATGGCCATCTTAAGACCCTCAACTATATATTGTATTTTCTCTTGTTTCATTTGTGTCTGATTGTATAGGGCCCACTCCACACGTTGAATGCCATCTTCTTGTACTATATTCGTGTACAACAAGTTTACATCAATGGTGACCAGAATATCGTCAGCTTATACCTTAATATGTTTTAGTTCATTAATTAGCTGCCTGCTATCTTTAAGGTATGAAGGACCTTCCTTCACCAGTGGTTGTAGAAACCCGTCAATATAGGCTCCTAATCTTGAGAACAGTGAGTCGATCCCACTTATGATGGGTCTACCTGGTGGGTTGATCTGATCCTTATGTATTTTTGGAACATAATAAATAACTGGAGTTTTTGCTGTTGTTGGAAGTAAATATTTAGCTTCTTTCTTAGTAAGTATGCCAATGTTTTTGCCTTTCTTGACTGGGGATCTCAGTTTCTTCTCATATTCCTTTTTTGGGTTCGATCTCAATTTTTTATATGTATCTGGAACATTCAGTAATTTATTCATTTTTGTTTCATAATCCTGTTTATTAAGGATGACCAGTCCTCCCCCCTTGTCAGCGGGCCTGATAATTATATTTTTCTTCTTCTCTATTTCTCTAATGGTTTTCCATATATTATTCCGTTTTGACCTATTGACTTTTAAATTCCTAATGTCTTCCTCTACCATTTTCCTAAAAACTATTAGACTCTCATTTTGTTGTGATTTCGGATTAAAAGTTGAATTATTCCTCAAATTGCAATGTACATACTTTGTGGTATCTTTCCCTTGTTTGCTTTCTTTATTGGAAAAAAAACTTTTTTATGTTCATTGGGCAGGTGAGTAATTATGTAAAATTTCTTATTTCTCCCCATTCTTCCATCCCTCCCTTACATTCCGCTCCCCCATCCCTCACCTTACCTCCCTCCCCCCTGCATCCCTCCCCCCACTATACCTAACCCTAAACCAAACCCTAACCAGACCTTAACCCTAACCGGAACCCTAACCATAACCCCAACCCTAACCCTAAATAGAACCCCAATTGTAACCAAGCTAACCCTAACCCTAATCTGAACCTTAATGCTAACCTTAACATTAACCCTAACCCTAATGCTAAATTTAACCAAGCTAACCCTAACATTAACCCTAATCCTAACTGAGTGCAGTGGGGCAGTTTAACTTACGCAGGTCTTTCTGGACAGAAACAGGATGTTAACCAATCTCTTGCCATCCTCTGATCTTTTTTGCCGTTGTGTTGTGGGTCCCGTCTGTCCCAGAGGTATTGTCTTTGTTGTACCAGCCTTATCCGATCCTCATTTTCGACATCAGTCTTCCTGCGACTGCTGGGCATGTTGGCATGAAATATTACCACTGACCAGCACAGCACATGGCCAAAGAACAGGAAGTGAGGTAGTGAGGGGAGGGAGGGGCTGTGAGGAGGAAAGGATGGGAGGAGTAGGAGGAGGAAACAAAAAAAAATTGAATATCGCAGTGATGTGATGGGAAGATTGCATTTCCATTGTGAGTTCTATTGCAGTCTATGGAGCTGAATTTGCACGCGGATTAAACTCACACAGGACCCTTTTTTTTAGCAGATTAGATTCGTAACGCATTGATGTGAACGGCACTCATGGAAAACAATGTTATTAAAATGACTTGCAAATTTGAGTGATCGCAACGGATCAAATTTGCAATAGAATTCGCAGAAGTGTGAACCGGCCCTAACTCCCAGCCTAATAAAAAAGGGTTTGCAATGTTACCAAAATTTCTAACTGTAGTAAATAAGGCTACAAGAAAACCATGTTATATTTTAAATGTCATGTGACAGGTATGTAAAAGTGTTTTTAAACCTCTGAAATGAAAAATGAACAAGGCACATCCCTCTATAATTTGTACTAGCCTCATGGTTCCTCCAAGATCTCTCTGGTGCATTTTTGCACATTTATTTGAACTTTCACTGGCTACATGCTGGTTTATGAATTTTCACTTGCTTTTTTTATTTTTTTGCACATTTAGTTTAAGCACATCACTTGCAAAAGAAACTTTGCAATTGAAATTGTATATATTTTTTTGTACATTTATTTGAACGTTCACATGCTACGTTGTTGTTGCTACTTGTTTATGAATCTCATATTTGTATTGTTTTTTTTTGGCACATTTAGTTCAAGCCTAGCACTTGGTAAAGCAATTTTGTAATTGGAGTTGTATATATGCATTTTTGCACATTTTGAATCCTCACTGGCTACATGCTTGTTTATGAAATGTCACTAATTTATTGTGTTTTTTGCACAATTTAGTCTATATTAGCACTAGCACTTTACTATTACTCAATTAATCTTGTTTTTGCTGTGGTATTCCCATTTTATTTTACATTTTTGACTTATGTCATGAACAGCAGTAGCAGGTTTGTCACTAATTACCATATATAGCACAGGCAATTTACTGTTTATTACTTCAGTCCATTACAAGAGCATTCTCCCCTAAGATTTCGACTGCTATGTATTCGCAAGGATCTATCCAGAAGAAGTGTGGTGTTCTACTCACCTAGGCACCTTGGGCCGGATTCAGATAGAGATACGACGGCGTATCTCCTGATACGCCGTCGTATCTCTGAGTTCCGTCCGTCGTATCTATGCGCCTGATTCATAGAATCAGGTTCCGCATAGATCTCCCTAAGATCCGACAGGTGTAAGTGACTTATGTCGTTGGATCTTAGGCTGCAATTCCAGGCCGTCCAGTAAGTGGCGTTTAGTTTTTTGTACGCACCGAATATGCAAATGAGGAGTACCGCCGATTCAGAAACGAACGCCCGCCCGGCATTTTTTTTTTACGCCGTTTGCGTTCGGCTTTTTCCGGCGGATAGTTACCCCTGCTATATGCGGCGTATACTATGTTAAGTATGGCCGTTGTTCCCGAGTTGAATTTTGAATTTTTTACGTTGTTTGCGTAAGTCATTTGCGAATACGGATGGACGTAATTTACGTTCACGTCGAAACCAATGACGTCCTAGCAATGCACGCTGGGAAATTTAGCGGACGGCGCATGCGCAGTTCGTTCGGCGAGGGGACGCGCCTGATTTAAATGTTATACACCCCCTAGCCGCGGAATTTAAATTCCGCCGGGGGATTTACCAACCCGCCGGCGCAACTTTAGAGGCAAGTGATTTCTGAATACAGCACTTGCCTCAAAAACTTGCGCCGGTGGATCGTAAATCAGATAAGTTACGCGGATCTAAAGATCCGCTAATCTATCTGAATCTAGCCCCTTGGGAGGAACAAAGGGTTGATGTAGGAATAATTCCTAACCTATTCTTTACAGGTAAGTTTACACCTACTAATAGTATGTGATTTATGAAGAGGGAGGCAGTCAGACAGTGTAAGCAGACCTTGCATTTTAATTTAAAATAGAGACATGATTTGTAATGCTGGAAATGTTCTATGTAGACTAATCCAGGCAATTTTAGGTCATGCCGTATGGAAAAAATATCAGTAGAAGAAGGGATTCCCTTAGGTTACTTTTATGTGGTTATGAAATCATATTGCATGGTTTCTACAAAACATTACTAAATCCGCAACTGACGTTTTTGATGATATAAATATACTACATAAACCCTTACATACAATTCTATAATAAAGGGGGGAAAACGTTTCTAGAGTTATACATCTGAGAAAGAGGTGTACTACATTGCATGCTGGCATTCTTAAAGCCCAATTATACATCTGCTCCCCTTTCCTCTTGGGAAAACACTACACGCCCTTTATTTACAGTATACTAAAAAGTGTGTATTAACTTTTATTTGTTATTTTGAGGGCCTATTCAGACTTGAGCTTTGCAGTATAGCACAGAAAAACATGCATCTTAGTACGTTAACAGTGCAAGGCCTGCACAAAGCCATTGTAGCACATCACAATTTTCTGGCTTCTATCAATTTAAAATGTTCCTGAAACAGAAAGAAGCCCGTAGAAGATAAAACACTGGATAGCTGTTATATTAAAATGGTTATAAAGCCGTAAGGTTTTCTTACCTTAAAGTGGAGTTCCACCCTTAATTATTTTTTTCAAAAATCCTAATAATAGATTTTTTTTTTTTATACTTACCAGAAATAGCGGTTGCTATGCGGAAGTCCGTAATCTGCCTCTTCATCATCCGAGGTGGATCTTCTTCCTCCGTCCTCCTGCGGTGTCTTCCTGTGAATGAGGCGCGCTGCCTTCTGGGAACTGTGTGTATCCCAGAGAGCAGCCGGCCCATTCACAAAGAGCCGTGCAGCTCACGCATGCGCAGTAGGAAACGGGAAGTGAAGCCGCACGGTATAACCCACTTAACCATTTATTATGGGGCCATAGACAAAAGCATTTGGTAGATGCAAGTTTTGGTAGTAATTACAGCCTCATGTTTGTATAAATAGGTCTCTATAGGCTTTGCACACCTGGACATTGCAGTTTTTCCCATTCCTCATTACATCTGCTTAAATTATAAAGAAATTGTGAGTGAACTAAGTTTTTCAAGTCCAGCCACAAATTCTCTTTTGGATTGAAATTTGGACAATGACTCGGCCATTCCAGGACATTAACCTTGTTTTTGTTTTTTTAAGCCGTGTTCATGTAAATTTGGGTTTATGCTTGGGTCATTGTCTTGGTGGAACATTTTCTCCTGTGCCTCAGTTTCTTGTAGACTGAATTAGATTTTCTTTTGGAATTGAGTTTCGCCGTTTACATCCTATTCTCTACACTCACAAGCTAAGCTATCCAGGGCCTTCTTTCTGGAAAGATCCCTACAACATGATACTGGGGTAGATTCAGGTAGCAATTACGCCTGCTTATCCATAGATATGCAGCGTAATTGCTAAGTGGCGCCGGCGTATCGAGTTTCTGTATTCAGAAAGCTTGATACGCCGAATGCAGCCTAAGATATGACTGGCATAAGGCTCTTATGCCGTCGTATCGTAGGCTGCATTCTTACACTGGCCGCTAGGTGGCGTTCCCGTAGTGGTCAGCGTAGAGTATGCAAATTGCATACTCACGCCGATTCACAACAGTACGCGCGCCCGGCGTTCGAATTTTACGTCGTTTGCGTTCGTCGGTTTCTGCGTAAGGCTGCTCATGCTATTAGCAGGCGCAGCCAATGCTAAGTATACCCGTCGTTCCCACGTCGCGATTTTTGAAAATTACATTGTTTGCGTAAGTAAATCGTGAATGGCGCTGGACACCATTTACGTTCGCGTTGAAGCAAATGACGTCCTTGCGACGTCATTTACCACAATGCACGTCGGGAAAGTTTCCAGACGGAGCATGCGCACTACGTTCGGCGCGGAAATGCGCCTAATTTAAATGATCCACGCCCCCTACAGGATCATTTAAATTACGCGCGCTTACGCCGGCCACTTTTACGGAACGCCCCCCGCAAATTACGGAGCTACTGCTTCGTGAATGAAGCGTAGCGCAAGTAATTTACGGAGGCGTAGCGTAAAAACGGAACGCTGCGCCTCCATAAGAGTGCGCAGCCCTACCTCAATCGACCCCACTGTTATCACAATGCTTCACAGTTTAGCTGGGGCATTTATGAGGAAGTACAGTTTTTGATTTCACCAGGTCATGGAAACTTTTTTGAGCTGACATTTAGAGGCATTGCCTTCTGGAAAACTGTACGTGAGATGCCATGTAAGTTTTAGTCACTCTCAAATAAATCTGCAATTGTGTACAATTATTTGTATGCTGTTCCATTCAACATTCTACCTCTGAAGTTTTCTGAGAAATGGACAAGTCCCAAAATGATTATTTATGGTGCCCCCTTCTGCACTCAGTGGTTTCTTCCACCAGCCCCTACATCAGTGGTGCCCAACTTTTTGAAGAGCAGGGGCCACTTAAGCGGCTTGGTAACCGGACAATAAACAGAGAGGGTGGATGGCAGCCTGGAGTCCATTTACATCTGCCTTTCCTTAGAGGTGAATTGGGTCAGACTAAGTGTGTGAAAGGGGCCTACGGCTGCTTTCACACTGATGCACTGTTGTTTACCACTGCGGCTTTGCTGCAGTTTAGCTGCACTTTGCCATAGTCTTCTGATATATCCTGTAGGTGTGGTTCACTTTCAGAAAGCACACCAAACTCACAGGTAATAGAAGTCTATGGCTCAGTGCTCAGTACCCGCAGTGATGTGGGCTAATTATTTTCCTGACACAATTTCTCAGGGAGGAACCCATTCTACCGCCTGATTCAAATTAATGAGAGCATGCAATCCAGACAAAAAGATTTCACATGCTCACCTTCCAACGTTCAACAGCCAAGAGAAAGCCTGAGCTATGGCCCCCACAGCTTTATTAAAAGCATAGAATCACAAAACATGCATTGATTGGTTCATATCATACACCCACACCCACTCTACCCTCCTTCCCTGTGTGGCTTGTCCTTGGCATGAAGCTTCTCATTGGTCAGTTCATATAAGGGATGGTTTCCTATTCCATGTTCTTCTTGAAAATCCACGTGTCATAAAAAGTCCATTGTCAGCTCAGCAAGTTTCCTCCACAAGCTTCACACAGGGGGGGGGGGAGGGGTGGTTTTCCTCTTCCATACAGAGCAAGGAACGAGAAGGGGGTTTTGGAATAAAAGCCATCTAGGAATGCAATAGGGGGGGAAGGGATAAACACATTTGTAACATGAGGGAAAAATGGAGAGGAAATGGCTTCTAAACAAACAGCTCTCCTTTGTATCTCCACTTCAAATGGTAACTTTAAAAACCATCATATAGTATTCCTGATATAAGCTATTTTAAGGAAAACAAACACTTATTGATCATACCCATACATACATATGCATAATGCGTATAAAAACAAACAGTATAAGGAATATAGGAAAGAGAAATATTTCAGTGACACTAATCATAACATAAAATAAAATTTTCATTTTAGCACGTCCACCACAGCAGGTGCACTGCTCTGCACCTGCGGATCAGTTGAAAGCAGCATAGTAACCACTGCAGAACACCTTTGCCCACTGTGATTTTAGTACAGGCATACCCCACTTTTAAGTACACAATAGGGTTTATTTACTAAAGCTGGAAAGCTCAAAATCAGGCTCACTTCTGCATAAAAACCAATGAGCTTCCAGGTTTTATTACCAAAGCTTTATTGAACAAGCTGGGGTTAGAAGCTCCTTGGTTTCTATGCTGAAGTGAGCCTGATTTTGCGCTTTCCAGCTTTAGTAAATAAACCCCATTGTGTACTGGGGTATGCCTGTAATAAACTTACCTTTTAATAACAATATTCTATTCTATTCCATTCCAGAGCAGGAGGTTGCGGGCCACATCAGAGAGCTCCGCGGGCCACTGGTTGGGCACCCCTGCATACATCATTACAGGATACAGATACAACGTGAGGGACCAAGGAGATCAACACTTTTGGAAATGTCTTTTTTTTTCTCTGACTTTTTTTCCTCAGATTTTAGAAAGATTTCTCATTAACAGAGTGATGTTTTTGACGGTATGGTCACTGGAAGAGGTATTTACTCTCTTCTCATTGCAGGTAGACCTTTATGGTCAATTTGTTTTATCTTGAGGGATAGTCAATGTCTTGGAAATGTTCTTATATCAGTCCTGAATTTTGTTTTTTTACTTGCCTTTTTACAGATTTGTTTCAGTTCTTCTTTTGTCCTTAACGTAAGTAAACTTTCAGATACAAATGTGTTTATACTAAAATCACCTAAAAACCCTTGCCTAATCCACTAAGTATGAGGCTTGTTACATCCTCATTTTAGTGGCCAGAGCTATTCAAATAATTCCTTTGTGGAGGAAGTCAGACATGCAGATACATTCTGTTTTAAGAAGGCTCTGCTGTGCTTCACATGAACAAATATAGAAATCTTTTAACATTAGATCATTTATAAAATTATTATTGCTTTACTGACAATGTTTTCAGATTTCCCTTTGGAGTAGAGCAGCTTGAATTGATAAACGTTACCCTTAATTAAATGTGAAAGTAGATCTTATTCTTCTTTACTTCCCGCAGGCAAGTGTTAAATACAGCAACTGGTGTTTTGGCAAAGGTCCTATGATGTCTATCTTGGAAGAGCTGAGTAATATACAAGTGGCCAGACTCAGCAATAATGCTTTTTTGGCATTAGTCAGCTCATGAAATTAATGGCAAACATGTTTGAATCAGTTGCTGAAATGGATGGTCTTTGTCTGCCTTCAGTTAATTCAGTGATTACACACCGGATGTCTATGTCGATCTATTAATCTGGCTAGACAATGAGTCATTTATGTTTTAGACAAAAGGCATAATATTTTAAGTAATCGGTTATTTTATTTCACCCAGTAAACAAAAAGAAATGTTTTCTTTAAAAATAGTTTTATTGGAGTTGCTCACAAGAACAAGTCTTTCAGAATTACATTACAATTATCAATATTGCACTGTATCTTAAAGTGGCAACATATATTGCTGCAGTGTTCATCTAAGGGAACTTACACAATGAACAAAGAACCTGTATGAACCACACAGCACATAACATAGCGCTGGTTTGCAATGCGAACATGTGCTGCAATGTGTTGTAACGTATTGTAATGATTGTTTCAGTTCTTGATTTTTAATTGTTTTAACTGCTATGTACCACAGCACCTTTAGGCCCCGTACACACGACCGAACATGTCTGCTGAAACTGATCCGCAGACCAGTTTCAGCGGACATGTTCGGTCGTCTGTACATCCGACCGGACAATTTTCCGGCGGATCGGACAGGTTTCCAGCGGACAAATGTTTCTTAGCATGCTAAGAAACAAGTCCGCTGGAAGCCTGTCTGTCGGACATGTTCGGTCGTCTGTACAGACTCAGCGTACATGTCCGCTCGGCCGAAAGCCCTCGCATGCGTCGAAGTGATTCGACGCATGCGTGGAAGCATTGACCTTCCAGGGCCGCGCACGTCACCGCGTCATCGTCGCAGCGACGGCGCGGCCACGTCACCGTGTATCGTGTTCGCGCGGATTTCTGTCTGATGGTGTGTACAACCATCAGACAGAAATCTCCGAGCGGACATGTCCGCTGAAAACGGTCCGGCGGACCGTTTTCAGCGGACAGTCCGTCCGTGTGTACGAGGCCAGGTTAATGGAGCCACATATGCCTAAAAGGAACCATTGTAGATAGGCTACAAGGCAGTAGGTAAAAAAAAAAATTCTGTTCTCACTGTAATCAGTGAATTGGCCTTTGGGCTGTTATAGAGTTCACAGGCTACATATTTAATTGCCCCCTCCTGCTTTCTGGATGTTTCCAGAACATTGGGTGGGGAGAGTCAAATAAGTAGCTTGAATATTTATTGAGCTCCAGCCAATCCCTGGGAGGTATGTCCAGTAGATAAAAACAAACAAACAAAGGGATAATGGGTATAACCAAGGTCCACTACATTTACAAGATACTCTCCTGCCACTCACCATGTGAGGTGTTGTCACCGTAACCAAAAACTGTAGACAAAAAAGAGGGTATCCCAATGAGAGACATTGGGGAAGCATAGTGGTTACTATTGTTAAAGCGGGAGTTCACCCGAAATTTTTTTTTTAACATTAGATTGATGCTCATTTTGTCAAGGGGAATCGGGTGTTTTTTTTTAAATTGAAGCAGTACTTACCGTTTTAGAGCTAGATCTTCTCTGCCGCTTCCAGGTATGGTCTTCGGGACTGGGCGTTCCTATTTGATTGACAGGCTTCCGACGGTCGCATACATCGCGTCACGAGTAGCCGAAAGAAGCCGAACGTCGGTGCCGCTCTATACGGCGCCTGCGCACCGACGTTCGGCTACTTTCGAAAAAATTGTGACGCGATGTATGCGACCGTCGGAAAGCCTGTCGGAAGCCTGTCAATCAAATAGGAAAGCCCAGTCCCGCAGCCCATACCCGGAAGCGGCGGAGAAGATCTCTCTCTAAAACGGTAAGTACGGCTTAGATTTAAAAAAAAACACCCGATTCCCCTTGACAAAATGAGCCTCAATCTAATGTTAAAAATTTACTTTTTGGGTGAACCTCCACTTTAACAAAAGGGCAGTACTAGAGAGATATCTAAACAAGAAGTATTGTATTGGCAAACAGTAAAAGCAAGAACGTGCTAAACTCTGCTGTAAGTTACAGCTTCACAGTGTCAAAAAAAGGAAAAATAGTGATGCGCTGAAATTAACTTTTGCTGATAATGGGGTAGATTCAGATAGATCAACAGATCTTTAGATCCGCGTAATCTATCTTATTTACGATCCGCCAGCGCAAGTTTTTGAGGCAAGTGCTGTATTCAGAAAGCACTTGCCTCTAAAGCGTGGAGCTTCCTGTCAGTTGGATACCGCAGAGAAGCCTGTGAACGAATTCAACATCTTTACACCTATACGTCGCATGCGTCGAAGTGATTCGACGCATGCGTGGAAGCATTGACCTTCCAGGGTCGCGCATGTCGCCGCGTCATCGTCGCGGCGACGGCGCGGCCACATCACCGCGTTCGCTGTCCGCGGAAAATTTGGTCTGATGGTGTGTACAGCCATCAGACCAAAATCCGCCAGCGGATATGTCCGATGAAAACGGTCCGCGGACCCTTTTCATCGGACATGTCCCGTCGTGTGTACGAGACCTAAGAGACTGAAAAAAGGTTAACCTCTTGGGTGGATCAATAACCTTAGATGCAACACTCTGATGCAAAGGTGGAGCTCCTCTATATATCAGAACCAGGTTATCTGGGATAATGGAACTGAGGACTTTCTCGTTCCTCAATACATCCCAGTGTTGAGGCGGTCCTTCTTGAGACGAGACGTACGTAGGTTGCCGTGACGTCATCGTGTTCCATCCTGTGAGATGGCGGTGTTTGATACGCAGGAAGCGAGAGACAGCAGATGGAGACGCCGTGATTTCTGCTTTTATGAATATGCTGGATTATTTCTTTCCAATTGTAAGTGCATTACTTTCTTATAAAATCGGTTTTGTACCAACGTTATACGCTATGAGAGACTCTGTCCTTATATTTTTCTGAGCTATCTTTGGATCCATCTTCGAGTTGTTCCTGGCTGCTGCACAGATTGGTTTTGGGAAAACCTTCATCCCTGGACTCTATAAGACTGATGCAAAACTGTCTTTATTTCTGGTGAGCAGGCAACCTTGTTCTATGGGTGTTTGGAGACACTACTTCGATCCGGGAAGACTGGCGTTTAATCACCACACTTTTTGGAATCAATTTGGCATTAATTTGTACACTTTGGTTATTAACCCTTTACACAGATTTCTTTTAAATGGGTTATTTTTCTTTTAACACTCCCCTTTATTTTTTATTTTTACATTTTAATTTTTTTCAAGAGTGTTTTCTATCATTAATATTCACATATTTTTCTCATATTATTTGTCCATTTATTTGTGCAATTTTATATATGATTTATCAATGTTTAGCGCTGCACCTTTTTATATATTTCTATTTCTATTGAATTTTTGTACTGAACTTTAGTGCCTGCTGCTCTTTCACCTGTGATTCATTTATTATTTGCAATCATCTAGCGCAGCGTCAGCCTTCGGGATTTTTTTCCCATTTCTGATATAATGTCAAACTGTTAAAAGTGGGGAAAGTTTGTAGTGACCTATCTTTGTTTTAAGATGGTGTCTGTGACTAAGCTGGCGACTAGCAATGGATCACAGCAAAGCTAAGTATCAGTGGGTGGAGTGACACTGTCTATTTAATGTAATCAACGTTGTACAATAACATGCAATGCATTAAAGTGTTCGTAAACCTCTAACATAAAAAATGAACAAAGCATATCCTTTTATAATGTGTACTAGTCCAAATCCAAAGCACTGAGTGCCATTTCTCGCTTGTGTCAGCATAAAGTAGACTTTATGCTGACACAATAGCATCCTCATTGATGGCCACCCAACCCCTCCAGCACACAGGAGATGACTGATGGCAAAAACGGTGTATGTTCTCCAATGGCAGTGTGCAGAGGTGGGTGTGTTCATCCCCCTCCACTTAGGTTTCTGGTTTAACTGAGGCTCTGTGCTCTAGCTCTGCAGTGTGTTTGAAATCAAATTCCAGCCCCCTGATTTCTACTGCTGAGAAAAATTCTTTGATCTGTGTACTTTAACCACTTAACCCCCGGACCATATTGCTGCCCAAAGACCAGAGCACTTTTTGCGATTCGGGACTGCGCCGCTTTAACTGACAATTGCGCGGTCGTGCGACGTGGCTCCCAAAAAAAATTGGCGTCCTTTTTTTCCCACAAATAGAGCTTTCTTTTGGTGGTATTTGATCACCTCTGCGTTTTTTATTTTTTGCGCTATAAACAAAAATAAAGCGACAATTTTGAAAAAAAATTATATTTTTTACTTTTTGCTATAATAAATATCCCCCAAAAACATATAAAAACATTTTTTTTCCTCAGTTTAGGCCGATACGTATTCGTCTACATATTTTTCGTAAAAAAAAATCGCAATATTGATTGGTTTGCGCAAAAGTTATAGCGTTTACAAAATAGGGGGTATTTTTATGGTATTTTTATTAATATATTTTTTACTAGTAATGGCGGCGATCAGCGTTTTTTTTTTCGGTACTGCGACATTATGGCGGACACATTTTTGGGACCATTGGCATTTTTATAGCGATCCGTGCTATAAAAATGCATTGGATTACTATAAAAATGCCACTGGCAGTGAAGGGGTTAACACTAGGGGGCGGGGAAGGGGTTAAGTATGTCCCTGTGTGTTATCTTACTGTGGGGGGGGTGGCCTCACTAGGGGAAACACTGATCTTCTGGTCATACATTGTATGAACAGAAGATCAGCATTTCCCCTGCTGACAGGACCGAGAGCTGTGTGTTTACACACACAGCTCCCGGTCCCCGCTCTGTAACGAGCGATCACGTGTGCCTGGCGGCGATCGAGCCCGCCGGGCACACGCACGGGAGTCGGGGGCGAGCGGGGGCGCGCGCCTCCGGCGGCGCGCACGCGCCCCCTAGTGGCGGCTCAAAGAGCCGCCGTATAGCTACGGGCTCTCGCCCAGGAGAGCCGACCTGCCGCCGTATAATGACGGTGCGCGGTCGGCTAGTGGTTAAACAAATCTAGGGAAGAGAGCCCTGCAGATAAACAGGTACAGCTTATGAAGAGGAATTTATTTGATCTCTGCGTATTACTTGGGGCTAGTCATTTCAGTGGGTATATGTAAGAAGGGTTTTACAACCACTTTAACCACTTCCCATCTGAGCCAATTCTGACACTTCACTCCTACATGTAAAAAAATGTTTTTATAGAAAATTACCTAGACCAGGGGTGGCCAACCAGTGGCCCGGGGGCCAAATGTGGCCCGCGGAGCCCTCTGATGTGGCCCGCGACCTCCTGCTCTGGACTGGTGGGTTGGCAAGCCCAGATCGCAGGTTGCCGACCCACCATACCGCAGCATCAGTGTTGTGAATGAAGCTGGTGGTAGAGGAAGAACGCAGCTGCGGAGCAGAGCCCCATAACCCGATGCGTCCTCTACAGCACCAGCTTTTGCCACAAGTGGAGTCTATGGCAAAGTTCAGCTAACCCGTAGGATAGACACAGGTGAACTATGCTGCACCTGCGATGTGGGTAAACCACAGCACATCAGTGTGAAAGCAGTCTTGGGCCCTTTTCACACAATCAGCCCGACCAAATGGGACCCTCAATAGCGACAGATGTCCGTTTACGCCCGACTACCTCCAATCCAAACAGAAGGAAATTCGTCCCCTTCCATATGGGCGGATCGGAGGGCCTATAGAGTAGCGGTGACCTGTCATACGCCTGCTCCGCTCACTGGTTACCAAGTTGCTTAAGTGGCCCTCACTCTTCAAAAGGTTGGGCACCCCTGACCTAGACCCTAGGCAATATTGCTACATTTTATGTCACGCAGTATTTGAGCAGTGATTTTTAAAATGTGTTTTGAATTTCAAAAAACAAAACAGTAAAGTTAGCAATTTTTTTTGTATAATGTGAAATATGATGTTATGCAGAGTAAATAGATACCAAACAACATGTCACGCTTTTAAATTGCACACACTCGTGGAATAGCGCCAAACTTTGGTACTTAAAAATCTCCATAGGCAACACTTTGCAGAGGAGTTACAGAGGAGGTCTTGGGCTAGAATTGTTGCTTTTGCACTAATGCACGCAGTGGTACCTAACATGTGTGATTTGAACGCTGTTTACATATGTGGGCCTGACTTACCAATGCATTCGCTTCTGTGTGCAAGCACGCGGAGATGGGGAAGCTTAATTTATTTATTTGTTATTCTTTATTTTGCTTTTATTTTTTACATTTTACACTTTCTCTTTAAAAAAAAAAGATCCCTTTTATTTCTATTACAAGGAATGTAAACCTCCCCTGTAATAGGAATAGTGCACGACAGATCCTCTTTATAGAGAGTTGTGAAGTTTATAAGACCCCACATCTCTCCTTTAGGCTGGAAAGACTGAGATCAAAGAAATTAAATAAACTCTCTTGGCCTTTCAAGCTGCGTCCCCTGCATTGTTTACTTCCGCTGGCCTCGATGCAACGTCATCACGCGGGTCTCTAAGGGTCATAGAGAAATGCTCCACTCAACTTCCGGTGGCGACCAATTAATTCTCTTGCTCGCCGATTGCAGAGGTTGTATTTTTATGGTATTTTTATTAATATATTTTTTACTAGTAATGGCGGCGATCAGCGTTTTTTTTTTTCGGTACTGCGACATTATGGCGGACACATTTTTGGGACCATTGGCATTTTTATAGCGATCCGTGCTATAAAAATGCATTGGATTACTATAAAAATGCCACTGGCAGTGAAGGGGTTAACACTAGGGGGCGGGGAAGGGGTTAAGTATGTCCCTGTGTGTTATCTTACTGTGGGGGGGGTGGCCTCACTAGGGGAAACACTGATCTTCTGGTCATACATTGTATGAACAGAAGATCAGCATTTCCCCTGCTGACAGGACCGAGAGCTGTGTGTTTACACACACAGCTCCCGGTCCCCGCTCTGTAACGAGCGATCACGTGTGCCTGGCGGCGATCGAGCCCGCCGGGCACACGCACGGGAGTCGGGGGCGAGCGGGGGCGCGCGCCTCCGGCGGCGCGCACGCGCCCCCTAGTGGCGGCTCAAAGAGCCGCCGTATAGCTACGGGCTCTCGCCCAGGAGAGCCGACCTGCCGCCGTATAATGACGGTGCGCGGTCGGCTAGTGGTTAAACAAATCTAGGGAAGAGAGCCCTGCAGATAAACAGGTACAGCTTATGAAGAGGAATTTATTTGATCTCTGCGTATTACTTGGGGCTAGTCATTTCAGTGGGTATATGTAAGAAGGGTTTTACAACCACTTTAACCACTTCCCATCTGAGCCAATTCTGACACTTCACTCCTACATGTAAAAAAATGTTTTTATAGAAAATTACCTAGACCAGGGGTGGCCAACCAGTGGCCCGGGGGCCAAATGTGGCCCGCGGAGCCCTCTGATGTGGCCCGCGACCTCCTGCTCTGGACTGGTGGGTTGGCAAGCCCAGATCGCAGGTTGCCGACCCACCATACCGCAGCATCAGTGTTGTGAATGAAGCTGGTGGTAGAGGAAGAACGCAGCTGCGGAGCAGAGCCCCATAACCCGATGCGTCCTCTACAGCACCAGCTTTTGCCACAAGTGGAGTCTATGGCAAAGTTCAGCTAACCCGTAGGATAGACACAGGTGAACTATGCTGCACCTGCGATGTGGGTAAACCACAGCACATCAGTGTGAAAGCAGTCTTGGGCCCTTTTCACACAATCAGCCCGACCAAATGGGACCCTCAATAGCGACAGATGTCCGTTTACGCCCGACTACCTCCAATCCAAACAGAAGGAAATTCGTCCCCTTCCATATGGGCGGATCGGAGGGCCTATAGAGTAGCGGTGACCTGTCATACGCCTGCTCCGCTCACTGGTTACCAAGTTGCTTAAGTGGCCCTCACTCTTCAAAAGGTTGGGCACCCCTGACCTAGACCCTAGGCAATATTGCTACATTTTATGTCACGCAGTATTTGAGCAGTGATTTTTAAAATGTGTTTTGAATTTCAAAAAACAAAACAGTAAAGTTAGCAATTTTTTTTGTATAATGTGAAATATGATGTTATGCAGAGTAAATAGATACCAAACAACATGTCACGCTTTTAAATTGCACACACTCGTGGAATAGCGCCAAACTTTGGTACTTAAAAATCTCCATAGGCAACACTTTGCAGAGGAGTTACAGAGGAGGTCTTGGGCTAGAATTGTTGCTTTTGCACTAATGCACGCAGTGGTACCTAACATGTGTGATTTGAACGCTGTTTACATATGTGGGCCTGACTTACCAATGCATTCGCTTCTGTGTGCAAGCACGCGGAGATGGGGAAGCTTAATTTATTTATTTGTTATTCTTTATTTTGCTTTTATTTTTTACATTTTACACTTTCTCTTTAAAAAAAAAAGATCCCTTTTATTTCTATTACAAGGAATGTAAACCTCCCCTGTAATAGGAATAGTGCACGACAGATCCTCTTTATAGAGAGTTGTGAAGTTTATAAGACCCCACATCTCTCCTTTAGGCTGGAAAGACTGAGATCAAAGAAATTAAATAAACTCTCTTGGCCTTTCAAGCTGCGTCCCCTGCATTGTTTACTTCCGCTGGCCTCGATGCAACGTCATCACGCGGGTCTCTAAGGGTCATAGAGAAATGCTCCACTCAACTTCCGGTGGCGACCAATTAATTCTCTTGCTCGCCGATTGCAGAGGCAACCTGGGAGAAGCATTGTTGGGCGGCGGGACGTCCCCTCCCACCGCCTTTAATAACGATCAAGTGGCTGAGCTGCTATGATTGTTCTTACGGTGCACAGAATCGCACAGTTTACAATCAAAAAATATCTGTTACTTATTATCTTAAAGTGTTACTAAACTCAGAACAGTAAAATCAGTGTATATATGCAGTAGGGTTGTCCCGATATCACTTTTTTAGGACCGAGTACAAGTACCAATACTTTTTTTCATGTACTCTCCGATACCGATTACTGATACTTTTTTTTTTAAATGTGTCCCCAAATGCAGCCATGTGTCCCAATTGTGTCCCCAAATGCAGCCATGTATCCCCAAATGCAGTCTTGTGTCCCCAAATGCAGCCATGTGTAGCCTTGTGTGCCAAATGCAGCCTTGTGTCCCCAAATGCTGCCATGTGTAGCCTTGTGTCCCCAATGCAGCCATGTGTCCCCAAATGCAGCCTTGTGTCCCCAATTGTGTCCCCAAATGCAGCCATGTGTCCCCAAATGCAGCCCTGTGTCCCCAATTGTGTCTCCAAATGTAGCCTTGTGTCCCCAAATGCAGCCATGTGTAGGTCCCCAGTGGCCTACCTGTGTAGGCAAAGAGAAAGCCCCCCACCACCGCCACCGCCGTCTGGTTGATCAGCGCACAGGGAATATAACAGCTTTCATTTCAAAAGCTGTGTGTTCCATGCCACGCGTTGTCATATATAGCCCCTCCCCCTTGTCCAGGCACTTTGATAGACAGATCACCCCTCCAATCCTGGGATGGGTGATCTGTCTATCAAAGTGCCTGGACAAGGGGGAGGGGCTATATATGACGACGCGCGGGGGGGGACACAGCTATTGAAATTAAAGCTGTTATGTTCCCTGTGCGCTGATCAACTAGACGGCGGCAGCGGCAGCAGCTCTCCTCTCTTCTCTCTTCCCCATTAGTGACATTATATTTTACTTACCCGAGGACTGCTCTGCTCTCCGCCTGCTCTCTGCCCACTCTCCGCCCCTCTCACCTGGCTCTCTGTCTCCTCTCCGCCCACTCTCTGCCCCTCTCAGCCCACTCTCCATCTCCTCTCAGCCCGCTCTCTGCCCCCTCTCAGCCCGCTCATCACTCACACAAAAAGTATCGAGTGAAGCCCCGATACTGAAACTAGTATCGATATCGGGACAAAACCCTAATATGCAGTAAAGCAAGCTTGGTATACTCACTTTGGAACGTAAGGGGTTAATCCTGCACATTATGTAAAAAGGCTGTGTGATTCTACCTTCTCTGATCCTCCCCTTCTTCCACAGTCCCCAATCCACCTCCTGATAGAACAGAGCCTTGAGAGCACTCTGCATATGCTCAGTCTGGTGTGTTTGCTAGAGATTTTTTTTTTCTTGTAAAGGTGTATGTGATCAGCACTGTCCAGACAGAAAGTCAGGAGTAATGCAACCTCAAAGGACAGTCAGAGGAGAATGAAAACTCTTCATACGTGCTTTAAGCAGTACTGGGCTGGACAAAGGTATTTAGCAGTTTATATTTACTAAAATAATTGCATCTTCATGTTTTGTGTACTGTGGGAGATCAGATATAGTGAATGCAGGGGCCTGGGTTTAGTAACATTTTAATACAATTTTATCTTTTATATTTAATAGGAATTTCAGAAGTTATGTTATATTTGTGTGCACTAATTATATTTTTATTTTATGATTCTAGTGCTTTTTGATCAACATTTACACAATTATCGAGGCACATACAAAATGAACAGCATCACCTAAAATACAGTTTGGGGAGAGGTAAATATGAAAATGGTATGGCCTTCGGGGGAAGGGGGGGGGGGGGTTTGGTGTATGGGGAAGGAAGGCAGGGCTTTGGTAGCCAAAGGGTAAAAAAAAAAAAAATTGTGGATTACAAGCACCCTTTAATCCAAGCAAATTTGTTTCTAAACTAGCTATATTTCTTACGTGTTATTACATTGTAAAATGTTTTATATGACGCATTCTCTAATTCCCTGTAGGTTTATAGGAACCCTGAACTATTTTTTTATTTTTTTTTGGTTGCATAGTTTTGGTGAATAATTATGTTTTTCCAGCTTTCAGTAGCAAAGTCTGTTAAGTGTAGCCAAAAACATTATTCATGATTGTAAACAGAAATTAGTGTGATGAATTTGGTTTTAACACAGGGCAGCTGGTCTAGATTTTAAATGTAATTAGCATTGCTAAGTTACCATAGATGGCTTTTTGAGAGTTTCCATCTTACTTTCTAAAATGCCTCTTACATGGAAAAAGTGTGCTGGTAGCCACACAAGAATATGACATTTTTTTTTATTTTGCATCATTTTTTTTTTTTAATGAACAAATTGCTCATCCATGTCTTTATGGACCTTGCTTGTTGGTGAGTCCCCTTTGTCACTAGTAATGTAAGTTGGGACCATTGTGGATGCTTATTATAATGCAAAATTTCAGTTGCTGTTTCCAGGTAAGATTGACCCAATACATCTATCTCTGTACTTCTTGGGGCAGATCCACAAAGCAAGTACGCGCCGTATCTACTGATACGCCAGCGTACTTTCAAATTTCCCGCGTCGTATCTTTGTTTTGAATCCTCAAAACAAGATACAACGGCATCTGGGTTAGATCCGACAGGCGTACGTCTTCATACGCCTTCGGATCTAAGATGCAATTCTTCGGCGTCCGCTGGGTGGCATTCACGTCGTTTTCCGCATCGAGTATGCAAATTAGCTATTTCCGACGATCCACGAACATACGAGCGGCCGTCGCATTCTTTTACGTCGTCTCTAGTCGGCTTTTTTCGGCGTATAGTTAAACCTGCTATTTGGTGGCGTATAGTTAAACCTGCTATGTTAAGTATGGCCGTCGTTCCCGCGTTTATTTTGAAAAAAAAAATTTCGTTTGCGTAAGTCGTCCGTGAATCGGGATGGACGTAATTTACGTCCACGTCAAAACAATGACGTCCTTGCGACATCATTTAGCGCAATGCACGGTGGTAAATTTAGGGACGGCGCATGCGCAGTTCGTTCGGCGCGGGGGCGCGCTTCATTTAAATGAAAATTTGAATTAGGCGCCGTTACGCCGCGAGAGATACACTACGCCGCCGTAACTTACGGCACAAAATCTTCCAGGATTCAAACCAAAAAAAGTAAGTTACAGCGGCATAGCGTATCTCAGATACGCTGCGCCGGGGCAGATCTTTGTGGATCTGCCCCCTTATGCCTAGATGTGGGTTGTATTTATGCTATATAGCTATTAGCAAGACAGTGTACACCCCCACTTTTTACACAAGTTCTGTTTTTCGACATATATCTTATCTGCATGTGTCCAGTTGATGTTTTTAGAATTAAGCCTAGACATGGTTTTCTATACTCACATAAAACCAAAAATCATCACCAAATATTCTAATCAGCAGGGCTTAATTAAAAAGATCATAGGGAAACACTGGCATGTTCTGACGATGGACCCATGTTTACTTTCAAGAGGGCTACCTCAATTAGAAATTGACTGGTTAGGAGCGAATTTAAGGGAGAATCTATTAAGGATCATTGTAAATATAAGGGAACGTATATGTGTGGATCCTGTGGATACTGCAAATATATTATGTATACAGCAAAAAAGCCAATCTTGTCTAATAAACAGATCTTTAGGCCAAAACACTTTGCAAATTGCAAAACTCTTGGTGTGGTCTATATGCTAGTCTGCGATTGTGGATGTTTTTACATTGGAAAGACCAAGCTTGAATTTTGGCAGAGAGCGTATAGACACATCAAGAGTATGCAGAAATGTAAACCACACTTGCCACTTGGTCGACACACTACAATAGTTCACAATGACAGGCTTCCAAAAAAAACGAAAATGTCTTATTTTGGACCGTATCTATCCCAACCTAAGAGAGGGGGATTGGAATAAATCCCTTCTGCAGTTGGAACTGTGATGGATATATACCCAGTGGGCTTCTAAACCTCTGGGACTTAGGGCCAGATTCAGCAAAAACTGCGGTGGCGTAACGTATCGTCTTTACGTTACACTGCCGCAAGTTTTCAGCGCAAGTGCCTGATTCACCAAGCACTTGCGTGTAAACTTTCGGCGGCGTAGCGTAAAGTCATCCGGCGCAAGCCCGCCTAATTCAAATGGGGCGTGTACCATTTAAATTAGGCGCGTTCCCGCGCCGAACGTTCTGCGCATGCTCCGTTTGGAAATTTCCCACCGTGCTTTGCGCGAAATTACGGCACCCCGACGTGTTTGTGAATGGCGACGTGCGTAACGTACTTACGCCGAAAAAAAATAATTAAAATTCGACGCGGGAACGACGGCCATACTTTAACATGGCTGGTGTAAAGTTAAGCCTTGAAAAAGCAGGCTTAACTTTGTGACGGGAAAAAACGACTTGCGACGACGTAACGCACGCGAGTACCTTCGTGGATCGCCGTAAAAGCTCATTTGCATACCCGACGCTGAAAAACGACGCAAACTCCTCCCAGCGGCGGCCGAAGTATTGCAGCCTAAGATCCGAAGGCGTACGAAGCCGTAAGCCTGTCGGATCTTAGCCAAATGCCGTTGTATCTTGTTTGTGAATCACAAATTAAGATACGACGCGGCAAATTTGAAAATACGCCGGAGTATCAGTAGATACTCTGGCGTATTTCTTCTGTGAATCTGGCCCTTAATGAGGCTTTATGCTATAAACCCTTTTTAGGAGACTTTGCATCTGGGGGAATGGAGAAATAATATTGAGACTTTTGTTGGATAACGTTATATACTGTATATGTGAATTATTATACATGTATGTGTATGCTTTTGACCAACGTATAGATGTGTTCGTATTTCTTGTTCATTTTTCTATGTACATGCTGCCTTGGAGATTGTTGCTATTTCATCTGCACATAATAGGTGTCATTATACCAAACACAAATTTTTTAATGTTTAATGATTTTTCTACTTTAATACGATTTTTTTATGAATCCAAGTGCCTTTAAAGTCCAAATCCAAGGGAAATTTTTTCTTGTCTTTAGTATAGGATGTTGACATTATGAAGTAATCACTGATACCTTCCATATGAGATGTAAGCCTAATACGCATAGGCCAAATGTTGGGCAGCATTGGCTGGTTCAGAAACTGACATTAGGCCCGTGTGTGTTGAAGTCAGTTTGGCCAGCTTCTGTTGAAGGGGCTTGACAGAAAAAGGTCTACGGATCAGCTCCCAATTAGCCTATTAACGTTGGATAGTTCACCTCCTGACCTGTCAGGTTTTTTTCATTCAGCACTGCAGGGTTCAACAAAAAAAATGACTAGTGTATACAAAGCTTTACACTGGACATACTGTAGGATGTGGTTATCCTGATATCCGTTTCCTGTTTTATAAAGTTCAAATACCTTTTCCTGAAGATCCTTTGACAATTATTTTGCTTTCCCCGTGACTCAGAATCCAGAAACGTCAGTGCAGCATCAGATGAAAGATGTAAGGGTCTGTCAGGAGTCCAGAAACTCTTCAGCCAAACACTAACCACGAGTGAAAGAAAAGTGTTTGTGTTATCATTCATATTCTCTGAAAAATGGCCAATAAATCATAAATTCTGCCAGGGTATGTAAACTTATGAGCAGAACTGTATATGCACACACACAGAAAATGTTTTGTGCAAGTAGAGCGAATTTAATGCATAGACTATTGTGCATAAGGCATATTGTATTTACAAAGTAGAGTGAGAGAATTGAAATTAGAGCGATAAACAAAAGAACCATGTTCAAGTTCCCTCCTTTATTAAAATACCCCTATACTTAGATATGTTGTAGGTAATCTAATCTGATCCAATGATTGGATAAATTACGCCTCAAATATTCTGCCAATGTTTCAACCTTTCTTCAATCTATGTCTTTTTAAGCTTGCCTTGAGTTTCAATAAAACATATTTTTCATTGATACAAAATATACCTGTATTTCTCAAGAAGCTGAGCTGTTATATATTGGTGTGGAAAACAGGGAAAGGATTTTTCTTTTAATATTGGGCTTTTTCCAGTGCAGGCTAATGAAAATAACAGGTACTGATACCGTTCTTTCAATTTTCATCTTCTCTCTGTGAAAATAATTAGGAGTCCTTTCCTCTGTGAAAACGGGAGGGCAGCTGACTTCCCTGGAAAGACTGGCTGCCTCCTGTACAGCTACAGGAAATAACCTGACCTCACGTTGTGTCCCTTTATGACAAAGTAAATGACCCAGGCATCTGGAACAGATTTAGCAGATAAAAAGCTGTATGTCTAGTTTATAATGCATTAAATACTTTCCATTTAAATGTTTAGACACAATTACTGTTGTCTAAGTAATTGACCATTGTGTTTTCTGAATATTTAAGTTCATAGATTTTATAGCCATAGGAATCATGAAGTGGTTACATATCAAAACATCTCTGTTGTAACATATACTGCAAGATATCTTTTTTTATTAGTAATGTAAATGGTTTAGAACAGTGGTTCTCAACCTTCTATTGCCGTGACCCCTTGATAAAATTTCCCAAGTTGTGGGGACCCCTAACAGTAAAATTATTTTCATAACGTGGGTTGAAAGCACCCAAGGCAAGACAAGTAATTTGCGCCCCTAACCCGCGGACATTTAGCGCTCCCTGAGTGCCTTCCACTCGTACAGTATTAAAACCCCCTATGGTACATTTTAGGATGTACCACTCTTTCTCTTTGTTCTCCTCCTTTCTTTCCCTTTTATCTCTCTCTGTCCTAATTCCTTCTTTTTCCCCCCATCTTTCCCTCTAACTGTCTTTCTTGCTCTCGATTTTTTTCCTTTCGCTCCCTTTTTCTTTGTTCCTCCCCCTCTTATCATCTTCCTTCCTGAAAGAACAGTGCAGGCTTCAGGAACAGCCCAGGATTTGGTGACCCCTGGCAAATCATAATTTGACCCCCGAGGGGGTCCCGACCCCCAGGTTGAGAACCACTGGTTTAGAACATGTAGTGAAGCCCCCCAATTGAATTTTGGCAAGCCATAAGGCAATTATTAGGTTTCAGGTGCAAAGCATGTTACTGGGTTGCTTTGATTTCTAACTTTTTCTCCTAGGTGGTCACCCATCTGTGTGTGCTCCTACCACTAAAATTGACATAGTAATGCATGGCACACCATTAGTTGCAGCCCACTATAGTATCCCACCTGCTCAGTAGTACATTCCCCACTGCCCCTGATCAGTAGTGCTCCCCTTGCTTAGTTGGTACATTCCCTTAATCAGTAGTATTCCATCCGCACAGTAGTACTCCCCATACCCCCAACCCCTCCTCTGCTCAGTACTACCCCCTGTTCAGTAGTACATTACTACCCTCCAGCTCCCTGCTCAGTAGTACATTCTTGTCCTTCCACCCCGCTCCCCGATCGGTAGTACATTCCCAATAATCCCCCACTCTCCTTCCGCTCTGTAGTATCCCGCTTGCTCAGTAGTACATTCTCCAGCAACGCAAACTCAACAGTGTGTACAGGTCTGTAAGGTAACCATTTTATTTAGTGAGAGCTGCTTTGATTGCAAAAAAGTGTGTTATCTTTCAAGCATGGATTGAATGGAGCTACCAATCTTAGAAGAGCAGGGAGCTGAGAGGATGACAAAAAGGAAGATAAGCCTGAGCTCAAGGCAGGCTCATGGGAGCCAGTGAAAGGCTACCATCTGAGTGGGCTGCTGTGTCAAAGAGCTGCCTGCTAGAGCGTTCACTGCAGTGTCAGATATAGGGAGAGACTTTTCTGATTTTGCTGTGTCTGTGAGAGAATACCGCTGCCAGGTCCTGAGTCACCACTGACATTATCAGTTCCATGAGAGATCGTAACTGCTGGGTTCAGAGTCATAGCCAACATCACTGGTTTAGGATACTAGAGAATAGAAGGAGGCTGAATTATAGATTGTTAGTGGTAAGAGACCACCGGCCACAACTTTCTGCCCAGTTCTTAATGGGACAGTGTCAACTTATGTAAACTCTGTGTTGTGGGATTCACTCAAATCTGTGTCCACCAATGCTGAAACGTTGGGGCCCCAATGAAACACACTAGCCAGTGGGAGGGGTTTGGAAAGGCTAACTGACCTTTAGCTTTTAGTACTACCCCCTAATTAGGATTTCCCTAGTCCCAGGTTACAGGTGAAGAGACATTGGGTCTTCCAGTTATATGTGGTGTTATATATTGTTATTGAAAATAAGTATGTTGCACTACAAAGAAAACATCAAACAAACATAAATGTTGTTCAAAAATAATGTGCTAATAAAGTCTTTAAAGTCCAAAAAACACAGTAGGCTAGGTGAGAAGCCAAAATGAAAGAACTTATAACCAGCAAATAAGTGCTTGTAAAAATGAACCCAGAAAGAATCCTCAACTATGTGAAAAACCACTGAAGTACAGGTTAAGATGTACTCTTACTCTGTGGACCCTCTAGTTATGGAAGGTCACTTAAGCCTTGGTAAATCAACCACTGGAATTTAGCCCACAGAAGGCAGCGGCAACAGTATAGACACACTCCCACCTCCTAGTAGCCTAGTATGCAATTCTCTGGGTTAATCCAGCGCTACACCCAATAAAGAAAAAGGGGCTCCAATAGTTTAAAACCTTTCACGGATAGTCAAAAAATTTTGCACTTACATGTTCTCAAACACTGTTATGATCAAATAACATGGTATGAGCGTAATGACAGGTACGTGTATCTCCGCATAACCGTTTTCATCACAAATGGACTTCTTCTGGGGTATTAATATATTTTTATTGCCATTCTGTGTGTTTGATTTACTGAATGTGTTTCCCAAATAAATATTCCCTCTTCAGCCCTGGTCAGTGTCATCTTAAGAGCATTATAGGCCCCCGGGCAATACAGTGCACTGGGGCCCTGTCTACACAACCACGCACGAGAATTTACTGACAAAAATCATAAAATCTACTGGCAGAACCACATTTTTTACTGCCACTGCAAAAAAAAGTACTTAAAATTATAGTTTTCAGTACCGAACAATGCAAATGTCAGTATTTAAACTATAAACATATAGCTAGTGCTATTAGCAATGTGTTTAAGTTAAACAAAAGTAAAAAAAAAAGGCAGCACAGAGTTTCCTCTTACATCAGAGTCTGCAGGATTCCCCCTTACAGTGAAAGGGAACTCTTATGTAAAGGGGAACGCTGCAGATCATGATCTAAGGGGGGAACTCTGATGTGGAGGGGGGCTCTGGTGACCAGAGACCACCTTATATCAGAGTCCACTGCTTTCTCTTTCCCACTTACATCAGGGTCCGCAGACTGAGTTCCCCCTTGCATTGTAAGGGGGAATCCTGCAGACTCTGATGTAAAGGGGAACTCTGATGTGGGGGGCACTCTGGTGACCAGAGACCACCTTCCGTAGAGTAAATACACTAAGGTAAGGGGGGTCACTAATATAGGAGGGGGAACCTTTATATCAGTGCCCCCTTACATTTTTGCATTCACTCCCCTTTACATCAGCAACCCCCTTCACTCGTGGAGGACCGAATCTTCTCTGTAATTTCCGCAAACTGGGCATGGGCAGTTCTAACCCGTCACTCTCCACATTTTTTTTACTGGGCAGCCGGTGGGGCCCCCAAGCAAGCGGGGCCCCCGGGCAACTGCCCAGTGTGCCCAATGGAAAAGATGGCCCTGGCCCTGGTGTGTCAGAAAGTATTGTGCTGCCCAGAGGATCATTGGTACCAGAAACAGGGCACTCAAGCAACAGCGCTCCCTTCGGGGTTAAGTGCTACAACCAATGTTCAAATAGCTCACTAGCTCATGCTGAAAATTACATATTGGTAGGAGCCAGCCTGCCATTCCCTCTCTTAAAGAACCACCAACATACCTATTTTTTTATTGTTGCATTACATGATATGTGTTTGTGTTTTTATATATATATATATATATATATATATATATATATATATATATATATATATATATACTGTGGGGGTTATTTACTAAAGGCAAATCCACTTTGCACTACAAGTGCACTGAAATGGGCCGAATTTGGACATTTTCACTGCGGTTTAGACATTAATGGCTGTGTGTTGAGTTATTTTTGTAGTGGACAGCAAATTTACACTGTTATACAAGCTGTACACTCACTACTTTACATTGTAGCAAAGTGTAATTTCTTCAGTGTTGTCACATGAAAAGATATAATAAAATATTTACAAAAATGTGAGGAGTGTACTCACTTTTGTGAGATACTGTATGTATGTATGTATGTATATATATATATATAGATACAGAAAATATAAGTACTGATATATACCTGTATGTATATATACATATATACTGTGTATATATATATATATATATATATATATATATATATATATATATATATATATATATATATATATATATATATATATATATATATATACGTATGTACAGGTATATATCAGTACTTACATTTTCTGTATATATTGATAGTCACACATTTATGAATTTTTAATGCAGGCAGTTTGCTTGAGCCATGTAACAATTAGTAATGATATTTAACTGTGTATATAAATACCAATAAAGTATCAGTCTGTGTCTATTAAGTTCAGTTAATTTATGGTTAGCTTTTAAGGGCTACATACAGTCTCATGTCATTGGATGAAATATTTTGTTTGATATTATAAGTAACATTTTATGTGGTCTTCTGCCTCCTGTTGCCATAACTCATCTTCACACTGCTTTGTAGTGCCAAATTCTGGCCCAACTCTGCATCATGTCGTTTTTTCCCTTACCGTTTTCCGTGCCCTCCGTGTTAAACTACAAGAGAAAAAAAAACAATAGCATTGCATGCCAATTGACTGCCCTATTTAGGAAAGTGAAGAAATGACAGAGTGGGAAGGTAGAATGTCTATGTACCCTTATAAAGAAGTGTAGAGCTCAACTGCAATAACAGTGTCAGCTTTCTAGAAACTTGGCATCCAGAAGACACTCTAGTGCACTCTGGATCTGCTGTCTTATATTTTGTCTACACAAGGAATGGAATTGATTCTTATTAAAGAATGTAAATATTTACACCTTTCACTTATTGTGTTTGTAATAAAGACTTTATGCTGGAAAATACTGTGAATTTCCACATCTTTTAAAAACCACAAATCAATGATAGCCAGTTCATTTTTTATGAAATTTAGCAAAATTTAATTATTTAGGGGGTATTGCAGGAGTAGGGGTTAACTCTTAAGCCCTGTACACACGATCAGATATCTGATGGACTCTAATCCGATGGATTTTTTCGTTGGATATCTGATGAAGCTGACTTTCATCAGTCTTGCCTACACACCATCAGTCAAAAATCCAACCGTGCCAAAACGCGGTGACGTAAAACACTATGACGTGCTGAAAAAAATGAAGTTCAATGCTTCCGAGCATGCGTTGACTTGATTTTGAGTATGCATGGATTTTTGACCGATGGACTTCCACACAGACGATCGTTTTTTTTCTATCGTTTTTTTAACTATAGGAAAAATTTAAAACATGTACTATTTTTTTTCACCGATGGAAAACAAACCGATGGGGCCCAAACACAATCGGTTTGTCCGATGAAAACAGTCCATCGGTCTGTTTTCATCGGACAAACCGATCGTGTGTACAGGGTTTACGAGTATCTAATCTGCGTTCACTTTAAACATTAAGTCATGGTCAAGAGAAGCCTTTTTGAATGTAAAAATCCTGCAAGGCAATGTCATAATGTGCTAGTATGCATTATATACTTCCACATTATGAGAAACTTACCTTAGAATGAAGCCCTCCCACGCGACAATGTCACCGCTGAGACGACTGACATCTTCCCCCAGTCTTCCTTCTGGGTTTGCGGCCTCCAGCTACATGAATGGCCCGGAGCGCGATGACATCACTCCCACCCATTCGGGCAAAAGGTGCCATTTCTAGCATGGGCTGTGAAGGTCTGACACTGTAAGTTGAACCTTCAGAGCACATGCTCTGATTATGTCATCGGCTGCATGCACTCTGAATATCTCCTAAACTGTGAAAGCTTAGGAGATATTCACAGTACGTACAGGTAAGCCTTATTATAGGCTTACCGGTACAAGTGGTATGCAGAGTTTACTACAAATTTAAAGAACATCCTTGCTTATAGTAAAACAGTGAATCCTTTTGAATCAATGATGTGCTATACCCAGCTTTTGCCATCTACAGTAAGTACTTTGCATAATTGAGAGACCCATATTTCAAGGCACTCTAGAAGATATGCAAAGGTTAATGCTGGCCTTGGTGTCTATTTGTCAGTCCCTCTAGTGACTTTAGTAATGTTAGGATGAACACAAGTTTATTTGCCTGCACAAATCTGGTTGTTCAAAGTGAATCTAATTTACAGAGTAAAAATAAAATAAGTTCCTTAAGTAAATCACTTACAATGTAAAATACACAGCATTAAATATACAGATACTAGTATATTTGGTTTATAACACCCCCTCCCCCTAAAAAAAATAAAAAATAAAACCATCCCAGGAGTTTGTGAATTTACTTATTTTCTTAAAATAACAAACATGTCATACTTACCTGCTCTGTGCAATAGTTTTGCAGCCCAAATCCTCCTCTTCTCTGGTCCCCCACTGGTGCTCCTGTCTCCTCCCCCCAGTGACTGCTCCCATAGCAAAATATATGTGAAAGATCTACAGCGCTACTATAGTGAAAATTAATTATATCACTTAATCAATAAATAAATGAAAAAGCAGCAATTATAACGGTGAACTAAAACCAAGCAAAAATTGTGAAAAAGATAATGCGCTAAATCAACTGATTAAATAAGGTGTCAACACATAAAAATTACTGGAGGAAAAAGACAAATTGATACAAAGAATATAGTTCCAAATTCTGTGTGTATATTGTCCCTTGTTGCTGTAATCCTGAAGGCAACTCAGAAACACTTTGCCAAACCACACGCGCACATTGTGTGAGATATCACCAGCTTGATGATGTAATGATCAAACTTGTCAGGTCAAAAAAGTGCTTTCCACCAGGTATTCACGTATTCAGATATGCAAAGAAAGGGAGACAGAGAAAAGACCGATAGTGTGATACCGTTAATGAAACATCAGCGTCTCACAACACTCAGAACATCACTCACGAATCCCCGGTATTAGTTAGGCTTCAGCGTGTGTGCATGTAAGCTGCTCAGCTTGTCAGGCTCCTCATCCGGCACCTCCGTGCGTCCCGTCACTCAAGCTCCTCCCCCACGCGTATCGTCAATAGACACGTGACTTAATCATGGGTCAATGTGTGACTGGGGCTTACTATGGCTATAAATAGCCAATCACACACTCGCATCAGCGCGAACGGACCAATGGGGAGGCACCAATGACTACATCATTGCAGATACACCACAACATTTTCAGCCAGTTGCGGTTTATATAAATGTCTAATAATAAGTTTTAATATGATACAAATTGAGACAAAATAACTTTTAAAACCGCTGTCTAGATACAAACAACAAAAACAAATGTAGTCTATATCATATTCTGCTACAGACGCATCCATGTAGCTCAGACTCATCGATTTAACATATGCAGACAACATCCCGTGGTTTTCATATGGTATTTCTACCACATAAACCAAAATTAAAATTTAAGAAATATGTATAAATATAAATATATATAAAGATACTGAAACACATATATGCAAAATATTCCACCATATGAATGTTACATATAGATCAGAACAAGGCTATCGGTCACATGTCCCAAAATACACCAAGAGATAAATAGCATCACAATCATAAATTGCATTCCAATATCTGCAACAAACACTAGGTATAGGAGCACCACACCACTAGCCAACAAGTGGGTACATGCTGACAATGAAATAGTAATAAATTTGCAATTTGAGAGATGTGTAAGATGTGTATATATATATATATAAATAAAAACTTTATAAAAACTTTATAAAAACTTTAAAAAAGTTTAAAAAAAAGAGATTAAAAATCAGATATAAAACAGTTAAGATCAAAGTCAATATTTAAACCATTTGGAGAGAGAGATCCCATCTCATGGATCCATCTCGATTCTGCTTTACTGATCTCTCTCACCCTATGGCTTCCTCTCCAGTGGGGACTATATTTTTGTATGCCCCAAAATTTCAAACCCTTTGGGTTCCCTTGATGACATAGCTCGAAATGACGGGAGACATTGTGTTTCGGGTATGCTTTTAGGATATTCTGTACATGCTCTCTTAATCTTTTCCATAAGGGTCGTTTTGTGCGGCCTATGTATTGTAAGGAACATGGGCACTCAAGAACATACACAACACCCTCAGTTCTGCAGGTAATAAGGTCATCAATGTTATACTCCTTCTTGGTGACGTTTGAAGTGAATTTAGTACATTTTTGACCATTAAAATTCGTATTCTTACATGCAAAACACCTCTTGCATGGGAAGAATCCCTTACCCTGAAAGAAGGTAAGTACATTTTTCTTTAATGGAGGATCAGGAACGTTTTTCGCTACTAAGTCCCTCAGGGTGGGAGCTCTGCGATATACCACCCTGGGGTTAGTGGGTAGAATACCCTGTAGCTGCTGGTCAGCTCTTAGGATAGGCCAATGCTTTTTAAAAATGGCTTCTAACTGTCTATGTTGGACAGTGTAGTTCAGGATAATCGGGGGATTATTATCCATTTGATCAGGTTTCACTTTATCCTGAATAAGGGCAATTCTAGGTGTGTCATATACTTTACGGATTTGTTCTTGAATAAAATCCTCATTGTACCCTTTATTCACAAACTTTGTTCCTATAGAGTTAGCTTGCTCCAAATATACTTTTTGGTCAGTGCAGTTTCTACGGATGCGTAACAGCTGTCCTTTAGGGATATTTATAAGCCAGGGCTCGAAATGACAGCTATCCACCGGGATATAACTGTTCCGTTCCACTGGTTTAAAATATGTTTTAGTTGATATTGAGTTTTCCTCCAGCGTGATTTCCAAATCCAGGAACTGTATCGTCTGATTACTGATAGTATACGTTAGGGAAATATTTTGTTGGTTTAGATTCAATTTCTCAAAGAATGTGATTAAAGATTGTTCATCACCATCCCAGATGACAATACAGTCATCTATGAATCTTTTGTATAAAATCAGCTGGCTAGGCATATCGTTGTAAATTGCCCCCTCCTCCCATTCTGACATGAATACGTTTGCCACGCTGGGTGCATATTTAGCTCCCATTCCGATGCCATTAAGTTGCCTGTAGAACTGGGATTGGTGCCAAAAGTAATTATGCTGTAAACCATAAGCCAAACATCGCAAAACAAACTTTTTTTGCTTCGGGATGAGTTGGCTAAAATGATTCATCGCCCACTTGGTTGCATTAATCGCTTCCTCATGATTAATATTAGTGTAGAGCGAGGCTACATCAGCTGTTGCTATCAGGAACTTATGCTGTGGCGAAATTACTACAGTCTCCAGTAACTGGATAAGGTGTTTTGTATCTCTGAGGTAAGCCTTGGTGTTGGGTACCAAGGGCTGTATAAACTTATCAACATATTCTCCTAAACGTGAATTAATTGACTGGATACCGTTGATGATTGGTCTCCCAGGGGGTTTTAATGGATCCTTATGTACCTTCGGCACCGTGTATATGATAGGAACTCGACACATATCTGGATTCAGGTATTTGCTTTCTCTTTTGGATAAGATACCTTTATCTTTGCCCTTTTGTATGAGCACAGCCAATTCTTCCTTATACTCCCCGGTAGGGTTACCTGTAAGCTTAGTGTACGTATTCTGATCTTGGAGTTATGATCAAAGTAGATCTACAAGAAGTGAGGCAAATGAGCCAAGGACCCCTAAGCCTTGGCGGAAAAATAATAAGAAATCTCCCAGGCATCCAGCCTGGAAAAATAAGAACACTCAGCAGGTGTACTACCCCCCTAATCAAACAGGGAATCAAGGAGGATATATGCAAGGTCCCCAACATAACACCAACCACTACAATCAGGATCCTCGAGATGTGAGAGATGCATATCAGTATCAAAATCAGGGCCCATATTCCAACTCACAAGGTGTACCGTTAAGTCGCGATTACCTTCAACAGGAGTATAGGAAAAGTCCGGTTCACACACAAAACAAATATGAACCCTTAGCCAACTATATTGAAGAAACACATTCTAGGTCTTTTTTAGATCATCGCCGGAACGACAGATCACCACCTCGGGGAGCAGAATTAATGTATGCTCGCAGTCCAGACGAAAGAGAGGATGTAGGGGGGGACAAGGGTCCAAAAAGAAGAAAGGTCAAATAGGGCAAGGAATCATTAATCTGAGTGGGGTTGAGCTCACTACCCCAGAGCTAACCCTATTAGATAAGGGCCTGAAATTTGCACCCAAGAAAAATCTGAATAAATTCGATGTGTACGTCGATATTCAGAAATATACAAGAAAATTAAACATCAAAAAGTACATGCTTAATCAACCCATAAAAGATGAATCTGTTGGAAACCTGCCGGGCAGAATTCAACACAGCTCATTAAGAAATAAATCGTTGTTTAACCCTCAAGTACACAACAACCAGCACGTAGAAGTATTCAACAAAATGGTGCTAAAAGATCTGGAAAAATTAAAAATAAGGAGGTTACCAGATCCCAAAATTATTCAAAAGGGCATCAAAGAATTGGAGAAGAACAAGAAAGTAATAATACGACCGGCAGATAAGGGAGGAGCAATAGTATTGCTGTCAAAAGATTATTACTATGAGGAATTAAACAATCAACTCCAAGATCAGAATACATACACTAAGCTTACAGGTAACCCTACCGGGGAGTATAAGGAAGAATTGGCTGTGCTCATACAAAAGGGCAAAGATAAAGGTATCTTATCCAAAAGAGAAAGCAAATACCTGAATCCAGATATGTGTCGAGTTCCTATCATATACACGGTGCCGAAGGTACATAAGGATCCATTAAAACCCCCTGGGAGACCAATCATCAACGGTATCCAGTCAATTAATTCACGTTTAGGAGAATATGTTGATAAGTTTATACAGCCCTTGGTACCCAACACCAAGGCTTACCTCAGAGATACAAAACACCTTATCCAGTTACTGGAGACTGTAGTAATTTCGCCACAGCATAAGTTCCTGATAGCAACAGCTGATGTAGCCTCGCTCTACACTAATATTAATCATGAGGAAGCGATTAATGCAACCAAGTGGGCGATGAATCATTTTAGCCAACTCATCCCGAAGCAAAAAAAGTTTGTTTTGCGATGTTTGGCTTATGGTTTACAGCATAATTACTTTTGGCACCAATCCCAGTTCTACAGGCAACTTAATGGCATCGGAATGGGAGCTAAATATGCACCCAGCGTGGCAAACGTATTCATGTCAGAATGGGAGGAGGGGGCAATTTACAACGATATGCCTAGCCAGCTGATTTTATACAAAAGATTCATAGATGACTGTATTGTCATCTGGGATGGTGATGAACAATCTTTAATCACATTCTTTGAGAAATTGAATCTAAACCAACAAAATATTTCCCTAACGTATACTATCAGTAATCAGACGATACAGTTCCTGGATTTGGAAATCACGCTGGAGGAAAACTCAATATCAACTAAAACATATTTTAAACCAGTGGAACGGAACAGTTATATCCCGGTGGATAGCTGTCATTTCGAGCCCTGGCTTATAAATATCCCTAAAGGACAGCTGTTACGCATCCGTAGAAACTGCACTGACCAAAAAGTATATTTGGAGAAAGCTAACTCTATAGGAACAAAGTTTGTGAATAAAGGGTACAATGAGGATTTTATTCAAGAACAAATCCGTAAAGTATATGACACACCTAGAATTGCCCTTATTCAGGATAAAGTGAAACCTGATCAAATGGATAATAATCCCCCGATTATCCTGAACTACACTGTCCAACATAGACAGTTAGAAGCCATTTTTAAAAAGCATTGGCCTATCCTAAGAGCTGACCAGCAGCTACAGGGTATTCTACCCACTAACCCCAGGGTGGTATATCGCAGAGCTCCCACCCTGAGGGACTTAGTAGCGAAAAACGTTCCTGATCCTCCATTAAAGAAAAATGTACTTACCTTCTTTCAGGGTAAGGGATTCTTCCCATGCAAGAGGTGTTTTGCATGTAAGAATACGAATTTTAATGGTCAAAAATGTACTAAATTCACTTCAAACGTCACCAAGAAGGAGTATAACATTGATGACCTTATTACCTGCAGAACTGAGGGTGTTGTGTATGTTCTTGAGTGCCCATGTTCCTTACAATACATAGGCCGCACAAAACGACCCTTATGGAAAAGATTAAGAGAGCATGTACAGAATATCCTAAAAGCATACCCGAAACACAATGTCTCCCGTCATTTCGAGCTATGTCATCAAGGGAACCCAAAGGGTTTGAAATTTTGGGGCATACAAAAATATAGTCCCCACTGGAGAGGAAGCCATAGGGTGAGAGAGATCAGTAAAGCAGAATCGAGATGGATCCATGAGATGGGATCTCTCTCTCCAAATGGTTTAAATATTGACTTTGATCTTAACTGTTTTATATCTGATTTTTAATCTCTTTTTTTTAAACTTTTTTAAAGTTTTTATAAAGTTTTTATAAAGTTTTTATTTATATATATATACACATCTTACACATCTCTCAAATTGCTAATTTATTACTATTTCATTGTCAGCATGTACCCACTTGTTGGCTAGTGGTGTGGTGCTCCTATACCTAGTGTTTGTTGCAGATATTGGAATGCAATTTATGATTGTGATGCTATTTATCTCTTGGTGTATTTTGGGACATGTGACCGATAGCTTTGTTCTGATCTATATGTAACATTCATATGGTGGAATATTTTGCATATATGTGTTTCAGTATCTTTATATATATTTATATTTATACATATTTCTTAAATTTTAATTTTGGTTTATGTGGTAGAAATACCATATGAAAACCACGGGATGTTGTCTGCATATGTTAAATCGATGAGTCTGAGCTACATGGATGCGTCTGTAGCAGAATATGATATAGACTACATTTGTTTTTGTTGTTTGTATCTAGACAGCGGTTTTAAAAGTTATTTTGTCTCAATTTGTATCATATTAAAACTTATTATTAGACATTTATATAAACCGCAACTGGCTGAAAATGTTGTGGTGTATCTGCAATGATGTAGTCATTGGTGCCTCCCCATTGGTCCGTTCGCGCTGATGCGAGTGTGTGATTGGCTATTTATAGCCATAGTAAGCCCCAGTCACACATTGACCCATGATTAAGTCACGTGTCTAGTGACGATACGCGTGGGGGAGGAGCTTGAGTGACGGGACGCACGGAGGTGCCGGATGAGGAGCCTGACAAGCTGAGCAGCTTACATGCACACACGCTGAAGCCTAACTAATACCGGGGATTCGTGAGTGATGTTCTGAGTGTTGTGAGACGCTGATGTTTCATTAACGGTATCACACTATCGGTCTTTTCTCTGTCTCCCTTTCTTTGCATATCTGAATACGTGAATACCTGGTGGAAAGCACTTTTTTGACCTGACAAGTTTGATCATTACATCATCAAGCTGGTGATATCTCACACAATGTGCGCGTGTGGTTTGGCAAAGTGTTTCTGAGTTGCCTTCAGGATTACAGCAACAAGGGACAATATACACACAGAATTTGGAACTATATTCTTTGTATCAATTTGTCTTTTTCCTCCAGTAATTTTTATGTGTTGCTCCCATAGCAAGCTGCTTCCTATGGGGACACTTGTGTGTGCTCACTCCTGAGCCCGACTCTGTGTGTCAATAGACACATAGAATGCGTCACGGCCATGTCCTTTTTCCCTCCTCACTGGCTGTGATTGAGATAAGCAGGAGTCAATGGATCCCACTTATGTGGAGGGGAGAGGAGCTGCATGCAGAGTTTTTTTTACCCTAATGCAGAGAATGCATTAAGGTAAAAAAACATCTGCCTTTAGAATCACTAAGCTTTCCTATTGTAGAAATTACCCATTGGCCATTCCAGTCACTTAGTTAAGTAAACCATATTTCTTCTTTACAGATCATATCCTATGTAAATGATCTTGCATGATACAACACTTTAATACATTTTATGAAAGTAATAATAAAAATAAAAATTGCACTCACATAAATAGAGGCAGAGATTTGCATTTGATTTGGAAGGCTGTTTTTTTTTTTTACTTATCCAGGACTTAGAATCCCAGTGTGTGGTGTGCCAACAAGGAAGTGGCACATTTTTATCAGTTTATGCTGCAGATCATATTCTAGACTGGGTGTTGGACTAAGCCTCAACATGTCACTTGTCCTAATGTAGCGATATGGACTGTTACCAGAAAGCTTCATACCTTCCAGTGTTCTAAACATTGTTTGTCCTACCTTTGTGCCAACGGAATGAGTTATGGGGCGTGTGGTGTTCTTTGAATCTGCTGCTATGCATCTCTGTACCCAAAGACTACAAATCCCAGGGACCCTTGCAGTGGCCTGAAGGTTGCTGGAAAGGGATGGAAAATGAGCTTAGAAGCCCACGCACGCTCTCTTCCTCCTGGGCCTGATGCATGATGGACCTCTGTGTGACAAAGAGAGAGGTCACAGCCTACCACACGGAACGCTACTTCCACCACGAGGCCTTAGAAGCCTAGTCCTGTTACCCACTGTCGGACATCCTGTTACTAGCATCATTTACAGTGCTTACCCATCTCGGCAGACGTGTGGAGAAAGTCATTACAGAAGGCTGAGACAGAGTATTCATTGCCAGAATATTGTTCCTATCTAGAAGACTGCAGATCAATTTGGGTCGTTGGTGAGAGAGAAAGCTGCTCAACCTTTATCTATTCACTACCACCATTACAGAACACATCTATATATATATATATAAATAAAACCAGTGGGGGATTAGCTCTCCCATTAAAATAGCATAGGCTGTCTAGATGTGTGGCCACATGTGTAGTTAACTGAAACATCCACTAGGAGGTGACTTTGGCTCAGAGGATTTACTCCTTTCTTTGTGAAATAACATTTCCTATTTGATTCAAGTAAAACATTTTAGAACCTTATACTACTGAGTTGCTTGATTCTTGCTTTATAGTATTAACAGGATGTCTGAACCCAAAGTGTCAGGTAGGTTGGAAGGTTCACTTGATCATGAGCAAGTAATTCTCAGCAGTCTCCAAGGGGGCAGTGTTACACTGGTAATCTTGATTCAAGTCCTGCCCCAGCCATGCAAAATAGAGTGCACTGGCAACCAGGGCTGGACTGGGACAAAAATTTGGCCCTGGACTTCATCCAGACCAGCCCACTTTAATTCAATAAAATGCATGAGAGGGTGAGAGAGAGGGGAATGAGAGAGAGAGGGAGGAGGGAAAGGGGGTGAGAGGGGGTGGGTGAGAGAGGGGGGTGAGTGTAAGAAAAAGAGAGTGAGTGTAAAAGAGGGGTGAGTGAAGGACCCCTTTTTACACTGAGGCATATTTTTAAGCGCTTTTGGGCTCCTGTAAAGTGACTGAAAAAAGCTTCCGCTGCAGTCCCAGTGTGAAAGCCTGAGTGCTTTCACACTGGGGCGCTGCCAGGGCGTTAAAAAAAGTCCTCCAAGCAGCATCTCTGTTTTTAAAAAAAACGGCCCACTGAGCCATCGGCCCACCGGGAAACTCCCTGTAGTCCCTATGGCCAGTCCATCCCTGCTGGCAACCAAGCATCTGATTCGCTCCACATGCTTGACTGACAGCACACCCAACTTTGCATGGCAGCAAGGTGAAGTGGGTATTTGAAACATTGTTTTATATTTTATATTTTTTCGCTGGTGGATTGCCCTATTCTTTCAAGGTTGGCTTAATATTTAGATTTTTCATTTTAAGGAACCCATACAAAGGGGCCCTTGTTGTTACATTTTGGAATAAAACGTGTCTTTGCAAATCTTTTATTTACACAATAAGCATTTTCACTCTTCAGTTATTGACAGCCATACTTTCAATGAGCGTCATAATAACCACTTAGCATACAATAAAAAATAATTGGACATAATGTCACATCTCTCTAATATGACTTGTCATCAGGGAACATTTCATTGTTATAGCTTTCTGTAAATTGGCTGATTGTCATGTAGTTGTGTCAAAAATTTTCTTGTCAGAAATAAAAAAATCTATGAATGCATGCTTTTTAAAAAGTTTTTTTACACTTTGTATAAGCTCCAATAAGGCTCCTCAAACGCATGTTAGATAACCTTTGAGATACAATAAAAGCAAACAATTTGCTATGTGATTATTCTACAGAAAGATCATGTTCTAACCTGACATGACTGTTTCAGCGAAACATTCATGTTTATGGAATAAGCAGACAACTCTGCTACCCATCTCAGAAAACAAAAACAAAAAACTGAAATAATGGCAAAGTTAAAGGATAATTTCACCATAAAGTGGATGTAAACCCTTATGCCGTGTACACACGACTGTTTTTCATGACGAGAAAAATGCCATTTTTAAATTGGTTTTTAAAAACGGTCGTGTGTAGGCTCCAGAGCATTTTTCTCGATGAGAAAAATGGCCATAAAAAATTTAAAACATGCTCTATTTTTTCTCGTTGTTTTTCACACCGTTTGCTCAAAAGCAAGTTATGAGAAGGGAAATTTGCATACTCAGCCCAAAGGGTGGCGCCATTCGAATGGAACTTCCCCTTTATAGTGCCGTTGTACATGTTGTACGTCACCACGCTTTGCTTTTTCACGATCGTGTGTATGCAAGGCAGGCTTGACAAGAATCACGTTGAGAAAAACATTGTTTTTTTCCATGACATGAAAAATGATTGTGTGTACGCGGCTTTACATACTGTATACCTAGTGAAGTAAACAGACTCAGGTGATAGACAAAGATTAAACAAATCCTCCCACATAGGTTTTATTTGTTTATCTGCAGTCTTCCCCTCTCTACACTCTTTCAAAAGTTCAGATTGTGTTAAAAATCTTTCTTCATCTGTCAGCAGCACAGGTGAGGAGGCGGAGAGACTGCCGTAACAGAGTGTTCTTGTTGATTGGAGGAAAGGCACCCCCTCCCTACACAGCAGAGGGACTGTGCTGTGAATAGACAAACTCTGTTCTGAGCTCCCCCCCTCCTCGACACAAATTTATCCCATGTGTCGAGAAAACTTCTCAGAAGTAACTAATGCTGATATCAGAGGAACGAAGCACCAGAGAGAAACTACACTTAAAGCTTTGGAGAGAGATAAGTAGTAAATAATGCAGATATATGTGCTTTGCTCAAATTCAATGACTTCAATGCCCACCCCTTAAGTCCCTTCCCCTGTAACAGAGGACACGGGTTCTTCTCTGCAGCCACTGTCAGGCCTCGTACACACGATAGGTTAACCAGAGGACAACGGTCTGAAGGACCGTTTTCATCGGTCAAAATCGATCGTGTTAAAAAAAAGCCAACTTGCTTTAAAATTAACCTATGGATTGGTAACCGATAGGTTAAAACCGATCATTAGCAGGCACAACCATCGGTTAAAAATCCATGCATGCTCAGAATCAAGTCGACGCATGCTTGGAAGCATGTCGTTGTGTTTTACGGCACCGCGTTCTGACACGATTGATTATTTAACCTATGGTGTGTAGGCGTGACGGACCATCAGTCAGCTTCATCGGTTAACCTAGGACAACGGTCCTTCGGACCGTTGTCCTCTGGTTAACCTATCGTGTGTACGAGGCTTCACATTCAAAATTGGTTCCACCAGCACACTTGTGTCATTCATTTACAGAGATCTGTGAATAAAGAAACTGCAAGTCTTATTTGCCACCACAGCTGATAGACTTCTCAATGAACTATGACTGCACTGATCAGCAAAATCATAGTTCACTGAATTTTACTCCAGCGAGGTACAAGCAGAAAGCTGGAGGGAGAGCGTACAGGGCTTGAAATTGCACATATGATTCATTTATTGCAGGTGCAGTGCTTGCAAGGCTCCTGTGTAAAAAAAATAATAAATGCACATATGTTTACCTACAAAAATATGTACATTTATTAATTTTTACTTAAAGGTGAACTTAACCTTTAAGTTGGGACAAAGAAGAGGTTTTGTTTGCATATGACATTTAAATAGCCCATATAATTATATGCTGTATTGTTTTCTTCGCAAACAGTGAAGACATGCACCAAATTTTCCAAGATCTTAAAATGTTCTACAAATTAGTTTTGCCTGTACAACCAGCTATAAATAGTTCTAGTTCATTAAAAATAATCACTGTAAGTGCACAAGGCTTGCCAAATAAATAAAAAAAAATCCTTATTTTCTTCATGATCTTTTAATTAAGTTGTTTTTTAATCGGCAGTTAATTCCTGCCGTGATAGCTGCACGTTGGATTTGTTTTATTGAAAAGCAACTTGGGCACAAAAAATGTAAGAATCACAGTTTGTAACCTTTTTTTACAAACAAAAACCCCAGCTAGAAATAAAACATATTTTTCTGGCTCCCTAGTAACATATGTAAAATCAGTAAATTCTTGTGGCTGATTTGGATTTATGCTTTTCTATTATTATTATTATTATTATTATTATTATTATGACCCTATAAGAGATTAAAAAAATGCAGACTTACCTCCTCTCTCGCACCAATCTACACAGACTCACCTGAGGATCTTCTTTCAGGATGAGCCATCTTTGTGTGAACCCAGGGTGTCAAGGATACACCCCTTGGGGCACATCGTCAAGCCACTGTGGACTGATAGGAGAATGCTGTAGAAAATGGTGCTATATCATTAGAATGTAGCACCAGAAGCAACATCTTCGCTCCTCACTTTGCTCTCTCCTCCTGTCAGTACAGTTGCTGTCCGTTGGAATACAAAATTGTATTTTGTGTAACTACTGTACATCAGTATTCAGTAGAGATATATTATTCAACCAGTAGGCACCAGTGTTTATAAGCTTGTAGCTACATCTATATTTAAACTCTATGGGGTAGATCCACAAAGAAATTACGCCGGCGTATCTATTGATACGCCGGCGTAATTTCAAAATTCCTGCGTCGTATCTTTGTTTTGAATCCTCAAAACAAGATACGACGACATCTCGGCTAGATCCGACAGGCATACGTCTTCGTATCTTCGGATCTTAGATGCAATTTTTCGGCGGCCGCTAGGTGGCGTTTCCGTCGTAATCTGCGTTGAGTATGCAAATTAGCTATTTACAGTGATCCACGAACGTATCCACGGCTCGGCGCATTTTTTTTCGTCGTTTGCTTTTTCCGGCGTATAGTTAAAGCTGCTATATGGTGGCGTACTCAATGTTAAGTATGGCCGTCCTTCCCGCGTACAATTTTGAATTTTTTGCGTCGTTTGCGTAAGTCGTTTGCAAATAGGAATTTGCATAGAATGACGTCACCGTCGTAAGCATTGGCTGGTTCCGGTTTAATTTCGAGCATGCGCACTGGGATACCCCCAGGGACGGCGCATGCGCAGTTAAAAAAAAACGTCGATTACGTCGGGTCACGACATATTAACATAAATCACGCCCCCATCACAGCCATTTGAATTCCGCGCCCTTACGCCACGAGAGATACACTACGCCGCCGTAACTTATGGCGCGGATTCATTGTGGATTCAAACCAAAGCAAAGTAAGTTACAGCGGCGTAGTGTATCTTAGATACGCTGCACCCGGTGCAGATGTATGTGGATCTGCCCCTATGCCTTTTTTATATATTAAAGTTCCTGTTTCCTGTCTGCAGTTAAGCAGCAAAGCCCATGTGGACTGTGCAATGTCTGTATGTTCTGTAGGGCTATATATAGAATTTTCTAACACTGTCAATACACACAACTGAGCCTAATTGACTGTCTGAATCTGCGGTTTTCTTTGAATTCAGTGCTTATGCACTGCACCTAGTCCCATACCTATAAAGGCATTCACCTGGAATAGAAACCTTGTTCTATTATTGTCGGCCATAGCCTGATCAGCTTCCAAGAGGCTATAGCTACCATCTTTCCCTGGACCTGGATGCCTGCCATGAGGAACTACAGGTACCATCAACCCTTAACCTTGGATGCCTGCCTGAGTGAAGCTAATCCAGACTGTCATTGCCAGGGACAACCTTGAGGCCTTCCTTGCTGAACACCTTACACCATGCAATCCCTACTTCCTACACTGAAGGCTGCAAATGGATAAGTAGCTATTGTGTCACTTGTAGTGCCATAGAAAGATCTGCTGCTTATGTTCCATCTAATTCAATTGCTGTTATTTATTAGGCCTTTGCCTATCAACATACTATTTGGGATATACTGTTTTGCCTATGGCTCATTGCTAAGGAATATCTTAAAGGGACATTTACTTCCAAATTACCTCAGCTATTATTGCCTCTCATATGTAACTATTGATACCTCAGCCTCTGAATGCCTCTGAATGCCTGAGCTATATTTGCCGCTTATATGCAACTATTAGTTGTTGCAACAACTCCTATTTACTACATGTACTCTCAAAGTACCTAAGCTATAATTGCTATTCTTATGCAACTATTAGTTGTCACTACAACGCCTATTTACTACGTGCTGACATAAGTGCTACTTGTATATGGGCCCATGCCCTAAAGTTGCAGGAACATGTTCGCCTAAACTTTCTATGCTAAGGGTTGACATATTCTATACCTTCTCCCTTAGTCGCCTAATGCACAACGCTATGTCATACTCATAATCACTAGCGTAGCACTTGTGCATTGCAATCTTTTAGTACATAAAATAATTTTAAACGCTAAGCTCTGGTCGCATGTTGTAATGCGTCCAAGCTCAGTAGCTTAACGCCTATCTTTATGTGAGAGAGAGATGATGTAGAGAACCCCCAAACTCCTGTTTGTGTGGAGTGACGCCTGGGGCTTAATACTGAATTTGCACATAAGGAAGAGCATTGAAATCCTTGCATCCGCAGTTGTGGTTCACTCTCCCTTTCACCAGAGCCGTTACAGTTGACTAGTAATAATAATAATTAATAAATATAATTATTACTAGTCATACAACATTAGAATTCTACTATAGCTTGTGGGCTGAGCATTCGACCCGAAATATATGATTGCGGCGTCGTTCAGTTTAGCTGCTTAGTCAAATCATCTTAGAACATTCAAAGAACACCATAAGCCTTCAATGACAGATTCGACCTTAATTAATTCGGATTTTTGGACGAATGCATTTTTTAATAAAACAAAATAAATAAAAATGAATTTTGGGAGTAACTAAAACATTTTTTCGGATGAAAACAACATTTCGGAACAAAATATTTTAGTGTACACATGTCTAATAATCTGAGGCTATTCATTTCACTGGTTATATGCAAGGGTTTGCATACACTTTAATGAATACACATACCCAATGATGATGTTTTATATATTTATATGACATTAAGTTTTTGTGCTCTGTTGCTAAAGGAAGCAAATGTTTGGCATGAAAAATCTCCAAGACTAATTCTGCATCTTGGTGATAGACGCTATAAATGAAGGGTTTGCAACATTTACTTGAGGGCTGTAATATTCAGGGAAATGTTGCGCTGCCATATGTAGGGATCTGCTGCCCTTTACTGTTAGCTGCTAATATCAGTTATATATAACCCCTTTGCGCCAAGTGTACGCATATATGCAGCCTCGGCTTTAGGGGGTTATACGGGGATGATGCCCGCAGCTGCAGACATCATGGTACCGTTTTTTTTAGAGCGGGTGGTCGGCTTTCCAGGAATAACAACCGATGCGGCTAAAAGCTGCTCGGTTGTCATCCCGGAGGAACGGGAGGGGACATCCGCCCCTCCCAACGCCTTCCGCCGCTCTTACCGGGCCTACCGTCCCACCAGGAAATCCGATCTACGATCCGCCTCTTCCGGCGTCTAGACACAGACTGGCACGAAGCTGAAAATTGCTTTTTTCCAGTCTCCTGTACGTAAACATGTAAGTGACGTCACAACGTCACTTCTGGTTTACTCAGCTGCCAATTGCGCCGGTTTTTAAAACATATACAGTATTCAGAGTTGCAGTTTTCAGCGATCTAAATACTTTGAAGCACAAAGGAGGGATTTGGGGTATTTTAAACCCCTGATCCCTCCATAAAGAATATCTGTCATCACCTATTACTGTCACAAGGGATGTTTACATTCCTTGTGATAGTAATAAAAGTGATCAAATTTTTGTTTGTAAAAAAATAAAAATAAATTAAATAAATACGATTTTTTTTTTAAAGTCCCCCCGTCCCAGCAAGCTCGTGTAGCAAAGAAAACGCATACAGAAGTTGTGCCAGCATATGTAAACCGTGTTCAAATCACACATGTGAGGTATTGACGCGATCATCAGAGTGAGAGCAATCATTCTAGCACTAGACCTCCTCTGTAACTCTAACTTGGTAACCGTAAAAAAAAATTCAAGTGTCGCCTATGGAGATTTTTAGGTAGTTTGTCACCATTCCACGAGTGAGCACAGTTTTAAAGCATGACATGTTTGGTATCTATTTACTCAGCATAACATCATCTTTCACATTATACAAACACATTGGGCTAACTTTACTGTTTGTTTTAAAAAAAAATATGAAAGTGTATTTTTCCCCAAAAAGTTGTGTTTAATAGACCACTGCACAAATACTGTGTGACATAAAATATTGCAACAATAGCCATTTTATTCTCTAGATTCTCTGGTAAAAAATATATATATAATGTTTGGGGGTTCTAAGTAATTTTCAAGCAAAAAATACAGATTTTAACTTGTAAACTCCAAATGGCAGAAATAGGCTAAGGCTCCATTCACACCTAGGCGTTTTTACGCCTGTAGCGTGACGCGCACAAACGCCAGAGGGACGAAAAGTAATGAAAGGCAATGGGGATGGTTCACATCTGAACGCCTAAACGCCTGTAGCCTGTAGCCTGTAGCTCAAAAAAGTTCCGGACCCTTTTTTGTCGCTCCTAGCGTGCGATATGCGCGTATTTGAGCGTTTTTTTTTACATTGAAGTCAATGTAAAACGCCTGATACGCGCGTATTGCGCGTAAACACGCGCTTGTACAAGCGTTTTGACGCCTGTGTTGCTGAAATCCGGAAGAGGTATATTCACCCAGGAAGAGGAATAAAAAATTCCTAGGAGAGCAACAAGTGATGTCAGGGATGATCATTTTTCTTATTGGCTAATATGGAAAAAGACAAAGTACAAAAACGTCGAACGCCACTGTGCGAAAACGCGCGCATACGCGCGCAAACGCGCATATACACGCGACAAAAACGTCGGTAAAAATCGCCTGTAAAAACGCCTGTACGCCCTACGCCTAGGTGTGAATGCAGCCTTAGTCGTAAAAGGGATAATTATGTATTAGCACTTTGTCTTTCTCTGAGGACATGGCTTAAAAAATCCAGAAAGAGGAAGTGCAGAGAGAGCAAGCAGCTGACATCATATGTCCACATACAGGAGATGTAATGTTGCAATTCTCTATTTTATCCGGACTAGAAGCAGAGACTATTAGATAATTGTTCCTGAGTTCTGGCTGTTTTTCTGTAGCTGCCCATAACTTCTTGATTAGAATTCTATTGACAGACAAGTCGCTTTCCTATTGTTATTATCTCATATGCATTGTGCCAGAAATGTAGATCTGTGCAACTGTATGTAGTGGTAACTTTCCAGTATTTTGTTGAATTTGTTTATTACAATAGAGTTTACATGCAGCTTCTGTTATTTTAGTTATAGGCAGCTCCTGTTACCCCTTTTCTCTCTGGGCTGAATTTTTTTGCTAGCTTTAGCTCAGGGCTTGATAACCAGCATAGGCTAGAGCACATCTGTTAGTTAGAGGTACTGTTGCATGTCAGATTAGAAACTACTAGGGAGAGAAAAGCTGTGTTCCAAGCTGGTTGAACAATACCTGGCCAGTCTCCTCCTGACGGCTGATCTTGTCTTCTGGTCTTTTACACAGAGACAGAAGCTAAATCACGAGCATCCTCAGGGACACCTGCAACAGGACTTTGCTGCAACATTCATCTGTAGGTACTGTGTCTCGAATATTATCTATATATACACCCAGTATATGTGCAGAATTCCACCAGAAGTCCTGTTGAGACCATTGTTGATACTGTAATATTTGTTTGTAAATTGAATGTATATACAAGTATTTATCTTTTCTTCTACAAGTATTTATCTTTTCTTAGTTTGTATTTCCATACTAATGTGCATTTATATTCTTTTGGTTAATGGTATATGCTGGTTGCAGTAGTTCCTCTTCTCTCAATTGCATATACCCACAGCGGTGTATAATAAACCTGAATTGTAACAAACCTGAATTATACACCGCTGTGGGTGCACATGCAGTAGTTACAATTGGTCCTGCCCTCTGCCACATTCTTCCCCATCTATCAATGTATAAACGCCCGCTGTTTGTCTATGCATGGGTTGCCTGACAAAGGGGACGGGGCCCGCATATCGGCCCTGGCCATCCCCGACATCAGAGGTTGGATTTGACAGCTGCACTCAATTGCGGCCGTACACCCGCCGGTTTGCCCACTAATCCTTGGTTGTGCTACATGGATGTTCACACTGATCACACTGATGAATTTCCTGCTACGCTGTCACCCATGGAGTAATGTGGGACAAAGTCCCTGTACATCAGGACTCTGGGACAAAGATTGAAATGCGGGAAAGTCCCGCCCAGTCCGGGAATATTGGGAGGTATGCAATTGCTTTTGATTAGTGATTAATTTCCCAGGAAGGGAATCCCCTCTGTTCAGAGACCCTGTCCTGGGTGGAGGCACTGTCAACTTTATTATCAAACCCACTGTTCCACTTAGCGAAGGTTCTGTTCTTATTTGCCTACAGGTTTAGTGCAAAATCCTGTTTGGGGAGGGCCATTTCTCAGAACTCTGCAAAAGAGGGCTACACATGTTAAGCTTTTTCCTTGTAGCCATAGTAGATATGTATGTATGTTTGGCAGTAAAGAAACACATCCAATGCACAATATTATCCAGATTGTGCACTCCATACTACAAGTATTTGTAATATATAGACTTAAATTGATTGAAAAGTCGTGTTTTATTATTTTTTCTATAAAAATAACAAACATGTTATACTTACCTGCTCTGTTGCTGTGAATTTGCAAAGAGCAGCCAGATCCTCCTTTTCTCTGGTCCATCTTCTGTGCTATTGGCCCCTCCCTTCTGTTGAGTGCCCGCACTTTTTGGGGTAGGTGTGGGGATAGGAAAACTGGATTTACAGGGAATTCCTTAAAAATCAGACAGAGAAGTGGTCTAAACAATTATTATGTTTTCTTGTAATTCAGTATTTTGTCAATGAACTGGAAACTTTCTATTTATACAACAAAGTTTTTATTTTTAGAAAGTTTGGGGTGTGTGGCATTGCCACTTAACATTTCTTTGCAAACAAAATACATGATGAAAAATCTGGAACCTTGAGAAGAATACTGCCGACTTTATTACCAACAGATGGCAGTAGCACAATATGTTCAGTTTTATGCTTGTCCCTGAGAATGTGGTGATGTGATTTCACTGTGCCAGACAGTTAAATACAGTATGGGTTTTAATACAGGATTTTCATGAACAGATTATGTACCTCTGAGCAAGACTTTTATGTAATACACATTTGTGTATTTTGAACAAATGTGTTATGTATAAAACTGTCTCTGCTCTATTCCTACCCTCCAATAGTATTTTGTATCTGGATGCTTGGTACAAGATGGTAAAAAGTTGCCACTAACAGTTACAGAGAAAAACAAAATACTTTATAAAAAGCTGTGTGTAGCAGCTAATCCTCTTTAGCACAGCATTGCTGTAAAATATGGCAGTGAACACTATAGCTACTATTGACTCAAATAAACCATCAGCATTAAATGTCTGGTTTATAAAATCATCTATATTGCATTTCAGCATTTTTGGTTTTTATATATTAGACCAGTTGTGGCCACTAGCAGTTATTCCTTGCAGCAGCTAAACAGGCCCTATGCTAGTACTGAACACAAAATGTAATTTAACCCCATGCTTCCAGGCTATAAGTGCATGCACACCTCTTGATAAGAGGAATTAAAAGGAGTTGTAAAGTCAGAAGATTTTTTATCTTAACGCATTTTATCCATTAGAATAAAAAGCCTTCTGTGTGCAGCAGCCCCCCTTTGCCCCCCTAATACTTCCGGAGTCCCATCTCTGTTCAGTAATATCCATGAGTGTCGTGGCCATCCAGGACTCTCCCTCCTGATTGGCTGAGACACAGCAGTGGCGCCATTGAATCCTGCTGCTGTCAATAAAAGTTAGTTAGCCAATCAGGAGAGAGAGGATGGGTCTGAACCGCAGCTCTGCATCTGAATGGACACACAGAGCTGCAGCTCGGCTTGGGTGCCCCCATAACAAGCTGCTTGCTGTGAGGGCACTCTACAGAAGGGAGGGGCCAATAGCACAAAAGAGGGACCCAAGAAGAGGAGGATCTGGCTGCTCTTTGCAAATTCACAGCAACAGAGCAGGTAAGTATAACATGTTTGTTATTTTTATAGAAAAAAAAACACGACTTTACAATCACTTTAAGTCTATTTATTACAAATACGTGTTGTTTCCAGATAAGCTGCACATCCTACTGCTGCTCAGTAAAAAAGGGATAAATGAAACCCCCCAAAAAAATTGCCATTCGTGCTACACAAAATCACTCTGCAGTTGTATCACCAAGAGGCATGATCATGTAGATCACTGACCAGCAATGTGCTTCACTATTGGTTCTTCAAGATAAGCTTTATCCTCCTATTTCCATTACCTTTAATAAGGAGCATTATCAGAGTTGAATATTTACAGTATATCAATTAAAGCATTGCACAAATGGAATGCCTAAGGGATGAATTAGAGACCCGTGAAAGAACATGTGGCATTATATTGACATATTGAATTTCCTTTGCGCTAACAAGCAGATAATAACTGTAATGTTGCCTTTGCAATGTATACTATATGGCCAAATGTGGACATTCTTCCAAATTACTGAGTTTCAATTAATGCTACAGTATATAATGGCATTTTAGAAAACTGTGCACTTCCAACCTTGTGGCAACAGTTTGGGGAAGGCTTTTTGCTGGTAAAGAAAGACCCTGTGCAAAAAGAAAGATGAATATACAGTAGAAATGGTTTGAATTTTTATATCAAGGTAGTCAAGTGACCTGCACAGATCCCTAACCTCAACCCTACTGAATACCTTTTGGATGAATCAGAATGCAGATTACAAGCCAGGTATTCTCATTCAACATCAGTGCCTGACCTCACAAATAATCTTCTGGCTAACAGGCAAAACTTCCCACAGGCATACCCTAAAATACTATGGAAAACCTTCCTAGAAAAGTGGAGGCTTTTAAATCCACAAAGTGTAGTGAGGGGTGGACAACGTCATATTAATGCCCATGGTTTTTGAATGGCATGTCCATCAAGTTCACATGCGTCTGATGGTTAGGTATCCACAAGCGTTGGCTTTACTTGATATATGCGTCCATTGGGGTTGATTAAAGCGGAGTTTCACCCAAAAATTGAACTTCCGCTTTTCGGAAACCCTCCACCCTCCGGTGTTACATTTGGCATCTTTCAGGGGGAGGGGGGTGCAGATACCTGTATAAAACAGATATTTGCACCACTTCCGGGTATCGACTCCCGCAGAAGTCACGCCCCTTCGCGTCACCCCCCTGCTGTCTTCTGGTAAACACACTGTTCCCAGGAGAGAGCGGGGACCAGTGACGGCACGCACGCTACTCGTGCATGGGCAGTAGGGAACCAGGCAGTGAAGCTGTAAGGCTTCACTTCCTTATTCCCTCACCGAGCATGTCGGCGGCAGCATCCGAGGACCGAGCGATTGCTCGTTCTTGGCTGCCGGCTTTGCGGGCGCGCTGGGCAGGTAAGTGTTTATTTTTTAAAAGTCAGCAGCTGCAGTATTTTTAGCTTCTGGCTTTAAAAAAAAAAAAAAATTGGGGGGTCCTCCACTTTAACCTCCCTGGCGGTATGATTATTTCAGATTTTAGGTGCTGAAAGCGGTACCATTATTTTTCATGGAAATTTGGCGTTTTATATTTTAGGCCTGTAATTCTTAGGAATAACTCACTTAAATCTGTCCAAACAAGAGTCTAGTAGACATCCCGTGTATGATAAAATTTGGAAAACAAAATCATAAATTATAATATAATAAATAACTAAAAATAATTATTACAAATAATAATATAATTATAATAAAAATTATTCAATAATGTAATCAAATCAAAAACACTGAAATTTGCTCAGTTGCAGAATTGTCGCTGTCATTACTTTTAGTTTTTGATGACGAATTTCCCCAAGTCATTATAATTTATTATCGCTGTTTTCTAGCTGGTCTAAAACCACTTTTGACATAAAGGGACACTTTTGGTTGCTATGGACAGTCTCCAGTTTCCAGGCAGTAAGAACAGTTGTTATTATATAAAAGTACATGTAGGACACTGAGCAGACCACTAGGGACAAAGGAGTGTGTATTTTTTACATACAGTACTGTAATCTATAAGATTACAGTATACTGTATGTACTGTGTTTATTAACTTTTTTGAATTTGGCGCCGATCTCCACCCCCGTGCTTCATAACATTGCAGGGAACGGAGCTCAGCGGCACATAGGCACTGTGTGAATCGAGCGAGGACACAGCTCGATCACACAGTGGAGAGGCATCACAGGATCCAGGGACAAGGTAAGTAATTCCCTGCCTGTGGATGCTGCGAGGCGATCCCGAGTCTGGCTCGGGGTTACCGCTTTTTGTTCTGAAATTCCACCCAGAGCCTGACTCGGGAATACCGCCAGGGGGGGTTAACTAAAGGTGTAAAAATTTTGCCTTCAGTAAAGTGAATATTTGCAAAGTGAATGTTCACAAAGCTTAGTCAATTTGGAGAAGCTGTGTTCACTTTGAATGCCCAATCATGGGCAAGATAATTGAGAGAAAAATAGTTCTGTTTTTTTCTTAAACATAAGTGGGTGATTAAAGTAAACACAGGTTCTTCTTATTTACTAAGCTTAGCAAAATGAATGGTCTCAACCCTTATAGTACATAAGCCCAACTGTTTTGAGAAACATTTGTCTGTATGGCAGGTCCTCAATCTACAGAGATGTACTTTTTAAAAGGGAGCAATATGAAGTAGATTATACCGAAATTGTAATGTCTTTGGCTAGATTTGGAGATGCATGCTCAAATGTAACCTGTATGCAGAATTTAAATAGAAATAGAAGGAAAATTGTCAGTATTTGAATAAAATGAAAAACAAAGATTGAGACAACAGTACAAATCTGTCTTGGAAACATTGCATTTTTACATTGTAAGTAGTTGAGCATAGATCTATCAGAAACCATTAATTAGTTTTATCACAACACGTAAAAGTGCAAAGCAATAAACTAAGAAGTACAGGTGACCAGCCAGCCCAGACAAGCTCATAGACTGTTTTGCACAGTTTTAGGTATTGTTTGAATTTTTTTTTTGTCATTTTTACTCGCTACTCAATGAAAAATTGCTTATCTTTTTTTAAATAGAATATGCACAAAATGTATATTTTGCTTTTTCCATGTCAGCATCATTGACAGGTGTTTCAAACATTAAGACAGTTTACATTTTTGCACTTAAAATGATTATTTTTCATTGGTATTTTTAGAGTACATGACCTAGAACATGATCTCTACAGTTAATCATACAAAACTGAGTTGCATAGGAGCAGAGCATTCATGAGCTGACCAAGTGATGAGAACTTTTACCCTCTAGAAAGAGAATTTACTAAATGATAGAGCAAATTCACATCAATTAAATTATGCTAGTGTAGCACTACCCCCGAAGGAGCTGCTGGTTTGTTTTGGGTGGCATGTTACCTCATGGCTCCTCCGCCGTCTAGGGGTGTATGGTGAATATAGTAGTAATGGAATGTCCACGACAGGTGTCTTTTTCTGTGCTCTTTATTATCCAGCCGGGTAAAAACAATAAAACTTGTGGTGAAAGGTTGAAGAGTTGAAAGCAGAAGGAGAACAGCAGATTCAGGCGTAGTAATAGGGAAACAGTCCTGCTCCCACGTGTAACACTTTTTGCGCCACTCCTGCCTGAGTGGACTTAGTGTACGCGGACAGGCCTCTCTCACTGACCTGGCATCCAGAGTATCACTCAGAGCTTAGAGGAAAAGTCTCTGCCACAGACCCTCCTTAGTATTGAGATAGCGGAGATGAACCTCCTTAATAGACTTTAGCCTGGATCTCCTTTAGATAGTTTACAGGTTCCCGACTGATGGGTGACCAATGTCCATCCTTTCAGTAACTAGTTACCTTGATGCCCGGTGGATTGTCGAGACCCTATTGGATCGATAGCCTCTCTTGGCTCTCCTCAGATGGACTCCCCACCGAACAGCTTCCTCAAAAATGAACAATGCTTGGGATCTTCTTAAGGATAGGGACCCAGTCGATTACTGGGGCCCAGCCACAGCTCAAATGTTCCGGACCAGCATGGTCCCATATTCAGGAATACCGCGTGGCCCGTTCACCCTGGCCCGGAAGGCCATTTTGCCGGGGCGCCGTGATGCAGTCACCCTGAAGGTGGGTGCCACACTAGAAGGACCCAGACCAATGGCGTCTATCCCATAAATACCCTTCCCCAGCATGCACAGTGAGGAAAAACCCTCCTGATAGGCTTCCGGGGAAAAGCACCCAAACCTCGACTCCACTACTGCCACTTGGGGTGGGAATAACACCTTTTTTTGCAAGACTATCTTGACAAAAGAAAACCTTTAGTGTCCTCATGTGTATTGACCAGCCTTGTTTGTGAAACCAATGCATGTAAAATTACCTTATCTAATTCTAGATATACACATATACTGTAGATTTTTGTTTGACTTTCTAATCATTAGTGGGGGCAAATCGGTGTTTATTTTCGACCACCGTGATGGGAAAATTTGAAGGACCAGAATGGAAATTTTTTCCCGATCAAACACATTTTTGGACAGTGTATGTGATTTTTGTTCAGTAATCTTTTTTTAAATCAGATCTTTTTTTTATTTTTATATGCAAACGCCAATACAGACAAATTATACAAAATCGCATTAAACAAAACACAACCCAAGAAACGCAAAATTAAAAAATAAATTAATAAAAAGGAACCCCAAACCACCCCACCTGAATTCCTTAGGGAGTATGTATGTTTTTCAAAAATATTAATCCTTTTGAGACCTAAAAATTCACTCTTATACAGTCGGCGGGTAGGGAGAGGTCCACTTAAGAGCAATCTGTCTACGGGCAACAAAAAAGTTTGCGTCTTATAATGTTACCATTAGAGGAGGTATAAATAGACGTATCGCAGTATCCCAACAGACATGGTTGGATTCAACCGGAATGTTAGTATCCAATAGCCTGTTTAGGGTACCTATCACCTCCGCCTAGTATCTTTGAAGTTTCAGACACCGCTACAAAAGATGTATTAGCGTACCTGTATTACCACATCTAGCACAGACTGGCTCAGTTTCAATCCAATTGCATACAGAAATTGGGGAGTTCTATAGACTCTATGAAGAATAAAAATCTGTGTCAGTCTGTGTGATGAAGTGAGAGACACCCAGGGCGAGGACCAAAGAATATCATCCCAGACTTCCTCGGGGAAAGAACCGATACCTTTTTCCCAACCAGCCCTAGAGCGAATGGAAAGATCTTACAATACCCTATATGTAGCAGAGGTGAGACCTTTTGTTGACCCTGCCTGTACTATCTTATCAAGAACAAGGATAGGTGAAAAAAATATCTTAGCAGAAGAGAATTGGGCATGTAAAACATGGCTTAGTTGGAGGAATTGATAGAACCAATTAGATTGTAGAGAGAACTCTCCCCTTAGATCTCCAAAGGATTTAAGTATACTGTTTTCGTATAATTGAGCTAGAATTGTTATTCCTAATTTCTCCCATCTCTGAAAGCCTCTTAGGGCCAAAATTTGAGGAAGTCTATAATTTTCCCATATAGGAGTGTATTTAGTAGGATAAGAGACACCCAGTAGTTTTTTTAACTGTATACCATATTTTACATATTAACGTGCAGGTAGGCATATTGGCAAGCGAGACCCCCCTCTTGCAGCATTTAGGACCCTTAAATGTATAAGAAAATAATCGTCAAGCAGGAAGAAGTGTCTGCTCAGACTCCCACCCAGCAAAGTGCTGTAGTTGGGATGCAAAAAGTATAACCTTGGATTAGGAACTGCCAGAGCGCCCGCATTTTTGGGATGTTGTAGAATCTCCAATTTAGTTACGCCATATTAATCACCTAAATATGGTACTCATCTTAATAAAAATCTGTATAAGTATCCAGATCGGGGCATTGTGTAAAAAACAAAAGAAGCTGAGGCATCCATATCCATATCATCTTAATTGGATTAAAGGCTCCTCCCCGCAAGAGCTAACACCCTCTGGGAAGCTCTTTAGCCACTGATTGTATGATTCGGCCGCAGACGAAGGAGAATCTTGTCTCCTGGTTCTGCTGGACCTAAGCGCAGCCTTTGACACGGTAGACCACAAACTGTTACTGATGCGACTAGCCAAGGTAGCAGAAGTCGCAGAAGGTGATTGACCATGGTTTTCTTCCTTTCTTGAAAACCGATCACAAACAGTTAAATTGGGTTCTTTCACGTCGGAAAAGCGCACGGTGTCATGTGGAGTCCCCCAAGGATCCCCCCTGTCACCGGTGCTTTTCAACATCTATCTTCGCCCTCTCTTTGATATTATCAGTAGCCAAGAACTACTCTATCACTCTTATGCAGACGATACGCAACTGTATTTTCGCATCTGCAACAAAAAGGATCATCATCCCAGTTTAGAGAAATGTCTCTCTTTGATAGAAAACTGGATGACAAAGAGTTATCTTAAACTCAACAGTTCAAAAACAGAACTCCTTATGTTTCACGCCAGCCGAAAGAGTCAACTGGCAACAACCTGGACACCCCCGCCCATTCTGGGCCAAATCATCACCCCTAGCTCCAAAGTCAAAAGTCTCGGGGTCATCTTCAACACCTTCATGACAATGGACGCACAAATAGGGTCAGTAGTCAGCGGAGCGCACCATCTGTTGCGCCTACTACGCAGACTTATTCCATTTATCCCCAAAGAAGACGTAGCAGTCGTGGTGGGAACAATCGTGAATTCCAGACTGGACTATGCTAACGCCCTGTACCTCGGACTCCCAAAGTACCAAATCTCCCGTCTGCAAGTCGTTCAGAATACGGCCGCCAGACTGGTGACTGGGAAAAAAAAATGGGAATCAATCTCACCTTCGTTGAGAACCCTTCACTGGCTGCCAGTAAAAGACAGAATTGCATTTAAAGCACTCTGCCTGACACATAAGTGCATCCATGGGAAGGCTCCGCAATATCTTTGCGACAAGATAGAACCTCACAATTCGAATCGCGTTCTGCGATCCACCGACCAAAATCTGGTCAGGGTACCAAAAACCAAATACAAGTCAAAAGGAGAAAGAAGGTTTGCTTTTCAGGGTCCTAGACTATGGAACGCTTTACCAACCAGCATTCGGTTGGAGGAAAACCACCTGACTTTCAGAAGACAGATCAAAACTCTGCTCTTTTGATGTCATGAGACACGAACAACTAGCGCCCAGAAGCGATTCAGTTCGCATGCGCCGCGCTTTATAAGTTTTTCATTCATTCATTCATTCATTCATTCACCCCCCTGCCACGCCGCATCATTGGATTTGATTGACAGCAGCGCGAGCCAATGGCTGCGCTGCTATCAATCTATCCAATGAAGAGCCAAGAAGCCCAGGAAATGATCGAGTGCGCCAGCGACGCAGGACTTTCTAGGCCTCAGGTAAGTAAATGGAGGGCTGGGGGGGGGGGGGGGGCGCTAATCATCGGATGTTTTTTCAACATTAATGCATAGAATGCATTAAGGTGAAAAAAGATGTACCTTTACAACCCTTAATACGGCCTATTAATGATAAGGGGAGCTTATTCCAGGTTTTACTTTGATTTTGGAATCTACAAAGTAAGGGAAGTAGATTATCCACAATATATGACTGTGGGGAGTCAGACTTAGTTATACCCAAATATTTTATAGAGGAGACAACCTTAAGACGAGAAAGTGTAGATAGCAATGAATCTGGAAGGGGATCCAGAGGCATTCGTTTGGATTTCTCCCAGTTTATGCCTAACCCGGAAAACCTGCCAAACTCCTTAATATATTTCATTACAGGGATAAGCAAATATTGGTCAAGAAAAAAAGATCATCTGCATATAATGATATCTTTTCCTCTATATCTCCCCTAATAAAACCGGTAACATCGGAAGAGGCCCGCATAAGACATGCCAAAGGCACCCCTTCTGCCTAGTGCTTCGAAAGAGTCTAAAACTGTGAGATTGAGGGCCATTGACCCTAACCGATGCCACTGGAACAACCACACCCACTGGCAGAAGCCAGAGCCAAGCCCAAATTTTTCAAGGATGGCCCACAAGTATGGACATTCGACATTATTGAAGGCGTCTAACGCTAAAAATGCACGATTTGAGTGGCCCGGTGCCGGAACCTGCATATATAAATATGCGCATCTGATATTGAATGCGTTTGACTTATTGGGTATGAATCCTACCTGATCTGAATGGATAATATGTTTAATAAGATTATTGCGCCATCAAACTCCACAGCCCCATGTTCCCAGGCCTTGCGCAGGATGATCTGCTTCTGCAAATAGCAGTGCAGCCAGCATAGGACGTCGCAAGGTCTGTCAGGGTCCGCTGGTTTAGGCCCAAGTGTTCTGTGGAGATGGTCTATCTCCAATGACGGTGGGGGAGCCTCCAGCAACCTCTGGAAGATCTCAGCAACTAGCCCCGCCAGGTCCTCCACTCTGGTCTGATGCTCCATCCACCAAGGTAAGTATGAATCTAAAACTTTTTTTTAACCAATACTTCTCTTTTAAGGGAGGTGCTGTTTTTTACCAAAGCTTGGTAGATGTAGCAGGATGACATCCACATTTCTAGCAGAGATCCATAGGTTTGCATTTATTACAAGATTATAACTGATGAGAAGATTGTACATTTATAATAAATCACAAAGCCAGAGCTGTTGCTGTTGTGTTTTTGGCATGCTGCCAATGGGCATCCCACCATAAAAAAATTCACTATTAGACAAAATGTTATAGTATGCATAACCTGGGCTAAGATAACAATCATGCTGAAGTGCGGGCACCACTTGTACCTGAGTAAGGCTTCAAGTCATTACAAAAACATTTTTGGAGTCCCTTGGGGCTAAGGATACTGTAATATCGTAGGGCACCTATACCACTGTGAAATTGTTTAATTACGCTCTAGCAGATAAGGAGGTCTTATGTGTAAACTTTATTATCATCTTCCAATCTGGTTTAGTTGATTGTCTTAGAAGATTCTCAAAGTCCATATACGATGGAGTACAGGAAGCCAATGGGATTATGGAAAGAAGATAGTGTTTCAGTTGGGAATATTCCAACCAAACTTTGAAGGGGGCATGACACAAGGGAAAGAGATATCAAAGTGTTTTGAAGAAGAGTCTGGTCTTCTTTCTGCCAAGACAGAAACTGAGGGTGATGCAAAGTCAATAAATTACCTCTGAAAAGAAGAGTCAAGGGGCTAGGCCTTGATAAAAGTAAGCCTTTGTGAATGTAGGTGTCCCAAAACTGTAGTGTACTGGATACTAGGGATGGAAGGGAGGATTTGGATAGTCCATAGGTATACAACATCCAGGACAATGAGATAAGATCAGGAACTATAAGAGCATCGGATGAGGCATGTTTATCTTTATTCCTTGGAAATTTCCAAAATCTTGAGATTGGGCTAGGGGAAGGACTTCTAGTGGCCCATTGAGTATGCCACACTGAAATCAATGTAATTGTCTAATGGAGATGAGCCGAACACCCCCGGTTCGGTTTGCGGCAGAACATGCGAACAGACCGAAAGTACGTGTGAACTTTCGAACACCATTAAAATCTATGGGACTCGAACGTCAAAAATCAAAAGTGCACATTTTAAAGGCTAATATGCAAGTTATTGTCCTAAAAAGGGTTTGGGGACCAGGGTCCTGCCCCAGGGGACATGTATCAATGCAAAAAAATGTTTTAAAAACTGCAGTTTCTTCGGGAGCAGTGGTTTTAATAATGCTTAAAGTGAAAAAATAAACGTGAAATATTCCTTTAAATATCATACCTGGGGGTGTCTATAGTATGCCTGTAAAGTGACGCGTGTTTCCCGTGTTTAGAACAGTCCCTGCACAAAATTACATTTCTACATAAAAGTAATTTAAAACTGCTTGCAGCTGTAATAAAAGTAATTTAAAACTGCTTGCAGCTGTAATGTAATGTTGGGTCCTGGCAATATAGATGCAAATTATTGAGAAATACAGCACCCAAATTAAAAAAAGAAAAGCTGTGGGGCCCCCAGGCCCTACAGTACCTGTTGCCGAGAATGTGTTTCCAGCACGACAGCATCGCGCTGATTCTCTGCGACAGGGTGCCGACATCTTGCACTCGCTGGAATAGACAAAGCACATTCCAGCGAGCGCGTCATAGAGGCGATGGGGATCCGACTTGGATTCCTGCCAATTCTAGCTGCAGCGTTTGGTATGAATCCTGAGAGGGAACTCCACGCCAAATTTTAAATAAAAAACCGGCATGGGTCCCCCCCCCAGGGGCATACCAGGCCCCCCTGCCCCAGAGCACCCAACCCCCCTCCATGTTGAGGGCATGCGGCCTGGTACGGCTCAGGAGGGGGGGGAGCTCGCTCGTCCCCACTCCTTTCCTGACCGGCCAGGCAGCATGCTTTGGATACGGGTCTGGTATGGATTGTGGGGGGACCCATACCAGACCTGAGGGCCTGGTATGCCCCTGGGGGGGGGGAACCCATGCCGGTTTTTTATTTAAAATTTGGCGTGGAGTTCCCTCTCAGGTTTCATACCAAATGCTGCAGCTAGAATTGGAGGGAATCCAAGTCGGATCCCCGTCGTATGACGGCTTTGTCTCCATCGCGGCAAGCCAGCTCGGCGCTGGCTCCCGCGATGGGGCTCGTAGGTGGTCAATCTCGCCGAGAAAGGGAGCGAGATTGACACAATATCGCTGTCACCTACTGTATACACACTGAACAGCAGTATACAGGCGGTCCAAATAAGACAGGGGGCCAGATTCAGGTAAAATTGCCTATCTTTAGGCGGGCGTAGCGTATCTCAGATACACTACGCCGCCGTAACTCAGAGAGGCAAGTACAGTATTCACAAAGCACTTGTGCCCAACTTTGCACCGGCCTAACTTAATTTCCTCGGCGTAAGTGGAAGTGGGTGTGACCTTATGCAAATGATGTTCTGAACGTGGAGCAGTGATTTACGCCCGGCGTATCATGAACGGAGCATGCTCAGTACGTTCGTTCCCTTCTGAGCATGCTCACAACTATATATTGGAAGATACTGCGCAGGTCTAATATGTGAAATAGTGATGACACTATAAAAATAATGTGAAAAATAATAAAAAATGAAAATAATAAAAATAAAAAAGGCTGCTGCAGCTTATATGTCAGATACACACAAGAATACGATTTTAAAAGGAAAAGCTGCGCTGCAAATTGAATCAACATAAATCTTCAATTATGTTATGGGCACACAAAACCCCAGTGCATTAAAACTGAAAAAAAAGTTGTGCAAAAGTCCATATAGGATGTTTTACAGAAGATTGCAGGAAGTGACAGAAAGTTCTCCGAATGGGTGAGGCTAAATATCCAGGCAAAATCTTGTGAATCAGATGACAAATCCTCCACCACTTATGTACCAACTGCTTACCAGAGCAAGAAATAAATCAGGCATGTATACACATAGGTCAATAAGGGTCCTGGGTAAACTGCCACTCTCTCTCCTGTTTCACCAATCTTCTATGTCAGACCAACTTTCTCCATAGATGTAACCCAGAGGAGAAAAACACTGACATGGTGTGATATCGTTTGAAAATGTTTAATATAAAAAGGTAATACACTCACATGTATGTCGGTTAAAAAGTGCGATCAATAGTATTAGCCGGCCGGCTCTGCTGTCTGCTCGTCCTTCTGGGTAGACAGCGTGGATCGTGGTGACGTCAGCACGTCGCTCCCTGGGACGTCACCACGATCCACGCTGTCTACCCGGAAGGACGAGCAGACAGCAGAGCCGGCCGGCTAATACTATTGATCCCACTTTTTAACCGACATACATGTGAGTGTATTACCTTTTTATATTAAACATTTTTAAACAATATCACACCATGTCAGTGTTTTTCTCCTCTGGGTTACATCTATGGAGAAAGTTGGTCTGACATAGAAGATTGGTGAAACAGGAGAGAGAGTGGCAGTTTACCCAGGACCCTTATTGACCTATGTGTATACATGCCTGATTTATTTCTTGCTCTGGTAAGCAGTTGGTACATAAGTGGTGGAGGATTTGTCATCTGATTCACAAGATGTTGCCTGGATATTTAGCCTCACCCATTCAGAGAACTTTCTGTCACTTCCTGCAATCTTCTGTGATACATCCTATATGGACTTTTGCACAACTTTTTTTCAGTTTTAATGCACTGGGGTTTTGTGTGCCCATAACATAATTGAAGATGTATGTTGATTTAATTTGCAGCGCAGCTTTTCCTTTTAAAATGCTCACAACTATGTCGGGCCAACTTACAGAGATACGCCGGCCCAACTTACGCCCAGCCGATGCAAAAGTACATCCAGTTTTATTCCCCACCAGGGAAGGTACTTTTGCTGTGAGATGGCTGCTCCCGTTCCCCACAGGCAGAGGAGGAAAAAAAACTTTAACACCCAGGAGATGTCAACCCTCATAACAGCAATGGAGAATTATGACCAGGGCTGCCATCAGGGGGGTACAGGCAGTACACCTGTAAGGGGCCCGGGGGTCCCCAGGGGCCCGGATGGGAACCCCCCTTTTTTTGTTTTATAAATTATTATTTTTTTTTTATATATTTTTATTTATATTTTTTTGATGGACAAGAAGGCCTGGCTTGCAGTCTCTGCTCTAATTCATTTCAAAGGTGTTCTATCGAATTGAGGTCAGGACTCTGTGCAGGCCAGTCAAGTTCCTCCACCCCAAACTTGCTCATCCATGTCTTTATGGACCTTGCTTTGTGCACTGGTGAGCAGTCATGTTGGAACAGGGAGGGGCCGTCCCCAAACTGTTTCTACAAAGTTGGGAGCATGAAATTGTCCAAAATGTCTTGGTATGCTGACGCCTTAAGAGTTCCCTTCAATGGAGCTAAGGGGCCAAGTCCAACCCCTGAAAACAACCCCACACCATAACCCTCAACACCTTTGGGATGAATTAGAGCGGAGACTGTGAGCCGGGCCTTCTTGTCCAACATCAGTGCCTGACCTCACAAATACACTTCTGGAAGAATGGTCAAACATTCCCATAGACACCCTCCTAAACCTTGTGGACAGCCTTCCCAGAAGAGTTGAAGCTTTTATAGCTGCAAAGGGTGAGCCAACCCAATATTGAACCCTACAGGCTAAAGGATCGCACACACGATCGAATATTCTGATGGACATGTTTTTTTCGTATAATCAAACCGTCTGTACGCTCCATCGGACAAAAGAACAGAAAAACTACGTAGTTTCGTGAATGTTGGCTGAAAAAGTTCTGCCGTCTGTATGCAGAACAAGTTCACGGCCAGTGCCTTTCGGACAAAAATATATATATATAATTATTATTATCATTATTATTATTATTATTACTAGCTGAATACCCGGCGTTGTCCGGTCTTCCTATCTTAACCTTTTGGGGAGGAAAATCATAGTAATATAAATATACCCATCTTTTATATAAGGGTGTAGGTAAGGGTTAATTTAACTGTCATATATTTTTATTTGGCATATAAGTAATATGTGTACCAGGTATTATTGAAATATCTCCAGGCGTACAGACGTTATGTGGGAACATACATTTCCCATTGATTTGCATGGGACTTTAAACAAAAACCCCGACCCTCACAAATGGGGGTAGTTAAGGGATAAATGAACTATCCTATAGTTTAAGTGGACATATAAGTAACATGTGACCAAGTGTTATCGAAATATGTACAGCCGTTTGGAAGTTATGAAGTAACATGTATTTCCCATAGAGTTGAATGGGACTTTAAAGAAAAACCCCGACCATGGAAAATGGGGGTGGGTAAGGGTTAAACCACCTATCCTATGTTTGTTGCTGACATATAAGTAACATGTGTGCCAAGTTTCATGTTAATATCTTTAGCAGTTTGGACGTGATGCTGGAACATACATACTTACACACACACACGTTGAGTTTTATATATATAGATTATTAAAGGGCCCAGAGGTCCCGGATGGAAAGCCCCCTTTATTTGGTAATTTATTTATTTTTAAAAAAGGGGGGTTGCCATCTGGGGCCCTGGTGGCCTCCGGACCCCTAAAAAAAAAAAAAATATGTTTTTTTTTTTTTTTTTTTTTAAGGGGGTTCCCATTCGGGCCCTCTCCAGCTGACTTGAGCAAGTCTGGGGCAAAGTTACCCCTGCTTTACGAGGGGTAACTTTGCGCCGGAATTTCCAGTTACACGCACCGGGAGTAGCCTGCGCCGGCCAAACGTACTTTACTGAATCGGCGTATCTCCCTCATTTGCATATTTAAAACAAAAAACCATGGGCGCGCCAGATCCATCCAGCGTAAATATGCGCCCACACCGCACCGGCGTAAAAAAGTTACGCCGGTAGGAAGAAGTCTATTTTGAGGCGTTTCTGGTTCTGTGGGTACGGCGCAGAGATACGCCGGTGCACATTTAGACTTACGCCGCGCATCTCGAGATACGCCGACGTAAGTGCTACATGAATCTGGCCCAGGGACTGTAGGTTTGTTCTTAAGTTAATCTGTTTCTAATTTGGGACAGGTACATTTTTTAAGATTTTTGGATAACATAGGGAAGGGTTATCATCACCCCTGTAACATTTGTTTTGCTGTCTGTGCCCCTGTTCAGAAGATTTCACCTCACTTTCTGTCCCAATAACAATTGGATTTAAAAAAATTGGGGTTATTAGGGAAACAAGGATTGGTGATAAAGCATCAGTGGGGAGACACCTTTTTCCCATATTAACTTATACAGGAGAGAATTTCCCTTCCTATGGGTAGATTTCCTCTCACTTCCTATTGTCTCCCTCCGTTTGCAAGTAGGAGTCGTTTGTAAGTCGGATGTTTGAAAGTAGGGGACCGCCTGTATATACTATACGGCCTGCCCTATATACTCTGCAGAAAGTTGTGCCTTAGGCAGTGGTGGTGGTGACACAACACTGTAAAGCCTCACAGATACTCTAGTTGAGTGCAAGAATGAGCCCTGCTGCAAAATGTTACAGCAAGAATTTTAATTACACGCCCCTGTTAACCACTTCCATACAGGGCATTTTCACCCCCTTCCTGCCCAGACCAATTTTTAGTTTTCAGCGCTGTCGCACTTTGAATGACAATTGCGCGGTCGTGCGACATGGCTCCCAAACAAAATTGACACCCTTTTTTTCCCACAAATAGAGCTTTCTTTTGGTGGTATTTGATCACCTCTGCGGTTTTTTATTTTTTGCGCTATAAACAAAAGAAGAGCGGCAAGTTTGAAAAAAAAAAAACAATATGTTTTATTTTTTGATTTAATAAATATCATAATTAAAAAAAAAAAAAAAAAAAAAATTCCTCAGTTTAGACCGATCCGTATTCTACATATTTTTGGTAAAAAACAAAAAAATGCAATAAGCGTATTTGATCGGTTTGCGCAAAAGTTACAGCGTCTACAAAATAGGAAATATAATTATGGCATTTTTCTTTTTCTTTATATTTTACTAGTAATGGCGGTGATCTGCGATTTCTTTTTTTTTTTTATATTGTGACCGTGACATTGCGGCGGACATATCGGACACTTTTGACACATTTTTGGAGCCATTCACATTTACACAGCGATTAGTGCTATAAAATGCACTCATTACTGTGTAAATGTGACTGGCAGAGAAGGGGTTAACACTAGGGGGCGCTAAAGGGGTTAAATATGTTCCCTAAAGTGTGTTCTAACTGTTAGGGGGAGGGGGACTCACAAGGGGAGGAGATCAATGTGTGTTCCTCTGTACTGGGAACACACATCAGTCTCCTCACCGCTGACAGGACATGGATCTGTGTTTACACACACAGATCCATGGTCCTGCCGTGATTGCGGGTAATCGCAGGTGCCCGGAGGACATCGCGGCCGACGAGCGCGTGCACCGGGTCCCAAGGAATGCGGCGCGCCCCCTAGCGGCCGGAAAAGCCAGGACATCATATGACGTCCAATCTGACGTCATTTTACTATGGCTCGTTGGGGAAGAGGTTAAACAGGGGCAGAAAAATTGGACCTTAGGCAGTGGTGGTGGTGCTACAGCACTGCAATCCCTCACAGATACTTTAGTTGTGCTCAGGAACGAGCCCTGCTGCAAAATATTACAGCAAACAATTTAATTATACGCCCCTGTTGAACAGGGGCAGAAATATTGTGCCTTAGCCACTGGTGGTGGTGCCCAACATGAACATTGAGGAAGAATAGGATAGTCACTCAGCATAACAGGATAGTCACTCAGCATCTGCATAGGCAGTCTTCAAGGGATCTCACATTCATAGTAAGATTATTCGGTTACATCAGGTGCTTGGTAGATGGTGATCCAAGATTGATTCATTTTTATGAAGGTGAGACAATCAACTGAGTCTGTGGACAGGCACACTCTGTGATCGGTTACAAAGCCTCCAGCAGCACTGAATGTGCGTTCAGATAGAATGCTGGATGCTAGAGGCCAGTAGCTTAATTGCATATTGTGCAAGCTCTGGCCAGTGATCCATCCTCAAGACCCAGTAAGCCAGTGGATTTTCAGTTGGAAAGGTCTCCAAGTCTGATCTTGCCCCTAGGTATTCCTGCACCATGTAAATCAGACGCCGGCGATGGTTGCTGGAACCGATCAGACCTTGGAGCTGCGGACTAAAAAATTGTCTGAACGCATCAGTCAGACGGCCACCTTCTTCATCGCTCCTTCTGTGACTGACCGAAGCCTCAGCAACACGTTGTCCAGGAGGACCAGGAAATTGTAACCTCCCAGGCTATGTAAACCCATTGCACAAACCTTTCTGCAAGGCCTTCCAAAGATGTTAAATCCTCTGCTCCCTCTGCGAAGGCTGGATAAGGTCCGCAACGTTACCCTTGTAACGTGGATCAAGAAGGGTAGTGATCCAGTAGTGATCCCTCTCTTGGATACCTCAAATCTGAGGGTCCTTTTACAGGATTTGCCGGATCAGGGAGGCCATGCAGCATAGGTTTGCTAAGGCATTCGATCCGGAGTCCTCTTAGTCACTAAGGGTGACATGATCTGCAGCCACCACCTCCCAGCCACGTACATGGGTCCTCTGTGGACTGTAAATGATCCCTTGAAGACTGATGCTCATGCTGAGTGCTAGGCTCCACCTCCATGCTGACACAATACTCCTCCTCCTCCTGTGTGAGAGATGGGCCGCAGGAATACTTTATTAATAAAGTGGGCCTTGAGAGGTAAGGAAGTCCTCTTCTTCCTCTGTTCTGCCCCAAGTGCCCTGTCCATTATTCCACGCAGCATGTGCTCCAACAGGAAGACAAGAGGGACAGTATCACTGATGAATACACTGTCACTGCTCCCCATCCTTGTGGCCTCCTCAAATGGGGACAGGACAGTGCATGCATCCTTGATCAGTAGCCACTGGCATGGCAAAAAAAAAGCCAAGCTCCCCTGACCCTGTCCTGGTGCCATACTCACACAGGTACTAATTGATGGCCCCCTGCTGCATGTAGAGCTGCTGCAGCATTGCCAACGTTGAATGTCACAGATGAGGCGGTTCTTGGGCAGGTTGCATTCCTTTTGAAGGTCAGCAAGCCAAGCACTGGCATTAAATGACTGTCGGAATTGCCCACAGACTTTCCTGGCCTGCCTCAGGAGATCCTGTAAGCCCAGGTTCCTGCACAAGAACCACTTCACTACCAAATTAAGGACGTGAGCCAAACAGGGAACATGGGCCAACTGTCCCTTTAGGAGGGTGGAGAGGAGGTTGGTGCCATTGTCGCAAACCACCATTCCTGGCTGAAGCTGGCGTGGTGTCAACCACCTCTGAGCCTACCCCTGCAGAGCTGACAGAATCTCAGCCCCAGTATGGCTCCTGTCCCCTAAGCAGACCAACTCAAGCACTGCATGGCATCTTTTTGCCTGAGTGCTTACGTAGCCCCTAGAACGCCTATGGAGCACTGCTGGTTCTGAGGACAAATCTACACAGGAAGAGGCCTTAGAGGAAGAAGAAGAGGAGAGGGTGGAGGAGAGAGGTGTGGCAGAATCACCCCTACCAGCATATTGGAGGCGTGGTGGCGGAATAAGCTCCAACAATAGTGCACCCTGTCCGGCATCCTTTCGAGCTGCCAGCAGAGTTACCCAGTGCGCTGTGAAGGAAAGGTCACATCCCTGTCCATGCCTGCTGGACCATGAGTCAGCCGTAATATGCACCTTACCACTGACCACCCTGTCCAACGAGGCCAAGACATTGCCTTCCACATGTTGGTAGAGTCAAAATGGCCGGAATGGCCTTCTGAGAAAAAAAAAGTTTTTTGGGAACCTGCCACTGAGGTACCGCACATTCCCACAAATTCTCGCAAGGGGGCAGAGTCTACCAGCTGAAAAGGCAGCAGTTGGAGTACTAGTAATTTAGCCGCTGAGCATGTGGATGGCTGGGACTGAATTTCTTTTGCCGGTTTAACAACTGTGGTAGGGAAATTTGCCTGCTACAATTGGATGTGTACCGCTAGCAGATTGCCCGGAAGTGCTTGGGACACCTAGTTTCTACACCTTGATTTCTCTCAGTGCAGGTCTCTGAGAGGACTGAAGGATAGTGGGGTTGGAGATCCCAGCTGATGTGGAGCAAGGAGAGGACCGCCTTGTTCTTTGGTGTGGGTCTTTTTTTAGTACTGTTGCCAACATACTGCATGGCAGGTCGACATATATGTCTGGTCAAGCATGTGGTGCCCAAGCAGCTGGTGTTTTGGCCACGCTTGATACGCTTCAGACATTTGCTGCAAACAGAAATGGTGCGATCTGCTGCACACGTCTCAAAAAAGGCCCACACCAAATAACTTTTGAAAAAACGCAGTCAGCAGCGCCCTGCATATGCGTAGCTCTGCGATGTGATGCAGCCGTTTGGCTGCCATTAAGCTGGCACCTGGAGGGCATCCTGCATCATTGGAGATGTGCCTCCTCCTCTCTTCTATCAGGCACCCACGTAGAGTCAGTGATCTCATCATCCCCTCCCTCCTCTTCACTGGAACAAACCTGGCAGTATGCTGAAGCTGGGGGAACATGACTGCCAGTTTCTTGTCCTTCTTGGGCACCCCCTCTCTTTGGGTTCACGTTACTGCCTTCATCCTCAACCTGGGCACCATCATTGGAGCCCTCAAAACGCTGCGCATCCTCCTGCAGCATGTACCCTACACTGTGGTTGAACAGTTCGGGGGACTCCTCAGGGCATGATGGTGAAGCTAGGGAAGGAGTGACTGATGAAATTGAGCCGATGGAAGAGGCCACTTTGGCAGCTACATTGGCAGCCAAAGTACTCTGAGCCTGGGTGACAGTGGATGAGGAGGATGAGGACGGCTTGGTAATCCACTCTAAAAACTCTTCTGCATGTTGTGGCTCAACACAGCCAGCTGCCGAAGAAAAGGTCAAGCGTGCCCCACAGCCACGTGCTGAGGATGCACCGTGTCCAGGACCAGCACTGTTGGCTGTAGACACAGAGCCTGCTTGTCCTCTTTTAGTGGCCTGTGAGCATCTGCCTCTCCTTGGTGGCCTTCCAGACATACTCTACAATAAGATTAGCAAGAAGTTTACTAAAAACAGTACACCAGGAATGGCCTGTAATTCAGGTATAGGCTTGGCTGGACTTGAATGCAGTGGATATATATGTAGGAGACTGCACATATATTTTATGCATTGCAGATCACTGAATTGCCTGCCTGCCTGCCTGAAAGTGTCTTTGAACGTGCACTCCAGGAATGGCCTACAGCAGGGGTCTCTAAACTGTTGAAACAAAGGGCCAATTAACGGTCCTTCAGACATTATGGGGGCCGGACTGTGATCACTGGGCGTAGAACAGGTCCTGATGTCAATGGGAAAAAAAACAATGCCCCTTCTTTGGTGTCAGTGGAAGCAATTGTGCCCCTTTGTTGATGTCATTGGGAGGAATAGAGCCCCATCATTGGCATCATAGGAAAGAATTGGGCTCCATCATTGGTTTTTATCGGCCCCCATTGTTGGTGCCAATGGTAGAAATTGGGCCCCATCGTTGGTGTCATTGGGAGGGATTATGTCCCACAGTTAGAATCAATGTATGAAATAGTGCCCCAGGGGCCAGATAAATGCAAGCAAAGGGCATCTGGCTCCCGGGCCGCAGTTTGGAGACCAATGGCCTACAGTCAGGTATAGGCTTGGCTGGACTCGAATGCAGTGGATATATATTTTATGCAATGCAGCTCACTGAGTCACCTGCCTGCCTGAAAGTGTCTTTGAACACATATTCCAGAAATGGTCTACAGTCAGGTATAGGCTTGGCTGGACTAGAATGCAGTGGATATATATGTAGGAGACTGTATATATATTTTATGCACTGCATCTCACTGAGTTGTCTGTCTGCCTGCCTGAAAGTGTCCTTGAACATGCACTTCGGGAATGGCCTACAGTCAGGTATAGACTTGGCTAGACTATATATATATATATATAAATATATATATATATATATATATATATATATATATATATATATATATACAGTATATATATATATATTTATGGTCGTTACCCTCTGAGAGAGAGATGTGGATCACATAAACACGCGACAAGACTTACAACATAAATAGACCTGAAGTGTGCCTTGGTGGTCTGGTCAGTATGCCAAGAAAAGGGGGCATACCCAAGGTAAGTAATGGGTAGTTAATTGAAGAAGGATATGCTGAGAAGTGCCCTGAAAAAGGGAAGGGCGGGAGGGTGTCGAATGCGATTGAATGCGCAGACTCACGGACATGAGGTGAGCTGGGAAGAGTCGGCCCAGTGACGTGTAGTACCGCACACTGAACCGACAAAGAGCATGTGTGAGTGGGCTGCTTAAATACCCTCCGGGCTCCTCCCATAAACTCAGGCCACCATACTGGCCTTCTTATTTATGGTCGTTACCCTCTGAGAGAGAGATGTGGATCACATAAACACACGACAAGACTTACAACATAAATAGACCTGAAGTGTGCCTTGGTGGTCTGGTCAGTATGCCAAGAAAAGGGGGCAAAAGACTCAGATAGGGAAATAGTTTATATTGATTTCTTGTATTTATTGTGCCAGCTTGGTAAAGGCTTGTGCCATTCCTTCATGAGGATTTGGGATGTATGTGGCAAAACAAGGAGACTTCCATCAGCCTGGTATTTTGATTACGTAGTCTGGTACTCCCTGTTGGGAGGCAACTGAGGCTGCTCCAATTCGGAAAGAATGTCCAGGGAACTGACTGGGGTTTGAAGCCCAAGTTACTTAGGAGGATTCTGACATGCTTGACACACTGGCTGACACTCAGGGAGCTGGTTTAGAAAGGGTAGCAACAAGCTACCATCAGATAGGCTGGGTAGATGGAGCAGTAGTGGGTCGAGCACCGTCACTGGGCGTCAGGCGTTGTCAGTCTGAAACAGGTTGATGTCAACCCCAGGGGCTGGTTTGTTGCGTTTGCAAACTGTGAGAGTGTAGTGGTTCGAAAGCGAGTCGGGTGGCGTCGGAGCAGTGTGTGACTGCCGGAGCCGCTGACTAAATTCACTAGGTTGTAGGGAACCGTAGAAGACCTGGTAGATGGCTGTTTGGGTGACTAGTCTGGGCAAAGCCCTAAACAGGGAACGAGTAAGGATTTTAGACATGTCCCTAAGAGGGGACTCTTGAAAGGTAGGCGCTTGCCACTGACTACAGGTTGGTGCTTCTGTATGCCCTGTAGGAGGGACTTGACTACATGGGCTCGAGAATACTGACGGTTTACTGGGGTCCTGCAGGGACAGGAAATGCTGGATGCCATCTAGATATGGCGTGATAGTATTTAGAAATGGTCAGCTGCATGTGGCAATACGATATGAAGGCTAGGATGTGTCCAACGTTGCCTATTGCTGCTCTGGGGCAAGGGGCCAAAAATTTGCGATTAGTGTTCCAAGCAGTGCGATAGGCCTTCAGTGTGTTGCGTGCCAAGGAGTGGTTAATAAGTTGGATTGCGTTGGTGAGATGTGACTTCAGTCCATCGTCAGCAATGTCCATGGTGGGACAGGGATAGTTGTTGGGTCGGCTCCAGGCTCTTGCTGGAAAAAACATCCATTCCAAGGTTGGAATAGGAAAGCGCATCAACTGCTTTTTGCATTTGCCTGGAAAAGGTCTACATAAGATATTGACTGGTGACGGAGTGACAGCTGCGCGAGTCTGTGCAGGAAGTGATGGGGAGTGATTTAGATCTACCTTAATTGATGATGTCGGCTGTGGCCTGATTGTCTGTGGTGAAGAACAGTGTCTGTCCTGTTCAAGTGTGGTCCCAGACCTGGGCAGCTGCCACGATGGGGTGCAGCACGAGGTGTGATGAAGACTGGGTGAAGCAAAAATTTAAGAGAATTTCTGGGGGCCAAGTTTTGGAGAACCAGTGGCGGCCTAAAAATGGCTGCAAAAGCCTTTGGTGGCTCGGCTGACACTGCCGGGATGAAGATTGAAATGCTGTTCTATCAGGTGGGGAAGTTGTCCCACATAGCTAAGTCTGCTACTGATGCTTGGTCTAGTTTGAGAACTTGGACTGGATCTTGCATTGGTGTGAGAAAATCAAGACAATACACAGGTGCTCAACAAGACGATATACATGCACTCGCAGGCCAACGTGCACTCGCAGGCCAACGTGCACTCGCTGGTGCTGGATGAAAACCTGAACTAACCGCAGGGAAAAAACACAGAGAAAAGATGAGTGGCCCGCGTGCCACTGAAGATGAATGGCCAACTGGGTGCCACTGTGTGTTTGTGTGGCTGATTGTTTGTCACTGAGGTGTGTTTGCAAGTTTAGTTTGTATTCGGGTTTGCACGTAGGTGCCTGCCGCAAAGTGTTTTATACTACTGCAGACAATATTGTGCGGTTGCAAGGGTGTCAGTGAGTGTCAGGTTGCTGGGACGATATTGTGTGGTTGCAGGGGCCTTGAGTATGAAGGTTTGTTTTGAGACGGCATTGCGTGTTTGCAAGGGTCTCAGTCTGGTTTGCTGAGACGATATTGCATGGTTGCAAAGGTCGCGATGATTATGAGGTTTGTTTTGAGATGGCATTGTGTGGTTGCCACGACTTTGTATGGCTGCAAAGGTCTGAACGGGTGTCAGGTTGCTGAGATGAGATTGTGTGGTTGCAAAGGTCTAGACGGGTGTGAGGTAGCTGAGATGATATTACATTTAGCAAGGGTCTCAAATGAGTGTCAAGTTGCTGAGACAATATTCCCCTTTATTTTAATTTTTTTATGAAAACGACTGTGAATGAAACGCTGGTAAACATGAGTTACCGCATCTGGCAGTGTTTACAAGCTGTTACAGGCATTGGCGTTTCGAATGCGTTTCGAATGCCTCTGAACATCCGTCTGAACCCATTTTTTTTTTTTTTTACCAACAGCAGTGTACATGAGGCCAAAGATGATTTGTCTGGCTGCAAGGGTCTCAATGAATGCCAGGTTGCTGGGGCGAGACTGCATGGTCACAAAGGTCTTTGACGAGTGGGAGGTTGCTCAAGACAGTATTGCGTGGTTGCAAGGGTCTCGATGAGTGTGGCGCTGCTGAGACGGTATTGCGTTTGCAAGGGTCTGAACTATGGTGTGAGGCTGCTGAGACGGTATTCCGTGGTTGCAAGGGCCTTGATGAGTGTGGGGCTGCTGAGACGGTATTGCGTTTGCAAGGGTCTGAACTATGGTGTAAGGCTGCTGAGACGGTATTGCGTGGTTGCAAGGGTCTCGATGAGTGTGGGGCTGCTGAGACGGTATTGCGTTTGCAAGGGTCTGAACTATGGTGTAAGGCTGCTGAGACGGTATTGCGTGGTTGCAAGGGTCTCGATGAGTGTGGGGCTGCTGAGACGGTATTGCGTTTGCAAGGGTCTCAACAATGATGTGAGGCTGCTGAGACGGTATTGCGTGGTTGCAAGGGTCTTGATGAGTGTAGGGCTGCTGAGATGGTATTGCGTTTGCATGGGTCTCAACAATGGTGTGAGGCTACTGAGATGGTATTGCGTGGTTGCAAGAGTCTTGATGAGTGTAGGGCTGCTGAGACGGTATTGCATTTGCAAGGGTCTCAACAATGGTGTGAGGCTGCTGAGACGATTTTGCATAGTTGTAATGGTCTCAATAGGTGTCAGGTTGCTGGGCCGAGATTGTGTGGTGACAATTTTTTATTTTTTTTTTGCACTTTTTATATTTCTTCTTGCGTTTTATTTTTTTTTGCATTTTTTTTTTGGCGTTTTATAAGGGTCATGTGTTGCAAGGGTCTTAACAAGGGTGTCAGGCTGCTGAGACAATTTTGTGTGCTTGCAAGAGTCTCCATGAGTGTGGGGCTGCTGAGACGGTATTGCGTTTTCAAGGGTCTCAACAAGGGTGTCAGGCTGCAGAGACGAATTTTGCGTGCTTTCCAAGAGTCTCCATGAGTGTGGGGCTGCTGAGACGGTATTGCGTTTGCAAGGGTCTTAACAAGGGTTTTTTTTTTTTTTGCATTTTGTAAGGGTCATGTGTTGCAAGGGTCTCAGCAAGGGTATCAGACTGCTGAGATGATTTGCATGGTTGCAAGGTCTCAATCAATAAGAATTGGGTTACTGAAAAAGGATAGAAACACCTGGTTTGTTTGTACCTTAAGCAAGCAGTATAAGGTAGAAGGACAATGCCTGTTTGAATTGTAGGTTCTGCAGGGGCCACTAATGAACGATATGGGAGACAACGAATGGTAGCAAATTGATAAGACATAAAGAATGTAATAACAAATCTTACTTGCGACAGTGGGCCATGCGAGTGAGTTTGCGGCGGACTGTGGCTGGAGTGAAACATATCGGGAACGTGTAGCGTGATTCCGGGTGTAGAAAATAGAACACGAAAAGTGCGTATCAATGCTTTGTAAGCTCCACTGCGGGAACCAAACATATGGTACAGGTGACACCATGAGTGGCCACGAATTTGACATGACAAACAAGCTAACGAATCCTACCTGGGACAGTGAACGTGCGACTGGGTTTGCTTTGGACTGGAGTGGATGTGCAACACATCCCAAGAGTGTGGTGTGGTGCCATGCATGACACACAGGCAATAACTTTGGTAAATAAATGAGAGAGAAGAGCCGTGTACAAGCAATTCGTAAGTTCCGCTGCGGGAACTAAAACACACGACATGGAAACAATGAATGACAACGGTAGAAAGTATGCATCTGTATGTATCTGATACAAAATGGTTGTAAAATGCATGAAATGAATCCGATACGAATTGATAGTAAGGAGTATTGAACGAATCTGATACGAATTGGTTGTAGAGTGTATGCTACCCCTTGCTTTGAAACCGAACACCTACCAACCACCCATCCCCCAGGCTAATCAAGTGCAGACAAGGCACCATGTGAGTCCAATTACCACCTCAATCTGCCAAAGAACCCATACAAACACATGTCAATCTCCAAATGGATTTACAAATGAATCGTATGTTTGGCAGAAGGAAATTACAAATGTACTACGCCTGAGCCAAATGATGTTGAAACATGAGCAAAAGTAACTCAGAAGCAGATTTTTTTCCCAAAAGAGATGCAGGATAGAAAGCATAACGAATTGCAAGATTGCACAAGATACGAAAAAGGTTTGAATCCTACCTGCGAAGTAAGCGGGAACCGCCGGCGAAGACCATGAAGGGAGAAGCCCTTTGGAACTTGTTTGGGGGTGCTTATCCACCATTTGGACTATCCTGCGTTGCAACCTTTCATCAATTTTTTTTCTTCCGTCTAAGTCCAGAGAGATTAGCAACAGTGCCATGGGTTGTAAACTTCTTAATAATGTTGTACACTGTGGACAAAGGCAAATCTAGATCTCTGGAGATGGACTTGTAGCCTTGAGATTGTTGATATTTTTTCACAATTTTGGTTCTCAAGTCCTCAGACAGTTCTCTTCTCCTCTTTCTGTTGTCTATGCTTAGTGTGGCACACACAGACACACAATGCAAAGACTAAGTGAACTTCTCTCCTTTTTATCTGCTTTCAGGTGTGATTTTTATATTGCCCACACCTGTTACTTGCCCCGGGTGAGTTTAAAGGGTCACTAAAGGAAAAACATTTTTTTGCTGAAATGACTGTTTATTGGGTATAGAGACATAAAAGTTAACTGATTGCTTTTAAAAATTATTAAAAATTGAATTTAATCTATCATATAATGTGCCTCTAGTTTCACTTTCGGTTTTAAAGGACATACATGAAGTTCCGGGTGAGAGGTGAGTTGGGAAGACTCACAGAACAAAAACAAACAAATCCAGGGCAGTGTTTTGTTTTTAAAATGAATCTGATTGGTTCTGAGGAGTTTTAGACACACAGTAATGACAGCTTAGACCACCGTGAAAATCTCCCAGTATGATGGTTATAAGGAAACAGGCAACCAGGAAGTGTGGAGATCACAGCAGAATTACATCTACTTCAAAGCAAAAACGAACAATGAGGACATGAAACCAGTACTGCAGTAAGGTAAAGGAAGCTATTTAGCTAAAAAAAAAAATTCCTTTAGTGACCCTTTAAAGGAGTATAACATGTTTGAAACAATCTTATTTATCCACAATTTTGAGAGCACCAAGAATTTTGACCAGCCCATTTGTGGAGTTTTATGTGACATCATGTCCAATTTGCTTTTTTTCCTCCCTTTTTTTGTTTTGTTCCAATACACACAACGGGAATAAACATGTGTATAGCAAAACTTGTGTTACGGCAATACTTTTCTGTGAGAAATACTTGATTTTCTGGAAAAAATTCTGGGGTGCCAACAATTTCGGCCATGACTGTGTATATATATATATATATATATATATATATATATACACAAAGCCGAGATGTATATACTAAATACACTGCAGCTAACTGAATCGCCTGCCTGCCTGAAGTATATTAGAAACAGTACACCAGGAATGGTCTTCAGTGAGATCTAGCTAAACTGGATACAGTGTGTGTATATATATATATTCGCTTCTCAGTGTATATCATTACTGATATTTTAACCCTATATAATTAATACACATACTCGTTGGTTTCTGATACTTGATGGTAGGTGATCCATCATCAAGTGATCTAGTGCTGTTTCTTAAATGCTGTTTCTTAAAGGGGAACTGCTCTAATTGCATACATACTAGAAATATTGATGTTATCAACTTATTAATGGAATGCTTAGGGGGAATGAAGTGCGGAATACTTAAAACATCAAAAATCTTCCAAAAAACAATTTATATCTAATTCCACATTCATTCCCTTAGGCTTTAATGTGTCTAATCTAAAAATCCACTCAGTTTCATTCCTCGATACTTCCCTTCTTAAATTTATGTTCCTCCAATTCTGTTCAATTTTATCTATGGCATAAAACTTCATTTTACTGGGGTCTCTGTTATGTTTATTTCTGAAGTGTAATGACACACTATGATGTATATACCCTTTTTTGATATTTCTAATGTGTTCTCCCATTCGCACCGAGAGTTTCCTTGTGGTTCTGCCCACGTATTGCAGCCCACACTCGCACTCTATTACGTACGTTACATGTGTGCTGCTGCACGTGATCAGTTTACCCACTTTAAATTGTTCATTATTGGCGTGAGATTGAAACTGGTCAACCTTTCTTGATCCTTTTGTGGTGCGACAAGGTTTGCATCTTCCGCACCTATAAAAACCCTTCTGGTCAAGGAAGGATATCATCTTTTTGGGTGGGTCCGGTACATTTTTAACCAAGGAATCTCGTATTCTCTTTGCTCTTCTGTACACAAATTTTGGTCTAGCTGGTAAAATTGTACTGAGTTGTGGGTCTCCCAAAATAATGGGCCAGTGTTTTCTAATGATGTCTTCAAACACTCTGTAGTCTGCATTGAAACCCGTTATGAAGGTGACATCATTCTTTTTAGGGGGTGCAATTACTCTCTTTTTTAGCATATCATCCCGGTTCAGAGATCCAACCTCCAATCTAGTTTGCTCCAACCTTCCTCTATCATAACCTTTGTTAGCAAACCTATCAATTAAGATGTTTGTCTGTGTCTGATAGTCGGCCATAGAGTTACAATTTCGTTTTATTCTGATGAACTGGCCTTTGGGTATAGCCCGCTTCCACTGCGGATGGTGGCAGCTTCCGAATGGTATATAACCGTTACGGTCGGTTTCTTTAAAGTGTGTTTTCGTGTGCAGTTCACCTTCGACCTTGAATATTTCCAGGTCTAAGAACTGGGTCACATCAGGTTGTACGTTTACCGTGAATTTAATTTCATAGTGGTTGGCGTTGATATGCTCTATGAAATTACTTAATTGCTCGCGATTCCCTTTCCAAACGATTAGGATATCGTCGATGAATCTTTTGTATATTTGTATGTGTGGCCAGCATTTTCCGAATATTTCCTCGTTCTCCCACTTATTCAGGAAAATGTTGGCGACACTTGGGGCGTACTTATTCCCCATGCCAACCCCCTTTATTTGGCTATAGTACTTATGGTTGTGCCAGAAGAAATTGTTCTTCATGGCCATCCGCAGACCTTCAAGTATAAACCTTCTTTGTTTTAATTTGAGTTCCGAGTGTTTTTTTAGAGCCCATGCCACTGCTGCCAGTGCATCTGCTTGTTTTATATTCGTATACACCCCAATGGCAGGGGGAATGGAGGGACTGGGGGGAGTCTTTCAGACCACCTATGCCGGTTTTTCAGACTGGCAGAGGGGGGTGGAATCACAACCCCCAAGAAGGAGAGGGTGCAGAGGGGGAAGCAAAAAGAAAAAGGGTGGGTTAGGTGAAGGGATCTTCAACCTAACTAACATTGAATTCTCCCAGGAGGAACTACTGGTATTAGACAAGGGCATTAAGTTTGCGCCAAGCAGGGCCTTTAACAGTTTTGAAACTTTTATAGATTTGCAAAAATTTATAAGAAAATTAAACCTAAAAAAATTCTTCGAGGGGAAAGGGGAGAATGCCCATAAGGCAAGTACCCCTGAATACGCACACAGTCAACTAAAAAACAAATCCACTTTTAATCCCAAAATCAGTTCCAACCACCATATAGAAGTATTTAAAAAGATGGTGGAAAAGGAAATAAAAAATATCAAACCAAAGAAAAACATCAAACAAGATAGAATATGGCAAGGGATAAGAAAACTAGAAAAAACGTAAAAACATAGTGGTGAGGCCGGCAGATAAGGGGGGGGGGCTGGTCATCCTGACCAAACAAGATTATGCGAGTGAACTAAACAGGTTAGTTGATGACATCACCACTTATCAACTATTAAAAAAGAACCCCAATAAAGAACTAAAAAATAAACTGAGAGATTTTCTAAACAAAGGGATCGCGGATCACATTTTGAACAAAAAAGAGGGGAGATACATACTACCTAAGGCCCCCAGAATACCAGTGATCTATCAGGTACCAAAAGTACATAAAAATAAATCGAAACCTCCCGGCCGCCCAATAATAAGCGGCATAAACTCCGTTCATTCAAGACTGGGAGAGTACTTAGATGTATTCCTACAGCCATTGGCAGCGAAAGGTGAATCATTTATTAAAGATAGCAAAGACGTCATAAACGCACTGAAACAGGTACCTGTAGATAACTCCACACTATTGATAACCATAGATGTGGAGTCTCTGTATACGAATATAAAACAAGCAGATGCACTGGCAGCAGTGGCATGGGCTCTAAAAAAACACTCGGAACTCAAATTAAAACAAAGAAGGTTTATACTTGAAGGTCTGCGGATGGCCATGAAGAACAATTTCTTCTGGCACAACCATAAGTACTATAGCCAAATAAAGGGGGTTGGCATGGGGAATAAGTACGCCCCAAGTGTCGCCAACATTTTCCTGAATAAGTGGGAGAACGAGGAAATATTCGGAAAATGCTGGCCACACATACAAATATACAAAAGATTCATCGACGATATCCTAATCGTTTGGAAAGGGAATCGCGAGCAATTAAGTAATTTCATAGAGCATATCAACGCCAACCACTATGAAATTAAATTCACGGTAAACGTACAACCTGATGTGACCCAGTTCTTAGACCTGGAAATATTCAAGGTCGAAGGTGAACTGCACACGAAAACACACTTTAAAGAAACCGACCGTAACGGTTATATACCATTCGGAAGCTGCCACCATCCGCAGTGGAAGCGGGCTATACCCAAAGGCCAGTTCATCAGAATAAAACGAAATTGTAACTCTATGGCCGACTATCAGACACAGACAAACATCTTAATTGATAGGTTTGCTAACAAAGGTTATGATAGAGGAAGGTTGGAGCAAACTAGATTGGAGGTTGGATCTCTGAACCGGGATGATATGCTAAAAAAGAGAGTAATTGCACCCCCTAAAAAGAATGATGTCACCTTCATAACGGGTTTCAATGCAGACTACAGAGTGTTTGAAGACATCATTAGAAAACACTGGCCCATTATTTTGGGAGACCCACAACTCAGTACAATTTTACCAGCTAGACCAAAATTTGTGTACAGAAGAGCAAAGAGAATACGAGATTCCTTGGTTAAAAATGTACCGGACCCACCCAAAAAGATGATATCCTTCCTTGACCAGAAGGGTTTTTATAGGTGCGGAAGATGCAAACCTTGTCGCACCACAAAAGGATCAAGAAAGGTTGACCAGTTTCAATCTCACGCCAATAATGAACAATTTAAAGTGGGTAAACTGATCACGTGCAGCAGCACACACGTAACGTACGTAATAGAGTGCGAGTGTGGGCTGCAATACGTGGGCAGAACCACAAGGAAACTCTCGGTGCGAATGGGAGAACACATTAGAAATATCAAAAAAGGGTATATACATCATAGTGTGTCATTACACTTCAGAAATAAACATAACAGAGACCCCAGTAAAATGAAGTTTTATGCCATAGATAAAATTGAACAGAATTGGAGGAACATAAATTTAAGAAGGGAAGTATCGAGGAATGAAACTGAGTGGATTTTTAGATTAGACACATTAAAGCCTAAGGGAATGAATGTGGAATTAGATATAAATTGTTTTTTTGGAAGATTTTTGATGTTTTAAGTATTCCGCACTTCATTCCCCCTAAGCATTCCATTAATAAGTTGATAACATCAATATTTCTAGTATGTATGCAATTAGAGCAGTTCCCCTTTAAGAAACAGCATTTAAGAAACAGCACTAGATCACTTGATGATGGATCACCTACCATCAAGTATCAGAAACCAACGAGTATGTGTATTAATTATATAGGGTTAAAATATCAGTAATGATATACACTGAGAAGGGTTTATATAGAAAAGTTAAAATATAGCAGCAGAAAAATGAAAACTGTATTTGTTTCCTGCTTTTTATGGCCTCATGGTGTTTGATTAATTTTTAGTAAATAAAACTTTTAGTAAACATAGTTTTTGACCACTTACAGTAATATAGGTGATAAAATGTTGTTTTTTGTAAAGTGTCCCTGGCAGCGTCAACCAGAGACGGTGACTGCTACACAGGGACTATTGCCAGTAGCTAAAATAACCAATATTACATCCTGTGTGGGGAATTAGCCATTACCTAAAATAGGCATAGACTAACACAGGATGCCAGTAACCAAAATGGCGGAACGGACACTTCCGGTAACGGAGGCAAGGTGGCCGCACAAGCACTTCCGGTTGCGGCGATAATACAGGGAATAACACACAGGGCGACAAGCGCCCGCACACGGGGGTGGGGGGAGGTGCACAAACGAACGGAGGTAGCAGCGCACATAGCGCCCCACACATACAGCCACCCTGGCTGCTGGGCATATTTATATTTATATTTTTATTGCTGACACCCAGTAACAACAGCCAGGACTGGCAAATAGCCAGGTATCCAGTAACCAAAATGTAGGAACAGGAACTTCCGGCACCATCAGCTAAGATGGCGGCCGGAAGACTTCCTGTTTCCTGTGAATGGCCAGGACTGGCAAACAGCCAGGTATCCAGGAACCAAAATGGTGGAACAGGAACTTCCGGCACCATCAGCTAAGATGGCGGCCGGAATACTTCCTGTTTCCTGTGAATGGCCAGGACTGGCAAACAGCCAGGTATCCAGGAACCAAAATGGTGGAACAGGAACTTCCTGCACCACCAGCTAAGATGGTGGCCGGAAGACTTCCTGTTTCCTGTGACTACCTTGCAGCATTTCAGGGAATCCACAGGGGTATAAATACAGCCTAAACAGTAGTGTCCACAGCTCTCCTGACGACGCAACTAGCGAAACGCGTAGAGGCTGTTTGGACACACACATTGAGGGTGCAGCACACCAGCGCGCACGGACCCCTTGTAGCAATACATGCGGAGCACAGCGGGGCAAGCACACCTCTTAGGACGCCACTTAAATGCTGGTCAGCGGCTTTTAACGGTTGACACTGCCAAAGACACTCAGTGCCGGTCAGAGGCACTTTATATTGTGTTATATTTTTTTACCTTTTTTAAATAAATACATATTTTAATATACTACACCATGATGAGCCCCTTGTTTTTGAGGAATTGATGACACCTTGTAAAAGGGAAAAGGAGGCAACACCCACTGACCGACAAAGAAAAGACACCACTTTGGAGCCTAATAATATCTGGGGTCTGGTGAGTGTTGATTTTAACCATTGGTGATGGTGGCACATCTTTGTCGGGTGGAAGAGATAGCGGCACTTTCCTGTACACAGCATTACCAACATTGAACCTTGTGTTTGCTGGAACCTATTGTATAAGAGCAAGATTGCCTGTCATTTGGACTATTTTTAAGTGCAGCCAGCACATTGCACATTTGTATGGTTATTTGATAATTATTTCACTTTTATTGATATTTATTTTATTTTGTTCCAATATCGGTTATTGGACAACTCACGGTGCAGTTGGCATACTGCATATTGGGTTTTTACACACACATATATATATAATATATATATTTTTTTTTTTGTAATATCTTTTGTATTGTTTTCACGATTTGGTTGGTCAGTAGCAGCAACAGCCATTTTTCTCATAGAAGCACTGTGGCATATGGATTGTATGCTGACACACTGATCTAGATATATGATTTAAGTTTGAAATCACTGTGTCACATTTGTATGACTCATATATTTCTTATATTTTTTATTGTTTGTATTCAGGTTATTCACACTTAAGATTGGGTACATTGTGGCCCTGATATTTCACTTATGTCCATATTCCCAGAGATTAAATACCTCTGGATAATTAGATCAGCGCAGTAACATTTTTCTTCTTAGAGCACCATAGTGCATGCTTGACCAATCATCAGGCAGCAATGCACTGCAATGTTGCATTGTATTATGGGGTGTTCCACGCCGCTCAAAATTACCGCAATGCCCCATAATGTTCGCTGTTCACCGAACAGGCGAACAGGAAATGTTTAAGTCGAACTCATGTAATAACTCATCAAATAACTGATGGTTATTTACATGTAAACACAGGGTCTGCAGGTGAGTCATCTGTAGGGCAGAGCTGGGCAGCATTAGTAGCAGCACTTCACACTGAGATATCTAGACACAGCACAGGACTAAAACTTCAAGGGACAAGGGAATTTAAACTGGGATAGTTGGCAAGTATGAGGCAGCTGCTTTGGGCTCCACAACAATGACAGGGCCCAGGGCAGCTACCCCTTTTGCCCTGCCTTAAAAACGGCCCTGCTCAGGTCTGCATTTTTGCTATGTCTAAGCCATTGTATTATGTTACATGCACCCCTGTGTGGGCCCTAGGTTAAACAATTTTTACGCATTAAGGTCCATAGGCCTTTCTTCTTCTATCTGTTTCTTACCTGTTTGTTGTTTTTTAATTCAATAAACATGTTGATTGGGAAATTGGAGCTATAGAAATAAGGAATAGTATGTATATATTCTTATCTGTACTTTGCCTTTCTGCCAATACATCGGTACTATGACACAGTTGGAAGGCATGCCCCCTTCTTAAGTAAGGGGGCATGTCGTTTCCAGTGTTTAACCCCCCTGGCGGTATTCCTGAGTCTGACTCGGGGTGAGATTTTCATACCAAAAGCGGTAACCCCGAGTCAGACTCGGGCTCGCCTCGCTGCAGCAGCAGACAAAGTTACTTACCTTGTCCCTGGATCCAGCGATGCCACCGCGCTGTGTGAGCGAGCGGGTCCTCGCTTGATTCACACAGTGTCCTCCTGTGACGCCGATCTCCGTTCCCTGCGACGTTACGACGCACGGGAGCGGAGAACGGCGCCAAATTCAAAAACGTAAACAAACACATTACATACAGTATACTGTAATCTTATAGATTACAGTACTGTATGTAAAAAATACACACCCCCTTGTCCCTAGTGGTCTGCCCAGTGCCCTACATGTTCTTTTATATAATAAAAACCTTTCTTTCTCCCTGCAAACTGTAGATTGTCCATAGCAACCAAAAGTGTCTTTTTATGTCAAAAATGGTTTTAGATCAGCTAGAAAACAGCGATAATAAATTATAATCACTTGCAGAATTGTACGATAGCGATTTGTGGGGAAATTCGTCATAAAAAAAAAAAAAATAATGACAGCAACAATTCTGCAACTGAGCAAATTTCAGTGATTTTGAGTTGATTACATTATTGAATAATTTGTATTATAATTATATTATTACTTGTTATAATTATTTATAATTATTTATTATATTATAATTTATAATTTTGTTTTTAAAAAAATGTCATACTCGGGATGCCTATTAGATTCTTGTTTGGTCAGATTTAAGTGAGTTATTCCTAAGAATTACAGGCCTACAGTATAAAACACCAAATTTCCTTGCACATAATGGTACCGCTTTCAGCACCTTTTTTCTGAAAGAATCATACCGCCAGGGAGGTTAAGACTGCCCGATCTGAGGAGGGCTACATTGGGAGAAGCATTACAGTAATAACATTGGATGTATTATTGCCTGAGGGCTGGAGTGTTTGAACTCGTTTTAGAGGTGCTGTGATAAACTGACAGAATGTTGAATGACTTTGCTTAAAATATGAAGGAATAAGCCAGAAATTTGATCCTGTGTGTTTAAACAGAGAATTCTGATGACAGACAACCATCAGTGGGGATGAGCCAAACCTACCTGGGATCGGTTCACAGAACACACACCGAGCTGCTACTAAGTTTGTCACGTCAACCCAAACCCTATTGCAATGAATCAGTGTCAAATCTTAAATATCAGTTCTGACAATTTGCCAGGCTGTTATTTAATTAACAATTAAATAAACAAATACACTTTTGTTCCGTGGTAAGGGATTATTTTTAAGAGATATAAAGGGAACATTGAAAATCCCAAAATCCTCTGGAACACCATCATACCATTCTGGAGTCACATAAATTGCATATGTAATAATTTAGTTTACTCTTACATTATTCTTTGGCCAACATACAGCAAAAGTAATCCAATATGAATGAATTCTAAGTTCAAAAGTGTTTATTTAATGTGAAAAAAATTATATACATTTTATTTGCATGACTGAGCAATTATCAGTTAAAATAGCATAGTGCTCAATAGCAAAAAATGGTCTAGTCATGGGGGTAAAACCTTCCGGTGGCCAAGGGGTTGAAGAAAGAAAAATTGTACAGATTTTCAGCACACTTTTAAACCTTTACTGAATAGGCCACAAATTCTGAGGGGGAGAACAAACACACTGAAAAAAGGAAATTGTGTATTTTTTCAGAAATCGAAGATGGAAACATTTCACACATGCACCACATCTATAAAGCCGTGTACACACGATCGGTTTGCCCGATGAAAACAGACTGTTTTCATTGGACAAACCGATCGTGTGGGCCCCATCGGTCTTTTTTCCATCGGTGTAGAAAATTAGAACATGCTTTAAATTTTTCCTATGGATAAAAAAAAGCGATAGTAAATTCCGATCATCTGTGTGGAACTCCATCGGAGAAAAATCCATGCATGGTCAGACTGAATCAGGAGACATGAGTGCTCGTTCTGGTAAAACTAGGCTTCGTAATGGAGATAGCACATTCGTCATTCTGCAAATTATTGCATAGTTTAATGCAGCGCATTGTTTTCTTTTCCTAATGCTAGAATAAAGAAGTTGTTTTGCTGCTGATATTTATACAGAGTTCTGACAAACGTATTTCTTTATTGTTTCTTGTATTTTGGTCTTGCATTTGATTTTAAAGCCAGATCTCCATAATAATACATTTTAAAAAGAAAAAAAAGATAAAATGTGTGATTTCAATTAACATCTCCTTTTTTTTTTTGTTGCTTTTAATATTTTCTTGTGGTCTCCATATTTTTTTTGGTCAAGTTATCACAACAACATTATTAGCTTGTTTTTTTTTCCCCCTCAAGAAAGTTGGTGTCCCTTGTTAATTGCACATTGTCTTTATGAAATGTAATGCCTACTCACAAGAAAAACACATAGGGCCAGATCCACATACATGTAGAACGGCGCAGCGTATCAAAAAAAACACTACGCCGCCGTACCTTACCTGGCGCATTTTCGAATACTCAGCGATTTCGCGCCGTAAGTTACGGCGGCGTAGTGTATTTCTGGCGGCGGATTTCAAATTGGGTGGGTTGGGGGAGGGTTTCATTTAAATGAAGCGCGTCCCCGCGCCGAATGAAATGCGCATGCGTCGTCCAGGAATTTTCCGCCGTGCTTTGCGCGAAATGACGTCGCAACAACGTAATTTTTTTAACTTAGACGTGAGTTACATCCATTCCTATTCACGGACGACTTACGCAAAAAAAATTCAAATTTCGACGCGGGAACGACGGCCATACTTAAAGCGGATCTCCACTCTAAAGTGAAGTCGCGCTGATCGGCACCCTCCCCCCTCCGGTGTCACATTTGACACCTTTCATGCAGATACCTGTCTACAGACAGGTATCTGCACCCACTTCCGGTCCTACGATACGGGCAAAAGACGGGTTTTTTCCTTACTTCCCGTCCGTCCCCTGTTGTATGCTGGGAACACTCGGCTCCCAGCACACAGCGGGAGCCAATCGGCGGGAGCAGCGCAACTCGCGCATGCGCTGTAGGGAACCGGGCAGTGAAGCCGGAGCGCTTCACTTCCTGGTTCCCTCACCGTGGATGGAGGGGGGAGAAGCAGGGTGACGAGCGATCGCTCGTCATCTGCTGCGGACGGCGCTGGACTCCAGGACAGGTAAGTGTCCTTATATTAAAAGTCAGCAGCTGCAGTATTTGTAGCTGCTGGCTTTTAATATATTTTTTTAGTGGCACATCCGCTTTAACATGGCAAGTCTATGTATACGCCGAAAAATACCAGCTTTAAATATACGCCGGAAAAAGCCGACTACAGACGACGTTAGAAAATGCGACGGCCGCGCACCCAGCGCACCCAGCGGACGCCGAAGTATTGCATCTTAGATCCGAAGGCGTACGAAGACGTATACCTGTCGGATCTAACTCAGATGCCGTCGTATCTTGTTTTGAGGATTCAAAACAACGATACAACGCGGGAAATTTGAAAGTACACCGGCGTATGAGTAGATACGCCGGCGTACTTCGTCTGTGGATCTGGCCCATAGGCAAGTATTTAGATTAAATCAAATATCCATTTATTCTGGGTAAACAAAATAAAGAGGAAGGGCAACAATTGGGAAATTTGTTGAATTTATGCAGACTTTGGACCCCAAAGGCAGACATGAAGTGTATAGATAATAAAATAAATAACATGAGGAGTCCCTCTAATTGGGATCACAATCTGGTCCCCAAATCTCAGAAATCAGGAGCAGCAGCAGAAGACATACATGTCCCTAAGCTGTGGTACTCCAACAAACTGTGTCTTCTGGCAGAGCAGCTTGAAGCCAGGGAATCACTTTTTGGTCTTCCTTGTAGCCTTCCCTCCACGCCTCCCTGCAGCGTTCCTTCCACGGCTTCCTCCATGCCCCCTTGCAGGCTGTGGCTCTGGTGGTGTTAATGTGGCAGGAGGAGGAGGAGGAGGAGAAGGATGGCCAAGATCACACAAATATGTGGTTTCAGTCAGCTAACCCCTCACCGCCCTGTGAAGCACACTGGCAAAAAGCTCCTCAGAGAGGCTACGTTGTCCCTCCTCAATCTTCTGGAGCTTATTGGCCAGATAAGAGGCATAGGCCTCTACAGGGTTGAGGGGTGCTTGCATAATCTCGGCTGCGTCCCTTATCATTTTAAAGCGGAGGTTCACCCTAAAAACAATTTTCTAACATTACATTGTGCTCACTCTCGACATTGACAGTACGCTGATTTTTTATTTATTTTTTGCCGTACATACCGTTGTATCGCTATTTTCCCCGCCGGCTTCTGGGTAGTGAATCCTGCGGGAGTGGGCGTTCCTATGCACAGGCTAAGTGATTGACGTGATGACAAAAGCTTCCCCCCGGCGCATCACGAGTTGCCGAAAGAAGCCAAACTGCGAGTCAGCGCTATACGGCTTCTTTCGGCAACTCGTGACGCGCCTTATGCGCCGGGGGGAAGCTTTTGTCATCACGTCAATCACTTAGCCTGTGCATAGGAACGCCCACTACCGCGGGAGCCACTACCCAGAAGCCGGCGGGGAAAATAGCGATACAACGGTATGTACGGCAAAAAAAAAAAAAATCAGCGTACTGTCAATGTCGAGAGTAAGCACAATGTAATGTTAGAAAATTGTTTTTAGGGTGAACCTCCGCTTTAAGTGATTCCTCCTCCACCTGCGTCATCCTCCTAGGTCTTTTTGGTCTGACTTGGAGGGGAGGCACTTGGGATGGGTGCTGCCACTTGGCCTGGGCACCTGCTGACTGCCACTTGGCCCTGCCTTCTCCTGTCTGCCACTCACCCCTTCCTCCTCCTGGCTCCTACACTCCAGAGCCTCGTCCTCCTGGCTGACCTCATCCTGTGTATAAAAAAGGGACATGGTTTTAGTTTTTGGTTCATCAATTACACACAATTTTCAGCTCATGACTGTTGCAAATTTAATGTTAATAAATAGAAAAGACTCTCATTCTGACCCCAGCAGTTTTCATTCCTGTCCCAATCATTTCTGGACTCTACTGTCTATTGATAAATATATTGATATATGGGCAAATTCCGTCTGTGCAAAGACTCCTCCATCCGACATACGGCCATTCTTCCCGACATCCGCATAGAATAAAATAGAAAGAACAGCTTCTAAAATTCTAATTTCCCAAAAAAGAAATTCAAATTTGAATACATAAGAAAATAAAAGATCAGAAAATAATAGAGTAGAAAATAATAGAATTAAGAAAAAGAATATAATAGAATAGAATAGAATAGAATAGAATAGCATATAAAGAATATAACCATATCCCAACATTCTAATAGAATCAATTCTAATTTGAATAAAATAGAAAATAATAGATTAGAATAGAATAGAATAGAAAATAACAGAACAGTATAGAAAAAAAACAAGAGAATAGAATAAAAAGAATATAACCATCTTCTGAAGTTCTAATTTCAAATAGAATACATTTGAATTTGAATAGAAAATAATAGAATATACTAGGATAAAATAGAATGGACAATAAAATATTATAATAGAAACAAATAGAATAGAAAAAAAAATAGAAAAAGCATAAAATTTTAAAAAACAATAGAATAGAATGGAAATAATATAACCATTTCCAAAATTCAAATAGAGCCAATTTGAAATTGAAAAAAATAGAAAAGAATAGATTAGAATATTCTATTCTTTCTATTCTATTCTTAGTTATTCTATTCTGTTTTGTTTTTCGATACGATTCTGTTATTTTCTATTCTATTCTAAACTATTAATTTCTATTCTATTCTAATTTGAATTGATTCTATTTGAATTTTTGGGAAACTGTAATGTGTGTTTTTATTTTATTCTATTGTGTTTTTTTTATTCTATTCTTTTCTATTCTATTATTTTCTATTCAAATTTATATTATTTCTATTTTATTCTATTCTTTTTATTTCTATTCTATTCTATTTCTTTTTATTCTATTCCATTCTATTCTGCTCTTTATTTTCTATTCTATTTTGTTTTCAATTCTTTTATTTTCTGTTACATGCTTTTCTATTCTATTCAATTTTTTTCAATTGTTGTACCATTATTTTCTGTTTTATTTTATTCTCTTTGGAAATTGGAAAACAATTTGAGTTTAAAAACGATTCAAAAATTATTCAAAATTTAATTGGAATCGATTCGAATCTGAATTCCGAAAATTTGAATTCCAAAAATTTGAATTGATTTGAATATGAATAAACAAAACAAATTAAATGGGATAAACAAATTTAACGAAACAAATTTATGTAAATAACAAAACAAAACTAATCACATTTTTTCGTTCTGCACCTGTCTAGATATGTTTATTATACCTTATTTTTGCTGCGTCACAGCATGTGGCTTGTTTGTGCTTTGATACCTATTGCCAGGCCTTTATTTCTCTGAAAATAGGTGCAGGAACTCAACCACAACCCCCCAAATCCCCTTTTCCCCCACACAGGCCATCCATCAAATAGTGGGTGTGGTCAAATTTTACATAGGGAGGGTCTTAAGGGGGCATTAAAAAACAGGAGTGCATTACATACAGAGGGCAGAGTTCAGGGGGGTTACACAGGGTTCAGAGTTCAGGGTTGTGCTACGTGCAGAGCTTGGTGGTATACTACCTACATAGTGCAGAGTTCAGAGGTGAGCTACACAGAGTGCAGAGTTCAGCCTTCTTCCACAGCTGCTTACCTTTGCAACCCCTATCCACATCTCACTTTCACCCCTCTTCATCTCTGACCTCTGCATGCAATCACCCACCACCACCCCCTTATTCTCCCCCCTCTTTAAAAGGTCCACCATCTTCCACTTGTCCAAATTTTGCTGCTGTGTTGAGCTGAAGAACCCAGCCGTCTCTAGAACCGTCCCTCACACTGCAGTTCGCCCTGTCTTTCTTACTTGCAGGAAGATCATCCAGTGGGGGTGTCGGCATCCGCACTGCGCCCTGAACACCTGCATCTCCCTTTTCCCCACCCTGTGCTAAGTGGGAGCTGCTCACGAGATCAGATCTGTGGGAGTCTTTGGGAGACAAGCTGTCACTTGTAAACACTGAAACTGGACTTCTGTGTTTACAAGTGATGGTGGTGAGCAGAAAGTAGAGGGCCTCAGCTAGAGGTGAGTTCCACCAAGTTCCAGCTGAAAAAAAGCCTTGCCTATTGCATTGCTTATGATGCCATATTGCATTACTATCCCTATTTTTTATTCTTATTTGTTTATAGCCTCCACCTGCCTCCTATTATCCTTATTTCCCTTGTTTTTCCCCTTCTATATTTCCCTCTGTTCTCTGGTATCAGAGCTTCCCTCCCCACATTCCGCGTGGTTGAATGGTTACTTACCAATGAAAAACACTTCCAGGATGAGATTGTCAGCGTGTCCGTGTGGGTAGTGCATGGTGCATGTGCAGCAACATGGCAATTGCATGTGCTTGCTTTCAGAACTACACCTGCCGAAGGCTTTCTCTGACTGCCTGATGGGTCCCAAGCTGGGAGCAGTGTTTGGGGCAGTCATGACTCTTACATTGCCTAAGTAATTGGTTGCTGCTAGCATACTCTCAAGGTATTTAAACATCTGGGTGTTTGTTTGAGCTAATTTATTATTTATAGCATTTCTTAACAAACGTTAGGTTTTCAGTGGTAACATCTCATAAACACATGGGGCTAGATTCAGGTAGGGCGACGTAAATGTGTGCGGGCGTAGCGTATGTTATTTACACTACGCCGCCACAATTTAGAGAGGCAAGTGCAGTATTCACAAAGCACTTGCTCCGTAAATTGCGGCGGCGTAGCGTAAATCTGCCGGCGTAAGCACGCCAAATTCAAATTGTCAAGAGGTGGGCGTGTTTTACGTAAATAAAACATGACCCCACGTAAATGACGTTTCTCACGAACGGCGCATGCGCCGGCCGTGAACGTATCCCAGTGCGCATGCTCCTAATCACGTCGCAAATAGTCAATGCTTTCGACGTGAACGTAATTTACGCGAAGCCCTATTCGCGAACGACTTACGAAAACGACATAAACTACGCAAAATTTTACGCTGTCCCGACGTCCACACTTAACATTGGCTATGCCTCATATAGCAGGAGTAACATTACGGTGGAAAAAGCCTTACGCAAACGAAGTAAAAAAATCCGCCGGGCGCACGTACATTTCTGAATCGGCGTATCCAGCTCATTTGCATATTCTACGCTGGAATCTACGGAAGCGCCACCTAGCGTCCAGCGTAAATATGCACCCTAAGATATGACGGCGTAGGAGACTTATGACATATTTGGTACTACGCTGCCATCTCGATTTTGAAACTGATGTAGGAAACCAGTTTGAAAGGGTTACATTCATGAGGAACTGACTGCCAAATTTTCCAGGATAAAAGGCCAGCTGCCAGTGGACAACCCTAGAAGCCATACTACGAGAGCGAAAGACTGCCAAGACCAAAAATAAACTTTTTTCCTGCAATTATTTTAACTACCTATGGTCCTGTTTTGCTAACAAGATTGCAGAGCAACTGTAACAGAACCTAAGTTTTTTTTAATATATTCCTCTTGCATATAGTGCAGGGCTCAAAATTTCAAGTCCTGAGCCACTAGCCAGACCTTAAGGCCGGAATCACACTAGTGCGTTGCTTTTTTGAGCTGCGTTGTCGTTGCAAATTTCTCTAGAGGGTGTTCTGCAGATCAACTGCGGTTTAGCTGCAGATCAGGTGCGAATTTGGAGACCTGGGAGAACTTCCGGGTGAGAGGAGAGTGGGGGAGAATTGTATTGAGCTGAATGAGAGAAACTCCTGCAGAGAACTGAACACATGTGCGAATTAGATGCGTACCCATAGAAGATAATGGGACTGAATTCGCACCTGAGCCGCACCGCAAGACATAAAAACCGCATGCGGTTTGGAGGCAATACGCAGTGCGGATGCATCGCACATATGTGAACCAGCCTCATTGAAAACAATGTATTTTGAAATGTCCTGCGAATTAGATGCGGTTTAAACCGCACTCAATTCGCATAGGTGTGAACCTGGCCTCAGAGTTACTCGCCACCAGTTGCCCCGCCCAACCTCTTCCCTGCCCCACCCCTAAATCTGCCCCTAAACACGCCCTTGTAAATTATCTCATGAAATTACACTGTTAAATGTTTTTAGTAGAATTAAGTTCCAAAAAGAAATAACAACTTTAAAAATATTAACATAAAGCATATCAGTACCCATCAAGTGCAGCCTCACTGTGCCCATCAAATGTAGCCGCACTGTGCCTATCAAATGCAGCTTTACGGTGCCCATGAATGCACACTCACTGCACCCATCAATGCAGCCTCACTGTGCCCATCAAATGCAGCTTTATGGTGCCAATGATTGCAGCCTCAATGTGCCCATCAATGCAGCCTCACTGTGCCTATCAATTCAGCCTCACTGTGTCCATCAATGCAGCCTCACTGCCCAACAAATGCAGCTTTACGGTGCCAATGAATGCAGCCTCACTGTGCCCATCAATGCACTCTCACTGTGCCCATCATTGCAGCCTCACTGCCCGTTAATGCAGCCTCACTGCCTGTTAAAGCAGTCTCACTGCCCGTTAATGCAGCCGCACTGCTCATTAATGCAGCCTCACTGACCGTTAACGCAGTGCCCATGAATGCAGGCTCACTGTGCCCACAGCCTATCTGTGCCTGTGAACGCAGCCTCTTTGTGCCTGTGAACGCAGCCTTTCTGTGCCTGTGAACCCAGCCCAGAGGCGTAACTAGAACCTTCAGTGCCCCGGTGCAAGAAACCATGAAGGGCCCCCTGACCCCCGGAGCGACCCATCCCCATGCTTCAGAGGGCCCATGTGTCACCTCTGTACACCTGGATAGGAAGAGGGCCGTGGGCAGCATATAAAGTAACCGATCCCCTACATTTTCCCATCCCCGATCCCATTCCCCCATCACTGTTACCATCACTCACTGTCACTCATCCCAGCCCCAAGCTGTAGGGGGCCCATGTCTCACCCCTGTACACCCGGATAGGAGGGGCAGCGGGCGGCATATAGAGGAACCAATACCCTCCATTTTCCTCCTGCAGTCATGGCTGCAGGAGGAAAATGGATGGTATTGGTTCCTCTATATTGCGCCCACTGCCCCTTCTATACGGGTGTACAGGGGTGAGACATGGGCCCCCTGAAGCATGGGGCTGGGATGAGTGACAGTGAGCGGTGGTAGCAGTGATTGGGGAATGGGATGGGATCAGTGGTGGTGGGTTGTATGGGGTGAGTGGCAGCAGTGGTGTGGGGGGTGGGATCAGTGGTGGCTGTGAGGGGGTTAGATCACTGGCAGTGGTGAGGGTGAGGGGTGATGGGATCAGTGGTGGTGGTGGGGGGATGGGATCAGTGGTGGCTGTGAAGGAGGTAAGATCACTGGCAGTGGTGACTGTGGGGGTGGTATCAGTGGTGGTGGTGGAATCGGTGGCAGGGGTGGTGGGATCGGTGGTGGTGGGATCAGTGGAAGGGGTGGTGGGATCGGTGGTGCGATCATTGGCAGGGGTGGTGGGATCGGTGGTGGTGGTGGGATCAGTGGCAGGGGTGGTGGAATCGGTGGTGGTGAATGGGATCAGTGGCAGGGGTGGTGACATCGGTGGTGGTGGGTGGGATCGGTGGTGGTGGTATTAGTGGCGGGATCAGTGGTGGTGGGGTTGTCAGTAAGAGCCAGAGGCAGAGGTGGTGGTGGTGGGGGAGGATGGCACCTGGGGTAGGGATAAGATCTGTGGTGGTGAGGGGGGTCAGTAAGAGGCAGAGGTTGGGATCAGCTGCACTGACTATTATGTCACTTACTTTGTCAGTCGATTACTTCCTCTCCATCATTACTCCCATGCCTCCAGGGATGCTCCTGTGTCATGGGATCTCCTGCAGAGGGGAGAGCTCCTCCCCCTTCACTGCATTGGTGTCAGCTGGTCAGCTGACTTTCCCTTCCAGCGTCTTACATGGCTTTCCTTTCCCGAGGTAGCAGCCTTTCCTCAGTAAGCAGCAGTCAAACAACAGCGGGACATCCCCGCTGTGTGTGCGATAAAACATGACAAGAGGAGAGAGAGGGAGGGGAACGCTGCAGCCTCCTCACCTCAAAGCGGCGCCAGGGCAGTCCGGTCCTGCCACTGTGTGTCCTCTGGCTGACAGTTTCCTGGCTGATCGCTTCAACCAGGAAATGATCAGCCTGGTCTACCCCCGCTCCTCACTTGCCGTGCATTAAATTTCACTCGCAAATTGCAAGTAGGCGAGTGGAATTTTTGAGGGCTGGACTAGTGCATTTGCTAGGAAGGAAAGGGTATGTGTGTAAATGCATATTTATAACACACTTTATGTCTTGTATTGTATTCCTATAACTGTAAATAGTTTGTATAGTAAAGGCGCAATAGTATGCTATTGGTTATTTCCTTTGCTTTACTGCAAAAATAAGACAAATAGCACAAATAAGCAAAAAAGTGACTTCCTTCTTTCCAAAAACAGCAGAACAGCTCAAGGTAGGGGTAAGCCCCCCCTCCCCCACACCTGAACAGATGTTATCCCTGGACAGCAAAACACTGCTGTTTTACAGCTCAGACTATTTATGCACAAGGGGGGGCTGGCTGCTTTAGGTTAGAGGGGGCTCTGCCCTCCCCACCCGAAAGCCCTCCTTCCCATGTTGATGGGGACAAGGGCCTTATCCCAACAACCGTGGCCCATGGTTGTGGGGGTCTGTGGGCAGATGGTTTATCGAATCTGAATGACCTCTTTAACATGGGGGCCCCCGGGATCTTGGCCCAGATCCTGATTCCCCTCCTATGTCAATGAGTATGGGGTACATAGTATCCCTACCCTTTCACCAAAAAAGTGTTAAAAAGTAATAAAAAGAGAGAGTTTTTGACAATTCCTTTATTAAAAAAAAAAAGTGTCCCCCAATATAAATCCATCATCAATCACGCCACCCGCTGCACCTGTAAAATAAAAACGCTCCTGCTGCGGCAGCCTACTGCAGGTTAAGCTGTTTGATGGTTTTTATATAGGTAAGGGGTAGGGGCACCTGACTACATCACCTGGAGGCACCTGGTGGCACCGCTCCTCTTCTGACATTGGGAACCGATGCATGTCAGTCATGTCAGCGGGAGCATTTGAATTTATTTTATTTTTCAGGTGCTGCGATCTGTGTTTTGGTGATTGCCAATGGATTTACATCAGGGGACACGTTTTTTTTGTTTTTTTTTAATAAGGGTTTGTCATGAACTGTCTCTGTGTTTTTATTACTTTTTGACACCCCATATTCATTCACATGGGGGGGTGGGATCCTGGGGCCCCCTTGTTACAGGGGGATTCTAGATTCCAATAAGCCCCCTGTCTGCAGACTCACACAACCACTGACCATGGTTGTGGAGATGAGGCCCTTGTTCCCTTTAACATGGGGACAAAGTGCTTTGGGGTGCCCAATGCCTCAAAGCCCCCACCCCCATGTTAAGGGCATGTGGTCTGGTATGGTTCAGGAGGGGGGTGCTAGCTCCATTTAAAAGAAAAATTGCCATGGGGTTCCCCTTAAAATACATACCAGACAGAGGGCCTGGTATGGACTGGTATGGACAGATTGCATATATGCTTCACATAATCTCTTCTTCCTTCAGGAAGTGACTGGCACTGTTCTCAAATATTTCCTTTGACTCTGGGAAGGAGGACCCCACACTGTTTTTTTTCTTTATTTATTTTTTCAATAGCCGGGTGCTGGCAATTGCATCCACAGGTCTTTTTAAATGTGATTTGACTATTTTTTTTCCTTTAGAAATGCAATTTTTAGCATGTTCTATACATGGTGCAGATGCACCACTTTACAGGCAGACTAAGGCCCCATACACACGTCCGAGAAACTTGACGGGCAAAACACATTGTTTTGCTCGTCAAGTTCCTTGTGAAGCCGCCGAGGATCTCGGCAAGCCAAGTTTCCTCATTGACTAACGAGGAAATAGAGAACATGGTCTCTATTTGGCTCGACGAGTTCCTCAACGGTTTCCTCGGCCAAAAGTGTACACACGGCCGGGTTTCTCGGCAGAATACGACTCCGATCGAGTTTCTGGCTGAATTCTGCAGAGGAACTCGGTCGTGTGTACGGGGCTTTGGAGGACACCCAGACACTATATTTAAAGGAATTAAAAAACATTTTTTGCATTGATACATGTCGCCCAGGGCAATACCCAGACCCCCATACCCCTTTTGATGGCCAATTACTTGCATATACTGTAAGCCTTCAAAATGGGCACTTTTGTTTTTTCTGTTTGGCTCCCATATACTTCAATGAGATTTGCCATTCGGGTCAGAACTTTTCCCCTGTTCGGGAGTTCTGCTGTGAACCAAACAGGGTGGTGTTGCCCATCTTTATTCACTGAGTAGTGTGAATACAGTTAATTTGTGTTCACTTTTAATACCCAATCATGAGCAAGGGAAATTAAAGATACAAGAGTGTTTCTTGCAAATGATTGACCTATTAAAGTGAACATAACTTCACCTTATTTACTAAGTTCAGTGAATTAGCACATTGCTAAGTGAAACAGTCTTTACTCAATTAGTAAATCCACCACATTACATTACTGGGCCAGAATCAGCATGCAGCAGACAAATTCAAAAGAAACTCAGAACTCCTTATCTGCTTGCTTGTTACAGGTCAATTATTCAAAAAGTATTGAAACCACTGGGTCATTATCACAGTCAAACAACTAGCATTTCCAAATGAAGGGGCCAGCAAAGACACTCAAATGTTTCTTCTTTTATAAATTTCCTTTAATTTTAAAGGAAAAATAAACCGTTTTTCTTAGGCCTCGTACACACGACCGAGTTTCTTGGCAAAAACCAGCAAGAAACTTGCTGGGATTTTTTTTTTGCCGAGGAAACCGGTCGTGTGTACATTTTTCGAAGAGGAAACTGTCGAGGATCCCGTCGAGCCAAAAAGAGAGCATGTCTTCTTTTTCCTCGACGGGAATGGAGAAACATGCCTTGTTAAGTTCCTCGACAGCCTAACAAGGAACTCGACGAGGAAAACGATGTGTTTCGCCCGTCGAGTTCCTCGGTCGTGTGTACGAGGCTTTAGATATGAATAGAGGGGTCAGAACGACTGTCAGGTTTTTATTACTGTCTATACCTCTGTTAGGGAAATATATTCTCTCTAATTGTTCTGATCACCAATGTCACTGTGGATAAAAGCAAAGATAAATCCAAAATTTCAATTTTCCACCAGAAGAGGAACAAGGTGAAATTTTCCAGTGGGGACACCTATTTTTGTCTAAGCAGTAATTTCCCTCATTCGTTCCTATTCTATGCTTAAGACAGGAAGTAAAGGAAAATCTCCCTAATGAGACACAAATGTCAAACATTGGTAATGTTTTTGAATTAGTAGAGGAAGGTTACTGTCATTTTTTTTTTTTTTTTTTTGCTTTCTGGGTCCTTGTTAAAGATTTTGTCCTAACCAACGTAGTAATTGAGTGTAAATCTCACTAACAATGCCCCAAATAGCAGAAAATCATGACAGGGGTTCTAATTCATCCCTCCCTTGCATCCAAAATTAAAACACATTTTTTGGCAGAACATACACTTTAAAGTGCAATTAAACCCCAAACCAAAATATAATATATTGCAGCTTACCAATCACTAGAGGTGGCGGCTGCATTCAATTTCTTTTTCAGGATTTTTTCACCTGGTGATCTGGGGGGTCATGGCCTGGATGGAGACTGAGGCTGTTATTACCTATTATACACTGGTCTTTTATTGTGTGCAGTGGCTGAGATTTTTCTCTCCTCGAGTCAGGGTGAACTCCTAGCCTGACCTGCACCCTCAGTGGAGCACACTAAACGGGGGACATAGATACAAGAGCAGAGACCCTAAAGTCAATTTAGGTTCATGGTGATCAGGCCACTAAGACATCTCCTGTATTAGAATACCTAAGGAAGGAGCATAGCGACACCTTTGGACAGCAGCACTGTCAGTCAGGGAAGAGGGGAAGTGTTAGGCCCCTTTCACACCTGCGGACTGTATGTCCGTTTTTCATTCATCCATTTTCAGATGAAAAACGGACATACATGTATCCCTATGGGATGAACATCCGCTGATCTCCGCTATGCTCTGCTTCTGCAGACGGGGGAAAATCCTATTTTTCCATCCGTCTACAGAGCGGATTGGGTGAACACGGACAGACGGTCCGTGTTCATCCGATCCCCCCTCAGAGGAGTGCGGAAATCTGACAGGGTGGTCCCTGCACAATGTGCAGGGCCCGCTGTCATCTGCCAGCTCAGCGGGGATCAGTGTAGCGATCCCCGTCGAGCAAGTGGATGTATAAGGAACGGATCCTCACAGGATCCGTGGGTGTGAAAGGGCCCTGAGATGTACTAGCAGATTTAAATTCAAATTGAAGTCAGACTCAAGCTTACACTTTTTAGGCTGCAGTCAGGCTGATGCGGTGCAGGTTGACCTCACTGATCGTGCAGTGCAGCTTACCCATATGTTAGGAGCAGGTTAGCTGTGCTTTCCCATAGAGTTATATTAAGCCTGTTTGGTGTACTTTTTAAAACTGCACCAAAGATGCATCATGTATGAGTTTTGGTGCGCTTTCAGAAAGAGCACAAAACTGTGGAACACTACTTTACGGGAAAGTGCAGCTAACCTGCTCCAAACATGCAGATAAGCAGCGCTGAAGCCACAGTGCAATAAAACTGGACTGCATCAGTCTGAAAGCATTTTTAGGCAGTTACAGCAACAAGGTTTTTTGGGGGGTAAAGATTTTACACAAATGATTAAAAGATGATCATTATAAGCTCCCCATGTCACTGGTAAATGGTTTGACCCAAGCCTCTAACTGCTACAGCTGCAGAATAGCTTGTTCGGTTGAAAAACAACAGACTTACTGAATGGATCACCAGGTGGCAATAAAAGAAAAAAAAGACAAATAGAGCCACAACATCTAAGGCCCCATACACACGAGAGAATTTATCCGCGGATACGGTCCAGCGGACCGTTTCCACGGATAAATCCTCTCAAAGATTTCTGCAGATTTCTATGCGATGGAGTGTACTCACCATCGCATTGAAATCCGCGCGGAAATCCTCTGGCGATGACGTGTCGCGCCGTCGCCGCGATTATGACGCGGCGACGGGCGCGACGCTGTCATATAAGGAATTCCACGCATGCGTCAAATCATTACGACGCGTGCGGGGAATCCCTTTGGACGGATGGATCCGGTGAGTCTGTACAGACGAGCGGATCCATCCGTTGGGATGGACTTCAGCAGATGGATTTGTTGTGCATGTCAGCAAATATCCGATCTGCTGGAATCCATCCCAGAGGAGATTTCTCCGCGGAAACAGATCCGCTGGCGTGTACACACCATAGGATCTATCCGCTGAAACCCATTTGCTGGGATTTATCTGCGGATGGATTCTATGGTGTGTACGGGGCCTAAGAATTGGTAGGTTGCAATATAATAAATGTCTGCTTTTAGGTTTAATACATCTCTTAAAGGGGTTGTAAAGGTACAATTTATTTTCCTAAATAGCTTCCTTTACCTTAGTGCAGTCCTCCTTCACTTACCTCATCCTTCCATTTTGCTTTAAAATGTCCTTATTTCTTCTGAGAAATCCTCACTTCCTGTTCTTCTGTCTGTAACTACACACAGCAATGTGAGGCTTTCTCCCTGGTGTGGAGTGTCGTGCTTGCCCCCTCCCTTGGACTACAGTAGAGTCATTACGTTCTCTACGTTGCAGATAGAGAAAGGAGCTGTGTGTTAGTGGACATCCTGACTCTCCTGTAGTCCAAGGGAGGTGGCGAGCACGACCAGGGGAAAAGCCCTGCATTACTGTGTGTAGTTACAGACAGAAGAACAGGAAGTGAGCATTTCTCAGAAGAAATAAGGGCATTTAAAAGCAAAATGGAAGGATGAGGTAAGTGAAGGATGACTGCACTAAGGTAAAGGAAGTTATTTAGGAAAAAAAAATTCCTTTACAACCCCTTTAACTAAGACAATAAATGAGGATAAATCTTGCCAACAAAACTCCAGATAACAGTAACACATGACGGAGGTTTCCACTCACCTCCATTGCATCCGCAATTAAAACAATGTTTTGGCAGAACATACACTTTAAGTGTCTGGTTTCCTCCATTTGAAATTCTAGTAAACATTTTTTTAGACTTTTCTCTTAGTTACCGGAATCATTGCCATTATTCACATGGGCTATTTGTATGTTTTGTTTACCTCAAATAGCATTAGCTGTTTTCTTAAGTGATGCATTACCCCATCGTTTACTTAATGCTTACCCACTGACTCCAGTATACAAACAATAATGTCAGTGTCTAAAAATCTCTACACTGGACAAAGGAAAACTTCTAAACTCTTTGCAAATGTTATTCTGACCACTTATCTGAATCCAGATATAAATATGCATTGCAATGTAGGATCTAGTGACAGAAATAATAGCTGCATTTTGCATGAAAGAGATGACAGCGGGCAGAGCAGGGCAGGCCTAATAATTGTAACTTCTGAATTTCTAAAACTCTTTCAGACATGCAGCCAAGAGGTTACATATTCCCCAAAGAGTCAGCCTGGAAAGTCAAGCTCATATTGCAGCAGTAGCTTGTTCTCTCCACCCATTCCAGCTCTCGGTCTATTTAACACAGCACAGCTTATGTTTCCTGGCTTTTAGTTCAGAGCTGTGGGAGTTCACAACCTGCACTTACTCCTCTCAGAATGAATCGCATTGTGCTGCTTGCCCTGGCTCTTACGTTACTGGCCACATTGGTAACTACAGCCAGGTATCCTTACCAACAGGTCTTGCGGCACAGCATGATTCGAGGCAGGCCGCATGGGTAAGAACCTTTTTATTCATTTTTTTTTATTTATTTATTTTCTTTTCTGAAAATATTCAGATTTTCTAGCAAAGTGTAAGTTCTAACAATACATTTTAATTTTATATTCTGTGTTTTTTTTGTTTTGTTTTTTTCATGCTGATTTTAAGCTTGCTAGTGTTTGAAAGTCTGTATCTTAATATCATAAATATGTGCATTACAGTGTTTTATTGCTTTGCAGTAAAACGCTATTACTTCTTTTTTTTTTTGTATATTATCTCTTTATTTATACATTTTTCAGTTTACAACTTATACAATAGGTGTCTCCACCTTATGTTTCTGTTCCATAACAAACAAACCAATATGTACATTCCCTCGCCACTCTATTACTTCTTGGTGTTATTTGAGGGCACTCCTACATAATGAGCAAGCAGTTATAAAACATTATTTCAAACTCTGCCGATTTGCTTAATTATGTCCAGTACAGTTAGTTCATTTTAAGAGGTGCTCACTGATGTGCTGATGTTTCGGAAATTAGAAATCATTTTGAACAAATTGTTCTTATAAAATTGTATTTATTAATTTTATATTATACATCATTTTATTATTATTATTATTATTATTATTATTATTATTATTATTATTATTATTATTATTATTATTATTATTATTATTATTCACAATAAATTGTCTGCCTACTTTTTATACTTTAGCCCTAATGTGTGTGCAGTACAGAAGGTCATTGGGTCAAACAAGCAATACTACACAAACTGCAAACAGTGGTACCAAAGAAAGATATGTGGCAAATCAACGTAAGTCTTCTTATATAATATATGTATTGGCTGACAGTAATTTCTGCATGCACAAAGTATATGAGAGTCGGATTTTCAGTGTTTGTATTGGCAGCGTCTGAGTTATGAGTAGTGTCCTATCACTTTATGTGTACCAGCCAGCCTGGACTGTGTTGTGGGGGGTTAATGCTACTGTTTGCTGACTGTTGGCTGTTAGAGAATTTGGATGTTAACTGTGGAAGTGCAGCAACCACAAACACCATGCTAATGCTAAAAGTTTCACTGCCAGTCAAACCACTGACACTATGCAAGTAATAAAAGTTTAGTGAGAGTGTAAATATGAATATACCACCTATGTGGAGTATGCCGTAGATGAAATAAACTATGAAAGTAACTGCATATTTTACAAGAGAGACACTATTGCATTTTCAGATCAAGTCAATATAAGGGCAAGGTTAATTTTGCTGGGTTGGTAGCTTATTTGGTTCCTTTTTCTTTAATTTAATGTTTAAATAATAACATATAATAATAACAAAAAAAAAAAAAAACGGTTCTTAAAGGGTCACTATACTTAAAAATTCCACTATGTAATGTTAATAAGAAATGTATTTGTTAGGTTTGACAAATAGATATAAAAACTGTTCTTAAAGGGTCACTTTACCTAAAAGTATCACTTTGAAATGTCTATAAGAAACATATTTGCCCGACTTACAGCGCGACTTTGCAAGGCGATTTGGAGGTAACTTCAGCACGACTTCAGCCTGACTTTGAGCAACTTACAATGTGACTTGAAGTTTCCTCCAGGACAGGCGACTTTTGCTGTGGCCAATCACAGAATAATCAGCTCTGTGGGAGGGAAGGGTTTGGCTGGGTAAACTATTTTATTTTCCTGTAAAGTTGCTTCAGTTAAAGCGGGAGTTCACCCGAAAAAAAAATGTTAACATTAGATTTAGGCTAATTAAGGGGAGCAGAAACAGGTATTTTTTTTTAAATCAATGACGTACTTACCGTTTTACAGATATATGTTCTCCTGCCGCTTCCGGGTATGAACTTCGGGACTGGGCGTTCCTATTTGATTGACAGCATTCCGACGGTCGCATACAGCGCGTCACCAGTTGCCGAAAGAAGCCGAACGTTGGTGCGGCTCTATACGGCGCCTGCGCACTGACGTTTGGCTACTTTCGGAAACTCGTGACGCGCTGAATGCGACGGTCGGAAGGCTGTCAATCAAATAGGAACGCCCAGTCCCGCAGCCAATACCCGGAAGCGGCGGGAGAACATCTATCTCTACAACGGTAAGTACGGCATTGATTTAAAAAAAAATACCCGTTTCTGCTCCCCTTAATTAGCCTAAATATAATGTTAAAAATTAATATTTTGGGTGAACCTCCACTTTAAGATGGAGATCCGACTTTGGAGGCAACTTCCATTGAAATCTATGGGTATAAGTTGCCTAGAAGTCGCCTTGAAATAGTACAGGAACCTTTTCTGAAGTCGGAGTGACTTCAGTAGTGTACACTAAGACAGCTTTCATTCACTTAAATGGAATTTCTTTTGTCCAGCGACTTGGGGCAACTTGAGGTCTGACAAGTCGGATCCCAAGTCGCTGTAGTGTGAACCGGCACTTAAGGGTCACTTGGGGTTTAACAAATCGATATAAAAACTGTTTTTAAAGGGTCACTTTACCTAGAAGTAATAATTTTGTTATACGTGGCCCCAGGTTTCTATTAGGTCAGAGAGATCTCCATGACATAATTCTTAATTGTGTTCCTAGACCACCTTTATGAGTTTCAGCACCTACTATTGCATTTCCTGTAATATAAAAAAAAGGTTTAACAAATCGATATAAAAACTGTTCTTAAAGGGTCACTTTACCTAGAAGTAATAATTTTGTTATAAGTAGCCCCACGTTTCTTATAGGTCAAGGAGAGCTCCATGACATATTTCTTGATTGTTAGGAGTTCCAGCGCCTCCTATCGCATTTTGTGTAATATGAAACAAGTTAAAATTCCAGTAGAGACAGTGGGGGTCGCTCATAATCGACACAAGAATGCAGACCCAGGCAGAGATATCTCTCCAGTAGAGTTCTCAAGAGCTATAAGAAATTGTCAGGTGGTTTACATTTTCACTAATATATATATACATATATATATATATATATATATATATATATATATATATATATATATATATATATATATATATATATATATATATATATATACATATATATATATATAGGTTTACTCTTTAAATCTAAAATTCCCACATAAAAGTCCATAGTAATTTTAAGGAAGCCCCAAACCCTCTTTAGAAATGTTGTTTTACCTCTATCAGGACTATGTGTAAAGGCTGGTTCACATCTGTGCAGTGTGTTTTAGGCGCTGTTTACATACGTTTGTTACCATTGAATGGCCTTTTTTAAATGCACTGTACTTAAAATGGACATAAAATGCACAGGTGTGAACAGGGCCTAAGTGGAGATTGTCCAGATGTTCACAAAGCACTTTAAAATGTTATTAAGAAACCTATTTGTTATTCTTATAGCTCTAGCTCCAGGAACTTCTAATCCACAAGATAGAAACAAATTTGACTTGTATGCAGGGAGATTTTCCAACAGGCTGGGAAATTTCCCTGAGGGCAATACCTGGGCACTACCATAAGTTCTCACCATCACTACTCAGGTGGTCAGAAATCAGCATATATCTACAGTATGTACATTGACCTAATATTGCCAGGGGAAGCAATATATTCCCTGACATTTTGCAACAGCTGTTTTAGCCTGGAAAAAGGTGTTTACTGTAACATTCATATTAATTATGGTACTTAAATAGCACTGTCAATTTAATATATTGTACATTCACATCAGTCTCTACCCTCAAGGAGCTTATAAACCAAGGTCCCTAGCACTTACCAGCATGTCTTGAAGTGTGGGAGGAAACCTACAAAGGCACATGGAGAACACACTCCAGTTAGGTAGTGCTGTGGTTTGTATTTGAACCAATGAGCCTAGTGCTCCTAGCTGGAAATGCTAACCACTTAGCCTCTTTGCTGCATACTTGATTAAAATGGTGAATGTTACCTTTCTTGCACATTCAGCTGACATTGATGGAAATTTTTTGAATATATAATTTATTAGAGTGAGAGGTCAAAGCACTGTATTTTATATAGTTATGTACTTCTAGGGCATATGTTTAATTTAAAGGGGTTGTAAACTCTCGTGTTTTTTCACCTTAATGCATCCTTTGCATTAAAAGAACTTCTGAAATTGACCAGCCCCCTAGCCCCCCTGTTTTACTCCCCTGAGCCTGTTTGTTCCCTCAGCGGAGACACTCTCTACCTCTCTTCTCGGTTCTTGATTGGATAGATTGCTAGCAGCGCAGCCATTGGCTCCCGCTGATGTCAATCAAATCCAATGACGTGGGTGCCGGGGGGTGGGGCTCAGGTTCGTCATTCTGTGTTTATGCACGCAAATGCTGGACTTGCGAGCATGCCCGCAAGGTAACCCCCCGGAAGAGCGCTTCTCCCAGGGGGTTTATTGATGCAAGGATGAGCCACAAGCACCACCGGGGGGACCCCAGAAGATGAGGTTCACAGTGAAGTTAAGTATGATATGTTTGTTATTTAAAAAAAAAAAAAATAAGGTTTACAATCACTCTTTGTATGACACAGTGCTGGTGCGCTGATCCCAGTGCATTGCACAGTTTACTTTTTTCACAAAACTTTATTAAAATGTCACAAGTGACACCGTTAGATACAAGGCATTTTGCCTTATGTATGCATTGGGGCTGCATTGGAAGAAGCCACCAGGGCAACTTAGATGCATTTGGCATGAACCGTCCTTAAAAGCTCTTGGATGGAATCTAAACAAGTACCACATCCAGTTAGTATGTGATGCACAAACTTCAAAGAAAACAAAATATTCTTTTACCTACCTTGACTGAAAATAAATCAGCCTTCAGATGTGTCTTAAATGCTCCTTTTCCCAGATTCAAAAGCTCACAGTGGGAGAGTTCCAGCAACAAATATTGCTGTCAATCCAGAGTGCAATAGGTGGGACTAGGTGTGGTCACGTGCTGATTGACAAGATACAGTCTTTTGAATCAGCAGTGACAATGCTGATAGCCATGCCCCCTGAAACATTGTCAAGCTTATATGGGAATGACAACTCTGCTCTGAATTCAAGGGCAGTGAAGTATCATTGCCACACCATTCTAAGAAGCTGCAAAAGGTGGACTTTACTTAACCTCCCTGGCGGTAATCCCAAAGGTGGCTCAAGGTGAATTTTCATTACCAAAAGAGATAACCCCGAGCCACACCCAGGATTGCATCGCATGATCAGGGCAAAGATACTTACCTTGTCCCCAGGATCCTGTGATGTCTCACTGCTGTGTGTGCGGGCTGTGTCCTTGGCTCGATCTATTACTGTGTCGGGCTCCAGTCCCTGCGAGAGGCGCCAAATTCAAAAAGTGAAAAAAAAACATAATACATACAGTACACTGTAATCTTACAGATTACATAACTGTATCACATAATTTCACATCCCTTTTGTCCCTAGTGCTTTGTCCAGTGCCCTGCATGCAGTTTTATAATATATATACAGTGCTTTCTGCCTGGAAACTTGAGAATGTCCATAACATCCAAAAAGTGTCCCTTTACATCAAAAGCAGTTTTTGACCATCTAGAATACAGCGATAGTAAATTAGAATCACTTTCAGAATTGAGCGATAGTGATTTGTGGGGAAATTTGTCATCAGACACTGAAAGTGACAACAGAAACAATTCTGCGACTAAGCAAATTTCATTGTTCTTGATTCGTTTACATTATTTTATTGAGATTTTTTCTCCACTCGTTGAAATGGGTGTAATATCTGGATTTTTGTCTTCACACACCCTACAGAAGATGTTAGCGGACATTGCGGAAGCCGTATATCTATTTATTTTATATTTTTATTATTATTATTATTATATTATTTGTTATAATTATTTATAGTTATTTATTATATAATAATTTATGATTTCATGTTTCAAACTTTATCATACCCGGGAGGTCCACTAGACTCTTGTTTGGACAGATTTAAGTGAGTTATTCCTAAAAATTACAGGCCTACAATATAAAACGTCAAATTTCAATGCAAAACAATGTACCGATTTGAGACGCAAATATCTGACATAATCATACTGCTAGGGAGGTTAAGATCATCAGGAATTTGAGGAACCATGCAAGGGGATTTTTGGATAACAGTAAGTGCAGATATACTTATAAATACCTGCTCCAGAAAATATTTTAAAAGGAGGCCACAGTTCTGATTTTTGCTAAAAAACTAAACATTAGTGGTATTTTCATGACAGGTGAAGGCAGAAAACTTTCATCCCCTTGTCATGTTGATATTAACTGTCATGTTGTAGATGTAGTGCTTGGGGGAAACATGCCTACCCTATGGGTCATAGTGTGAAACTATACATGTGTGAGAAAATGGCTGAATTACATACAATATGATACAAATCTGACCTTTATATAGGGTTCATGATACTAGCAGTATTCATACCTTAAAAGGTAACTTATTCATATAAGCTAAAAGAAATAGCAAATTAATATGCTGTACATCTGCCTAGTTATGATGTATAATATTTTTCCACCCACTGCATACTGGATCATTTCCCAAACCATAATCCTAACATTAGTTCAGATGTAGGGGAAATCTTAATCCATTGCTCAAAGAGAATTATTATTCTCATGTTCTTTGGTATCCAAGTACAGATACAAAGATTTGTCTGAAGTTAATACTTTTGGCAAGTTGAGTAATCTGCCAAAACATTTTTTTTACCAATGAAAAACATGAAGGTTGTGATGCAAAATTGATGCTTTTCAGTCCTGCTAACAGTGATACATGTGTATGCTAAAATATTAGGTTACATGACTAACTGCTTCTGTATGGGACTTTTGATTTTGTATTTGGATGCAATGTCTTTGCAGTAGTACCATATTGTACCCATGTTAGCCGTGATACTTTAAATAAGTACTACATTTGCAAGCTTTTGTGATGACTAGATCCCTTTTTGATTTGTATAAAGCAGGGGTCTTCAAACTTTCTAAACAATGATCAAATTTACTGTCCTTCAGACTTTAGAGGGGCTGGACTGTGGCCAGTGGGAATAGAAACATTTTCTGGCATCAGTGGGAGTAGATATTGCCCCATCTTTGGTATTAGGGGGAGGAATAGTGCCCTATAGTTGGTGTCAGTAGGAGAAATGGTGCCCCATTGTTGAAGTCAGTGGCAGGAATTATGCCCCAATTTTGGTTTCAGTTGGCAGAATAGTGTCTCGTATCAGTGGGATGAAAAGTACCCAAAGGACTGAATAAATGCAAGCAAAGCGCCACATCTGGCCTCGGGGACCACAGTTTGTAAACCTCTCATATAAAGCATGAACAAGGGGTCTAAAGCATTCCACAAACCTACATTTTTAATAACACCAGCTAGCCATAAATGGTATCACCTAAACTTCAAACCATCTGTGGTAGTGCCATTGAAAATGATGTATCTTGTACTGACACATTGACTTTAATACATGTAGTGCTAACTACTGGAATGGCCACTGGGAATATAAACATCCTTTTTATCTGTTCAGAAGCTGCCAACCTGGGTTCCAGTCCTAGAAGCACACTGACAAAGTCAAGCTTAATCTATGGGTCTTTTTACATTTGATTGCAGATCTTGAGAAAAAAGCAGGGTTTAGGGTTGTAGGGTGCTCAATGCACATCTTCAGGGACAGCTTCCCTTAAAATCATGTTTCAGCTATATTTGTCCCTTTAGTAGCAACTTCAAAAATAATGCTGAAGAAAGAGGGGACCACCAGCATGTCTGAGACTCTATATCATAAATCACTATCTATCATAAACCACAATTCAATAGGGTAAGACAGCACTAAGCACAAAACCTTTTTGTTAATTACCAGTGTGTCACATGTATACACATGATTCTAAATAAGTAAGTCCACGTGTATTTCTTAGTGCTCTGTGCTGTAATATCAAATAAGTCCTCATCCAAATGATGATACATGCTCATGCACTGTATTAATGGACACATGCACAAATAAAGAGGATATCCCAGTGTGTTAGGCCACTCCACCACGCACCGCACTCAACAGATTTCATTTCACCCATTGTAATTTACAAGAAAGTCCAGATGCGCATTTTGGTGTCCAGAAGTATCATAGAAATAGACCCCACACCTCCAAACTTTCACTCATGAACCATTGGCCAAGATCTTCTTTCCAAGAGCTCAACGTAATCCTTTGCCCCTTTAAGACTTCAGACTGTGCTCCAGGGGATACTTACTCCAATCAAAATATGGTAAGACAGAAGAAAGGAAAGCCTCTCATAGTGTAAACCAGTTTTTTAGAACCCCACACATGAATGCACTCACAGGGTAAATATTCAATGCAATCCTTACAAATAATTACTCAGGAAAGCTGCTGTACCCTCCCGTGTGCATTCGATTTAAGCAGAAATTACATACCAGAAGTCCCACCCTACGTGTTTCATCACTAGCGTGCAACATTCTGCAGACATTGCATGGTAGTGACAAAATGCATAGGGGGGAACTTCCAGTATGACATTTCCACTTGTATGGAACGCACATTGGAAGGCACAGTGACGTGTAATTATTCAGGGACTGCATTGAACATTTACCCTGTGAGTGCATTTATCTTTGTATGGGGTTCTTATAAAAATGGTTTACACTATGTGAGGCTTTCGTTTTTTTGTCTTACTATATTTAGCTTGAAGTAATTATCCCCTGGAGTACAGTCCAGAGGGTTGAGAGGTCTTAAAGGGGAAGCAGATCTTGGTTATTGGTGCATGAGTGAAAGTTCTGAAGCATGGGGCCAATTTTCATGGTACATCTGGTCACCAAAAAGCACATCTTGAGTCTCTTGTAAGTTGCAAGAGGCTAACTGAAATCTGGTGAGTGTGGTGGAGTGGTCTAATGCACTGGGATTTCCTCTTTAGTAGCACATGTGGATTAATACAAGAGCACCGATCACCATTTGTTTGTGGACTTATTTAATAGTAGAGCACTAGGAAATATATGTGGACTTACTTATTTTAAAGTATGTATATACTTTACATGTGACACACTGGTAATTATCAAAGAATTGTGTAGCTCTGTCTATTGTATGGTGGTTTATAAACTATATCCACACATTTGAACTTTTCCTAAGATAGCAGCTAATTTACTTGTCTTATGGAAGGATAGCATGGGTGTTATTATATTGTATCCAAGACTCTATCTGAGCAATCAAAGTCCTTAAGCTGCAGCAACCTCTGGTGTCTCTTCCTTTGTGAGCAGTTCTGTATTTGGAGTCTCAGGTGAAAGGCACCCATCTTTCTAGCTGAGCTTTCACAGGCAATGTTTCCTTGGGTTCAGCTTTCTTCAGGCCCTCAGCCATGACACCTGCTGAGACCTAGCTACAGTAACATCTATGGGACACACACATGCTCCCCCTCCCAGTAGGAAAGGCCTCAGAGGAAAAGAGCTCTGATCACATCCTCCCAACTATTTATCTTCTCCCTAGCCAAACCTTCTGAATCAGCTTCCCATGGCTTGGCTAAGGACAGATAACTACTGTATTCATAATCCAATGACTGATTATCCCGCACTATTTCTGAAACATTCTTCCAAAAACAGGCAGAAGCAATCAGCCACTAGGTTTGGGAATAGCCAGACCTAAAAATTTAATTTAAGCTCAGCTGCTTACAGCAAAGCCATACACTAAATTTAGCCAGCCCGGGGCCAGGGAGCTACATACATAATCACATCGAAATGTTAAATTGGAATGATTGCCTGACAGAAGCCACCACAACGTGTCTGTCTAAGGTACCTTTTGGTTTCAAAAAATAATCATGGTCCATTGGTTTCAGGTTGTAGCATCAGAAATGTTGATGCTTATATTTTTCATATTATATTTTGGCATCAATACAGTTTCCAATGTGTGTTACATTATTTGTTACAATATTTAAGTAATCAGAATTGAAAAACTAGTAGTTACTGACTCTTAACAAATGATCTGGCTTGCATGTATGTAATTCCTGAAAGAGTTCCACATGTAAGTAATGGAGTTTCCAATACTTCCTGTAAACAAACATCGACCATTTCAGAGTTTTGGATCACTCCCCCACACGTTTTTTAATTTACAGTGCGTGTCTTTCTTAAAGAGGAGGTCAAGTCCCCCAATGAAAAAAATAAAAGTATCTGTAGCTGCTGACGTTTAATATTAAGACAATTACCTGTCCTGGAATCCAGCGATGTTGGCACCCCAGCCAATGTTTCCATCAGCTCTCGGGTGCTGCCGCTACCATTGCCTGTACTGCACCTGCGCAAAACAGGCTGTGCTTTATGAATGGCCCAGGAGGGGTGCTGAACTTTTGGGGGACCTTGCCGCATCTCGCCACAGCCAAGTCTACCGGAAGTGGGGATAGGTACCTGTCAAGACCAGGTACTCGTTCCCCCCTCCCCCCGAAAGGTGCCAAATTTGGCACCGGAGGGAGAAAGCAGATAAGCGGAGTTTCCTCTTTTGGGTTGCGCTCTGCTTTAAATTCACCAAGGTGCACACTTTGCATTTTGCAGGGCATGCAAAGGTATCTTGTGGTGCTGTTACCTTTCTCAGTTTAATAACTCATACATAATGACGTGTTCATTCTAAGGCTGTCTGATGTTGTGAATGAGATTTATTTAAATCATTTATATATAAAGTTCAACTAGTCTAGGGCTATAGTATGGCAGACTCAATGATTACAGAACACTATATAATCATTTTGCAGAATTCCATTATCTAAACCAACTTTACATGTAAATAGCACTGAATTTCTAATCATTGCTCCCCTCCCAGACTATCTGCCATTTTCCACCACTCTTTCTCAGTTATCTGGTTAGCTTTGGTATAATCATAGCCACACACAATCCCCATGATAAAGCCCCAAGGGGCAAAGTGAAATGTGTTGGGGGCGTGTCCTGGCTTGGGCCATTCATCTCACTTCATGCACATAGGTCTGCTTCATGATATGGGGCTTGTGGATCTTTTATTTTGACATAGCCTCACAAGGCACACCGAGGCTTAGAGTAGAGGAGTTGAAAGAGACATTTTTTTTTTTGGATCAGTATACTTATGGCCAACAAATAAAAGGCCAAACTATAACCCGTCTATCATAGAAGTTTGGTACTAGGTATCAGATCTGTATCTAATTCAAGTCCATCAACAAAAATGGACAGACTCTAAGGATGGGTTCACACCCTTGCCACATGCCAGCAGGGTTCCGGTGCGTCCTGGTTCACAGTTTCAGGTCTGATTTCAGCCCGAATTTTAGGCTGAATTTGGACCTGAAATGAACCAAAAGACGCACAGGGCTCCTTTGCAAATTAGCACTGGATCTGCAGTGGAGATATGTGAACCGACTCCATAGAGAGCTGGTCAAAATCTCCTGCTATTGCGAATTGCAATGGTGTGAATCCAGCCTAAAGGTACAGCAACAATGAGGAGCTAGCCAGATTGCTTTGACATGGAGGATGGCAGCCAGGAACCTTTAGTTGCACATCAGAAAGTGTTACTGATAGCCAACAATATCATGTGTGAGTAGCTGTGTACAGCCCTTGGCATCTCTGCCTCCAAGGCCTATTTTGGCTAAGCAGGAATCCAGCCCTGCATTCATGTTTTTTATTAGGTTTACAACCTTTTTCTTGTGTCAGTCATTATAGTTAACCATTTATTCATGAAGCCCAGCCTTCAGAGGATCCACTGAGACAGGTAATAGTGAGTTGGAGAGCAATGGTAACATGTATATAGCATCAGTAATCCCAAAGTTAGTGTATCTGTTATGGATGGACCTTGTTGTGTAGAGACCAAATTCCAAAGTTTGTTATGAAGTCTAACTTTTCTTGCACCATTTACCATAAAGTAAATGGGATTATAAGACCTTTTTGTAATGGCTGTAATATATTCACAGACCTGGGAACTCAGATGCAGGTGCTAGAATCCATGACAATTATAAGCAGCTTGACAGACATCTAGTCAGAACTGAAATTTTTGTTTGGGTGGGTTATGTTTCTTAGACAATATGTTCAAATAACCCCTCAAAAAAACTCTACCAAATATTCTTATATTGGGTGCAGGTTGATATGGAGGTTGCTCTATGTAAACTTATTCCAAGCAGCTTGCATTACATTGGTAGAGTTCATGCATCAGACCTACCAAGCTCCTCAGTTGTTCTTTGATGTTTGGTTTATAACTCTGACAGCAGTCAATAAAGTTAACTAAAGCTTTGAGGATTAAATCAGTGTTTCTCAACTCCAGTCATGTTTTAACTACTTGCCGACTGCCCACCGTCATATTACGGCGGCAAGTCGGCTCCCCTGCGCGAGAGCCCGTAGCTCTACGTCGGCCTCCCCCTGCCCGCATGCGCATGCCTGGTGATCGCCGCCGGGCACCCGCGATTGCTCATTACAGAGCGGGGACCGGGAGCTCCCGGTCCTGTCAGGGGGGGAAATGCTAATCCCCTGTTCATACAATTAATGAACAGAAGATCAGTCATTTCCCCTAGTGAGGCCACCCCCCTTACAGTTAGAACACACCCAGGGAACATACTTAACCCCTTCCCCGCCCCTAGTGTTAACCCATTCACTGCCAGTGGCATTTTTATAGTAATCCAATGCATTTTTATAGCACTGATCGCTATAAAAATGCAAATGGTCCCAAAAATGTGTCAAAAGTGTCCGAAGTGTCCGCCATAATGTCGCAGTACCGGAAAAAAAAACGCTGATCGCCGCCATTACGAGTAAAAAAAAATATTAATAAAAATGCCATAAAAATACCCCCTATTTTGTAAACGCTATAACATTTGCTCAAACCAATCAATAAACCTTATTGCGATTTTTTTTTTACGAAAAATATGTAGAAGAACACGTATCGGCCTAAACTGAGGAAAAAAAATGTTTTTTTAATATACTTTTGGGGGATATTTAATATAGCAAAAAGTAAAAAATATAATTTTTTTTCAAAATTGTCGCTCTTTTTTTGTTTATAGCGCAAAAACTAAAAACCGCAGAGGTGATCAAATACCACCAAAAGAAAGCTCTATTTGTGGGGAAAAAAGGACGCCAATTTTGTTTGGGAGCCACGTCGCACGATCCCGCAATTGTCAGTTAAAGCGACGCATTGCCGAATCGCAAAAAGTGCTCTGGCCTTTGGGCAGCAATATGGTCCGGGGGTTAAGTGGTTAAGAATTTACCTCAGATAAAAAGGCTGTGGTACTTACTAAGGCAGTGAAACTGATCAAATCACCTATACAAAATAATGGAAAACATGAAAACATGACCTGTTGACGACCGGATTTGAGAAACACTGGATAAAATGTATATAAACCCTCTTTTTTTTTCTTTGACTATAACAGCGCATGGATTAGATCCATTGTCATTTTTTTAATTGCTAGAATGGGGAAATTAACATTCTCTTATGCCCTGTACACACGATCACTTTTTGTGATGAAAAAAAATGTCATTTTTTATCATGAAAAAAAATGAAATTTTTCCAACTTCATCATTAAAAATGATGTTGCCCACACACCATCGTTTTTGAAAAATGATGAACAAAGTGACGGCATTTTAAAGGGGAAGTTCTATTCGCCTTGAGGCTGCTTTTAGCTGGTTACTTGTTAGTAAAAGACAATTCGTGCTTTTTTGTCTGTTACAGCGTGATGAATGTGCTTACTCCATTATGAATGGTAGTTTTACCTCCCGTCTCAAAACTTGCTTCTGGGCATGTGCGGGTTTAAAACGTCATCTTTGCCCACACACGATAATTTTTTATGACACAAAAAATGACATTTTAAAAAGTGACATAAAAAATTCAAGCATGTTCGAATTTTTTTTTGTCATTTTTCAGAAGACATAAAATGACATTTTGCCCACACACCATCATTTTAAATGACATTTTTAAAAATGTCATTTTATTTCATCATAAAAAGTGATCGTGTGTACAGGGCATAAGATTCTTCTATTGAACACAGTCAACCGAATATAAAAGGAGGCAAAATCTACACGCTTAATAAATAAAGTGAAAATCTTTCAAAAGGGACACCATTTTTAGTTACAACTAACTGATGGGACATTTTCCTCTGTTTTGAGAGGTTTCTCTTCATCCCTGCTGTGTCTAGAGAACTGAAAGTGGTGTAAAATCTTCCAAAGTGGATACAAATTGCACAACAAATCCAGAGTTTTAACTCTCCCTTACTCTATTCAAAGTAAAAACAAAAGTTTTACTTTAAATTTAATATAAGAGTTTTCTATTATCTTCTTAGCTTTTGTATAATTATAGCCACACACCTAAATGTTAATTTTAAAAATAAAAGAACATTAACAAAAGGGGTATTGTCACCTTTACATGAGAGAAGTAAAATTAAACCAACAATAGAGGAAATAGATACCCACAAATCTTATATGAGCATAATTAAGGCAAATGTTTCCAAGGGATTAATCATACAATAGAGTGAATTCAATATCTAGCACACTTTTCAGGACAAACTAACATAATTTGTGTATGGTGTTAAGGTAATTTGGGGATAGAGGGATATAAGAGAGGTGTGAAATGTAGAACTGTGAGGTGAAGTAAGCAATGAATGAAGAAAGGATAGACCAGAGCCAGACTTTCAACAAGGAGTCATTTAGCAAGCATGCTTTTAAGCCTATGACAGTATTAACAACCGATACATGATTTTAAAAGGGAGGAAACGGGGTAAGTTCAAAAACTTAAAGGCACAGCAAAAGCCCATTTTTAGTTTCAAATAGAGAAGAGAATGGTTAAAACTCCTATTAATTTTTTTTTTTTTTTAGTCCTTTTTGACACTTTGAGAAGGATCGCCTTCACTACCTGTCCCAGAGTCACAACTAGGAATAAGCCCGATGTTACGTTAGAGTGTTTGGGGACCTGGATCCTCCTGCCCCAGGGGACATGTATCAATATCAATGCAAAAAAAAAGTTTTAAAAATGGCAGTTTTTTTGGGAGCAGTGATTTTAATAATGCTTAAAGTGAAACAATAAAAGTTAAATATTCTTTAAATTTCATACCTGGGGGGTGTCGATAGTATGTCTGTAAAGTGGCACATTCTCCCTGTGTTTAGAACAGTCCCTGCAGCAAAATTACATTTTTAAAGGCAAAAAGTAATTTAAAACTGCTTGTGGCTTTAATCAATTGTCAGATCCTGGCAATGCAGATAAAAGTCCTAAAAAAAAAACGCTGTGGGTTTCCCCTAGTCCATTACCAGGACTTTTTGGTCTGGTATGAATATTAAGGGGAACCCTGAACCAAAATTAAAAAAAAAATGTGTGGGGGTCCCCCTAAATTCAACACCAGGCCCTTCAGTTCTATCGTGAGCTCTGTGAGTGTGACTGCGGGTCCCGCAGACTCAATGTGCGCAGGGATACCCGTGATCATCTCACGGAGAGGAAGAATGGGGAAATGCTAATGTAAACAAGCATTTCCCCATTCTTCCTAGTGACAGGACACTGATCACAGCTCCCTGTAACCGAGAGCAGTGATCAGTGTCATGACACACATAGCCCAGCCCCCTACAGTTAGAACACATTCCTAGGACACACTTAACCTCTTCAGTGCCCCCTCCTGGTTAACCCCTTCACTGCAAGTCACCTTTACACAGTAATAAGTGCATATTTATAGCACTGATCGCTGTTTAAATGTGTCCGATTTGTCCGCCATAATGTCACAGTCACTATAAAAATCTCTGATTGCTGCCATTACTAATAAAAAAAATATATTAATAAAAATGCCATAAAACTATCCCTATTTTTTAGACACTATGGGGTAGATCCACAGACAACGGCGCATTAGTGCACCGGGCATAGCGTATCTAATATACACTACGCTGCTATAACTTACCTTTCTTTCTTTTGAATCCTCAATGAATTTGCGCCGTAAGTTACGGCGGCGTAGTGTATCTCTTGCGGCGTAAGGGCGCGGAATTCAAATGGATGTAATGGGGGTGTGTTTTATGTAAATACGTCATGACCCGACGTAAACAACATTTTTTTTTAACTGTGCATGCGCCGTCCCTGGGGGTATCCCAGTGCGCATGCTCGAAATTAAACCGGAACAAGCCAATGCTTACGACGGTGACGTCATTCTACGCAAATTCCTATTCGCGAATGACTTACGCAAACGACGTAAGAAATTCAAAATTGTACACGGGAACGACGGCTATACTTAACATTGAGTACGCCACCATATAGCAGCTTTAACTACGCCGGAAAAAGCCGAACGAAAACAACGTAAAAAAATGCGCCGGGCTGACGTACGTTCGTGGATCGCCGTAACTAGCTAATTTGCATACTCTCCGCTGATTTCGACAGGGAACGCCACCTAGCGGCCGCCGAAAAATTGCAGCTTAGATCCGATGGCGTACTAAGACGTATGCCTGTCGGATCGATCCCAGATGCCGTTGTATATTGTTTTGTGGATACAAAACTAAGGTACGACGCAGGAAATTTAAAATTACGCCGGCGTAATCCTTTTGTTGATCTGCCCCTATAACTTTTGTGCAAACCAATCAATAAACGCTTATTGCATTTTTTTAACATAAAATATGTAGAAGAATACGTATCGGCCTAAACTTAGGGAAAAAAAATGTTTTTTTATATATTTTTTGGGAATATTTATTATAGCAAAAAGTAAAAAATATTACTTTTTTTTCAAAATGTTCGCTCTTTTTTTGTTTATAGCGCAAAAATAAAAACCACAGAGGTGATCAAATACCACCAAAAGAAAGCTCTATTTGTGGGGAAAAAAGGATGTCAATTTTGTTTGGGAGCCACGTCGCACGACCGCGCAATTGTCAGTTAAAGCAATGCAGCGCCAAATCACAAAAAGTGCTCTGGTCTTTGGCCAGCCAAATGGTCCGGGCCTGAAGTGGTTAAGGGGAACCTCGCAACAAAATTAAAAATATATGGCGTGGGGGTCGAACAAATTTTTTGCCTGTTCGCAAGTTCTGGAGTGAACCGGATCGGGGGTTGTTCGGCTCATCCTTAGTCACAACTGGAAGTGAGAGGAAATCTCTTCAAACTGAGAGGAAATCCTCAGACTGTTGTCACCAGAGCAGACGTCCCATCGCAAATTGTATCCTCTAATCTTGTTCTTTTTCTGGTGAGATCTGTAAATGTTGGATTTTCCATATCTTTTTGTCCTTCCAACAATGGTCCAATTCCCCAAATTTCTGATAAATCTCCCCAGCAGGCACACAGACAGCAATAAAAACTTAACACTTACACACTCTATCCAACTACAAAAATGTTTTGGCTTTAGATACACTTAACCCAGTTCATCCTAGCACTTTGGGAATACCATGGACAACCATATATACTTTTTGACAAATCTTGTACATACATGGTATTCACTGGAACTCTTTCCCTGCCAAAGTTCCATGAACTATAAGGCCTCGTACACACGACCGAGTTTCTCGGCAAAAACCAGCAAGAAGCTTGCTGGGATTTATTTTTTTTTATCGAGGAAACCGGTCGTGTGTACATTTTTCGACGAGGAAACTGTCGAGGATCCCGTTGAGCTAAATAGAGAGCATGTCTTCTTATCCTCGACGGGAATGGAGAAACTTGCCTTGTCGAGTTCCTCGACAGCCTAACAAGGAATTTGACGAGGAAAACGATGTGTTTCGCCCGTCGAGTTCCTCGGTCGTGTGTACGAGGCTTCATTTTGACAGCTTGGCAGTTAAATTAATAAGCAGGCTTCATTTATCAATACATTTTATATAGTATTTATGTGTATTTAGAAGTCTTCTTTTTCTTCCTTTTTTTGGTATGTACAGAGATTAAAAAGACACCAGTAGAGAGGGCTGTTATGTGCATGAAGAGGGATAGGAGGGGGTGCTAGGGAGTTAACTCCCTGGACTAAAGAAGCCCAATTAGCTAGTAAGTTAGGAAGTACATTGCAAGTGAATAAAAACAATTTATGGAAAAGAAAAATGTTACATTACATTGTAATGTAAGCATTACATTCATTAATGTGTTTTGGTGCCATTCATTTTAAACAGCACCCAAATGCATTAGGGCAACACATATGCTTTGCAGCACACTGAAACATATGGCAAAACACCATAGTGTGTAGCATCAACATTTTTTAAAGCAGAGGAACATATTCTAAAAGTTTGATCAGATGTCCAGAATGATTTTCACATGTTTGCCAGTATCACCAGAACTTGACCATACTTTTTGCAGTTTGTGTTGTTTATGATGGCATGCTGGAGATGTGCACCACCATTTACAAAAACACAAGTGCACAACAGATATCGGCAGCTGTTACGCTAGTCTCTCTGGCAACTGGGCACAGACCCAACTGACTGCTATTCCATGGGTGGGACCTGAGGGCCAGCTGCTGGTGGTATTGTGTTTTTGTAAAGGGTGGCACTTGTTTAGTGTGCAGTCATACACAACACAAGCTAGAAACTAGTACTTTAATCCCTCTCCCTGGAACAGAAGGTAGGCAGGTTTGATAGAAAACAATATATGTGTGTAGCGCTCTAAGTGTGGAATTTATTTGCTTCAATTTGAATCTACTATCTGGCTATTCCCTAGGTCACATGGTTATACTGGTTGTAAAATCCTGGCTCTAGTTGTGTTCATGTTCAGACTACTGTTATAACAGTTAGGTTTGTGGCCAATATCTGGCTTTATTTTTTTTGGTAAAAATGTATTATTTATTCTCTGATTGTAATGACTATCATTCCCAGACTGTAGTGGTTTTAATATGGTATCCATTACTTAGCTGTAGTGATCTTATTATAGTGGTAATTACTTAGCTCTAATAGTGTTATTCTGAGGCTATATTAATAAATTACGGTTTGAATGTAGCTATTGTCCTTCGATGGCTACCAAAGAGGTTAATTATTGGTTGTATAGCATAGCAGTGTAGTGGTCATCAATTCTTTGGCTATAGCCATGATAAATACAGTCAGGTCCATAAATATTGGGACATTGACACAATTCTAATCTTTTTGGCTCCATATGCCACCACAATGGATTTGAAATGAAACAGACAAAATGTGCTATAACTGCAGACTTTCAGCTTTAATTTGAGGGTATTTACATCCAAATCAGGTGAATGGTGTAGGAATTACAACAGTTTGTATATGTGCCTCCCACTTTATAAGGGACCAAAAGTAATGGGACAATTGGCTGCTCAGCTGTTCCACAGGTGTGTGTTATTCCCTCATTATCCTATTTACAAGGAGCAGATAAAAGGTCCAGAGTTCATTTCAAGTGTCCTATTTTCATTTGGAATCTGTTGCTGTCAACTCTCAATATGACATCCAAATAGCTGTCACTATCAGTAAAGCAAGCCATCATTGGGCTGAAAAAACAAAAAAAACCCATTAGAGAGATAGCAAAAACATTAGGTGTGGCCAAATCAACTGTATGGAACATCCTTACAAAGAAAGAACGCACCGGTGAGCTCAGCAACACCAAAAGACCCGGAAGACCACTGAAAACAACTGTGGTGGATGACCGAATAATTATTTCCCTGGTGAAGAAAACACCCTTCACAACAGTTGGCCAGATCAAGAACACACTTCAGGTTCCGCTCATTATCCAAAGCATACCACCTTATCAGTGAATCATGGTGGTGGTAGTGTCAAGGCATGGGCATGTATGGCTGCCAATGGAACTGGTTCTCTTGTATTTTATTGATGATGTGACTGCTGACAAAAGCAGCAGGATGAATTCTGAAGTGTTTTGGGCAATATTATCTGCTCATATTCAGCCAAATGCTTCAGAACTCATTGGACGACGCTTCACAGTGTAGATGGACAATGAGCCGAAGCATACTGCAAAAGCAACCAAAGAGTTTTTTAAGGGAATGAAGTAAAATGTCCAAGTCAATTACCTGACCTGTATCTGATTGAGCATGCATTTCACTTTCAGAAGACAAAACTGAAGGGAAAATGCCCCAAGAACAAGCAGGAACTGAAGATAGTTGCAGTAGAGGCCTGGCAGAGCATCACCAGGGATGAAACCCAGCATCTGGTGATGGCTATGCGTTCCAGACTTCAGGCTGTAATTAGGTGCAAATGATTTGCAACCAAGTATTAAAAAGTGAAAGTTTAATTTATGCCTCCCTCTGCTCTCTGTTTACATTCTAACTGGAGGAGGGACACTGCTCAAGATGTCCTGTGATGTGAGGTACGTACATTATGCAAATTATGGGTCTGCACTGGAGGAGGGGGTGTCTATACTGTGGTAGGGTGGTATGTACTGATGAGAGGGGTCTGTACAGGAGGAGGGGGTCTGTACTGATAAGAGGGGTCTGTACTGAGGGAGGTGAGTCTATACTTATGAGAGGGGTCTTTAATGAGGGGGACATCTATGCTGCAGGAGGGGGGTCTGTACTTATTGGGGGGGGGTCTATACTGAGGGAAGGGGGTCTGTACTTAGTGGAGGGGGTTTGTACTAAGGGGGGACTATAGTTGGTGGGGAGGTGACACAATTTTTTACCTCAATAAAAACAAATAGCTGAACCAGGACCTTTGTGGCAGGATCACCAGGTAGCCTTAAATAAGGCTACATATACTTATTATCACGATTCATCCCTTTTGTTTTAATAATGCAAGGCTGCTTAAAGGGAGACACTCTTAGAAGATCTAAACCCATTGAATAAAAAATAGTTTAAGCTTTAACATGTTATAGTAATTTCAAAAGTAATTTTCATTCTTTTAAATGTACAGCTTTCATTTGAAAAATACATGATGATTATATCATGAATGGCCTGGTTCTTGTAATAGGGTGACATTTTTATCCAAAATTCTACTGTATTTTCACCCTGCTGTACGAATTTCCGGAGGGAGCTATAAACGACCATTAATCTATTGGAGATTGACGGGTGCAGGAGAGAGAGGGCGGCGCTCCTGCGCCCACTATGGATGCACTATGGACACCTGCCATTACATACACGTGAACTTTTAATGGCATCCCAGTTGTCAAGTCTCTGGTGTGAGGCCGGATTGCTGAGAGGGCGCCCCTTGCGACTAAGTGCACCGCACCCCTGGGAATGAGACAGGGAGTGCGGGGCCTAAAGGTGCATGGAGGCAGAAGGTAGCTGGGGTGGGCTGGAAGAGTGGACTCAGTAGCCGTGCAAGGAAGGGTTCTGGTGCAGTACTGTAGGTAAACCAAGAACGGAGTCTGAAGCCAGGCTAGGGGTAATAAATAGGAATCAGTCCAAGGGAATTTACAGGAACAAGCTGGGTCATACACAGGAGCAGAAGATAATAGAGTAGTCAGCCAAGCCGGGGTCAGATGCGAGGAGATAAGCAGAGTCACAGGTTCAGACGTAAGCCAAGGGTCAAGCCAGAGATTCAGGATACACAGGATACAGGAGACACAGGAGACACAGGAAGCTGATGACAATCCAGCAACCTGTATGTGCCAGTGACAGGTTTAAATAGGCCGGGGGGTGCACCCACACAGTCGTGGCGTGTACAGGCAACTGCTGAGCATCTGTGTGCGCACATGCGCATGGGAGTTAGTCTGGCGTGGCCATGATGAACACTGGCAGGAATGCCAATAACTCGGCTATTTCCAGGACACCAGTCTTAGTCCATAGGGTTCAATATTGAGTTGGCCCGTCGTTTCACAAGACTGGGATGCCATTAAAGTTCATATGCGTGTAAAGGCAGGTGTCCCAATATTTTTTGAATATATATATATATATATATATATATATATATATATATATAGTTATATTTTTCTCCTCAAATCGTTTTACATATTATTGTATGGGGAGAATTTCAACCGTGATGTGCTCAAGTGAATAAATATTTATTTGGGATGTAAGACTAAAATAACTATATGTTGATGGTGTCTATTACTAATACATTGTATTGTGTTATGGATGCTGTCAAACTTTACACCCTGGTTTGGAAAAATGTACATCAATAAAAATCTGTGTATAAAAGACATAATATAGATTCAGAGAGGGCTGTGAAGAGCTGAGCTGTCCACAGAGACAAAGAAAAGGATTTCTTTATGCAAGCATTTTCCACATGGAATTTTCTATGTCTAGACTAAATGAGTCTGGTTTTGCATTGTAGTTTACATTATGAAAGTGTGACAGGCATATCTTTTTCTCAAATACAATGACGTTAGAGTTACTGTACACAGCTTAAACAATATACTTACTGCTAGTCACTTCATAAATCTAGACGTTACAGTAAAAATTTCTATCTAAATTATTTACCCACATGCTTGTTTAGACTAATATTTTTGAGGCTGTAGCCCCATATTTTAATATCCATAAATGGGAAATATTATGTTTTTTAAATATACTATATTAAAATAAAGATATTTGTTATAAATATTTTTGATCTATAATTAATTTTTTGCGTTTTTATGTGAAGTTTGTTTATGATCGCCTTTATTAGAACAGTGCAGATGAGTGTGTAGACAGAAAGAAAAAAAAACCTGTACTGATCCAAGCACCAAGCATATTCCTACAGTCCTCCTCTGCACTGGGTGCTGGCTTTGGAATCTCATCCTGCTTGGCAATGGCAAATATTGCAAAAACAAAAGACAAAGCCACAGTTCCATAAAGTCCCACCATGAAGTTTAATCAAAGCATTTGGCTTCCAACATAGTCCCCACCTTAAGCCATACCCTTCCAATGCGTTTCACCATGATTGGTTTTATTTATACCTTTCTAACAACTCCACCGACCTCTACACATCAGAGGGGCGTGGTTTAGGGCAGGGACTATGTGTTAAGTCAACTGGTGGGACTTTGTGGAAATATAGCTTTGTTTTTATTTTTTTCAGAAAGTGTAGTTGAGTGGTTTTAATGTTCCAGAAGCTTCTTACAAAGTAACTTTTTACAGTAAAAATTAAATTTCTAATAACTTGGTTGATTTCCTTTTAAATTTAAAGCTGAACTTCATGGCTGTATAAAAGGCACACGTTAATGCAGCTCTGTAATCATTATCACATCCTTAGGCCCCGTACACACGTCCGAGGAACTTGACGGGCAAAACACATCGTTTTGCCCGTTGAGTTCCTTGTGAAGCCGCCGAGGATCTCGGCGAGCCGAAATTTGCCATTGAACAACGAGGAAATAGAGAACATGTTCTCTATTTCCTCGCCGAGGTCCTCGTCAGCTTCCTCAGCCGAAAGTGTACACACGGCCGGGTTTCTCGGCAGAATTCAGCTCTGAACCGAGTTTCTGGCTGAATTCTGCCGAGAAACTTGGTCGTGTGTACGGGGCCTTACATTTACGTTATATTGTCAAAAGTATTGGGACATCTGCCTTTACACATAAACTTTAATGGATCCCAGTCTTAGTCCATAGGGTTCAACATTGAGTTAGCCCACCCTTTGCAGCTATAACAACTTCAACTCTTCTGGGAAGGCTATCCACAAGGTTTGTGTGTCTATGGGAATGTTTGACCATTCTTCCAAGCCCAACCCCTGAAAAAAAACAACAACCATAATCCCCACTCCACCAAATGATTTGAACCAGTGCACAAAGCATGGATGAGCGAGTATAGGGTGGAGGCACTTGATTAGTTTGCACAGAGTCCTGACCTCAACACAATAGAACACTTTTGGGACTGTATATCCACACAGGTAGCACAGACACCCATAACCAATGAACCTTGAGTGTGTGGATTTTGACAATCAATATCTTCACAGTCAATGGTAATTAGATATAGGTGTCTGCACTGCATGTGTTGTATATATGGTAAATGTTGGGGTATCTTAGAATTGAAGTGGCTTGGGGAATCTACAAAACGTTACAGAACTACTACTAGCAATATCATGACCTACACAATGGGAAACATCAGAGGCAACTTTCTTGTGTAGTCAGCTGTATGCCTGGAGTTCAGCTTTAAATATAGAGTTCCATGGGTGAATAATCTGTTATGGCACGTACACACGATCGGAAATTCCATCAAGATAACCGTGGATATTTTTCCGACGGAATGTTGGCTCAACCTTGTGTTGTATACACACGGTCACAAAAAAAAAATAAAGGCCGTCAAGAACGTGGTGACATACAACACTACAACAAGCCGAGAAAAATTAAGTTCAATGATTCTAATCATGCGTCAAATTGATTCCAATCATGCATGTTTTTTTGCGCATCGGAAATGCATACAGATGATTGCAATTTCTGACAAGAACTTTTCTTGTCGGAAATATTGAGAACCACTTCTCAATTTGTTGCTGTCGGAAATTCCGACAGAAAAAGTTCGATGGAGCCTACATATGGTCGGAATTTCCGACCAAAAGCTCACATTGAACTTTTCTTGTCAGAATTTCCAATCATGTGTACGCGGCATAACAGAAATTATTCTCATTTGCCAAGATAATCCATCCACCTCACTGGTGTGGCAAATCAAGATGCTGATTAGACAACATGATTATTGCACATGTGAGCCTTTGACTGGCCACAATAAAAGGCCACTCTAAAATGTGCAGTGAGTATCTGGTGAGTATCTGGTGTGGCCACCATTTGCCTCACGCAGTGTAGAACATCTCCTTCGCATAGAGTTGATCAGGTTGTTGATCATGGCCTGTGTAATGTTGGTCCATTCCTCTTCAATGGCTGTGCAAAGTTGCTGGATATTAGCAGGAACTGGAACACACTGTCGTATACGCCGATCCAGAGCATCCCAAACATGCTCAATGGGTAACATGTACAGTGAGTATGCTGGCCATGCAAGAGCTGGGATGTTTTCAGCTTGCAGGAATTGTGTACAGACCCTTGCAACATGGGGCCGTGCATTATCATGCTGCAACATGAGGTGATGGTCATGTATAAATGGCACAACAATGGGCCTCAGAATCTCGTCACAGTATCTCTGTGTATTCAAAATGGCATCAATAAAATACACTTGTGTTCATTGTCCACAGCATATGCCTGCCCATACCATAACCCCACCGCCACCATGGGCCACTTGATCCACAATGTTGAAATAAGCAAGCCGCTTACCCACACAAGGCCATACACGCTGTCTGCCATCTGCTCTGTACAGTGAAAACTGTGAAGAGAACCCCTCTCTAAAGTGCCAGATGCCAGTGAATGTGAGTATTTGCCCACTCAAGTCGGTTACGACGACGAACTGCAGTCAGGTCGAGACCCCGATGAGGACGATGAGCATGCAGATGAGCTTCCCTGAGATGGTTTCTGACAGTTTGTGCAGAAATTCTTTGGTTATGCTAACAGATTGTTGCAGCAGCTGTCCGGGTGGCTGGTCTCAGGCAATCTTGTAGATGAAGATGCTGGATGTGGAGGTCCTGGGCTGGTGTGGTTACACGTGGTCTGCGGTTGTAAGGCCAGTTGGGTGTATTGCCAAATTTTCTGAAACGCCTTTCAAGACAGCTTATGGTAGAGAAATTAACATTCAATTCAAGGGCAACAGCTCTGGTGGACATTTCTGCAGTCAGCATTCCAATTGCATGCTCCCTCAAAACTTGTGACATCTGTGGAATTGTGCTGTGTGATGAAACAGCACATTTTAGAGTGGCCTTTTATTGTTGCCAGCCTAAGGTCTCGTACACACGACCGAGAAACTCGTCGTAAAAGAAACATCGTTTTCCTCGACGAGTTCCTTGTCAGGCTTGTCGAGAATCTTGTCAAGCTTTCTTTGCGTACACACTGTCAAGACAAAATCTCGGCGTTCTCAAACGTGGTGACGTACAACACGTACGACGGCACTATAAAGGGGAAGTTCTTTTACATTGGCGCCACCCTTGGGGCTGCTTTTGCTAATCTTGTGTTGCCACGTGTTAGTAAAAGTTTGGTGAGTGACGATTCGCACTTTTCAGTCTTCGTGCTTTCAGATCATTTTCTGCGGTTCAGTTTGTGCTTGTGGGTTCGTATCTTGTCTTTCAGGGCGTGTGGCCAGGTCGTATTTGTTTTACAGTGCGTTCCTGTCCGCTTGTTTCTGGTTTTCAGGTCGTTCTTCATAGGACTTGCTGTTCTACAGTGCTGCCTTCTATTTATTTTATTTCTATTCTTTACCAGAATAAATTGTCATTTTGTTTTACCGTTCATACTTGCCTATGTTTTTTTTAATCAACCCAAAAAATTAGCTTGTGAGTAGGCAGGTTAACTTTAAAAATACAAAAGGTCTAATTATAAAGGGACAGATCAGATAAGACCAAACAATAATGTTACAATGGTGGTAACGAACGCTACTTTTACCGAAGGTGCGCTCCTGTCTCATACTTTATTTTGAGCATGCGCGGGTTTCTAAGCATACACACGAAAGTGTTTCTCATCGTAAACCAGCCCGACGAGAAACGCAACGAGGAAATTGAGACTCCCGACTAGAAAAAAGAGAACTTGTTCTCTTTTTTTCTCATCGCGATCCACGACAGTTTGCTCGACGAAAAACATACACACAACCGTTTTCCTCGGCAAAAAAGCTCTGCCACCAAGTTTCTTGATGGATTTTGTCGAGGAAAACTGTCGTGTGTACGAGGCCTAAGACACAATTGTGCAATAATTATGCTGTCTAATCAGCATCTTGATATGCCACACCTGTGAGGTTGGATGGATTATCTTGGCACAGGTAACTAACACAGATTCAGACAGATTTGTGAACAATATTTGAGAGAAATAGGCCTTTGTGTAGATCTTTGAGTTCAGTTCATGATAAATAGGGGCAAACACAAAAGTGTTGCATTTATAATTTTGTTCAGTGTATATTGAAATACATCTTCAAGCTGGCTGACTGTCATAATGGCTTGGGCAACCATGGGCATTAGGCATTTTTCATTGGGGTTTTTAAGGTGTTCCTGCTCTTTACTGGACCCTCACAGACTTGAGGTTTTAGCTTTGCTGTATGTCTCTTTCAGAATGCAGCCCTGGGGTGTTCCCCACTAATGTAAGCTGGTGAAATAACAGGTACCCAAAGTGAACCATTAAAATGTCAGGCAGGAATTCAGCAATGCCTCAGTGCCGATTCACACAGGGGCGACCTGTAAGGCGACTTGTCAGCCTGACAAGTCACGCTCCATTCAGTACAATGGAACCGTTCTACAAGGAGCGACTCAAGTCGGACCAACTTAGAAAAGGGCCCCTGTGCTAATTTCGAGCGGCTTGCATTGACTTCTATTAGAGAAGTAATTTGCAAGCCGCGCTAAGGTCGCGCTGTGCATGGCGGCTTTAGAGTCAGACGACTTTGAAGCCAACCCTGTGTGAACTGGCATTAAAGCTAGGGAAAGTTCTTCTATCCCCCTTGGGACTTATTACACAAGGTACAGGTGAGGATAGGGTGGCAACATCAATGTGGTCCAGTATAGTAAGTAATGGGTAATTGCGCTAAAAGTGTAAAATCAATGCATACGAACTCCAAGACGGTACACATATGTGATAAAGTGCTATCTATGTGATATCAAATGGCTCATATGAAATGGAAAATAAATAGTCAATAAACTATAAGCCTACATATGTTGACCCACAAACAGATACTGATTAAATATTTATATCTGATCACTCTTGAATATTGTAAGTGTCACTGTGCAAATCAGAGAAAAAAAGTGCAAAAAATGACAAAAAGTGCAAAGCTGCAAAAAATGACAAAAAGTGCAAAGCTGCAAAAAAAGTGCAAAAAGTGCAAGAATGCAAAAAAGTGCTAAACGTGCAGTAGTGTTCCAATGTACACAATATACATGGTTTAAAAATGCAATATGCAAAGAGATGTAAGTGAGAGTCAAGTTGATAAACATCCCAAATAGTTTTGTCATTTACCAATATATTTTTTACAATTCTAATCCTTCATTATTTATTTGGTTCTTTTAGGTTTTTTTTTACCAATTGTGTATGATCCATTTGGTAGATTCATTAAATTACCACCCACATTATGCCTGATTTATCAGACTACTCCTGAGCACTGTAGTTTGTCTGGGCTTGATAAACTCATTTATTCACATATTGTATTTTTTGGTACCTACTGTATATGACCAGTCTTGGACAAAGAACATAAGAATCCACAGTAATATTGATTATATATTGAACACATACTATACAGATTTTTTTTTATCAATAACAGTTTTATTTAGAGATTTTCAATACATGTATACATGTACTATACAGATTTTTATCATCATAAACCTATGTTTTTTTTTACAACACCAGACTTTGGTGTACTCTTATTGGGAGACTTTAACCGTGACTGCTCTTTATTTTATCACTAGAATTCCATACGTTTGCATGGCAGAACTGGACAGTGTTTGTGCAGACTTACAAATTACATTAGAAATATTAAATACAATGAGATTAGAGATGAGCAGTTAGTTGAAACATACTGTAAAACATTCAATCAGAACATTACATGCAAGTTAAACACGGGAAATCACTTTAGGAATCATGACGACAGAGCAGTTAATTTTAATTTTCCAGCATCATCTGTCTGCATTGTACTTTTACACTGTCCAAAATCTTTAAAAACATTCTTCTAAAACATTCTTCTAACACATTCCAAACAGCTGAGTTTTAAATCACAGAACATTTATCTTGATATTCTGTTGCCAGTTGGTGTCTGTTAAAACAATACAGGGTGATTGTACTGACAATCACACCTCCGTTTGGAAGAAAGATCATTAACTTAGCTTGTGTTTGATAACTTGCCAAATGAAAACCATACTTTAACACAATTTCTTGATATGTGATTTAAAAGTCTATGACATCAATGAATAGAAGAGTAATACAAGCAATTTTCAATGACTGAAGAAAATAGTCATGGTTTGGCTTATACTTTTACATTCTTATAACTATACAGGTTTTTTATATGAATCTTTACTTTGTCTTTACTGAGTATGACTGTTTAGCTTGAGAGTTTTGCTAGCCATACACAGCTTTGATTTGGTCCAAATCCCACTGAATCGGCTGACATTTAAGTCACTGGTGGTCTGGTTGGCTTAACAAAACTCAATTTTAAAAGGAGACAGGTGGAAACTGCATTTAATCAGATGCCCTTACTGTTCGGGTATACCAAAAGCTACTAGTCCTGGCAGAGGGGCAGGGAATATTCCTATATCCATATAGTTTAGCATGAATGAGAGAATCAAGTAAATTTATTCATGGGCTGAAATAGGAAGATCTAAATGTGCTAGCTTTGGGGATGAACTTAGCCTCTAAATATGCATATGTGTATCAAATTTTAGTTGCTTACATTTCTTTTGTATATAGCACTCAGTTGTTTATAACTGTCAAACACACTTGTGAGCCAAGAGGTAACATGTTTTCAGCAGGAGGCCAGGAAGTTCATAAAGTAACTATTGTCGATTTTGGGTGACCTACCTTCTTTGACTCTCCAGATTTATAAGTACAATATAAGTAATACTGAGGGGCAAAATAATTAAATAATTAAAATAAGCCTACACAAATAAAAATATTTTAGACTGGATATTCAGATTGATGCATAAATTGTGTCCATCTAAAGGAACAATTATGTATCAAGCGTAATATCAGCATTTCTTCACTGCTTTTTTTTGTTTGTGGTTATAGACCCAAACTATTGAAACAAGAGGGTGAGGATGACAGCCAGCTATCATTTTCAGAAAAAGATGTCCACTATGGTAGCCTTTTATGTTTTTGTGAAGAATGTTCAGGTAGCACATGTAGACATGGCCTTGCACACAGTTGTAATAAACCTTTAAAGAGTCATTATATATTATAGGCTCTGAATGGTTATGCATGCCACCAGTCCATATAATATGTATGCAGTGACAGACAAGGAGAGTGTGAAATCCTAGCTATTCTGAGGCCTCATACACACGACCGAGTAACTCGTCGGGCTAAACACATCGTTTTCCTCGTCGAGTTCCTTGTTAGGCTTGTCGAGCAACTCGACAAGCTTGCTTTGCGTACACATGGTCAAGACAAAATCTCCTTGTTCTCAAATGCGGTGACTTACAACAAATACAACGGCAGGGGAAGTTCGATTCCACTTGTACAACTCTTGGGGCTGCTTTTGCTAATCTCATGTGTTTGCGTGTTAAGTAAAAGTTAAGCTCTTTTTTCCTAGTCCACGTCTTGTTTGACTGCATGAATTTTGGCTGTTTTTTCCATATGAATTTTTGTTGAGGTCTTTTCTCCTAGTCCACTTCTTGTTTGACTGCATGAATTTTGGATGTTTTTTCCATATGAATTTTTGTTGTTTTTTCATGTTTTGAATGAAGACATTGTTTTTTGAGGAGTGCGGCGATCCAGGATTTTTCTTTCATCCCATGTTAAGTAAAAGTTTGTTAAAGCGGGAGTTCACCCGAAATTTTTTTTTTAACCTTAGATTGATGCTCATTTTGTCAAGGGGAATCGGGTAGTTTTAAAAAAACTACCCGATTCCCCTTGACAAAATCAGCATCAATCTAAGGTTAAAAATTTACTTTTCGGGTGAACCTCCACTTTAAGAAACGATTTGCACTTTACAGTCTGTTACAGCTTGAAAAATGTGTTATCTCCATTACAAATGCTACTTTTACTCCCGTCTCATACTTTATTCTGAGCAAGCGCGGGTTTCTTAGCATACACACGCTCGAGTTTCTCATTGAAAACCAGCCCGATGAGGAACACGACGAAGAAGTTGAGACTCCCGACGAGGAAAAAGAGAACTTGCTCTCTTTTTTCCTCGTTGAGTTCCTCGACAGTTTCCTCGATGAAAAATGTACACACGACCGTTTTCCTTGGCAAAAAAGCTCTCCCACCAAGTTTCTTGATGGATTCTGCCGAGGAAACCGGTCGTGTGTACGAGGCCTTAGAATGAATCAACTGTTGACTTTTTTTGACTTTATAAAAGCATGTGACTGGCTGGTTGTATTTTGTGAAATCCAGAAAACATTCTGAAATGCATAAATAATTAACTTAATAAATAGCTGTTTAATCATTTTATCTAGAAGACCCATGGTTTTCATTTATGGCTACAGATAGTACTGTATGTTGCTGTTTTAGCTTGGTTCTTTGGGTATCCATATAGTTCCCCAGGATTATAGTAAGAACAGGGCTGTCTTAATGAGAGGGCACACCTGGGCACTGTCTAGGGGCCCCCCCTGCATGGGGGGACCCTGTACTTTCCCCAAAGCAGCTGGTCCTTGAGCCCACGATGCCCCAAAATTGTCTCCATTGTAGGGACCCAGGAGCATTACTTTGCCCAGGGGCCCATGATGCTATTAAGACGGCCCTGAGTAAGAAACACAAGCTTTTTTTCCCCCAGAACCTAACTGTGCCCATTTTTCACATTCACATGGATCTGAATGGAAGAATAAGTCATTGGTGAACACTCATACACCAAGTACTGTACATAGGTTGAACTGGATGAACTAGTGTCTTTATTCAACCTTACCAACTATGAATCTGCCTTCCCCCTATTCACAGAACGTGTTGCATTCTGTGAAAACAATACAAGGAGTTTTTAATGGAGGAGAGTGCCCAATAGGAGACTTTTTACAGCCACAAGACACTGCTCTTAACCCATGTAGTGCAGGAAGTTCACAGCTGTGAGGAGGGTCTTACATCACTGAAGGGAGGATGATTACAGTAAGCACTATGAAGGACACACTTCATAGAGGTATGTTATGTATAAAAAAAAAAAAAATTGCTAAACTCCAGCTTTAATAAATTCCCAAAGCCCTGTATATTATGAAGACTGGGAAAGATATCTCATTTTGTTTTAATTCATCACCCGTTCTAATAATACTGCTTTAACAGTAAGAACCTCTTTCTCAGTTTAAGATTCAACCTATTTTTGTCCAATCTTAAGATTATGGCCAGATGTCTTATTTAGCGACCTTAGAGTAAACTGGCTATTACAGTTTTTTAAAATCACCTTCGATATATTATATATTATTATACATTGTAATCACAATAGCACAATAGTTAATACATTTCATTTTTGTAATTGTTTCTTATAACTAAGGTCCTCCAAACCCCTTAATAATTTTGCTTTCTTTTCCTGAACTCTTTCTAGTTCAAGGACATTCTTTCTGTGGATTGATGATCAAAACTAAACTACATACAGTATTCAGCTCAGTGTTTTATAAAGGGGCAGAACTATGTATTTATCTATTGTATATTTAACCTTTTTTAATACAGAAGAGTATTCTGCTAAGTTTGTTCGCTGCAGATTGATATTGCATCCTGTTGCTAAGTCTATGATTACCCAAATCCTTTTTTCTATTACGGATTTACCCAAGGGAGCCTAAAATGTATGTTGTATGCATATTTCTAGCACTATATTTTTTTTAATATGAAACATCATCTAGCATGTAGATGTCCTGCCCTTTCCCACCCCTAATTTATCAAGGTCTTCCTGTATTGATGATACATATTGTTCTACATTCGATTTTTGCATAATTTGGTATTGTCAGCATACTGTACACTGCGATAAAAATATAATTTAAATCCTAATATCATTAATAAACATGTTTTAAAAATTTTTTTTTTAAAACACATGACAAAGGATGCCCACATCAGAAGGTTCCTCTTTTTTTGAATCGATGATTTTTATTCAAGTTTAAATACAAACTAAGAAACAAACAGTATATGATATGATACACAGTACTAGTCACAAGGCTCAAAAAGCATCAGATACAAAATTTCAAGGGTGTAACAGTAGTTATGAAAAGCAAGGAGGGTATTTATTTATTTATTTATTTATTTATATGTTCCATGATTGTGAAAATTCTGCATATTTCAAGGCATTAAGTGCTAAAGCCCTGTACACACGACCGATTTGTCTGATGAAAAAAGACCGACGGATTGTTTTCCATCAGTGAAAAAAAATAGTACATGTTTTAAAATTTCCCTGTGTAAAAAAAAAAACGATAGAAAAAAACGATCGTCTGTGTGGAAGTCCATCGGTCAAAAATCCACACATGCTCAGAATCAAGTCGACGCATGCTTGGAAGCATTGAACTTAATTTTTCTCAGCACGTCGTAGTGTTTTACGTCACCGTGTTTGGACACGGTCAGATTTTTGACCGATGGTATGTAGGCAAGACTGATGAAAGTCAGCTTCATCGGATATCTGACGAAAAAATCGGATTAGATTCTATCAGATATCCGATCGCGTGTACAGGGCTTAAGAGGCGTTCAAAGTTGTAGATATAATTAACCATACTCACTACCTCTGAAAGATTGGGTGATGTGTATTATTTCAAGTTTTTAAGGATAATTAGTCGTGGTGCCAGTAGGATGTGGGTGACTACGGGTTGCTGGGAGGAGAGGTAGTGGTCAATTCCAATATTAGGCAGGGCCATGGCTGGTTGTGGTTTGACTAATATTCTGTTGCAGGTGTATAGTAATTGAAATATGTGTGTCCAGAAGCTGGTAATGCTAGGGCAGCCCCAAAGAATATGTAACAGATTCCCTGTTTGCCCAAATTCTCGCCAGTACAGAGGGGAGACTGATGAAAAAATGTTGGCTAGTCTGAATAACATCTATTGGTGATTTTAATCATCACTTCATGATAAATGGTGCAATGGGATGCTTTAACAATTGAACTGAAAGTGGCTCGCCATTGTGCTGGAGAAGGAGGTATGGAGTCAGTTTCCCATTTTAACACTGGGCTGTATTTGCAAAAGGTGTGTTTATTCTGGAGGATGTTGTAGAAGAGGGATAGCCTTTGTGATTTAAGCTTAGTTTAAGTAAAAAAGTTCCAGGCTCTAGGGGGCAGAATGATTATTGGGATGGGGTATTTGGGGATAAAATTAAGTAGCCGCAAGCATGTAAATTGGTGCTGCGTGGAAATGTGGGGTCTCTCTACAAGCTCTCTAATGAGTAATGGACGCTACCTTTAAGGAGAACACTGGCATCTGTAATGCCGTGCCGCTGCAGGTATTTAACAGATAGTGAAGGGATCATGGCCTTAATTTTTTTTAGAGGGAATGGGGTTTGTAGTGGAGTTAAGATGTTAAGATGTCTCAAAGCCAGTTAAGATGTCTCAAAGCCAGCAGCGATGCTTGCCTAGCTACAGGGTTTTAAGGTCCCAAGACATACACTTGTCACTCGAAAGAAGTAGATTAGGGGCGATGGCTAGCTTGATATCTACCCACAGAGGGGCATTTTCAGAGGGAAACCAGTGTTTAATTTGATTCAATTGCAGAGCCTAATAGTAATTCCTAATATCTGTGAAACCAGCTCCACCTAATGATCTATGTCTAGTAAAACATGAGTAAGAGCATCTGGCCCATGGCCCCTTCCATATGAAGGATTGAAGAGTTCTCGACAGGGATATCATGTAGTGGTTTGTGATAAGTATAGATAATTTGGGGAAGGATATTAATCTTCAGGGCTGCTAATAATGGACTTTTTTCATCGGACAAACCGATCGTGTGTGGGCCCCATCAGTCTTTTTTCCATCGGTGTAAAAAAATAGAACATGTTTTAAATTTTTCCGATGAAAAAAAAACGATAGTAAATTCCGTTCGTCTGTGTGGAACTCCATTGGAGAAAAATCCACGCATGCTCAGAATCAAGTCGACGCATGATCGGAAGCATTGAACTTCATTTTTTCGGCTTGTCGTAGTGTTTTACATCACCGCGTTTTGGCACGGTTGGAATTTAGTCTGATAGTGTGTATGCAAGACTGATGAAAGTCAGCTTCATCGGATTCCCCCCAAAAAAATCTATCGGATTTTATCGCATCAGAAATCCGATCGTGTGTACACGGCATAAGTGTGTGGATGGGGGAATCGAGTCATTTTCTTTTGTTCAACCTAATGGCTGAACGAAAGGAAAAAATAAATTAGATCTAGGCACACTGAATAAAACCTCAGGGTCATATGGATATGGATGAGGCACTACTCTGACTCACTTATTTGTATGCATCTCAACTTGGCTTATCGTTTTCTGTAAACAACACCTTTTTGTAAGAATAAGCTAGAAAACATTTGAAAGGAGTATAAAGCTTGGCTAAATAGAAGACTACAAAATAGACATATGCAATATTTTCTATTTACCTGACCATAATAATTTAAGTAAAATATGTATACTACCATTATGTATTCCCATACGGATATCTACTTATACAAGAATAATGGTCCTTTGTATAGATTATTTGCTTCCCATTCACTGCCTACTGTGGAGTTCTATTGAAACCATTAGCACCAAATGATGGCTTCAAATACTGTATATACTCGAGTATAAGCCGAGTTTTCTAGTACATTTTTTTGTGCTGAAAATGCCCCCCTCGGCTTATACTCGAGTCACCTTTTTGTGCCTGATCTCCCAGACTTTGTGGACCCGGTCCCCTGGACCCCAAACTTGGCACACATGTAGCCCCACTATTCCTCTACAAGTGTGCAAAGTTTGTTGTCAGAGGGACCTACGGCCTGGAAGCACCGATTTTTCAAAGCCGGGCACCCCTTCCATAGACTCCTATGTTAAACATCAGTCTAGTCATGATCACAGTGAGGAATGGCCATAGTGAGGCATGGGCACAGTGAGACATGGGCACAGTGATGCATGGGCACAGTGAGGCATGGGCACAGTGAGGCATGGGCACAGTGAGGCATGGACATGGACACAGTGAGGCATGGACACAGTGAGGCATGGATACAGTGAGGCATGGACATGGACACAGTGAGGCATGGACACAGTAAGGCATGGGCACAGTGAGGCATGGGCACAGTGAAGCATGGACAGCGTGAGGCATGGACATAGACACAGTGAGGCATGGACACAGTGAGGCATGGACACAGTAAGGCATGGCCACAGTGAGGCATGGACACAGTGAGGCATGGACACAGTGAGGCATGCAGATGGACACCCTAGGCTTATACTTGAGTCAATACATTTTCCCATTTTTTTGTGGTAAAATTAGGTGCCTTGGCTTATATTCGGGTCGGCTTATACTCGAGTATATACGGTAATTGTAAAGCCTAGTAATCATTTTAGTAGTTACTGTACAGTTTAAAAAAAAGTCTTTCTTTCCTTGGGTCTGAAACTCCTGACTTATGATGTTTCTTATGTATTTATTTTTTATTCTGTAAAAAGAGCCATTTCCATTAGCCCGTTTCTATAAACATTTGACTGCTAAGGAAGGGGTTAGTCTGTAGATGCTATGATGTGACTAGCAGCTCTGTGTGCATCTTAATCTCAGCAGGAGAGACCTACTGTATTAACCTCTAAGGTCAAACGTTAGAAACCCCATTGCAACTTTATTGAAGACTTCTGTTTCATGTCGAAATTCTTATGTCCATGGCAGCACTAAATTTTCATGGCTTTGTCATCTGCAACTACTTATGGACGGTACTAAAGAGGTACAAAAGTGTTTAGGAAGCTAGCATTAAATAAAACAGTTTGTTGGCATGATTTGCTGCATCAGTCATGTGTCTTGTGTTCATCAAAACAAAGCCCAATGTTAATTCTAAATACATGTTAACTCATCTGAGCAACGAATTGTTTATGCACACAGCAGGCCATTTAGTAATATGTAATGGAATCACAAGGCTGTTTTAGTTCAGCTATTATTTATCTTGAAATAAACATTTCTGTATACCTTCAACAATGAGAATAAAAATGCCTCTCAGACACAAGCTAACTAAAAACAACTTCCAGCATGTTAATCCAGTAGATTAGGTATAGAAGGTAACTAAACTCACCGGCCACTTTATTAGGCCCACCTTGCTGGGTTTGACCCCCTCTTGCCTTCAGAACTGCCTTAATTCTTCATGGTATAGATTCAACAAGTTGTAGAAAACCATTCCTCAGAGATTTTGGTCCATAGTGACATAATAGCATCACGCAGTTGCTGCAGATTTGTCAGTTGCACATCCATAATGCAAATCTTCTGTTCCAACACATCCCAGAGGTGCTCTATTGGATTGAGATCTGAGTGACTGTGGAGGCCATTGGAGTACAGTGATCATTGTCATGTTCAAGAAACCAGTTTGAGATGATATCAGAGACCATGCTTTGTAGCATGGTGCACTATCCTGCTGGAAATAGCCATTAGAAGATGGGTACACTGTAGTTATAAAGGGATAGACATGGTCAGCTACAATACTCTACTACAATACTCAGGTAGGCTGTGGTGTTTAAACGATGCTCAATTGGTACTAAGGGGCCCAATGTGTGGCACAAAAATATCCCCCACACCATTACACCACCACCAGCCTGAACCGTTGATACAAGGCAAGATGGATCCATGCTTTTCATGTTGTTTATACCAAATTCTGACCCTACTATCTGAATGGTGCAGCTGAAATCGAGACTCATCATACCAGGCAACGTTTTTCCAATCTTCTACTGTCCAATTTTGGTGAGCCTGTGTGAATTGTAGCCTCAGTTTCCAGTTCTTAGCTGCCAGGAGTGGCACCCGGTGCGATTGTCTGTTGCTGTAGCCTATCTGCTTTAAGGTTTGATGTGTTGTGCTTTCAGAGATGGTTTTCTGCATACCTTGTCTGTAACAGGTGATTTTTTGAGTTACTGTTGCCTGTCTATCATCTCAAACCAGTCTGCGCATTCTCCTCTGACCTCTGACATCAACAAAGCTTTTTCCTCCACACAATTGTCGCTCAGTGGATGTTTTCCCTTTTTCAGACCACTCTCTGTAAATCCTAGAGTTGGTTGTGCATGAAAATCCCAGTAGATCGGCAGCTTTTGAAATACTTTGACAAGCCCATCTGGCACAAACAACTATGTAACGTTCAAGGCACCTAAATCTCCTCTCTTCCCCATTCTGTTGCTCAGTTTGAACGTCAGCAAGTTGTCTTCACCACGTCTAGATGCCTAAATGCATTAAGTTGCTACCATGTGATTGGCTGATTAGAAATTTGTGTTATCAAGTAATTGAACAGGTGTACCTAATAAAGTAGCAGGTGAGTGTATATCCCTAACATATACATTCTGCTAATATTCTTAGGCTTCATTTCCATGGACGTTTTTACAGCCACTTTCTTTAGCCTTTTTTACAGCTTAAAAACGCCTGTCCATGTTATTTATTTATTTCGTTTTTTTAAATATTTTATTTTTTTGAGCTGGAGCTCAAAAACGCAGCGGTAGCGTTTTTGAGCGTTTTTTAACGTCTAGCGTTTTTACAGCTCTACTCTGGAGCTTAAAAACGGCTCAGCCATCTACAGCTGAAAAACGTCATGGTGGGCATGAGGCCATAGACTAACATGGAGAGCTGTTTTTAAGCTGCAAAAAACGCTCAGAAAAGTGGCTGTAAAAACGTCCATGGAAATGAAGCCTTAACATTCTGTGGCGCAATGATCACTTTTCTCTTGCTACACACAAATTAACAAGAAATAGCAATATATAAAGTAACAAGAAGGCTACATCAATACAAGAGACATAGATGGCATGTGAGTGGCAGAGTGGCATGCTGTACAAAGTGTTGGTGGTAGGATCTGATTTTATACATCCAACCATTATCACAATCTAATTTAATCCAGCCATTTTTGAGATTACATAACACATACGCTGTGAGAAAGCTGGAGCATCTGAAAAATGTTGGCTTTCTCAACATACTGATTATCTAATAAAAAAGAAAAAAAAACATGTTGGACTCTGACCATTGGTTTGCAGCCTTTACTGCTTCTTACATATTTGGACTACTCTCAAGACCCCCTCCTCACTGCTCCAGTGCATGTGTGTAGTCCCAATGAGGAGTGAGCTTGATCAATAAGATTCTTTCCAACACTGGAAATGAATATTATGAGGCCTAGTGCCTCTTATGCATGTACCCCAGGTTGTTATTTTGTCTGTGTTTCTGCTAGGGAACTTCGCTCTCTGTCATGGTGACTGCTGTCACTGTAATGCCGTGTACACACCATCACTTTATGTGATGAAAAAAACGACGTTTTTAAAAACGTCACTTTAAATGACCGTGTGTGGGGGAAAACGTCGTTTTATGTCTTTTGAAAAACGCCCAAAAAAATTGAAGCATGCTTCAATTTTATGTGTCGTTTTTCAAAACGTCGTTTTTTAATTCACAGAAATTGACCATGTGTATCAAAAAACGATGTTTAAAACAACGTTTTTACACCCGCGCATGCCCAGAAGCTAGTTATGAAGCGAGCTTCAATGGAAAAACGTGGTGAACGTAACCTCGCTTTGCTAGAGCATTGTGAAAAAACTATGGTGTGTAGGCAACTTCGTCTTTGAAAATTGAAGTTTCAAAAACGTTGTTTTTTACTTCACAGAAAATGACGTTTTTTTCCATCACATAAAGTGATAGTGTGTATGCGGCATGACCGTAAGAGAAGAAAACCTCAACATTTTGGACTGTTCCAAGATCAGGAATAGAGGGGAAAATCTTCCAACGGGGACACTTCTGATGAAAGCTGATGAGAGGGATTTCCCTCTCTTTGGAGAGATGTACTTAAATTTTTTGTTGTGTTCACAGAACTATAAATGAAGGCTAATATCCTCAGTTGGAAACAGATGGCAAAAAGAAAATAACTGGCTGAGGTTTTAATGGTCCCCTACTCAATCCAATGTAAAAAAAAGCTGTAGCTTTATATTTACTTAAAATTTAGTAGGCAAGTTCCACATGTAAATACTTATTGTGAGATCCCACAGCAAGGAAAAATAAATATTTCTACATACTCGACAGAATATTTTGTATATTGTATGTCAGCCCTCAAAATTTACACTCGCCTCTCGCATTTTGCGAGTAAATTTTGAGGGCTGGCGAGTGTCTGGCTGGCTGCTTGAGAGCAGGGGGGGCAAGCAAGGAGAGGAGAGGAGGAGCCGCCACCGCCGCCGCGGCGTTCAAACCGCGGGGAACATTACAGCTTTCCATTCAATAGCTGTGTGTTCCCCGCAGAGTGCGTCTTATACAGCCCCTCCCCTCTGGGAAACTGATAGGCAGATCACCCATCCCAGGATTGGATGGGTGATCTGTCTATCAAAGATTCCCGGACAAGAGGGGAGGGGCTGTATAAGACACGTGCTGCGGGGGAACACACAGCTATTGAATTGAAAGCTGTAATGTTCCCCGCGGTTTGAACCATTCGGCGGCGGCTCCTCCTCTCCTACCCAGCACAGGTAGGATGCGGGGAATAACTCTGGCTAATATGTGTGTGGGGGGGGGTCTGGAAGAACTCTGGCTAATATGTGTGTGGGGGGGGGGAAAGAAGAACTCTGGCTAATATGTGTGTGGGGGGGGGGAGAACTCTGGCTAATATGTGTGTGGGGGGGGGGAAGAAGAACTCTGGCTAAGATGTGTGTGGGGGGGGGGAAGAAGAACTCTGGCTAATATGTGTGTGTGGGGGGGGGAGAAGAACTCTGGCTAATATGTGTGTGGGGAGGAAAGAAGAACTCTGGCTAATATGTGTGTGGGGGGGGGAAGAACTCTGGCTGCAATGTGGGTGAGGGGACTCTGGCTGCAATGTGGGTGAGGGGACTCTGGCTGCAATGTGGGGGGGGGACTCTGGCTGCAATGTGGGGGGACTCTGGCTGCAATGTGGGGGGGGGGACTCTGGCTGCAATGTGGGTGAGGGGACTCTGGCTGCAATGTGGGTGAGGGGACTCTGGCTGCAATGTGGGTGAGGGGACTCTGGCTGCAATGTGGGTGAGGGGACTCTGGCTGGAAAATGGGGACATTTTGCTGCATTGGTAGACATGGGCAGGCTGCATTTTTGGGCACGGATTAAGTTGTTGTTAATATTTATTACTTAATTCTACATAAAACATTTAAGTGTAATTTCATGAGATTTATGGGGGGCGTGTTTAGGGGCGGGATTATTGGCGGGACATGGTAGGGGTTGGGCGGGGAAACTGGTGGCAAGTATGCCTTAAGGCCTGGCTAGTAGCTCAGGACTTGAAATTTTGAGCCCTGTTGTATGATACTGTTCTCTATGTTTGTTATATAAAGTACATGCTATAGAAATCCAGCTAAAGTGGAACTGAAGTAAAAAAATGAAAATGTGCTATGTCATAGGGAATATCTAGAAAATGTTATTGTGCCAAAGTAGTATCCTGAAAAATTGACCATTTGTCCTAATGTTCTGCTAAAAAGAACAGTGTATGTCCTGTCCTGGTATTTCTGTGACTACACACTCATAGCTGTATATCTGAGGTGTGTGATATACGGTACTGCTGCCTCTGACTGTTGATCTCTGAATATTTTGCATAAGATTTGACAATGTCACTGCTGTGCTTTTCACAGATCTTTCATGGAGGCTCAGGGCTGCCTCTACCAAGATGATCATCCCCGCACAAAGACACACAAAGTCAATAACAGGGAAAGATCAACTTCTGGGAGACCATAGGCAATGCCAGTGACTAGTTCTTTACTTGCGTTTTTTTTTTGGCACAACTTCCAGAATTGAGTTTCACTTTAATGTGACTAGTAACAGCCCTCATGACATTTCCCCTTATTTATTTATCCATGCACAGAGTCAAATTGACATGCAATGCATTCCGTTCCACACATTTGGTCTTAGTAAGCGATTTAGAAAGTGTTGGAGCCAGAGAGTGTCATGCTTACCTCTAACACAGGTGGTGAGTGAGTGAGTGAGTGAGTGAGTGAGTGAGTGAGTGAAAAACTTGTATAGCGCAGCACATGCAAACTGAGTCGCCTCTGGTCGCTGTATCCATTTTGTGAAACCGCCTGACCTCAGAAGAGATGGGTTTTAATCCTTCTCCTGAAGGCCAAGTGGTCCAATGCCAGTCGAATGGTAGTTGGTAGGGCGTTCCACAGTCGAGGTCCCTGGACTGCAAATCTTCGGTCTCCTTTGGATTTGTATCTGGCTTTGGGTATCTGCACAAGGTTTTGATTGGTGGATCGCAGAATGCGATTGTGTTTATGAGCCTTTATTTTTTTGCACAGATATTGGGGGGCGATTCCTTGAATACACTTATGCATTAGGCAGAGAGCCTTGAAAGTGATTCTGTCTTTTACCGGCAACCAGTGAAGGGATCTCAAAGAAGGTGAGATTGATTCCCATGTTTTTTTGCCGGACACTAATCGAGCAGCCGTATTTTGCACGACTTGCAGACGAGTGATTTGGAATTTGGGGAGTCCAAGGTAGAGGGCATTTACATAGTCGAGTCTGGAATTGATGATTGTTCCCACCACGACTGAAACGGGATGAAGGGGGTGAGTCTACGTAGTAGGCGCAGCAAATGGTGCGATCCGCTGACTACTGACCCTATTTGTGCATCCATTGTCATGTTGGTGTCAAAGATGACTCCCAGGCTTTTGACTAGGGGTGATTGTTTTGCCCAGAATGGGCAGGGGGGTCCATGTTGTCACGTGCTGATTTTTCCGGCTGGCTTGAAACAGGAGAAGTTCTGTTTTTGAACCGTTGAGTTTAAGATAACTGTTTGTCATCCAGTTTTCTATTAAAGAAAGGCAGTTCTCTAGTCCAAGAGAATTATCCTTTTTGTTGCAGATGCGAAAATACAATTGTGTATCATCTGCATAAGAGTGATATAGTAACTTCTGGTTACTGATGATTTCAAAGAGGGGGCGGAGATAAATATTGAACAGAACCGGTGACAAAGGGGATCCCTGAGGGACTCCACACGATACCGTCCTTTTTTCAGAAGTGAAAGGCCCCAGTTTCACTGTTTGTGATCGGTTTTCCAAGAAGGAGGAGAACCAAGCTAAATCACATTCCGCGACTCTGGCTACTTCAGTTAGCCGAGTCAGTAATAATCCATGGTCTACCGTGTCAAAAGCAGCGCTTAGGTCCAACCGTACCAGAAGACAAGATTCTCCTTCGTCTGCTGCCTCGAGGGCGTCATCCCATATTTTGAGCAGCGCTGTTTCTGTTCCGTGACCCGGACGGAAACCCGATTGAAACGGATTGAGTAATTTATGGGTGTCTAAATGATGTTGCAGCTGTTGTACCACTTCTTTCTCCATTACCTTGGAGAAGACATTTAGGGCTGTTATGGGACGACGATTGCTTGGATCTTTTGGGTCGAGTTTTTTTTTTTAGAATTGGTTTTATTATACCTTGTTTCAGCAAGGTGGGCACCGTGCCCTCCTTGAATGATTGGTTTAAGAGCTGCATTATAGCTGGTGCCAATATATCGGCACATTCTTTCAGCAGTTTGGTGGGGATGATATCATTGGGCGCTGTGCTATTTCGCAGAGTACGATGATATTTTTTGTTGCCTCGATGGTGATGGGCTTTAGGGAGAAGTTAGTTGATTTCAATGGTTTTATGTGGGTGTTTGGTTTAAGCTTTGGGGAGGGATTGACAATGGGTTTATTTTGCTGAATGCTTACACGGATTTTCTCAATTTTATTAATGAAATAATCCGATAATTCATTGCAAAATTCTTGTGAATCAGAATTGGGGGCCTCTAAGCAAGCTGGGTTCATAGTCTGAGTGACCAGCTTGAAGAGTTCGCGGGGGCGGTTTAGGGCATTTGCGATGGTGTTGGAGATGTGATTTTTTTTGGCCATAAAGATTTCTTTATGGTATTTCTTGGTTATTGTCTTATATGTGGTGTGGTTTACCTCTGAAGGGCTTCTTTTCTAGGCGGCTTCTGCTCTTCTGCGCTCTTGCTTTAGCAGCGACAGCTGGTCATTGAACCAGCTGGCGTTGTTTTCCCGGATGCATGTTTTGCGTTTTGGTGCTACTAAGTCGGCTGACTGTAGTAGAGCCTTGTTAAGGGCGTAGAGTGTTTCTGTGGCTGTTAGCTGTGGTTGGATTGTTTTTATTTTGTTCCCTAGTGTTGTTTTAAAGAGTTCCGAGTGGAGCTTCTTCTGAGATCTGGTCCAGTGAGTTGTCACCGGTTTTATTGTTTTTTTTGCTGGGGCATTATTGGTAATTGTGAATTTAATGGCATGGTGGTCTGTCCATGGTTGCGGCTCATTCTCCAGGACGTCGATTTCCACATCTTGTTTGAAAATGAGATCGAGTGTGTGACCTGAGGTGTGAGTGGGCCCATGTACTAGTTGCTGCAGACCTAATCCTTCCAGATGGTCGATGCAGGCATCGGCGACGGGGTCTGGTGAGGAGTTGGCCCAGAGGTTGAAGTCCCCAAGCATCAAAAGGTGTTTGATGTTTAGGGTATAGGTGGAGATGAACTCCGTCAGTGAGGTGATAAGGTGCGTTTTCGGACCGGGAGGTCTATAGCAGAGAAGAATATGGACTGTGTCTTGGGGATTTGTTTGCAATTGCAGAGTAAGGCCCCGTACACACGGCCGAGGAACTCGACGTGCCAAGCACGTCGAGTTCCTCGTCGAGTTCTGGGATGAAGCCGCCGAGGAGCTCGGCGGGCCGCCTTCTCCCATAGAACAACGAGAAAATAGAGAACATGTTCTCTATTTTCTCGACGAGCTCCTCGGCGGCTCCATCGAGCCAAAAGTGTACAGACGACAGAGTTTCTCGGCAGAATCTGGGTTTTGACCGAGTTTCTCTGTGAATTCTGCCGAGAAACTCTGTCGTGTGTACGAGGCCTGAGAGTTTCCATGGATGGAAGCGAGTTTTGGAGGACTAGTTTGGTGATCGAGAGGTGAGTCTTGTGGATCACTGCCAGGCCTCCCCTTCTTTGACCCACTCTGTTTTGCATTTGAATGCGGTAATTTGCTGGCACCAATTCTCCCAGAATAGTGTTACAGTCGGTTGTGAGCCAGATTTCAGTGATAAAGAGGCAATCTAAGTCGTATTGTAGGATGAAATCATAGATTTCTTGTCAGTGTTTTACTGACGATCTTGTGTTGAGCAAAGCGCATGATATGCGCTTAGGCTGGGGAGAGTGGGTATAATGTTTAACTGTCGATCGACGATCGGTTCTTAACAGTTGCATACTCCTTAGATTTTTTATGGTGACCTCTGATAATCTTGCGATGAGTAGGTTTTAAAATCCCAAATGGTTTCTGTGGTATATCTCAAATTAGCCATAATCGCAGAACCGCGGGGAAGATGATATCGATCGGGGGGTATTTGAAGGTTGATGGGAGGAAGATTTCCAGGTGGGTCTCACCCGCTAAATCTTCCCTCCAGGTTGATCCAGAGGAAGGCAAAAAAAACCTGGCCGTTCTGTGCCAATCTACAGCAAAAATTCCTTCCTGATCCCTCAGGGCGATCGAGCAAAGCCTGGATCAGGTGATGAATGGTGGGCGTCCCTGGATTCAAAGCTGACAAGCTACTGGAGGGGGGGGGCTTGGGGTACGCGAACCCCTAAGTTTGCAGGTGGGAGCAGAAAACCCCAGCAATAAGGCTGAGGGGGGTGAATAGGGGTAATTGGTTGGGGGTCAGTGTTGTTTGGGGTGTAGCAAGATAGCCACCGGAGCTAGGCCCAAGCCGGTGGCTGAGGTTTTGGGGGGCGAGATGAGATGGTAGCGTCCCTCTTAGGACCACCAGGGAGATAGTGGGGGTCTGTGTGGAGGATTGGTGGGTTTGGTGATGTTTGAGATGGGGTGTCATTGGTGTAGGTGTGGCGCGCTGCTAGGCCCCGGCTGAAGCCGGGGACTTTCCTAGCCGCGGCCACCGCGAAAAGCTACTTCCTGGATTCTGCGGACCAGGGGTTTTAATTTAGATGCGGCGGTGGCGTTTACGGTTGGGGGGACCGGGGGTTGCGGAGAGAGTTTTGCGAGGAGAAGCAGTCACCTTGGGCCATTTGTCCGATCTGATTGGGCACCTCCGCAGGTTATCCTGAAATAGACGGCCGCGGAAGTGTACCCAAGGCAGAGGATGATGGTGGGGGGACGGCGAGAGGATAACAGGCCTTACCTGTGAGGTTGCTGGGTGAGGAGGGCTACAGGGAGGAAGCGGCGGTGAAGGAAGAGGGAGAGCCCACGGAGAGGGAGGCAGTGCTCGTCCTGGGTGTTGTTTCCGGATGCTGCAGCAGAGAGCTGGGAGATCCCTGCCTAGCTGATCTACCCCTGCCTGTGGAGAGCCGACTGGTGTTGGAGCGTAACTGCCCTAAGGTGAGCAGACTCGCGTGAGAGTGTCCTGCTGCACCGCTGAGCTAGGAGAAACTGTCTGTCTGCCTGTCTGACTAGCCCTGGGTGAGAGCAGACTCGTCGGGAAGCGTCCTACTCCACCACTGACTAGCACTGACTGACTGGATCACTCACTGGATCACAGTGATCAGACACTATAGCTGGTTTCTGTGTTTTTCACCTATAGCAGCCTCCGTTCCCATAGGGCAAGCAGGCCTACCGGTACTCTGTTGCTCCCAGGACTTACACACAATACTATAGTGCCTGGCTTCCACGCCGGGGCAGATACGAACTAAGCACAGCAAACAGGTACTTGCAGGTAGAGTGGTTCAATGACAGTCCAGGTACAGGTCAACGTCTCGAATATTTAGGGTCAAATCCATAGTCAAAAGGTAGGCAGTGTTCAGAGAGTAGTCAATATCTGATTTAAGGTCATCAATGAGGGAATCCAAACAGCAGAGCAGGACAGACAAGCAGAGAGCTTGAAGTATGTGTTACAAATGCAATATAACAAGCATTAGACTGCAGGCTTGGCTGGCTTAAATCAGACTGGCCACATTAACCCCTTCCTGACCAGCCGCCACAGTTATACTGCGGCAGGTCGGCTCCCCTGGACGAGCCGTCATAGTTGTATGTCGGCTCTTTAATATGCTCTAGCAAGCACGCTCACCCGCAGCTTGTACCCGGAGCCAATGCGTATGCCCGGCGGGTACGATGACTGCCGGGCACCCGCGATCACTCGTGACAGATACCCCTTTCCTGCCAGTGACATTTATACAGTAATCAGTGACTATTTTTAGCTCTGATCACTGTATAAATGTCAATGGTCCCAAAAAAAACAGATCGCCGCCATAACTAGTAAAAAAAATTATAATAAAAATGCTGTGTCCCCGGCATTCTCTTCTCCACGGTGTCCTGGCGTTGATTGGATATATTGATAGCAGCGCAGCCATTGGCTCCCGCAGCTGTCAATCAAATCCAATGACGCGGGCGCTGGGGGGCGGGGTCGAGTCATACACTTGGCGTCTATGGACACCAATTGTATGACACAGGAGCACGCCCGCAAGGTAACCCCCTCGGAAGAGATCTTCCCAGAGGGGGTTATCTAATGCTGAAAAAAGCTGCGAGAGCCGCCGTGGGACCCCAGAAGAGGATGTTCGGGGCCACTCTCTGCAAAGCAAACTGCACAGTGGAGGTAAGTATGACATGTTTGTTATTAAAAAAAACCTTTACAATCACTTTAACATCTAGGGTGATCAAGGGGTTAAATGTGTGCCTAACTATGTGTAATGTGTGTACAGTGTGCTGCTTTTAATAAGGATTCTCTGTCAGTAAATAGAGTATTGTTTACAATCACAGTTCTATTTAGTGAATCACTTAGCTGATCAGCGAGTGCCCACAGTCAATCATTGGCCGAGACCTGCTAATCGGCTTGTGCTGTAACTAATCACAGCATATGGATAATGGGGGGAACTAATGTGCAAACCACACTAACTAGAGCAATATAAACTAAAATAATAAAAAATTAACACTAAGCAGCAGCCACAACAATGGGTGCTCACGCACAGGTAATAATTGATAAATGAGGGGGGTAATGGCGTTTGCTAATAATCAATATAATAACATAATATATTAAAATATAATCTAAAATGCTGCTTATGTATTAATCCAAATGTTCATGGCATAAAGATGATAAAAATGAAACTGGTGAGCCAAGAAATATCGCCCACCTTCGATCTATGAGATTATGAGGGGGGTGAAATGAGTGATAATAATGTGAAGCGTGATCCAATTGGTAGTAAAACAAGTACCAACCAATTAGTAAAAAAATATATATATACAAAAATATAAATATATATGATACAAGGGTGCTGACAAATACTAATAAAATAAGTAAATATATGTGATAGGTCAATCAACAACTATAACAACCGAAAATATATAATAATTAGTATTAATAGACAGAAACATGCAAAATAAAAGCAAGTAAAAAATTTATAATTAATGTGAGTCACTGTGCACACTCAATGATCCAAATAAATGTGCATAAAATTTAGATAAAAATCCAATAGATCCTGCAGTGCATGCGTGCAAAAGAAACTATGTGCTTTGTTTCCACAAGCCTCTCACCTCTCCAATAATGCTGGCTTGTACGCACAGCAGGTTCTGTTTCAGGATAGACAATCCCCGGCAAGCCTGTTTACCCACGTCACTCCAGCTTCCCAGGGTAAGTGTTTCCCAGGTCCCCAGCACTGAACTCACGGGGTGGATGGGTCTCAAAGAAACAACAATATAGGCTCCATAGCGCAAAACAGTCCTTGATTGTGGCGGCTGCGTCCGTTTTCTTTTTTCAGGCTATGTACATTTTCTGATCTGCCCTGCAGGCTCTTCTATGCTGCACGACCAATCCCCTCAGATTCTTCTCCCTTGACATTGCTTTCTTTGTACCCTGAATGCATACGTTTCCAAAAGTCGCATGGCAGAAAAAGGGTTTTAAAATGGCTACGATAGATTAGGGAAGTGGTATCTTTGCCTCAGCCTTATGAGTCATACATGAAACTGAGTGTTTGTGAAGAAGGCTTATTTACTTATTTTATTAGTATTTGTCAGCACCCTTTTATCATATATATTTATATATATATATTTTTACTAATTTTTTGGTACTTGTTTTACTACCAATTGGATCACGCTTCACATTATTATCACTCATTTCACCCCCTCATCATCTCATAGATCGAAGGTGGGCGATATTTTATTAGGAGTGAAACACATTTTTTTTTGGCTCACCAGTTTCATTTTTATCATCTTTATGCCATGAACATTTGGATAAATACATAATCAGGATTTTAGATTATATTTATATTTAAATCACAGCATAGCCGTGCCGCGAGCATGTGTATTACGTACTAGGTACGTGTTCCAGCGCAGAGAGGCCGCATTCGCAGCGCACTAGAACATTAGGCGACTCGATATAAATTTTCTGGTGTGGTATTTAATTAAAAATGCGTATGTTTTATTTTTTATAGAATAATCGCCTATGAATGTTGTCCTGGATATGAAGAAGTGCCCGGAGAGAAAGGGTGCCCTGCAGGTAAATGTTTTAGTGTCTTTCTATGTTTAACATATCTTTTCAAATGGTGTGTTTTTAAAATGTATTTTCAATTAAATGTTTGTTAGGGAGCATCTGGATATATTTTTCTTTTCGTTATATTCAAACTTCCATGGTAGGCCTGTTATAGATATATTTTTGCATTAGTGGTTTTTAGAGTTTTTCTGCTGTGGACTCCAGATGTAGGAATTTTTTCTGTCTGTTGTTGCTAAATAGTCATATAGGGTACGGGCTTTGAGGTCTGTTCACAACATTGATTGCTGTAAATGTTATGGTGCCTTGTCTTCCTCCAAAATGTATGGGATATTTGATGGAAATCTCTCTCCCCTCTCTCTTGCTCCCTCCCTCCCTCTCCTTTTGCTTTCTACAGCTTTCTACTTTGTGGCAGCATGTTTTTTTTTGTTCACGTTGTGGATTCCACATTGGGTCTTCTATATGGTGATGTGTTCTTCGTGTCACCATGGCTGAAAGTGTGACTCACACTATGGGTACATATATCACTTTCAGTGGTATCCTTTGACTTGGTGGTATCCAGTGGTATCCTTGTGTAGGGTGGGGATGAAATTGGTATGTGGATAGAAAATGTCCTTTGGACAATGTATTTCCAGTGGGTTTGTTTTAAGACTTACTGTAACTTGAATTTTTGGTTGTTTTATTTATTTGTGTGACAGTCTGTTTTTCTCTTTCGTTCATGGACGGACACAGCATTAATCTTGACAAAGTGGGTATTATCCTTACTTTAGGAGTGACTAGGCAGAAACTTATAGTAAATGTTTAAACACATCATACACACCCTACAGCCCCGCCTAGGGTATAACCCCTCTCTCTGCATCTCGCAGATCAGTTTTTTCCTGTCTAGCTAAGGAGAAGACATGGCTCCCTTCGGGCCCATAGGCCTGGAGGCTTTATCTCAAATTCAGTGTTGGATTATTTTTTTTGCTTTTATTTTTTTCCTGTGATCTTCGATCAACTGCCGACTGAGCGACAGGCTGGATCCCAGATCCTTGTAGTCCCCATGCATATGACCAGTCTATAGGGCCGAGTCGCAGCAGCCGGGCCGACAGTCACCTCCCTACAGTTACCATGCGGGAGATGGTCTGTCTAGGATGCTTCCAGCACAACTCTCAGGAAGGGTAAGATGTAATCCCCTGCTTCAACAGGAAGACAGAGCTGGGCATCCCTGGAGAGGTGAGTAAAGGGCCTTATCCCCCTTCTCCCCTCCCTTCCTTCCCTCCTCCTTAGACTCTCTGAGCTAGCTGCTGGGCAGGGATTCCTCTGGGGAGCTTCACTTGGGGAACCATGAGTTACTAAATCAGTTTATAAAGCTGCATAAGAGATTCTGCTTACCTGTGTGTCCTGCTCCATGCTGTCGGCGGCCATGTTTGCTGTGTCCATGCTGTATTTCTTTACTTGCACTGGCGGCCATGTTCTTGTAGCCGCATTTGTATTGGCCTCTAGTGATGCTCGGCGGCCATTTTCCTGGTGATTCCTGCTGATGTGTACTGACTGCTGCATTACTCTGCTGCATTGTGGTTTTCTGCTAAAAGGGCCGGCTCATTGGCCTCCGCATTTTTTCTCCAGGCTCCCAGATATGGCGGCGCTCTGAACGATTGTTCCTGTAGCCGCGCTGGGTATGCCTCTAGCCGACATTTTCCTGTAGATCCCATCTAAGCTGGCGGCCATGCTTTTGCGGCCCACGCCCTGTTGGCCTCTAGTGTCAGATCCGCGGCCATTTTACCATGGATTCGACCATTTAAAAACGGCAGATGAACAGATACACGCTGCTGACTGAGCAGTCTGAAAGATTGACCAAAATAGCAGCGATAGCAGTGATAAAAAAAAGTAAAAAAAGTGTAAAAAAAAATAATAAATAAGTAAAATAAAAATAAACTCATTTTTTTTTTTAAACGCCCCTGTCCCCGGTAGCTCGCGTGCAGAAGCGAACACGCATGCAAGTCCCGCCCACATATGTAAACGCTGTTAAAACCCCACTTCTTAGGTATCGTCTCGTGTGTTAGAGCGTGTGCAACAATTCTAGCACTAGACCTCCTCTGTAACTCGAAAATAGTAACCTGTAAAAAAAATTAAAGTGTCGCCTATGGAGATTTTTAAGTACCGAAGTTTGGCACCATTCCATGAGTGTGCGCAATTTTAAAGCGTGACATGTTAGGTATCTGATTACTCTGCGTAACATCATCTTTCACAGTATACAAAAAAATTGGGCTAACTTTACTGTTTTGTTATTTTTTATATCATGAAACCGTTTTTTTCCCCAAAAAAAGGCATTTGAAAAATGATTGCGCAAATACCGTGAGAGACAAAAAGTTGCAATGACTGCCATTTTATTCCCTAGGGGTCTGCTAAAAAAATATATAATGTTTGGGGGTTCTGATTAATTTTCTACCAAAATAAATGTTATTTTTACATGAAGGAGTGAAGTGCCAAAGTAGGCCCGGTTGTTTATAGCTCAGTGGACCAATGCAGATGATAAAATCAAAGCTTGCTAGTTGCATCTACAGGTCAAATGCAAAATAGACCTTTTGATTATTTGCATGGGTGCAAATTAGAAATTTAATGTGGATTCAAAAATGGATTAAAAGGACATGTGGAACCCAAAAGATTTTACAGTTAACATCCTAATGACTTTAACAAACTTTCATATCACCCACAGCACTTCCTCTTTCAAACATTTATGAAACCCTGGGAATTGTTCAAGCAGCTACAACACAAATATATTCAGAGAAAGCCAACCTAAAGCCTGAAATTGAAGGTCCTGGCAGTTTTACTATTTTTGCACCAAGCAATGATGCATGGAAAGCTTTACCAGCTGTAAGTACTCTCCAATAAGAATAATGTAGGATTAATCGGTTATGTAAATTAGCAGAAAACGTGGTAAATAAAAAACATATGGGCCATTTTTCTAGCTTCCTTTTGACATTTTTATTTCTTCATATGTTCTACAGGAAATATTAGATGCCTTAGTGAGCAACGTAAACATTGAGCTTCTGAACGCACTCCGGTATCATATGGTCGACAGACGCCTTCTCACAGATGAGATGAAACATGGAATTACCATACCATCAATGTACCAAAACCTTGACATACATGTACACCACTATCCCAATGGTGTAAGTATATTTTGATCCAGCACAGATTTATAGCTTGATAGTGAACTACAACGACGACATAAAAATCCGCAATCAGGAAAATATTAATAAATGGTGCATATAAATGTACACACAATTCTTCACATGCTTGTATTTGATTGTCAATTGTGGGCATTTAACCCAGGATTGTGGTTAACAAAATATGTTCAAGCCTTTTTTTAGGCAAAAACAGAATTATGGATGATGACTTGATGACATATGTCTAACCATCTAATTGATATCAATTCGTAGCTGCTATACATATTAAGATTAATGTATAATGCGTGCTATCTATGTGCATATTTTTCTTATTATTATTACAGTGTTTACCTTAACATATATCTGAAGCCTAAAACAAAAATGATAATATATTGAAGCTTTCATTCTGAATGGCATCCCAGTGCAACTTGCGGTATTAGGAGCAGTGTAGCATTGTTGCTGCATCATCACAGAAAGTCACATTAGGAGGATATTTTTTTGGCAGACTCCAAAGATATTTGTGAGATTTTGCAGGGGAACTAAGAGAACATTTGGAGATATTGTTTAATGGGATATTGTAGTTCTTCTATATGGTGGTTGCATGTTTTTTTTTCCATGCTAGGTATATACTTCTGTAAATACAGGGCTAAAACATAGAGGCTTATTGGTTATTATGCACAGCAGCATCAGATTCTGTGTGTACCTGTTTTAGTATCCCCCCCCCCCCGTCTATATTTTTTAAAGTATATGTAAATCTATAAATCAAAATGCCTGTACCTGGGGTAAACCAATTGACATAATGCAAGCCAATCTAAAAGTTAGAAAATAGAGCAATAGATACCATGTGACCATTCCCTGTCATTTCCTGTTTTGTTCATGCCTGTCTCAGATTGTAGTGCCTACAAGCCCATGCATAAATCCACACTGCTGTGTGGGAGAATAAGGATTTTTACTATTATTTTTAACCACTTAAGACCCGGACCTTTAGGCAGCTAAAGGACCCAGACAGTTTTTGCGATTCTGCACTGCGTCGCTTTAACTGACAATTGCACGGTCGTGCGACGTGGCTCCCAAACAAAATTGGCGTCCTTTTTCCCCCACAAATAGAGCTTTCTTTTGGTGGTATTTGATCACCTTTGCAGTTTTTATTTTTTGCGCTATAAACAATTTTGAAAAAAATTCAATATTTTTTTACTTTTTGCTATAATAAATATCCCCCAAAAATGTATACATTTTTTTTCCTCAGTTTAGGCCGATATGTATTTTTCTACCTATTTTTGGTAAAAAAAAATCGCAATAAGCGTTTATCGGTTGGTTTGCGCAAAATGTATAGCATTTACAAAATAGGGGATAGTTTTATTGCATTTTTATTTTTTATTTTTTTTACTACTAATGGCGGTGATCAGCGATTTTTTTCATGACTGCGACACTATGGAGGACACTTCGGACAATTTTGACACATTTTTGGGACCATTGTCATTTTCACAGCAAAAAATGCATTAAAAATGCATTGTTTACTATGAAAATGACAATTGCAGTTTGGGAGTTAACCACAAGGGGGCGCTGAAGGTGTTATGTGTGACCTCATGTCTGTTTCTAACTGTAGGGGGGTGTGGCTGTAGGTGTGATGTCATCGATTGTGTTTCCCTATAAAAGGGAACACACGATCGATCACTGCGCCACAGTGAAGAACGGGGAAGCTGTGTTTACACACAGCTCTCCCCGTTCTTCAGCTCCGGGGACCAATTGCGGGACTCCAGCGGCGATCGGGTCCGCGGGTCCTGCGGTCACGGTCACGGAGCTTCGGACCGCACGGCTGGGCACTTAAAGAGGACGTCCCTGTACATGCTTGTGCCCAGCCGTGCCATTCTGCCAACGTAAATGTGCAGGAGGCGGTCCTTAAGTGGTTAATGCCATTCTGCCGACGTAAATGTGCAGGAGGCGGTCCTTAAGTGGTTAATGCCATACAAATTCCAACAGCAACGTATAGCATGTGCACACCCTTCTACTGTCTCTTTGCAATAGTAGGCAAGCAAGGGTGAAAATGTCATTACTATACAGCTACGCAACAAACAAGCTTTGTCATCTTTACAATATTTGTGATATCTGACAGGATGGGCAGGTAAAATCATGAAAAGGCACAGGGATACGTAGTAATAATTTTCTGTTACACTGCAGAGGTGCATTTGGTAGCCAAACTTTGCAGTTTTACATTTTGGGTTTGCATACACTACTGATCTCTTTAACATGTGTGTATATATATATATATATATATATATATATATATATATATATATATATATTGGAAACAAAAGACAATTGCCATGTATAAGTTTAATATTTTATTGTTTTCTTTAAAGATTGTTACAGTAAACTGTGCCAGACTTATAAAAGCTGACCATCATGCAACAAATGGTGTAGTCCATGTGATTGATAAAGTAATTACAGCCATCACAAACAATATTGCCCAAGTGGTTGATACTGAGGACAGCCTGGAGACCCTTCGAGTAAGTTATTTCCCATATTAGAAAATGCTGGACTTGTATAAACTGTGTTTTAGTCACCATAAAAGTGATGGAAAGTTACATTTTATTGAGCTGACAATGGTGGGAGGAATAAAAACCACTTCCTCGCAAATCAGTATGACTGTTGATTTTGCAGAAGTTCAAAAACAGCTGTTGGTAAGAAAAGTTAAAGCAAAAAAGGAACTATTCTGTGAATAAACATTTTTGTAGTCTGTGCATAGAAACAGTTCATCTGAACAAGATTTTGGCTGGGTTCACACTTATGCAAATTGGATGTGGGTTTCCTGAGAAGCAAATATGGGGGTAAATATCTAATGTAATACAAATACATCAATTTAGCATACCAAATTTCAATCATTTTTAGTAAAAGTTATGTAGAAAAAAGAACTTACTAGAATAGCACTTTATGAATAAGATACAGTAATTCAAATCTGTTTCAACATTCACATGTGCAGTAATCCAAAATAACAGAAGGGGAGACTGCAGAGGATTATTGAGGAGCTTGTCCTTAATGGAAAGTGTATGTGAATGGATATCACAAACATTTATAAATACTGCTAAAACTTTTCATAACATTTTTTCATAAAATTACAAATTCGCCCCAATGTACGTATGTATCTCCTTTATAAAAAAAAAAAAAAAAAAAAGGAGATGCAAAATCTCATTAATATTTGGGGTATCCAAAATATTGATGAGATTTTGCATCTCCTTTCTTTTAAATGGCTAAATATCAATGGTCTATGGATCAAGATAATAAAAACATGAATCAGTCCTTCTAATAAAACATATTAAAGATGGCAATACATATCCAAAATATATATATTTTTTTAATCCAACTTACTCTAATAGCATTGTATTGACATATAGGAGTCACCAGCACTTCCACCAGGTTCCTGGCCTTCACATGTAAGCCCAGGGTCCAATGGGAGCTCCCTTGAAAAATCTCAAGACCTGTTTCATGGCACAGAATAATGATGTAAGATATCCAGCAAAACCACATTGGGGACATAATTCTGCATATGCAGCAGCATGAAAAGAGTGCACAGAACATTTCTCTGGCGGAATCACAAGGGTGGGTTCAATACTGGAACCAGCCCAAGACAAAATCCTCCTACCTACAGCACTTTAATAGCAAGGGCAAATATGCTCAACCCTTCTAGGCAAATGCCAGTGTGCCACCCCCTGCAGGGATAAGATGAAACTCTAGTTATAGTTGGGGAGGGTTAGTTTCACCTTGTCTCTAAAAGGATGGGACACTGTTATTTGGGTGGCAATGGGTGATAAATATAATGAATAGATAGATTTTAGAAAAGTATGATTGGTAAACCAAGAATAACCTCTATGGCCCAGATCCACATATCTATTGATACGCCGCGTAAGTTCTACGATGCCCCGTTGTATCTTTGTTTTGTATCCACAAAACAAGATACGACTGAATGTGGGCTCGATCTGACTGACGTACGTCTTAGTACGCCGTCGGATCTTAGGTGCATATTTACGCTGGCCGCTAGATGGCGCTTCCGTTGATTTCCACGTAGAGTATGCAAAGTAGCTAGATACGCCGATCCTCAAACGTACGTCCGCCCGGCGCATTTTTTTACGTCGTTTACGTAAGGCTTTTTTCGGCGTAACGTTACCCCTGGGTCTATGAGGCATACGCAATGTTCAGTATGGACGTAGGGACAGCATCGAACTTTTCCGTCGTTTACGTTGTTTGCGTAAGACCTACGCGAATAGGCTTTGCGTAAATTACGTTCACGTCGAAAGCATTGACTATTTGCGACGTGATTTCGAGCATGCGTACTGGGATACCCCCACGGACGGCGCATGCGCCATTAAAAAAAACATAATTTACGTGGGGGCAAGTTGAATTCACATAAAACACGCCCACATGTTAGTCATTTGAATTGCGCGCCCTTACGCTGACACATTTACACTACGCCGCCGTAACAAATTCTTTCTGGATATGGAAAGTACGCTACGCCTGCCTAAAGATAGGTAGATCTTTGTGGATCTGGGCCTATATGTTCTAGGCACAAGCTATGATTACAATTTTTTATTAATAGCATTGGTTTGTAAAAGTATTTAATGAAATAGAATAAAAACTATATAATGTTTACAGTAAGTTGTAATATGATCTGTTTAGTACCTGAAATATCCATCTCTTTTTGTCTTTTTCTTAGTGTAAATTACAGGAGGTGGGTACATGATATTGCTTTAATATGGCATGTCCATACATAATGCCATTGTATTGTATTTTTTACTGTAGTCTATTAAAAAAAAAAAAAAAAAAAAGAATAGAGATTGGAAGATCACTATATAAAAATAACTTTAATGGCATGTTCTTTTTATGTTTAAGGCTGCTATAGCGGCTTCAGGGCTCATTGATATGCTGGAATCTGAAGATAAACAGTACACACTTCTTGCTCCCACCAATGAAGCCTTTGAAAAGGTTTCACCGGAAACACTCAACAGAATCCTTGGTGACCCAGAAGCATTGAAAGGTAGCCTACCTGTGCAAAAATCTGATCATATTTTGAATATTAGGTTGACCTTTTAACATCATGTTGTATACTGTACAATCACTGAGAGCTATGTTTTGCAAAGTATTCTAAACATATAACATACAAACCTGCATAGTAAAACACTATTTGTGCTAGGATGAATAACAAAACCAACCCGTCTCATTTATCAGTATCTCAAAAAAAAAACATGCTTGCTAAAAATCGACCATTCACATATTAAAATCTTTAATTTTCAATATTTTGAAATTAAAGCGGGAGTTCACCCATTTCTAAAAATTTTTTTTTTCTTCCCCTAGATTCCTGCTCGTTCGGTCTAGGGGAATCGGCTATTTGTATTAAAATAGGTGCAGTACTTACCCGTTTTCGAGCTGCATCTTCTTCCGTCGCTTCCGGGTATGGTCTTCGGGAGCGGGCGTTCCTTCTTGATTGACAGTCTTCCGAGAGGCTTCCGACGGTCGCATCCATCGCGTCACTCGTAGCCGAAAGAAGCCGAACGTCGGTGCGGCTCTATACTGCGCCTGCGCACCGACGTTCGGCTTCTTTCGGAAAATCGTGACGCGATGGATGCGACCGTCGGAAGCCTCTCGGAAACCTGTCAATCAAGAAGGAACGCCCATTCCCGAAGCCCATACCCGGAAGCGACGGAGAGGATGCGTCTCGTAAACGGGTAAGTACTGCACATATTTTTAAATAAATAGCCGATTCCCCTAGTAATAACGAGCAGGAATCTAAGGGGGAAAAGTGCCCTCTAAGGGTGAACCCCCGCTTTAAGTACCACAGTTAATTTCTACACATACTGGTATTAGAACAGGAGTGAAGATACATTTTCTGTCATTGTGAATAAATGAATAAATGCTGGTAATGAATATTCATTATTGTAACACTAATCCTCCTCCGGGCCAATCGGGAAGCGGGTCTGGAGACCCATCACCCGGTTGGCTGAAAGGACAGGCGATTCTATTGGGTGTCTAGGAAGGGGGGGAGATTCACTGCGCAAGCCACTGTGATGGAGGAGAGGACACAGGAGCCGATGCCCGCCACCTGCCACCTAGATGGGGTAAGTGCCGGACCAACCGTCAGACAGCCAACGAGCGAGCAGGTAGAGGGCATCAGGCAGCGATAGAAAAAGTGATAACCAAGTGGCTTGGGGAACAAAACATCAAAATGTTGGGTCCATGGCTGGGAAACTCCCCAGACCTTAATCCCATTAAGAACTTGTGGTCAATCCTCAAGAGGCATGTGAACAAAAAAAGCACACATTCTGATAAATTCCAAACATTGATTATGCAAGAATGGGCTGAAATCAGTCAGGATATGGGCCAAAAGTTGATTGATAGAATGCCAGGGCAAATTTCAGAGGTCTTGCATAAACTTATTGTCATGTTCAATAAAAGCTTTTGACACTTATGACATGCTTGTAATTATCCATAAAAAATTATATTGAAACTCAGAATAAAAGAGTCCACAATAACACTGTAGCAGCGCTGCAATCAAACCCTTGTTTGAAAGACTTCTATATACAGTTCATATAGATAACAGCTAGTGAGGCAGGAGAGAATGGCTGTGATTGGTCAATGGTCCTAATATAAGTGCTACTTTCACCAAGGTATGTTTACCACGTGGGGGGGGGGGGATTTGATCCCCCTTATGGGGATGCACTCATCAAATGTAAGATCAAAATGAGCATTCAACCACCATCCACTTCCAGCGTTATTACTCCCCACCATTTACTTGATATAAGATCCCGCAATCACCTGTGTGGGCGGGGCCTCTGGGTTACCGGTGTGATCTCTGCACCCAGAAACAAGCCCAAGCAGGTAATATTTTTTTTTTTTTTAATATTACTGTTTATGCATGTTTTCTAATTTTTAGGCAGCTGCTACACATTGGATTATTTCACATCACATGACCTACTCCCATAGATCTTTTTAGCTATATTCTAAGCGCTGAGTGGTGCTGCTAAGTAGGGCGTTTTTTGATTTTTTTTCAGTACCTTTTCTGTTCGCATGCTTGTAATTATAATTCAGTATACAATAGAAAAATCTGGCAAAAATATCTAAAAACACTGAAGCAGCAGACTTTGTGATGAATTAATATTTGTGCCTTCTCAAAACTTTTGACCACGGTTGTATACATAAACGAATACCTGTTTAACCTGTTTTTGTAAGTTTATAAATGGTGGATTGGCAGACTGTTATTTTTCCAGCACCATTTACAAACACTGATGAGCAAAACACCTTTGGGCAGCCTTTGCATCCCCAATCGCTGTGTACCAAGCCTAGGTTCAGTCAAACTATTATACAACTGTAATAAAAGAATATTACAGGCTGGTACTCAGGAGTAAATATATTTGCTTTTTTAGTAGCCAATTTCTTGAAAAACTGTTGCTTTGCTGATCCCCAGTTGTTGCAAATACCAAAGTCTTTGGTGGGTCCAATATCTGTTTTCCCCACTGCACGCTGTGGTTCCTCCCACAAGCTTGTATATCCTTTATTAAAAGTGAAACCACAGTGTGCAGCAGGGGGAATCATTTTTCCACACACCCAAAAATTTTAATACTTGCACCGGACTTGGCACAGCAAAGCAGCGCTGTTTCAAGACACAGGTTTTCACTAAAGTAAATATATGATCTCTTCTTTTAGCAGGAGTGCAGAACAAAAAAGCCAAGAGGAGAGTCTTGTCACATGAACGATGAAAGTTATGTGACTAGTTTGTCCTCCAATAAAGAAGTTCTGTCTGCTATGTTACTTAATCCAACTTTATGTGCAAGATGCTTTACTGCGTTGACATGTGGTGACATGCGTTGTACTGTGATTTATTTTGTTGGCCTCTTAGTAAACAACATATACAAAAAATGTAGTACCATCATCCTAAAAGTCAATTAAATAGAGATAGGGCTTAAGGACCCCAAAAATCCAAAGGTCCAAGTAGCAGATCACTGCAGAAGAGGGGCGGGGAAGGACTATAGCGGTACGATGTAGACAGGTAAACTCAGAAAGAGAACTTATGTAAAAAAAAAATACTAATTTATTAATATGATGACATCAAGAATTTTTTTTTTTTAAAAAGGCAACTATACATCAAGACAAAAAACACAATACATCACAATAAACATCAAACGAGACCAGCCATATGGAACACCGAGCTGAGGTAGTTCCCCAGAGGGGAGATCACGGTGAAGTCGGAGGTCGCGTAGAGGAAGGTCTCAACTAGTTTCGCAACTGGGTCGCTTCATCAGGAGAATTCTAAAGATAGCCCAACAGCTCAAACATCCAAGCCAACCATGGGAACACACAGGAGAGACTATGTAGGTCTCACAGGGTAGAGGCAACTTGTTGCTGGGTAGAACAACGAGTGTACTAGGGCCTAGCGTGTTGGACATTTCCACACCTGTCCCCCTCGGCCGCCGCGGGAGACTGTCCTCATGGTTGGCTTGGATGTTTGAGCTGTTGGGCTATCTTTAGAATTCTCCTGATGAAGCGACCCAGTCGCGAAACTAGCTGAGACCTTCCTCTACGCGGCCTTCACTGTGATCTCCCCTCTGGGGAACTACCTCAGCTCGGTGTTCCATATGGCTGGTCTTGTTTGATGTTTATTGTGATGTATTGTGTTTTTTGTCTTGATGTATAGTTGCCTTTTAAAAAAAATTGTTTTCTTGATGTCATCATATTTATAAATTTGTAATTTTTTTTACTTAAGTACTCTTTCTGAGTTTACCTGTATACATCGTACCGCTATAGTCCTTCCCCGCCCCTTTCTTGCAGTGATCTGCTACTTGGACTTTTGGATTTTTGGGGTCCTTGAGCCCTATCTCTATTTTATGCGTTGTACTGTATAAAAATGCCAACATGCTGCATTTTTACGCAACACACACCAATGCATGGTGTGAACAGGGCACATAGAGAGCAATTGTTCTCTAGGTGCCCGTGTGTTGAGCCTGCATTAATGCTATGCAGATCAACGCAGCTCACCACATATCGTATGAATGAGCCCTAAATCAGCCTGTAAGTGCATACTTGGTGTGTTTATCCATGTATTAATGTCAGATTCTGTTTGATGATGATGTTCCCAAGCCAGGAGTAGGCAACCTGGGGTGCTCCAGCTACATTTCTCATGGGGCATTGCAAGGCTGGCAGTTATAATTACTCCCAAAGGCATGATGGAATGTGTAGTTCTGCAACAGCTGGAGGGCCCCAGGTTGCCTACCCTTGTTTTAAGCTACTGACCTGTTGTGTATTTAAATAGTTATGAATTACACCCAGGAATGCTCTAAAAAGGTGTCATGTCACACACTTGTTTTAAAATCCAAGCAGAACCGTTTCCAAGTTTTAAATTTTGCATGCTGAATGCAGACATGGCAAGCTTTTATTGAGAGCTGACATAATGCCAATTTTGGGACAGTGATGTTCTTAGCAACAAGTTGATCATTTTATCTTTTACAGCTTTAGGCTAAGCCTGTGAAATATGTGGCTATTACTCAGTGCTGTGAAACATTTGTGTATGTACCGTAGCTAAAGCTTGTTTTTTAAATTACCTCCTTAGTGGAGAAAGATAAAAATTTAAAACAACGGTTTGAGCAAAAGGAGACACTAAAAGCCATTGCTCTTTGACCCTTTTTTTTAATGATCCCATTAATCTTTGTAAACTTCATAAGATATTTTACATGCCACTTGAGTACTATAGTTATATAATGTCACAATACTACTAAAAGTAGATTGAAGCTGCAGTGCTCTGAGGAGTATAAAATTACTTTGGTATGTAGTTTCTTTCTCTCAAGTGACTTACAAATATGTTTACAGATCTGTTGAATCACCACCTCCTGAACAATGCCCATTGCTCAGAAGCAATCGTTGCTGGATCTTCTATTGAAACGGTTGAGGGAACTCCAGTGGAAGTTGGCTGCCATGGTGATGAGCTCACACTCAACGGAAAAGCTATCATCTCTAAAAAAGACATTTTGGCTACAAATGGAGTCGTTCACTTTGTTGATGAATTGTTGATTCCAGATGCAGGTATGTTTTTTTCTCTGAATATTTTATTAAAAAAGTAAATGCAGACAGTAAAATGAAAAGTAGGACATATATTTTGTTAATAATCCTATTTATGAACAGCATAGGAGGTCTCTGTCACAGACTCTTGGACAAGTTCAAATTAGTTAAAAAGGCCACTGTTACTCAATGAGAACTAAAATGTAATTAGGCCACTGGGTTTTCAGTGTAGCGTCTAAATTTTGTGTTTCCCCCCCAGTTCACATGGACTGGTGATAAAGCTCCAGTGGAGGTATCTTTTTCCCATAATGATGCTTACAGGAGTGAATTTCCCTTCCTAGGGATAGATTTCCACTTCCTGTTGTCTCCCTCCATTTGTAAGTAGGAGTCATTTGTAAGTCGGATGTTTGTAACTAGGGGACCACCTGCATATATATATATATATATATATATATATATATATATATATATATATATAGACATGCATTTTCATAAGAAACTGAACCTTGGGGGAAACAGATACACACATCATCTCACAAAAGTGAGTACACCCCTCACATTTTTGTTGACACTTTGCTACAATGAAAAGTAGTGTACAGCTTGTATAACAGTGTAAATTTTCTGTCCCCTCAAAATAACTCAGCACACAGCCATAAATGTCTAAACCGCTGGCAACAAAAGTTAGTACACCAGTACAGTGAAAATGTCCAAATTGGGCCCAAAGTGTCAATATTTTGTGTGGCCACCATTATTTTCCAGCACTGCCTTAACCCACCAGAGCTTCATAGGAAGTCCTCTTCTCAGTAGCACATGATTGCTGTTGTTGTCATTTCAACACAAAGTTAACATGTGTTAGACTGACCATAGACTCCTAGATTATGCTTGTTTTGTCTATCAATCTATTCCCTATCCACATTAAACAAGGTGGATGAATGAATCTCCCCTGCGGGCTATAGAAGTCTGGTAGCCACAGCTGTCACACTACCTGAAAAGCAACTGTAGCTGATTGGCTGGAGTCATTGTTCGGCTAACAACTTTCCATCCAACTTTTTTGATTTTTCAGATCGAAAGATGCTGTGAGGACTGGCGCCGACAGGGCCACCTATAGATCACATTTCTGCTATTCCATCAGGAACCAGCAGAAATTCTCTCAGTGTATGGCCAGCTTTAGAAAAGGCCAGTTTTGGGCAGGATTCCATAATACAAATATTTTCCCAAAAAAATTACTTGCGTTAATGCACATTTTTTCGTATTATTTACTGATGTGATTCTCTGCTAAGAACCGTTTGTGCTGTATGTTTTTCTTTTACATTCTGAAAGAAAGCTAAGGCCTTCAGACTAATACTTAAAAATGCTTAGAGCCCTACCATAAAATAAATAAGTGAATAAATTGTATGTGCAATCTGTGCAAAGCAATGCTCATCCCTACATAAGCAAATTGTATTTTATATAATACAGTAATATACTATATTATATGAGAGCATGGGCAGTCTACTCTGAATGCATAGGGCCCGAATATCCAGAACTACTTGGTACAACATTCAACTCAATACAATTGTAGACTGCCATAAACTTTTACAGGCTGCAGGCAGTGGGGCTGAACACTACACTTATGATTTTTTTCAGTGGAAATGTTAGGTAAATTTGTCTTTTCCACACTCTCAACTATCCAAAACTACCCAAAAAGTGCTTCATTCATGTAAAAAAAAAAAAAGTCAAGCTTCACGTGCATTTGCTGTAGATCTGAGGGGAAGCTCTGAAAGGAGGGGAAGCTCTACTGGCTTCTATCATTTTTTTTTCAGTGGAAATGTTGGGTAAATTTGTCTTTTCCACACTACCCAAAAAGTGCTTCATTCATATTCATGTAAAAAAAAATAGTTAAGCTTTATCTCTATTATGTTTTCACTCAAAACAAACACAAGACGAATGCTAACAATAAAGTCTCTGACCTTTGCAAACTATACTGTAGTATAATAGTTTCAAATGGATTTTTTTCTCAATGTGTGCTCACATGAAACATAGTTAATATTATTGTGGGAGCTTAATAGCAAAATATTTGTGGTATTCTCCACATTATAAAATTATTGAATGGGAAATTCTGAAATTTACAACTGCAGGGATGAATAAGACCCAAAAGAAGTTAAATAGATATTTTTTTTAAATTTCAGTCATCTTTCCTGGGGAATAAACGTAAGCCAGACAATATGCAGTACTTTGGCACATCTGTATTTATAAGTGCAATTACTATTAACGTACCATTTTACCAAGAAGTAAATGTTAACATTGTTATGGTGTTTATCTACTGCCAAGTGATTATGATTATTTATCTATTCATGAATGTATTAATAAATGTATTGTTTTCTTTTTTTACTTCACAGCTAAAACTGTATCTGAACTAGGAAAAGATTCAGTTGCCTCTACAGCTATTGATTTGTTTAATCAAGCTGGATTGGGTTCTCACCTTGCAGTAAATGAACGTGTTACAGTAATAGCTCCACACAACAATGCATTTAAAGGTCTGTCCTTTTTTATTGTTTTTTATCTTTTATAGTGCAGATTAGTGAAGAAGTAGTGATACCACAGGCCATCAAGCTCAGTAAAATGACAGTAATTTATGAAATCTTCATATGTCCCCTCCAAGTATGCCAACAAATGTAGTTTGCATGGATCTATTTAGCAATGGTATACCAATAATGCTTGATTTTGATTCACCATGTGCCTAGAGGGACTTGACACATTTTCAGAGAGTGATCATGATGTGATTGAGGTTCATTAGGATAAATGTTGAAGTTGTATGTACATTTGCTTTAGTTATGAGGAAACCTTTGAAAAGAACAATGACTATATGGAAAGTGCAGTAAACCATAGTTTACTAATTAGATCACAGTGTACCATAATGACATAAATTAAAGTTTAATTGAGATTATTAACTATTATTTACTGAGGTGCCATCAGAAAATCTATTACCACAGTTGTAAATGCCCACAGATTTACTGTACATCCATTCCATATACCTATACTAGGTGACCATACATTATTTTCTACTTTTATTCTCTTTCTTATTCCTTCTTTACCTCTCTTCCAGGTATTTCCTCCTCCAACCTTATTATTTTCATATATAGCTCCCTCCTTTCCATCCTTCCTTTAGCGTAAGTGAGTGCTAGGTCGAGGGGCTCTCCCAAAAAGAGACCACCCAGGTTCAGGGGGGGAGGAACCTAATGGGCACACCTCCTCCCTTCTAGAGGATTCACCCTCCATCCAGCGTAAAAATTCACACAAAAGTGAAAAGTCACAAGCATGAGGAGAAAATAAATAAATAAATAAATAGTGGCCGTGCAATGTGCACTGGCTAGGCCCTGAGGCCTGGTAGCAAAAATTGCCCTGGAACTTAACCAAAAGGCCTAACTAAAAAAGGTTTTTAGTGCTGTGCCCATGTGTCTGGGATCCCAACACCCAAGTGTTACTAAGGACACCCCTGGGGCAACCACTGAATATAATAACAATCCGTTGTTAGTACAGAGATCTCCCCTGCTGTTCTATTTTGTTCTGACAAGAGGTTGACCCCCCTACAGACCACTCTGGTCAGCACATTTAGCCATTAGTATTAGGGAGCCGGTCGGCAGACCTTTTTTTACTGTTGGATTGGCTGCCATACACAGGGCAAATGTCAGCTGGCATTTAGTCTGTGTGTACTAGGATTTAGGCCTTGGGTATCAAGGCCATTTGTATAAGTGATCCAGCAGCCACCTTAGGGGAATGCAAGGAGTGTTCACTCTGACATGAGTATCTTCGCATGTGTCAGAATAGGATCAAACACCTGCAAACCCAACTCCCTTAGGCATATTAGCCATGACAATGACCCTGATATACTTGATTTGACTGGAGAAGATGTTTCTCAGTTGATCTCAATTGATCTCTCATTTGATGGTGGTCAGTCACAAATATGTTACATGTTTTCCCATAGTAGGCTCCCAGCAATTATTTATTTTGAATCTCTGTTAGGTATACATTAAATTGAAAGTAAGTTAACGAATGGAGCTATATATAGTGTGGATGCATAGTATAAACTCTACAACTTTTGTACTTCAGATGGAGCACCGAAAATTGACAAAGACATGACCAACTTACTTCAGAATCACATTATAAAAGATCAGCTTTCTTCCAAATATCTTTATCATGGCCAAGTTCTGGAAACAGCTGGTGGGAAGAAACTGAGAGTATTTGTATATCGGAATGTACGTTTTTCATTTTTAGAAATTTATTTTACAATTATTGATTTTCTTCAAGCCTCTTTGTCTATAAAACATGTAAGATATCCCTTGCTTCTAAAAAATTATAGTACCGGCATAAACAAAAATTACAATTTGAAAAATATTTTTATCCAGGTAGTAATATGTGGTACCAACATGTCATAAATGAGCCTTTTTTTATTTTACTGCTGTGTCAATGACCAATTTGGTATTTCCACAAAAGTGTATATGTTTTTCTATGGATCCTGGTTAATTAAAGCTGAACTCCAGTCAAACAGCTAAATACACATAAAATATATACAGTAGAAAGGATCTGACTCAGAATCCAGTCCTGAGATTTACACATTACTGCTACACAGTAAAGTTCAGGCTGGCAGGGTCAGAGACCTGATTTTTATCTGCTGCAATTAATTACCATTTACAAATCTTGTCAATCTGCCTGCTGGTGAATGGCAAGACCAATCACCCCACACAAGGAGAGGCAGCAGCAGTGACTGTCCTTTTTTACAGGAAGCTTCTGCACAGACACAAAGTTTCACAATGGATTATTACACAGATTTGGAACAAATGCACAAAGTGTACCAAGTTTTAAGTAAGAATACACACACACAATGTATTTAAACAATATTTGCTTATCCTGGAAGTAAATTTTAATAACATGCTATGGGGTGTCCTAAACCTGTCTGTGCACATCTGTACAATGTGTAGGAGGTACTGCAAAAAAAAAAAAAAAATATATATATATATATACATATATATATATATACATATATATATATATATATATATATATATATACACTGTATATATCTATATCTATATCTATATATCTATATATATATATATATATATATATATATATATATATATATATATATATATATATATATATATATATATATATATATATATATATATATATATAAATATATATATATATAAATGAGAAGACATTTAGAAAGAAAAAAAGTAATTTAAATTGCAGCAATTGACATTTCCCTGACGGCTTCATTTATTTTGTAAAAAATGGCATTGGGCCCTTTGAGGATCCCCAAAATGGATACCAGACCTTTTCGGCCAGCAAATGAATGGGGCAGGGTGATTCCATTACCAGCACCTGCTGCCTCCTTAATATATATATATACAGGGCTTTTTTTCAGGGGGAACTTGGAGGAACTCAGTTCCACCACCTTTGGCTCAGACCCTTTGGTGCCTGCTCACCACAATCACTTGTAAACACAGAAGTCTGGTTTCTGTGTTTACAAATGACAGCTCTGCACTCTGTGTGTAACCCCCCTGAACTCTGCAGTCTGTATGTAATACAATCCTGGTATTTAATGCCCCTTTAAGACCACAAGGACAAAGAAGTATAATTTGGTCCAAAGCTGGGTTCAGGCCAAATCAGGAGCTCATCCCTACAGTGCAAAAAACTTTCAGAATTGATATTGTTAAGATCTCTGCATTACAATTGATTAAAGTGCACCTGTGCGCAGGCTTTGGACAGGAAAGTACTTGTGTATTCTTAGCAAGTATTAAAAGCGCTTAAAACAAGCCATTTATGACTTGTTTACCTGGACAGGAAAAGCCCTAAAGCTAGGTTTCAGCCAGTCTCTGTCAGTTTTTGTCAGCCAAAATTCTGCTCCAATACAAAGTAATAGGAATAGAGCTAAGAATTCAGTAGAGGAAATGTACTAAAACTGGAGCATTCAGAATTGGTGCAGTTGTGCAGAGTAGCCAATCAACTTCTTACTTTAGTTTGTTCAATGAATACGCGTTGACACTAAAACCTGGAATCTGATTGGTTTCTATGCAGAGCTGCACCAGACTTTGAAAACTCCAACCTTTGCTGTGATCTTTGAAATTAATTTCCCTACAATGCTATTGCTACAGAGGTAAATAATGGCTTTTAATTGTACTGCTTGTTCAGAATATGTAAATTCTTTAGGGTGCATAGTCTGGACACAGGTCCAATCAAAAGTGTTTTTGTTATTGTTCATTAATACTGCACAATTTGACTCTGTCACTTTTTATAGGCTCTTTGCATTGAAAACAGTTGTATTAATGCACATGACAAAAAGGGAAGATATGGCACTATGTTTATTGTTGACAAGCTGTTGACTCCACCATCAGGAAATGTAATGGATGTTCTTAAAGCTGATAATCGCTTCAGGTACACATTCTTGTGTTCTTAAAATGTAAAACATTATACCAGTATTGTAATAATTGTGTCTAAAGGGTTGGCTGTCACAATTAAGATTACTTAAAGGGTAACTCCACTCTTGTGGGGGGAAAAAGCAAATAGAGAAAAAATAATATAGCATGTACAATTGCGATATAAGTCATATTGTTATTGAATGTTATTAAAAATTACCTTTCCTTATCAATCTGCATCCACTGTAAATTTCTATAAATGCAAAGCAATATGGCTACATGGAGTTGTTCTGTACACAGAGGGCCAGATTCACAAATGAGATACGACGGCGTATATCCTGATACGCCGTCGTATCTCTGTTTCTATCTATGCGACTGATTCATAGAATCAGTTACGCATAGATAGCCATAAGATCTGACAGGTGTAATTGTTTTACACTGTCGGATCTTAAGATGCAATACCGCGGCCGCCGCTGGGGGGAGTTTGTGTCGTAAACCAGCGTCGGGTATGCAAATGAGGAGTTACGGCGATCCCCGACGGTTTTTCGCGTTCGCTACGTCGCCACTAGTCTAGTTTCCCGTCGCAAAGTTAGTCGTTTTTTTTGGTGCCTTAACTTTACACAGCAATCGTATTGCTGTGTAAAGTATGGCCTTCGTTCCCGCGTCGAAATTAAAAAAATAACGTCGTTTGCGCAAGCCGTCTGGGAATACGGAATTACGCTACTAGCGTCGCCGTTCAAAAAAATGACGTCACGGCGCGCAAAGCACGGCGGGAGTTAAGAAATGGAGCATGCACAGTAGGTCCAGCGCGGGAGCGCTCCTAATTTAAATGGCACACGCCCATTTAAATTGGCCCGCCTTGTAGTTTTCATCGCAAGTGCTTGGTGAATCAGGCACTTGCGATGAAAAATTGCGGCGGTGTAACGTATCTACGATACGTTCCGCCGCCGCTGCCCTACGTGAATCTGGCCCAGAATGTGTACTGACCACTCCCCAGAAACATAATTTCCTGCTTGTGTGATTGGCTCACCAATTTTTCCAAGAAGTCTGTCTAAGATACAAGTCCGATTTCAGGCACCCCCTGCAAAAAAAATATAATTTTGGTAAGATATTTCCAATAGGAGTATGTCTAGAGGGATGCAGGCCCAGCAGCTTTCTTCATTAGTGCCTTGCAGCTGCCACAGCTGACTGATAATTATGAAACCATTCCCATTAGACCCACTGTACACAGGCACAGACAAAAACTCATGGATTTCTTCAGAATAACAAAAGGTAGGAATCTGCAACAAAGGTTGTTATAATCCTTGCAAAGTACATAGATCACGCAGGGGGGAATGTTTTTTTTTCTCAACAAAAGTGGAGTTATGCTTTAGGTCACATTATAATAATGGGAGTTATATGGTTATATTAATGGTAATCCTTAGACCCACAAAGCCTTTTGTAATTTTCCTAAATAAAAAAATCCAACCAAAATCTGGTTTTAATCAAGTGCTTACTCTTGAAACATATAATATTAACTGGGTTCTTCCAGATTATTTTACTATACATCAGCTTCCAACTCAGGTCTCAAGGGTCATAAGTCATCCAATATTTTAGGGTTTCTCTTGAAAATTTCACATTTAGTAGGCTTTAGTGCACTAAACCAATTTTTTTTTCTGACCCAAATTCCCAATCTGTATGCTAGATAACCTTTCTCTAAAACACACTTTTCTTACAAATTAATGAATATGAAAAGTTTTCTCATCAAATGTAGAGTGAAAGCTCAATTCTTGCATAAGTTACAACTTGTGTCAGTCAATCAGAGAAAGCAAGATGTCTTATAAAACAAAGCTGTATTTGCAGTTATGTTTTAATATCCATTAATCCACTGCTTTAAACTTTGTTGCTTTTTTCTTTTTCTTTTAGGCAATAATATTCTGAAGGGATTCTTATGGGTCTTGTGATGTACTTCTTTTAAATTGACATACTAAAATGCTAAGTCTCACTCTTGTTTTTGTAGCTTATTGGTGGCTGCAATCCAGTCTGCTGGACTTACTGAGACACTGAACAGAGAAGGCACTTTCACGGTCTTCGCTCCAACAGATGAAGCTTTCAATGCTCTCCCAAAAGCAGAATTAAACAGATTGTTAGGTATGCATAGTGTCTTGACCTTCAACAGGCTACACCGAGAAATGCATTGCTTAAAATAAATTTCAATATAAATTAAATGGAAAGCATCCAAATTGTGTATACATAATGAAACTGGAATCAGATTGAGGAGGTTTGCTGCTGGTTCATTACTGGTAAACTAAGACCACTTCATAATGAACACAAATTCAGATGGCTGCACTCCCAAAGATTATGTAAAAATTGGCTTTATTGGCAAAAAAAATGATTAAAAGCATCACAAAAACAGGCATATAGGCAGGGCATTTTTGTGATGCTTTTAATAATTTTTTGCCAATAATCCAGTTTTTACAATGTCTTTGGGAGTTCAGCCATCTGAATTTGTGTTCATTCTGACCACTGCTGCAGTCACACGCTGTGCACCTCTTATGGACTACTGCCTTGGATTAAGCCTTTCCGGCTCACCTGTGAGCAGTGATATCTTGCTTTTATAAGACCACTTAAAATTTCTTTGGGTTAAAAGGTTGGTAAGTAATTTGGCATAACTTAAGAAAATGTATCTGGTACATCACTGATGCCAAACTGTCATCTCTAGTCTTAGCTGCATGCAAAGTTACGTATAAAATGGTAAGCAATCATTACCAACCAGTCATTCAAAAGACAGTCAATCTGTATTCCATCTTGCTCTTATTGGCTCTCTGTTGATTGCTATGCTGGTTGTGCTTTTGTTTATTTTTACTTCTCCCTTGTATTATGCCTTCTCCCAGACCATTATCCAGTTATACAGCCTAGATGGTCAGGAAAGAGAGACCAAATAATGTGAGCCCTCATTCCCTTTTTTGAGCCATATCAGGACATATGCCTTTTAACAAGCCTCCCACCTCTTGCAAGGCACATCCAATGACAGGGGACAAGGGTTTCTTCCCTACATCCAGTCCCCAAAAGTATGTGAGAGTTTGTCTAGGGGAGGGCACATTTAGAGATCTAAAAGTCCCTGAGTCCCCCCGTCCCCCCCGGGAATGAATATTAATGAATACTGGGTAGATTAGTCCCCTTCTTACTCTTCCCAAAAAAAAAGTAAAAAGTAAACAATCACACACAATATTAAAAAAATAATTTAATCAAATTTTCATTGTGAATAATGTCCCCCAATGTAAATCCTCAACAATCAATCTGTCCAACGATGTTGCCCCACAGATCTATTACTAAATAACAGATCCCTGGCTGTGTAAACAAGTGAGATGAGACCCTGGGTAATGTCATGGACCAAATATGGTTATAGGCTGGGTAAAGCCCTCATTGCAAGGCACCTTGTTCCCATGTTGAGGGCATTGCTCCTCATCCACACATCCAGCCCCCATGATGATGTCTGGGTTTGTATGTGTTGGGAGGGGGGCAAACCTACAGGAATCTCAAAGCCCCCTTTGAAACAAGGCTGCCCTCCCCTCAGGGAGATGAGTAAAAGGTACATTGGTGGTACATTACTGCCCCCTATTAGTGCCCCATATTACTCATTCAAAAATGTTAAATATTTTATTTATTTAAAAGTGTCCCCTTTTACATTGGTGTTCAGTGGAAAGTACCCCATTATGCATTGGTCCCTAGTAGGCAGGTCCGGGCCCCTGTCACTATTGGTTTTTAAGAGCTTACATAGAGGTGCCACACTGCTGCTTCCCTGCCTTCTGTGTCTGTGCTGAGTGACATCACACCAGAACTTTGCAGGCATTGCCTGGCAGGATGTCACTTTGACAGATGCTGCCAGCATACAGCAGATAAGGGATTATGACAAAGTAGTGTGCTCTGTTAGAGGTAATACTAGATCCAATGAACCCTGCCTGAGTTTAGAGAAGCCTATACTTTGTCCATATAATATATAATAAAATATAAGTGTCAGTTATCATTACATTTAAAGAGGTATTTACATATTTGAACATTGCGTTTCCACCATTAACTGTACATAAAATGATTTTTTTATCTCAATTTGAATGTGAAGCCACAGCCAAAAAAAACAAACAAAATGCATACATATATCTTAGCCTACATGTTCATGTTTTTAATCCAGGCATAGGTGTAGTGCACCAGCCCATCCCACTTTCTTTTGTTAGTAATCTGCTGATCTGAGGTTCTCCTGTAGGTGATGTAAAAGATGATTTCCAAACACATCCAATTTAAGCTCTTTGTGGTATCTTCCATGCAAAAAGAAAAGCAAAAAGACAAACTTTTTGATTTTAGCATACTGTAGCTGCCCTGTTATATTGGTCATCTCATTAACTCATTTAACTTGTTGTTTGAAATTGCTCTTTAAAAAATGCATACAGTGATCTATAAAGACTGGCAGCCAACAAAAACTAATAAGAAGCTAAAGTTAATTTATGTAACATGAGCTAAGTTGCAGAAATTAGATATTTGACAGCCCATTATGTGTTTCTGACTGGCACTGCTATTTGCACAATGCTAATAAACAGGGACATTTGTGCTCATTGTAACTATAGGAGCAGGGCCGGCGCTATTTCTTGGTAAACAAGGCAGCTGCAAAGGACGCACTGACTCCTAGGGTGCATCCATGCTACTGGTTTCCCTATTCTCTGCCTGCTTCTGGATGGGGGGTGTTTGGGGGTCTCCTAGCTTGTCTTCTACCCTCCCTCTGACATCGAATTCTGCCTCCACCAAGGAGGGGGGGAAGTGTCCATAGAGGAGAAATGAATAATGAGGGCAGACACTGATCATCTGTACACGCTATGTACATTCCCATATCTCTTGCCCCCAGCACAGCTCCTCTCATGACTCTCCACACAGCTCCTCCCATTCTCTCTCACCATCCAGACTACACTGATAATCATCACATCTTTCTACAGGTGGGATGAACCAGGAGGGGTGGAGTAGAACGGAAGGGATGAGAGTAGTCAAGAGAGGACTAGACTCAAAATCACATGACCAAAGATGTGAAGGGTCGGGGTAGGAATTGGCTCTCCATTGTTGTATAATTAGGATTGTGTGATGGCGGGAAAAGGGGAGAGGAACCAACTGTTTTATCATAGACTTGTTCTACTCCCCCCACTCATCAACAAATAATTGACCAAGCCTCCCTATAATAAATATGATGGCCTGAATGTTGTGTCCCCACCCCTTCTCTTCTAAGAGATCAAAGTACATGCACCGAGAGGAGAGGGAACTGCTGTCACTATAACAACCAAGAACAACAACTTCCTCCGCCAATCCCAACATCCTACGCAACTCTGGCTGAGGAACTGACAGGTACACCAACTGACCTACCATGCTCCCCCCTCCGACTGAGGTACTGTCAGGTACACCAACCGACTTACTGTCCCCCTCCATAGTAGGCCCAGGATGTGAGACCCTATGTTAGGGCTCCGTACTCAGGACATACAGAGAACAAGGTTTCTGTGATCCCAGTGCGGCACACCGCCAGACACCTAAAGTGGGACCATGTTACTTGAGCTACAGGCTGTTTTAATATTTCCCATTTTTTAAAAATGTTGAAGTTGTATTTTTTTTTTTGGGGGGGGGGGGTGCAAGCAGCTGGTCTTGCCTGGAGCACAAAACAGTCTAGCACTGATCCTGTATAGGAGACATCATAGATTGCCTACACTGAATTACCTATTTATACCTATTGTCAGCATTAGTCAATAATGTGTTACCAACTTGCGAACACAGTTAGGCAACCAATGCAATATTTGCTATTTTCAACAAGTCTAAACAGCCACAAATCCACAAGTTAAAGAATTGTCATTGTTGCAGATCAAGTATTTTAATACCAACTCGACACTTTAATAGGAAAAATGTTACCATACTAACCTTCTGTGAAATTATACTGTCTAAGCAAGAAATATTATGACACTGCTGGAGGGGTCTATAAAAATGCACAGCGTGAGGTCTAAATCCAGTCAGTGATTAAGCCCAACTGACAGCAAAGCTGGATTTAAGTAGCATATGTTCATTGCTTTTCACAGAAATCTGCAGGAAAATTGTGTATGCATGGTTTACATTTTCTCCAGGTTAACCAGATATACTATACATGCGTATGATTGCTAATTCAGTACAGCTTATGTCTGTTTGCAATTAGGACATCAGGAATATACAGAGTATTCAAAGCATCCTATAATTTCATATTATATTAGTTAAAACACAGAAACCCATTCAAATGGTTGTTCAATTTATTAAAATATATCTAAAACCATATTTTTTGTATTCTCATTTATGATAGAGCAGGGAATGGTTAAAACCCCTTGGCTTTTTTTTGTTACATTCTGTGTCCCAAAAAATAAATTTCCCTTGACTTCCTATATGAAAGTCACAACAAGAAGTTGAAGACATATCTTAAAATTAAGTAAATCCCTTCTTTGTCAATACAGTATAACTAGTATCCCCATTTGGATTTTTCAGTTTATTCTGGTTCTGGTGGTAGCCCTAAATTTAAGATGTTTCCATCATTTTTAGTCTTTGCCAGCTTCCCCAGTAGGGACAGAGACAGCAGTAAGACATGGCAGGGGTTCTAATACCTCACCACCTTATCTAGTTTTACCATACCACTTTAAATATTTAGTAAACTAATCAGAATATTAGTCATAAAAGGCCCTAATACCTGATCCCTTTTGGCACATGTTACATGAGATTCAGTATTTGTCCAGTATAGAAAGCCTTTATAGATAAGTGAGCTTGTCATATCTCTTTTCCCACAACTTCTAAATATTTGTACAGAGCTTTTAAGGTTGACACTGGTGTAGATTTGTGTATCAGTGTATCTTAGTGAGTAAAGTCAGAGTCAAACTGAACATTAGACAGAAGAAGGAGATTAAAATAAAATGTTGTTCTTGATCTCTTATACTCCAACATACTTATACTTTCCACCAAGACTAACTTAGAGGGTTGTCGTGAACTGACTATTTAGCCTCCTCCATGTAATACTTTCATGCAAACCTCAGATAAATCTCCTCCACCTCTGGATTGTGTAGGGCTTAGCAAACTACCAGTGTAGTGTGGTACTTTCTCTACTAGTGAAGTGAAGTGTAAATACAGCTTGCCAACCGCTTCTTCTATTTGGTTTTTAAAAAGAAGTCTTGTTTGCATATGTTTATTGGAACACCTAGAAGCATGCGCAAAAATGGGTAGAACATTTAAACTCCATGCAGATAACATCCCTAGTGGCAAAGCAAGAGTGCTAACCACTTCAATAATATGCTGCCATAAAGTAGCTGTAGTCTGAATGTTCATGTTTTTTTAGCTCTTTTAGCTTTTCTTTTTTTTACTGCATCACTTCATTTTTCTCACAGGCATACTGTCACAAAGATATTGTGACTGTTTTTATTTGCACACTTAGCAGTGGCGGCCCATCCATTAGGGGTGCACGGGCATGCCCCCCATCTATGCGTCCGGCCCCCTGATCTACATACAGGGGTTGGGTGTTTTTTCTTGAAGTACGTGATTAGAGCCACTTGTGTGACGCTAACGAATGAATATTCACTATTTTCACACTAAATTTCCTCCCTGCCAATCAGGAAGTGGGTCATGAAACTTGTTTCTGGATTGGCCAAAATGTCAGGCAATCCTATTGGATGCCTAACGCCTAGAAGGAGGAGATAGGAGACACGCAGCAGCTTGCACGGCAGAAGCTGCTGTGCTGGAGGAGAGGACACGGAGCTGCTGCCTGCTGCCCACCACCTAGATAGGGTCCACTGTGCTTGAAGATACCAGAGCCGATGCCACCCGGATGGAGTCCACCCTGCCTGAGGATACCGGAGCTGCAGCCCACCACCCGGATGGGGTCCGCCCTGCCTGAGGATACCGGAGCCGCAGCCCACCACCTAGGTGGGGTAAGGGCCTGACCAACCGGCAGACAGGGGGGGTAGTGCAGCTGGCTGTTTGCGGCCCCCCCCAAAAAAAAAACACCAGCCGCCACTGATACTTGGAGTAATAAAATTGATAGTGCTTCAAAAATTTAGATCTGCATTCAACTATGTAGTGCAAGGGCCTGCCTGTTGTAAACAAGCTGAAAGTGTTTGTCCCCATAGTATATGGTTTTGGTAAATCTAAAGGAAAGTTTTACAAGAAAATTGTATATTGAATAGCCAGCCTAAGGCCTCGTACACATGATCGGTTAACCAGAGGATAACGGTCTGATGGACCGTTTTCATCGGTCCAAACCGATCGTGTGTAGGCCCCATAGGTTATTTAACCTTCGGTAAAAAAAAAGCCAACTTGCTTTAAATTTTAACCGATGGATTGCTAACCGATAGGTCAAAACCGATCGATAGTACGCACAACCATCGGTTAAAAATCCATGCATGCTCAGAATCAAGTCGACGCATGCTTGGAAGCATTGAACTTAGTTTTTTTAAGCACGTCGTCGTGTTTTACGTCACCGCGTTCTGACACGATTGTTTTTTTAACCGATGGTGTGTAGGCATGACAGACCATCAGTCAGCTTCATCGGTTAACCTATGACAACGGTCCGTCGGTCCATTCTTATCGGATGGACTGATCATGTGTATGGGGCATTAGGCCAGCCACACACGGAACAAATTTCTTTCCTGCAGCCACAGGTTGCAGGAAAGAAATTAGCTTGATTCCCCCATTAACACAGACACTGTTCATGCAGGGAATCCCTCCTACCGGGCCATTGTCTTCCACCAGCGAGGGGGGCAGGGAAGGGCAGGGTAAGTCATCCACGTCAGGAGAAGACAGGGATTTTTCTGCTGGCTGCTAGCACTAATCGCAAGTAAAAACCGACATGCTGGTTGTACCCAAGTTGATCTACTGATCAACTTGGTACATTCAGCCTGCCCATACACTAAGGATGGGAAAAACACCCCCCAATTCGGTTTGTACCAGAACTTGCCGAATAGGCAAAAAATTTGTATGAACACGGTTAAAGTCTATGGGATACGAACATGAAAAATCAAAAGTGCTAGTTTTAAAGGCTTATATGCATGGTATTGTCATAAAAAGTGTTTGGGGAGTGGAAGTCCCATGGGGACAGTATCCTAACAGTATTAATAAAATACATTTTAAATACTAAAGTGTGACTTAAGCAGGCCATACGTGGTTCTAATCTCCTGCTGAACCGATTTCCAACGTGTATGGTAGGGATGGGTGAACGGTTCAGCCCGAGCTAATTTTAAAGGCTTAGATGCATGGTATTGTTATGAAAAGTGTTTGGAGACCTGGGTCCTGCCCCAGGGGACATGTATCAATGCAAGACAAGGTTTTAAAAACAGCCGTTTTTCGGGAGCAGTGTTTTTAATAATGCTTAAAGTAAAACAATAAAAGTGAACTATTCCTTTAAATTTTGTACCTGGGGGATGTCTATAGTATGCCTGTAAAGTGGCATACGTTTCCCTTGTTTAGAACAGTCCCTGCACAAAATGACATTTCTAAAGGAAAAAAAGTAATTTAAAACTACTCGCGGCTATAATGAATTGTCAGGTCCCGGCAATACAGATAAAAGTCATTGGAAACCCCCCCCCCCCAGTCCATTACCAGGCCCTTTGGGTCTGGTATGAATATTAAAGGGAACCTTGAACCAAAATAAAATAAAAAAATGTGTGAAGAGTCTGTTCTAATCATGGGAAAAATTTGCTACTTTACAGGCATACTATAGACACCCCCCAGGTATGAAATTTAAAGGAACATTTCACTTTTATTGTTTCACTTTAACCATTATTAAAATTACTGCTCCTTTTTTTTGCATTGATACAAGTTCCCTGGGGCAGGACCCAGGTCCCCAAACACTTTTCATGACAATACCACAATACCATGCATATAAGCCTTTAAAATGAGCACTTTTGTCCCATAGACTTTAACAGGGTTCCGCGGCTTTTTAGAATTTCCCCCGAACTCATCATATTGTTCAGTGTTCGCCAGAACACCCGAACAACCAAAGTTCGGCCCTAACTTATGCTCGGACTGAACCATTCGCCGGTCCCTACCATACATGTTGCAAATCTCGGCCAGTTCAGCAGGAGATTAGAACCATGTATGGCCTGCTTAAGTCACACTTTAGTAATTAAAATGTATTTTATTAATACTGTTCTGATATCCCATGGGACTACCACTGGACACCGGACACTCTAATTGTAAAGATTGTACTGGAATCTAAAAATCGAAGCCCCATATCATAGTATTAAAGTCCAAAGTATGGTTTTAAATCAAACATACATTTTTGGGCAACAGTCAACATATTTTAGGGGCTATACTTCTCCCCCTTCATCAAGGCAACAACATACCATAAACACAATAATATAAATTTATTGATAAAAGAATGAAAGGTCTCATTCATGCAATTTAAAACACATTTACGCATACATGCATGAAAATAATTATCTGAGTGGACTAAGGATACCTACTTCTAAAAAAAATAATAAATACATTTACAAAATCATAATGTGGTTTTAATTATTATTTGTTTTTGAAGTATTTATATTCAGCTTATCAGGACAAGTGTGAACAGCAGAGCCCTGAACTCCAGTGCAAATTCCAGCTGATGGTGAAGGTTTAGGGCTGATCAATACATAAGCAAACACTGCAACTTTTTTGATTTGTTTTCTGTATAATCCGCTGCATCAGAAGTCCTGAGAGTATCTCAATGTTTATGGTGAGTGTACTTCCTGAAGTAATGGCACCCTCTTTTTGGCTAGGTTCACACTAGCGAAACCTAGCCAGTGATCCATGATGGATCACTTCTCAGAACATAGCTAGGCAGCCTAGCCTAAATGCCTGTATTTTTCTTGTTTTTCATTCTCGTTTGGTTTGCGGTTGTAGTGTTCCCTATTAACATATACAGCCATGTTTGACAGGCAGTGCGACCAGTCAACACGGCATGTCACGTAAAATTTTCCGTGGCTATTTAAGTATATTTAAACCCTGGTTCACACTGCTGCGTTTTGACATGGCAAATCGCATGTCAAATCGGCGGCAACTGCCGGCAATAACAACATCTTAATCTGTGCGACGACGCATCTGCGGCGCTGCACCAATTTCAAAGAGTACTTTCTGTACTACTTTTTGCAATTTCGGGCCGCTATTTACATTGACATCTGTGCACAAACCTGCACAGTTGTCTCTGTAATCGCGGCCGAAATCGGCACTGCCAGCGGGAGTGAAATTGTGCAAGTTCCCTCAGCCCAGTATGAACCTAGGCTAAAGTTGAAATATTTTTTTTTTTTTTTTTATGGATTAGAGAGTGATTAAACCCTCTTTTTCTTGTCTCATTTGAGAGATTTCCCCTTCACTGTCTTGTAGACTCAACAGGAAGTCAAAGGAAAAATATTCAGTAAGAAAAGTCTCCTTTTAGTTTTTTTTAGCCCATGTGGTAAAAAAAATAAGTTTAGTTAAGAAAAAAATTTGAATAAAGTAACACCCAAGCACTTAAAAACAATCCCAAAAATGTAATGAGCCAACCCTACCCCCCCCCCCCCACATACACACATAAATGCACATGCTGGGAATGCCTATGCAGGAAAATGTCAGTTGTGTTACATATCTCCGGGAGAGTGAGAGCAATAATTCTAGGTCCATTATTCACAGTCAACTCTTAACTGATGACCTTTAGGGGCTTTTTAAGCATCACCTATGGAAAATATAGTGTACCGAAATTTGACGCTGTTTTACAGGCTCACACAAGACGTTTAAGACTTGACATGTTTGGTATCTATTTACTCAATGAAACATCTTTTATATTTTACCTACAAATTTGGTAATATATTGAGTTTATGTGCCCTAAAATTAACTTTAGTGTATTTTGTACTTACATTTTCCATTTCATAAACCATTACATTAATATCTAGGGTGTCTGTTTTCAGAAAATACATTTGTCGCTGTTTTACAGGTGCACGCAATTTTAAGACTTGACATGTTTGGTATTTATTTACTCAATGAAACTTCATCTTTTATATTTTACCACAAAATTGGGTAAAATATTGAGTTTATGTGCCCTAAAATTAACTGTATTGTATTTTGTACTTACACTTTCCATTTCATAAACCGTTACGTTAATATCTAGGGTGTCTGTTTTCAGAAAATACATAATGCTTAAGGTTTTTCAGCCCTGGTTTTTTTTTTTTTTTAAAGCGTGCAAAAAAATGTAAATGCAAAAAACGTTGCTGCCACCGAAAGGGTTAAAACCAAGTCTGGTGGAGCTGCGGTGGCTCAACACGATTGGCACTGCGCTGACATGCCATTCACCTCTGCAGCTAGGGGTTCGGATCACGCTCTCGGCTACATGTGAATTGAGTTTGGTGGTCTCAGCCCGGCTCCCGATGGGTGTGCTATGCGAGGTAAGCCTGCGCTTAGTACGCCCACCCCCTCCCACAAAAACCACCACACTTACACGCACTTGAAATTGGGTTAACATCACGCACTTTGACCACGCGGTCTCTAAAAAGAGAGGCGAAGGACTAACGGGGCTGGTTGAGCGGGCTAATCCTCTCACTCCCTTATAGGGAGTCCCTCTGCCCCGTTGGGCTTCAAAGCGGAGCAGGTAGGGCGGGCTGTGTGGGAGGACCCCCTCACACACCTGCCATTGCCACCCGGGGCATGGAGAAAGGTGGCAGATTGCCTCTGGGGGAGGCCTGCCTACTCCCAACTCCTGCAGTCCGGCTCCTCTCTCGAGTACACGCACAAAATACACTTAAAAAAAAAAAAAAAAAAAAACAAGTCTGTTTCTTTTTTATCTGATTAGATAATGGTTAAACCCTGTCAGTTTTATTGGTTTCTTTTGAGAGATTTATTGTCACTTTTTGTCATGTAGATACAAAAGAAAGTGAGTGGAAATCTATCCAGTAAAGCCTAGTACACTTGATGACATTATCGGATGGATGATTGTTAGTTTTTTTGCATGCTAGTCCCGATATCGAAAACTAATAGGTTACTAAAGTATGCAAATTCTCGTACGACAGAATAAAAATTCGGAAGTGTCTAAATTTATTTATATAGTATTTTTGGACAAAAACTGTACTGACTAAAGAAAAATCGTACGATCTGGTATCGTACGGAAAAAATGTTTATGTTGGTCCATTCGGAAAATTTCAGACGAAAGCTGTATAATAATGATCAGAATATTATACAATCGTTTTGAAAGCGATATTTTTTGTACGATATTCTGATCGTGTGTACTAGGCTTAAGATAAATCCACTCCTAGATAGTTGTCCACAGAACAATTGGAACAATTCCCAATATTACTGTACAAATAAAAAGTGTGTATCTTTTTTTTGGAGACGTCAATCTTAACCTATCCGAAGCTATAAAAAGGCTTTTATACACTAACAAAATTTGGCAGACATATCACTTACTAATAAAATATGATTTTTTTTTTTATTTTCTTGCCTTGAGGTGAAGCATGAATTTGTAACTTTCTTCCTTGTGTTAGATATGTGTTGTTTTTACAGTGTTTTTGTTTAACTGTCTCCCTCCTCGCTATAAAATCAATTTGCACAAGTCATAACTGGTAGTCATCAAGTTAGCAACCAAAACAGCATTTTTTGTTTTTGAGATGGCATTCTAAACAGAGGAATGGAAATTAATTCTTAATAACAGTGTTTTTACAAGGTCTTAGGTGACAAGTGAATCTGCTTTCCTCTGATGTCAGATTCTCTTTAAAATGACTAGTCATTAGACTCTGATATGGGGTCTTTTGCGTGACCATTTTTACCCATACTTACCAACCATTGTCATCTCTTCAATGATATGGTTGCACAAAAGAGTTTAACAGGATTATTGACTTTCTCAAATTGTCTCTACTTTACCATAGTAAACAATGTTACTGCAACAAAAATAGCAAACATATTAGTATAGAAGCCTTGTACTTGTTCACAATGATGTTGCAAAAGTGTCCAACATCATTGGACACTTTTTTCTTCGTGTGTACGCGGCAATAGAGAACAATAGAGTCTTTTATTCTGCTTCCCTAAATCTGGATTTATTATTCAACATTTTTAAATGACAAAAAAAATATGCATTTTTCCACAGTTTCTTGTTGCAGACAATGCAAGATTGCAATCAGGGATAGACAATATTACAGACAGCTTGGCAAACATGGCAAGCAGCATGCTTGCATGTTCTTAGAGTGACGAGTATATTGGATATCAAAGACTAGTGGGTATAAATTATGTTGCATGCTTGATATAAAAGATGATAACAATTGTTCAAGCCTTCCAAAAGGCAAATGATCTATTTTGCTGCCAGAGCTGTTTTTGTATTTTGCACATATGTAAATAGGCACATTTTGGGCCTGAAGATTACTTTAAGCAGTATATACATGTATTCTGAAAGCAAAGACCACGCAATATTAAAACAACTGTTCAGTAAAAAATACAGTAACATTATTTTAGTGCACTTTAGAAAGTGTGGTTGCACAAATTTTCCTCAGAGCTTAGTAAATGTGGTAATTTGCATCATCCAATCATGTGCAAGCAAAAATGCCCTTTTTTGATTTTCTTGCTCCTGATAGGGTACTCTTTACAAAGTGAAGCTTTACCAAATCACATTTACTAAGGAAAATAAGTATAACTGCAGTTGCAGAGTGCAATTGCATTTGCAAAGTGCACAGTCTATTTGGCTTTAGTAAATCAACTGCAGTATATTACCTAATTTTGGTGTAAAATATATAAGATGAGGTTACATTGAGTAAATACATACCAAGCATGTTAATCATTACAACTGCACAAAGCTGTGAAATTTGCAACAAACTACAATACCCAAAATTGTCCACAGGCAATGTTTTAAAAGCTGTTACAGGTCAAAACTGTAGAATTTACCGTGAATCAAATATTACATTTATTCCTGCATAACAATACCTAATGTCTGACGTAATTGTTCTTTTTGTACGATTTACATTTTTTTAGTAACTTCAATTTTTGTGATTTTTTTTTTACTTAACTGACAATGACCATGTAATAGCACAATGAAAAATGTCTCTTTAATGAGAAATCAGGGGACTATTAGACCTTTAATGTCTTCCCTACACTCCATAAAGTCTGGTAAAGCACAGATCTAGCTTGATTAGCCTCTTCCCTGGCCACAGAGGATTGGAAATGGTGGCTCTCAAATCAAGGAGGCATGTTCTGGTGCATGTGAAAGTGATCTGGCAGCTTTAAAGCCACCCAACTCACTTTCAGCGGAAACCAACAGTCGGCTGAAGAAGAGGTTAAACTAAGGTTGAACTAAGCAATTTTCTCAGCCAAGCTTGTGGCTGTATTTGCCAAGCAGACACATATCTTGGAAGCCTTTGGCAGCAATAACATGAGCTGCAGTGTCATTACTAAACACATCAGAAGCAGTTAACCCTACAGTTGGACCCCAATAATTATTTGGTGTGCAAAATGGGCCAGTGGCCTGCACTGGCTCAGTTCTTCATGAAGGTGCTTGCTAGTTTACCTTTTAAAGTTGTTTACCAAAAGGTATACAGTATGGCTGGAGCCATGATCAATCCAAAACAACATGTTTAATATTACATTAATCTAAAGAGAAATTTGAGTTTACACGCACTGGTGCTTTAAAGCAGTATTCCGTATTATGTAGTATATCAGTTTTGATGTAAGGTATAATATATATTTTGTGTTGCTGTGTAGGTAATGCCAAAGAGCTTTCCAACCTTTTGAAGTATCACATTGGTGATGAGATCCTGGTCAGCGGATCAGTTAGTCAACTTGTAAGATTAAAGTCTCTGCAGGGTGGAAAACTGGAAGCCATCTCGGTAGGTTAATTGTCTTCATTATTTGTATCCTTTTTGTTAGTTTTTTTAACATAGAATGCATTCATAAGGAAACATGAAATGTATATAATACATTTAGAAAAATAGCACAAAGTACTGCATAACTTACAATCATCCCTTATCCTTTAATATTATGATGCCACTTGTCTTGCCCTTACTGACTGCTGACTCTGGAATGATTGAAAGTTAAGGGGCAGAAGATTGTCTATTTTCAGCACAGAGCACACACAATACAAATAGCATACAATGTACAAACAACATTCACAGAAGGACAGTATTATGCCATACACAAATACAATACATAGTTACATAGTAGGTGAGGTTGAAAAAAGACACAAGTCCAACCTATGTGTGTGAGTATATGTCAGTATTACATTGTATATCCTTGTAGGTTGCAGTCATTCAGGTGCTTATCTAATATTTTTTTAAACTATTGATGCCACCCCCTGAAACCACCGCCTGTGGAAGGACATTCCACATCCTTGCCACCCTTACAGTAAAGAACCCTTTAAGCAGTTTAAGGTTAAACCTCTTTTCTTCAAATTTTAGTGAGTGGCCAAGTTTTTTATTTACAGATTTATCCCTATTGTGGGGTCACCAGTATGGTATTTGTAAATTCAAATCATATCCCCTCTCAAGCGCCTCTTCTCTAGAGAGACTAAGTTCAGTGCTCACAACCTTTCTTCACAATTAATATCCTCCAGACCCTTTATTAGCTTTGTTGCCCTTCTTTCTACTCGCTCCATTTCCAGTACATTCTTCCTGAGGACTGGTGCCCAGAACTGGACAGCATACTCCAGATGAGGCCGGATCAAAGTCTTGCAGAGTGGGAGAATTATCGCTTTATGCCTGGAGTTAATCCTTTTTTAATGCATGCCAATATTCTGTTTGCTTTGTTAGCAGCAGCTTGGCATTGCATTCCATTGCTGAGCCTGTCATCTACTAGGACCCCCAGGTCCTTTTCCATCCTAGTGAGTAGAGGACCCCCCCTAGTGAGTAGATTGCATTCATATGTTTGCCACCCAAATTCATTATTTAAATTTTTCTACATTAAACCTAATTTGCCATGTAGTTGCCCACCCCATTCATTTGTTCAGATCTTCTTGAAAGGTTTTCACATCCTGCGGCAGTTATTGCCCTACTTAGCTCAGTGTCCCATCCCATCCTTCAGGTCGTTTATGAACAAATAAACAGGATTGGCCCCAGCAAGAACTCTGGGGGACCCCACTTCCCACCCTTGACCATTCCCCATGTATCACCACCCTCTGAACTCACCCTTGTAGCCAGTTTTTAATCCATGTACTCACCCTATGGTCTATGCCAATGGACCTTACTTTGTACAGTAAATGTTTATGGGGAACTGTGTCAAATGCTTTTGCAAAATCTTGATACACCACGTCTACAGGCTTTCCTTTATCTAGATGGCAGCTCAGCTCCTCATAGAAAATTAATAGATGAATCCATTATGATTACTGCTAATGATACCATTTTCACTACTAAAATCTTGTATATAGTCCCTTATCATCCCCTCCCAGAGCTTTCATACTGGCTAACTGATCTGTAATTCCCAGTTATGTATTTTGGCCTTTTTTTTTAAATATTGGTGCTACATTCGCTTTTCTCGAATCAGCTGGTACCATTCCAGTCAGTAGTCTTAGGGATAATGGTCTGGCAATTACTTGACTGAGTTCCTAAGTACCCATAGGTGCAAACCTTCTGGTCCCAGTGATTTATTAATGTTAAGTTTCCCAAATCTATTTCTAATTCTGTCCTCTGTTAGCCATGAGGGTGCTTCCTGTGTTATATCATGAGGACAAACACTGCAGTTTTGGTTACTGAACCCCCCCGATTCCCTCATGAAGACTGAGGAGAAGAATAAATTCAATACCTTTGCCATCTCCTCATCCTTTGTAACCAGATGTCCTTCCTCATTCTTTATGAGGCCAATATGGTCTGTCCTTCCTTTTTTACTTAAAAAACAAAAAGGCTAATGCCCTTACTTAATATGCTCTTAAAGCAAATCCATCTCTTCTCCATGTTCTTTGTTTATAAGATTTTATCCCAATTTATATTTTCTAGCAAGGTTTGTAGTTTAGGGAAGTTGGTCCTTTTGAAATTCAATGACTTGGTGCTCCCCTTGTGTTTTCTATTTGTGTGATTTGTGCTGAAGCCTGTGATCGCTGCTTCCTAAATTGCCCCGCATTTCCACATCCATGATCAGGTCTGTATTGTTGGTAATAAGTAGATATAGTAGCGCCTTGTTTCTAGTTGGTGCCTCTACCATCTGACCCATGAAATTGTCCTGCAAGACATTTGGGAACTGGGAAACTTTAGAAGAATGTGTGGTTCCCTCCACCCAGTTTATGTCCCATTATGATAACACTTCCCAGGCTGCTAATCCAAATTGTGATAGGAGGTCGGTCTCCCCTTCCTCCCTCAGGTTAGGGGGCCTATAGCATACTCCCAGTATTATTTCCCCCTTAGCTTCATCCATTTGGAGCTCTACCCATAAGGATTCCACCATTTTCCTAGCTTTCTTATTGATGTGATTTTGCACATTCACTAGTACATTATTCTTGCTATATGGGCATACCCCTCCCCCTTTTTTACCCTCTCTATGCCTGCAATAAAAGGAAATACCCTTCCATGGTTGCCCTTCAATGGTTTCCAGCCAATCATAAGAGCTATAACCAGGTATCTGAAATTCCCACAAAATCTAAATCCTCCTCGTTCAACAGTATCTCTAGTTCACCCGTCTTGTCTTTCAGGCTCCTGGCATTGGTGAACATGCCACGTAGTTTAGTCCGGTCGCATACTGTCCTCTTATTGGGTGTTCAGAGATTGCAAATAGGACTTGTTACTATACTTATCTTGGGTTTATGTGCTTTAGTCAACCTACCACTAATGCCCCCAATACTATATGGGGCGCAACTGTGGTATACCAATACAGTCACCTTTGATTTCATTTTTATTACTGGAGCCTATAAGCTGCTGTTTAGTGTAGGGATGTTCATGCATCCTAAGGCGGCTTTAAATGCGGGCCAATACAAAATCATAAACTTAGTTAAGAATTTAGATTTTTTGGGAAAATGCATTTACACTTAGTGAAAACGTGGCAATTCATTTTTTTCAGCGTTTTTTTACTGTGTTACCTTGCCAAAGAAAAATCTCCTACTCTTCACATTCACGCCTTATTAATGTCAGTTTTCAGCTGCACCTTTATTTGTGAGCAACTATTTTCAAAAATGAAGCACATGAAGGGCAAAATTAGAACCAAAATATCTGATGAGCCCCTTGATAACTCATTGAGAATTGCTACTAAATCCATCTAACCAGATATTGATGCGTTAGTTTAGCAAAAACAGTGTCAAATATTGTACTAGTTTTATGCTGCCCTCTTTTACTTTAGATAGATTAGATAGGTATATAATCTATAGAAGTGATCGGTAAGGCCAAAACGTTGGACACCCATGGATTAGACAGTCAAGTTAAACAATTATTTCAGCATGTAAAAAAACAACTTCAATGTTAAGGAAGCCCATTTTGGACCAGAGTGTGTGGGTAATCAATGTTGGCTCTATGACCCTGGTAGAGCCACAGAGTTACATTTTCTTCCTCATGTTCCTTAAAAAATTGCATATATTAGCATTATCAGACATTATGTATGCCACATAAGATAAAGACATCATTCCAAAGTAGCTGTTCTTTTTTTCTTTCATACTCTCTATTGCATATCAAAAACATACATAATAATAAATATTACATTTACAATTTTCCGCATTAATCATTCTGTTCATCTACTCTATCTCTCCCTTCCATACTACACCCATGACTCCAATTTTTCTGATATTTTTGTAGGTTTCCCCTACTTGTGTACATAACTTTTTCATATGCTATGATATGGTTAGCTGTATACTGTACTCTGATAGGAGTTATAACTTGCATCCATCTCTTAGCAATTTGCTTTCGAGCATGAAAAAGTGTTTTTTGCAAAAAGATCTTTACATGTCTTGACCATTCTTCATCATTCAACACCCCCAACAAACATACTTCAGGGGTACAAGGCACCGGTCTTTTAATCATTTCAGTTCATTTTTTTATTACTTAACTCCAATATCCCATTACCTCCCTACATGACCAAATCAATTGGCAGAAACCTTGTTCATCTTCATGATATTGCAAGCATTCTGATGTTGACCTTCTACCCATTTCATATAGTCTAATAGAGCTAAGATATATCTGGTGCATTATATACAATGGTGGCATCTTATTATTGTCTATTGGTGATACCAACAAATGCGAGGTGCATATCTCCTCCCATTTCTTATCTGTCATTTCTGAGATCAAAACCTGCCATTTGTCTCTTACTTTCAATGGTTCTCTACCTATTTTAGCTTGTGATAGAAATTAGTACAACATTGATATCAGTACCTTTTGGCCCCTGTGACTTTAGAATTCCCATAAGGGGGTATTTTGATATCTTGAGATTCTGGTTGCCAAATTGTGCCTGCAAGACATGTCTTAGTTTTAAATATTTATAAAAGTGTTTATGTGCTATATCATATTGTTTATTCAGGTATTCAAATGGTCACATAGTTCCATGTTCATACACTGCTCTAATAAAATCACACCTTTCATAATTTTAGGCAACCTCTCTGTTTGTGCCACCAATCCTACCACTAATCCTTTACCTGGAGTATTTCCAATAGGTACTTTTCCACTCCTCCTGCTCTTTCCTGTCTTATCCATGTCTGTAGCTGTTTTAATTGCCCTTCCGGGTATTATAAATATATAAATATATCTATCCCTGCTACAGATTTTGATCATTGTAATGTTGTTATTTTAAGTTTGGATCTACCATTAGCCCATATACGTTTTTATAAGTAGCTGTTCTTGTAGTTTGATCTGTGATGTTTTTACAGAGAAACTCCACACTGCATGTCAACAAACAAGGTGTTTCTGAAGCAGACCTGATGGCAACAAATGGTGTGGTCCATGCTATCAAAACTGTGTTACAGCCACCAAGTAAGAATAAATCAGTGCTGAATTTGTAGATGCCTTTCTTTTATTTTACATTTACATGCTAGAGTTGTCCTTCCATTAGAAAAGTAATGGAAAGCAATTGAATATAAGTGCATTGGGTATAACTAGTTGCTTTCTGGGAAATAAACAGATTCATTATTTCTGCTATTTGTATTAAGAGTGCAGTGAAAGAATGTATAACAAGCAAGCATACACTGGTTAAAATAGATTTTCCAAGGATCTGTATGATCCAAAATGAAAGAAATAAAACCTATTAGTATTGAAGGTAACATTCACTCGCCTATGTCATTAGATGACTAATAGCCAACAAAGTATATGCACCATATTTTGTTTAATACATTAAAGACATTAGTCTGGCTAATCAAATTTGCAGAGTCAATTAAATCTGGTTTACATAGAGACCTTCTAACTCATTAAAAAGTACGATACTTTGGAGCTACCAATTTTATTATCTTAAATAAACATCTTAGCAATTTGTTTGGTTCCAGTTCAAAGTCTGTGCTTTAGCTGGCCATATGGAATGTACATTATACTCAACTTTGTGTAGTTTTACATCAGTACTGTCTAATGCTAAACTGATTCATACGTGCCAGGCCAAAGTAATGTGTCTAGTGGGGGAAGTTAAACCCCCATCTGTTGCAAATTAAATGTTAAAGCGTTTTCTGTTTTCAAATACAGTATATCAGTATGTTAAGCATGCAAGAGGGAGTAGAATATCTACGTAGAAGTTCTGGGTTGCATCTAATGGCAGAAAAATAAACATATACCTAAAAACAAAGTTGTTCATTAAGGAATGAGAGAAATTAGGAATTACAAAAGAATGCACTACTATATTTAGTTAGAAAACTATCCATGTCTCTAAACAGGCTGCCATCAGCGTAAGTGTGAGTCTGGTTTTCTCCAGGCGCCTAAAAACTAAAGTCTGTCTAAATAGATAAACAGAGATCATGAAAGATCCATCATGTCTGTCTGGCCAGATCACACCTATATGGGATAAAATACAGATGTACAGTACATTGTACATCAGATTAACAATTACAGTCCCACTAATAGTTTATGTCTTGTGGATATTGACAATATTAGGCAGATCACATTAGTGAGACACTAATTACTTCTCCTGATAAACAGGTATACTGTGGTTTTTGTGCGGGCTGCCTGTGCTTCGCCATAGACTTCTATTAGATCAGGCTGTTTTGGTGCATTTTCTGAAAGAGCGCCAAAAGTCCTGCATGAAGCTAATAGAAGTCTATGGCAAAGAGCAAGTAATCTGAACAGAAACCATGGGTACACTGCGCTAATCCGACATTGTGCAAAAAATGCAGATCAGTGTGAAAGGGTTTTTTTTTGTGACCCACTCACTGCTACATAAGCACCAACAAGCATGTTTGCCCACTGGAAATGTTCACCTTTTGGTGTTTTTTTTCAGTTAGCAAGATTATTCCATGGATATATTGGATGCAAAGGGCAGGCCACATTTGGGCATCTGTAGGCAGCCAAACTGTTTTATTCTGCAATTACTCTTGTGCATAGTATTTCATGTGAATCTCAAACATTTTGGGACTGCAAAGAACTTTGACCTTTACAGCAATACAAAGTGAAGATCTTGTCATTTTAATTATTTTGTTATATTTTATTACTCCCCAGAGTCCCAAGAACGAGGAGATGAACTCTCAGATTCTGGACTCGATATCCTGAGGCAAGCTGCTGCATACTCAAAGGTAAATTTCAGATGAGACATGAAGGAGCCTACTTATATGTTCACCCCGGATACACACATTATTCCAGTTGAATACAAATAGAAAAATTTGTAAATCTTAGGGAAAAAATTTCTTCTACAAATTCCCTGTTTCCCCCAACCCCTCACCCCTACACCCCCCCCCCACACACACACACAAATCCTCCCCCTTCCAAAACCAATTTCTAGCACAAATCCTCTTATTCCCCCACAAATTCCCCCTACCTTCTAGTACAAACAGCATCATAACACCTCTTATCCCCCCATCCCCAATCCAGCATAAATCTTGCTCCCCCCAATCTCTCCTTCTGGCACAACGTCTCTTACACCCCTCCCAAATCACTCCTTCAAGCACAGATCCTATCCATCCTCTTCCAAATCCTTTCTCCCGCCTTCTAGTAAAAATATCAGGATAACATAAATCCTCTTCTCATCCCCACCCCTAATCACCTCCCTGCAACATTTTTTTTTCTACTCCTAACCACTGCGTCTACCACAAATCCTGTTAAACTCCCCTCCAAGCCCAGATCCTATCCACCCTCTCTTATATTCCCCCTTCCATCCTTCTAGTACAATCCCCCTTAACCCCCACTTCTAGCACAAATCCTCTTGCATCCCCTCTTTTCACCCCCCAAGCACAGATCATACACATCCCCTCTGAAGCCCCCCCTCCTTCTTTACAGTACAAATGCCACCATAAGTCCTCTTATTCCCCCCACAAATCTCCACTCCCATCACAGACCTAAGATAAAGTGTGGCTCAATGCCAGGCCTCCTCCCAGACTCTCTCCCTCAGCTCTGATATTGCTTTAGTGTTGTGATAGGTGGCAGCCAGCAGGGAGAGGTTGGCTGCTGTGGGTGTCGACAATAACAGCAGCGGGGACCTGGTGCACCACGCAGGAGATGCAGGGCATGTGCCCTGGATGCACAATGCTAGCTGCACCTTTGGTGCCCCCTCCACATTACATCACTGCATTTGGGGCACATGTTCTTTCTGCCATGCCCTTGCCCTGACCCTGAGTTTACTTATAGATTACATACAAACCTTCTGAAGACCTTCTCAATAAAAAAGTAAGATAATTTAGAACTACCAATTATATTATCTTGAATAAACATCATAGTAACTTATTTTTTTTTAGTTCAAATCTTCTGCTCTAACTGACCACATGGAATGTACATTATACTCTACTAAACTTTGTGTAGTTTTGCATCAAAACTGTCTTCAATACTAAACTGATAAATATGTGCCAGGCCAAAGTAATGTATCTAGTGGAGAAGTAGATTCCCCCATCTGTTGCAACTTAAATGTAAAGGTTTACTGTTTTAAAGTAAGATCATTGGTAATTGTGTAAGACAATTTTACCTAAATTAGTATGTTTGTGTGTAGTAAATTTTGACACAACATGAGTGCGTATATCATGTCATTCTTAGGGCTCCATTCTCAGTCAAGAATTTTGTAGTTTGAAGCTTAAAGCCTTTCCACAATCAAAAATCCCATGTATATCAATAGTGGCCAATCACATATGAGTGTTCGGGTTCTGTAGCTCACTGTTTGACACTTTAAAAGCTACATGAGCTACTTTTGAGGCAAATTTGGGGTATTTGTGGCCCCATTGACTTTAATAGGAATGAATTTTAATGTTTTAATTAATCAATCAATTAATCATTTTTTCCAGGCATATTTCATTTTATTTTTGGCCTTTTAGAACTGGTCTTTTCCCCCCAGTGCTTTTCCATTGGCTAAAAGAAAAACGCCAGAAGGTTGGATACACATGCAAAATGCTTGCAATACATTTTTTAAAAAAAAAGCTTAACATTTTTTTAAATTAAAATGACTGAAAACACCTGAAAATTGTTCAGCTGTACAGTAGCCTACAATAATCACAAGTGTATAGGAAGGAATGAGACAAAAAAGGGTTGGTACTCAAATGCAAATGTACAGTATTAGCCAGATTCAGAGAGATTTATGACGACGTATCAGTAGATACGCCGTCGTAAGTCCGAATGAGCGCCGTCGTATCTTTGCGCGCATTCTTAAAATGAGATACGCCTCACTGTTGCTAAGATACGACCGACGTATGTCTCCTACGCCGTCGTATCTTATGTGCATATTTACGCTGGCCGCTAGGGGCGTGTACGTGGATTTACGCGTCGAATATGTAAATGAGCAAGATACGCTGATTCACGAACGTACGTACGCCCGTCGCAGTAAGCTACGCCGTTTACGGAAGACATACGCGGCGTAAAGATAAACCACCAAAAAGATGGCACAGCCCATGCAAGGTATGGACGACGGAACAGCCATCGTATTTTACGTCGTTTGCGTAAGCATACGTGAATGGGGCTGGGCGTGGTTACATTTACGTCGAAAGCATTGAGTATTTGCAACGTGATTCTGAGCATGCGCGCGCATGCGCGCGCATGTGCCGTACCAACGGCCCTCATTTACATGGGGTCACGGTTACTTTACATGTAGCACGCCCACTACCTGCCTAATTTGAATTAGGCGGGGTTACGCCGGGCCATTTGCGCTACGCCGACGTAACTGAATACTGGCCTTGCCTCACTATGTTACGTCGGAGTAGTGCAAATGGGATGCTCTACGCCGAACTAAAGATGCACCCGTCTCTCTGAATCTGGCTATATGTATTCAAAATGGGAAAGGCAGCAAATATCAGTTGTGGGTGGTTCACTAAGATATAGTGCTTTCCACCAACTTCAGTCCAGTCAGTAAAGTACATTTTAGGACTATTTGCCCACTTTTATTTAAAAGTAAAACTCAGAAACTCAAACAAGGTTACCCTTGCATGGGGTTTTCAGGAAAACAACAAGATATTGAAATTTCAAGCCTCCAAACTTTCAGAACTCTGTAGTCCCTGAGATTTTCTCTGCACAAATTCAACACTTTGTCACATCCAGTTTTGTGTCAAACAAACTGTCCCACCTGGGCTGTACTAGCTCCTACCTGATCATACACAATAGCTTACCTAACCCCTAAACCAGTATTTTTTTAATTCAAGCTACCATTTATAATTATGCACAGTCTCAGGGCATAGCAGTCTACGTTCACATGAACTAAGCCTACACATATGTAAGGGCCATATTTTCCCTTATTGGGATGTATAGTTGTCCATTGCATCTGCATGAAGACAGTCCTTTTCATGTCAATTAAGATGCAGTGACTGTGCAGACACAGCCACTGCTCCCAATTTGACCTTCGTGCAGGTGCCTGTCAATGCAGCCGCTGCATTCCAATTGACATGAATAGGTCTGCCTGTATAGGAATGTATGGAAAACATGTGCATCCATGTGTGGGCAAACATGGCCCTCGCACAGCTGGTGCATAGCTTGTGACACAGAGTTGCCTTGTACCTGTACAATATTTAGATCAGTCAGCAGTATATAGTGGTAGGGCAACTAGTCATCAGTACATATTGGTCAATGTTCAGTGTGTAGTGGCATGTTGATCTGTGAGCAGTAGTGGTATGGCAGTCACTGAACAGTATCCAGTGGCAGGGTGGTCATTGAGTAATATGTAGTGGCAGGGCAGTTGGTGAGCAGTATGTAGTGACAGCTTGGTCAGGGAGCAGTATGCAGTGACAAGGCAGTCATTAAGCAGTAGGCAGTGGTGGGGAGGTCAGTAAGCAGTACATAGTGGTAGGACAGTCACTGAGCAGTACATACTGGCAGGATAGTCAGTGAGTAGCACAGTGGTAATGTGGTAATGGAGCAGTACACAGTGGCAGGGAGCAGTAAGCAGTGACAAGGTAGTCAGTGAGCAGTATGTAGTGGCAGGGTGGTTAGTGAGCAGTATGTATTGATAGAGCAGTCAGTGGGCAGTATGTAGTGGCAAGGTGATCAGTAAACATCACATAGTGGCAGGGTAATCAGTGAGCAGTACTTAGTGGCAAGACAGTCAGGGAGCAGTAGTTGTAGGGCAGTCAGTGAACAGTATGTAGTGACAGGGTGGTCATTGAGTACTATGTAGTGGCAGGGCAGTTGGTGAGCAGTATGTAGTGACAGCTTGGTCAGGGAGCAGTATGTAGTGACAAGACAGTCATTAAGCAGTAGGCAGTGGCTGGGAGGTCAGTTAGCAGTACATAGTGGTAGGGCAGTCAGTTAGCAATACATACCGGCAGGATAGTCAGTGAGCAGAACAGTGGTAATGTTGTAATGGAGCAGTACACAGTGGCAGGGAGCAACAAGCAGTGACAAGGCAGCCAGTAAGCAGTACTTAGTGGCAGGGTGCTCAGTGAGCACTATGTATTGATAGAGAAGTCAGTGGACAGTATGTAGTAGCAAGGTGATCAGTAAACAGTACAGAGTAGCAGGGTAATCAGTGAGCAGTACTTAGTGGCAAGACAGTCAGGGAGCAGAAAGTAGTGGTAGGGTGCTCCATGAGCAGTATGTATTGATAGAGCAGTCAGTGGGCAGTACGTAGTGGCAAGGTGATCAGTAAACAGTGCATAGTAGCAGGGTAATCAGTGAGCAGTACTTAGTGGAAAGACAGTCATTGAGCAGTGTGTAGGGGCAGGGTGGGCAGTGAGCAGTATGCAGTGGAAGGACAGTGTCGTGACAGGGTAGTCAGTGAACAGTATGTAGTGACAGGATGGTCAGTGAGCAATACATGGCTGGGTGGTCAGTGAGCAGTATGTAGTGGCGAGGCAGTCAGTAAATAGTACCTGGTGGCAGAGTGGTCATTGAGAAGTATGTAGTGGCAGGGCATTTAGTGAGCATACAAACACTTACCACAGAACTGGAGATGGAAGACATGCAAGGCTGCAATCTCTGGATCAGCCACCTGTGTGATGAGGGAAAGGTGGCTGCACCCCTGGTCCTACCCATCAGCTCCGGCTGACTAAGGAAAAGCTGCTGAGCAGCAGTACAGCTCGGTCCTGCAATTAATTGCACAGGGCACAAGAGAGAAGACATTAAAGTTTACCTTGAGGGAGAAAGCCACAAGTATCCCAACAATCCATCTCCCCACCCCCACTGACCCCCACTGACCCATACTTCCCTTAGTGGCCTTGGAAGCAGATGAGGGAATCTCAGTCTCTGCACAGGTGTCTGACATGCTCTTTAGAAACCAATTATGTCATTGGTTGGTGGGACACTGGCAGGCTTGTATTTGTATTGCAACCTATGGGTTTCTGTAAAATAAGACAAGCTTGAATCAAACTACCGTACTTGATCCACCTGCCTTTTTTGGAGCCGTTTTTAGCATTTTGCCACAGCACCCCTAAAGGGAACAGATGGCACCCCAGGGTACTGCAACAAACCGGTTGAGAATGGCTGTCCTAAACAGGGGCAGGCTTATATTTATTCAGAGTGGGGAATTTAAAATGCATAACTGAGTAATTGTCAAATTATCACATAACTGAAAACCGAAAAATGGTCTGTGAAGGAAGTGGGAATGTCATGCTGATACTGAGGTGATTAAAGAAGTACTCAACAAAGCTGATTGCTTTAAACCTGCAGCATTTGTGGAGGTAAGTGCTGCAAATGCTGCAGAGAACTCTTGGCTCTCTCTCCACTGCCTGTGGTTTTTCTAGCTTTGGTCTACTGCTCTGCATTATATAAACTGAAGGAGTTGGCCCTGTAGACATTTACAGCTAGAATTTAAAGAATATGATTGGGAGAGAAAGGCTGTAGCAGCTGGTGAACTGTAAGGAAAGCCTTTCTCTGTAGCATTTCCTGCTCATATAGCATATAACAGAGGTACTTGTATCTTACAAATTACACTCTCCTACCAAAATTCTGCTTGGAGTTTTTTCCACTAAGTCTACAAAAGACTTGACACTGGTTCCTGCAGAAAACAAAGGCTAACCACTTTTGTGTTAACCGACACTCAATAGACCCTTTTTAGGACTCAGAAACCAAGCTATAATAGAAGGTACATGCATGTGGCTCCTTCAACGAAGTTAATCATGTGGTGCTATTTACTTAGAGGAAATCAATTAAAATTATACAACATATGTTGTAGTTATTTTGTGTCTTATCCTTGTATGGCTTTATTTGTAGAGCAAACACATTTGTATGTGTGTCTTATCTTTGTATGGCTTTATTTGTAGAACAAATACATTTGTATACATATTGTGTAAGCATGCCATTCATTGTGACTGTGTTACCAATGTGGAATGGATGTTTCTATTGAGCTTTCCCAGACTGCAGAAACATATGGAGTCATCAGTCATAGGCTGGAATGTGTTTGTTTCCTTTGTTCAAGTACATTTGGTAACAGATCTGTTTTATTTTTATTTATTTTTAGGTATCCAAAAAGAGGGCTCGATTAGGTAAAGCATATTATAAGAAACGTTTTAATATTAATTTATTTCTGTGACCGCACATATTTTCCACTTCACCATACACCCTCCGTTTTATTTAATTGAATATCTATTCAAAGAGAGGATTTTTTTTTCAACTCTTTGTCATCACCATAAGAATTTCTGTAGAAATAATTTCCAACTTTTTCCATCTGTATAGTAGGAGATGAACCTGTCAATTGCTACAATTACAAAAAAAAAAGTTTTATTACAAGGTTTCCAGCTAGTTGAAAAATTCAGCTAGTTGCACTCCTATTTCACAGGCTCCCCGCTGAGCAAGCTGATGTCTAAAAACGTATCCGCCCATGTGAAAGGGCCCTAACAGTGTAAGCAAGGATATTGGGCAGTATGAATCTGGTTATTTCCCAGCCTTACCTGGTGTCAATATTGCCACTAGTATTGACTCATACATAGAGGTGGTAATACATTGAGCTCAAATTATGTAGTATTGGTGTCTAACAATAATGGCAAGATAATTTTTTTGTAAGTTTCTCCCCCGGGGCTGCATTATTAAGAAGTGTTTCCAATGCTATTTTCAGCTATTCCAAAGGCAGCTGACAGCCACATCTGGCTCATATACTATTAGTTATGGACTACCACTACTGAAATGGAAGGTATCATACTTGCAATTCACTTTCATTTATATTGCAAGATTAAAGCTTCCTCTCCCTCTATTTTTTTTTTCAGTACCTCCATATACCCGGTTATTGGCTAGAATGAAGCAATAGAAGTGAAGTCTCTGGGGTGAAAAACAGGAAGCAGCCATTGCCCTAAGTGCCTCTTTGTTTTTAAAAAGAAACCACGTTTTGTTACAGTACATTGACTTTGTAAAGTAACAATGTTTTTTGTTTAAAAGGTTTAAAATCTAGCCAAAATCTCTAAACAGTTATCCTTGCTCGAGGCTTGTGCGCTAGATACACATGGTGGCAATCTAAGAAAACTTGCTTGTTAACAATAAAGTGTTTATTTCTTGGGATGACATCTTTTTCATGAACTGTAGCCAAGAAATCCTAAAAGAACAGTACCTTTTGAAGTGAAAAATGTTTTTTGTGCAATTGTAATTTTACTAAACCGAATATATATGTGAAATAACAGATCTGTGCTTTGGAATTTGAATTACTTTCTTTCTTTTTCATGGAAGGATTTATGTATTTGTTTACATTGGCCTTGGCAATGTAACTTTCTCCCTCATGCCAGTTTGTGCTAGTCGATACATTTAAATGGAGCCATTATAAAAAAAAATCAAGATCAAGATTTCAATTAGTACAGAGAGAGAGAAGATTACACATATATATATACGTTTTAAAAGTCAACAAAAAAATATACAATCTGTAAATAAACCTGTCAATGTCCTTTTCATTTAAAAAGATAACAAGATAGCTGACACGTGATAGAGAAGATAAATGGACAGCCGCACTCAAAAAAAAAACCTTGATGGTTGTCTTTATTAGTAAAAAGGATAAAAATAGCACTACAAATCACACTAAAAATAGGGATAACAGCCTACGTGTTTCACACTATTGGTTAGTGCTTAATCATGGCTAAGACACAGTGGGGTTAATTTACTAAAACTGGAAAACACAGAATCTGGTGGAGCTGTGCATGGTAGCCAATCAGCTTCTAACTTCGGCTTGTTCAATTAAACTTTATCAACAAAACCTGAAAGCTGATTGGTTTATATGCAGAGCTGCACCAGATTTTGCACTCTCCAGTTTTAGTAAATCAACCCCACTATGTTTGAAAATCACATTTAAATTCCTAATTGGTAATAATACATTGATGTTGCTTCAATATAATTTGTAGTAGAGCTAGTAGATTATAGCAATATATGCAGCTGCTATGGGACAGGTGGCTTTTCGATTACACCATCCCTTGCCTTCTCCGTGTGGTATGAAAACAAGAAATGTCATACTAATCATACAGCCTGCTTTAGATCTTGACATGCGCAGATTGTTTACTTGAATGACATTCAACCAACATGATTGTCCAAATGGATGGTAAAATGTATATTTTAAAGGGTTTGTAATGATATTTTTAGTCGAAAATGACAGTTCATTTATCACTTTGCCAACCTAGTTATACACAAGTAGCTGATCAGTTGTTGTTGATGGCCCTTTTGCAAGTTGAATTCTATTATATGCTATGTAAACACTTAATAAAGATCTCCAGGAGTTTTCTGCAGAAAGGATAGAGAGAGGTAAGTATAATGTGTTAGTTACACTTATCTTGGTACTATGCTTTCCCAAATTAAATAAGAATGTTTGTTCAAATTTTTACTAGTGTATACCCAGCTGAAGTTATTTGAAGTCTGAAAACTAATTTAAGCTGTTCACAATACCATTGTAATAACCCAGTTCTACTGCTGACAGACTGCACAGCATTAAGAAGCTTACAGTATGCTTAAAACACACAGCTTACAGACAAATAGCTAGATTCAGATAAGTTTAAGCCGGCTTATCAGTAGATACGCCGTCGTAACTCTGAATCTACGCCGTCGTAAATTTAAGCGTATTCTGGAAACCAGATACGCTTAAATTAGGCTAAGATACGAGCGGCGTAAGTCTCCTACACCGTTGTATCTTAGGGTGCATATTTACACTGGCCGCTAGGTGGCGCTTCCGTTGAGTTTGGCGTAGAATATGCAAATGACTAGATACGCCGATTCAGAAACGTACGTGCGCCGTTGCGATTAGTTACACCGCTTACGTTAGAGATACGCCGGCGTAAAGATAAAGCTGCTCCCTAGGTAGCGCAGCCCATGCAAGGTATGGACGTCAGAACAGGCCTATCTTTTTATGTTGTTTGCGTAAATCGTACGCGAATCGGGCTGGACGTACTGTAATTTACATTCGCCGTACGTTAAAAACGTCAATCACGTCGGGTCACCAGTCATTAACATAAAACACGCCCCCCTGTTCCACATTTGAATTAGGCGTGCTTACGCCGGCCCATTTACGCTACGCCGCCGTAACTTAGGCGGCAAGTGCTTTGTGAATACAGCACTTGCCTCTCTGACTTACGGCGGCGTAGCGTATATGCGATACACTATGCCGCCTCAAAATCCAGCTAATAAAGCGCTAATTAAAAAAAATATATATATAGAATGTTTATTGGTATGAATATCTTAGTTCAGGTCATATGATGTAGTTCAGCAGCTCCAAAAAATGTCAGTAACATTTCCTGGACTGCTTTTCCCACCTTTCTTGCAGCTAACTAGTCATGTGGGTTTGCATGGGCATTTACTTGGGGAATTATGAATAACAACAACAACACTGCCTATGAAATATGTAACTACTCCTTGTACAAATAATTAAATGAGCAGATGTTCTGCTGCGTGGGGCAACCAGATGTTTAGTTCTCACCACAAGCAGCTTGGAATGTGTGACCAAAAGCTGCTGTACACAGATAAACATTGGGGTGGGTAGCAGGTCAGACTGAAAAAGGACATAGAGTTAGCAGGGAACAATCTACACCACTAGAACAACACAACAATTTCAGCCCTATGGTTTTGAATTTCTTAAAGTGAAAGTATAATTCACAAAACAAACTTGCACACACTTACCTCCCAATTACTAACTTTCTGGGCAAAACTGTACCATAAAGCCTTCACACCAGTTGCTTATGTATTTCAGGAGGCCAGCATTTGCCAATGTGTACCTCCTCCAGCCAAACTCATATACACTTATAATCAACCTCTGCAGATAGCCCGCATCGTCTTATATCGAACCATCTTCCATGCATCTCTAGTCTCTGCAGATAGCCTGATCCCAGACTGAGGGCTCAGTGCATAGGTATGGCCAGAACCAAATAAGACTTTGGACAAAGAATAACATTTTTTATAAAAATCAGAACAGGCCATGACTGTTCTGAAAGTAAGCAACTGAGTTTTGGGTGCTGATATAATAGTTTTAGGTTAGGAGTTCTGACTGGGGTAGTGAATATGCGTGTCCTGTAAAGACAATAAAGCATTTTATCAAGTGAACCCCATCTGTCACCATTACATGAGATTTTGATTGATGGGTTTTCATTTTTGCCTGGACTTTGGCTTAAACTTTGAAGGTATTTCATACATTCTTTGCCAAGTATGCACATCTGTGGGAAGTAAGGAAGTTTTCTGATTCAAGCTGGGGATGGAAGCTATTTAAACTTACACAAACATTTTTCATTTGTATTATTACAACTATTGTGACAACAGCAATACCAAAATGTTTTATTGTTTGTTCTTTCTGTATAATTATATTTTGTATATGTACATTGACATTCTCTATGCCATTTCATTCCATATTGAATTAGAGCTGTTTCTAGATAGCCGTCATGATTGTACGTTCCCCTTGATTTTCTTAAATTTTGAGTTACAGGTTTATGAAAACGAATGGAATAATTAATTTTTCATCACAACCATCTGTCACAAAATACTGAAAATAAACACATTTTAATATTTTTATCTCTTTGTGCGTTGCATTTCACAGACATTCAAATACGGTATACAATAGACAATACATTGGGCACAATATACAATTTGAGACTTATACAAAAAAAAGTGGGGGCTTTTGCTGAGGCCAGAAAATTTTCATTCAGGATTTATTGCTAGGCAGAGCTGTTCCTCCATGAGATGAGGTGATAATCTTGTCTCAATATTGCTTGCACTGAGCAGTTAAGGTTCTTTTTCCATCATTTTGAGATTGTACACTCCTATTAATTGCAGAGTAGAGTTTAGTATGCTGAATTGTTCCACATTTCAGGTTCAGAAAATTTGTATTCCTAAGAACAGGTCATTTCAGTAGAATTAAATCCTAAAGAGTTTTGGTGAAATGTTAAAATGAAAGTGGTTGTAAAGGCAGAAGCTTGTTTTTATCTTCATGCATTTTTTTTTCTATGCATGAAGATAAAAAAAAAAACTTCTGTGTGCAGCAGCCCCCCTCAGCCCCCCCCCCTTATACTTGCCTGAGCCCCATCTCTATCCAGCGATGTACACGAGTTCCTCAGCCATCTGGGACTCTACCTCCTGAATGGCTGAGACACAGAAGCAGCCCCATTGGATCCCACTGCTGTCAATCAAAGTCAGTTAGCCAATCAAGAGAGGGGGCAAGGCCGAACTGCAGCCCTGCATCTGAATCTAAAAACAAGCCGCTCGGCTTGGTTGCCCCCCATAGCAGGCCACTTGCTGTGGGGGAACTCTGCAGGAGGGAGGGGCCAGGAGGGCTGAAGAGGGACTTGAGAAGAGGAAGACTGACGCTGCTACATGGGCAGATCCCCGTTCTGCCTCTCTGTGGAGCGATCGCAGGTTGCCGGCAGATATCGATTCCGGCATGCAATGGGTGTACGCAGTATCTCATGCACGTACAGGTACAGGTACTTTGTTTTGCGCAGCCGCGCCACCCTACTGCAGTATATGTGTGGTGGTTGGTCCAGAAGTGGTTAATTTGCAAGGATTACTTCTCACTTCCTGCTTGACTATTTCCCCGAGAATACCTCTAGCTCGAACCCTTCCCCAGAATACCTCTACCTCAGATGCCTCCCTTCTCCAGCACACCTATGTCCCCAATCCCCCCTCCTCTGCCGCCAATGTCTCTCCCCAGCACAGCTCTGTCTCTAATTCCTCTTCTCAAAATACCTCTGCCTACAACACCTGTACTTACAATCCCCCCCAGCATACCTCTGCTTCCAACCCTACCCCCTGAGTACACCTTGTCGTCCATCCTCCCCTCTCCAGCACACCTTTGGTTCCAATTCCACCCCAACCCCCCTGTCCCCCAATCCATCTGACCTATGACTCCAGTTCTGCCTCCCCCAATCCATCATACCTATGCTGCCAATCCCCCCCCCAATCCAGCACATCTAAGCTTTCATCCCCCCTCCAGCACACCTCTGGTTCCATCCCCCATCCTCCAACATGCCTATGCCTCCAACCTCCCCCCAAATACAGCACACGTATTTTATGCTTCCAATCTCTTCCACCCCCAGCACACCTATGCCATTACTATTCTCCAGATCATCTTTCGGGTCTGGTGTGTAGCTGCCGCGGGTCAGACATTGGTGTACACTGAGGGTGGACCAGGAGGGTTTGAGTCCACCCAATTGTGACTGCCTTGCTCAGGCACTGCTTTGGCGTCTTTATAGAACCTGAGGAGTGCCCAATCCCCCCTCCCCATACCTCCAATGCCTTTCCCCAGCACACCTCTGCCTCTAATTCTTCTTTCCAACATATCTCCACCTCCAAGCCCTCCAGCACACCTGTGCTTACAGCCCCCTCTCCATCAGCACAGGTGTGCTTACAACCCTCCCCCAGCATACCTCTATCCTCCCCTCTCCACCACACCTATGCCTCCAATCCCTCCCACCTTTGCTTCTAATATTCCCCCCTCCCTCCTCCTCCAGCACACCTCTGGTTCCATCCCCCATCCTCCAGCAAACCTATGCCTCCAATTCCACCCTCCCCCTTTCCCCTAATCCATCATACCTATGCCTCCAATTCAAACTCCCCCCCAATCCCTCATACCTATGCCTCCAATTCCACCCCCTTCCCCCAATCCATCATACATATGCCTCCAATCCCCCCCCCTAATCCAGCACATCTAAGATTTCATCCCCCCTCCAGCACACCTCTGGTTCATCATACTTATGCCTCCAATTCCACCCCCCCCCAATCCATCATACCTATGCCTCCAATCTCCCTCTCTCAACCCTTGGTTCCATCCCCCATTCTCCAACATACCTATGCCTCAACCCCCCCCCCCCCTCCAATCCAGCAAACATACTTTATGCTTCCAATCTCTTCCACCTCCAGCACACCTACCATCGTTCTGGTCTGGTGTGGAATCCCCATCAAGTGGCTAGGAATTCAGACACTAGCTGTCTAAGCTGCCTTATGCTGGCCCCAGTCCTGGAGATCTTTTTAATACAGATATTTATCACACCCTGATTTATCCTCTTGTGTGCTGTACAGTGCCTTGAAAGAGTATTCATACCCCTTGAAATGTTCCACATTTTGTCATGTTACAACCAAAAAAGTAAATGCATTTTATTGGGATTTTATGTGATAGACCAACACAATGTGGCACATAATTGTGAAGTGGAAAATGAGAAATGGTTTTCAAAATGTTTTACAAGTAAATATGTGAAAAGTGTGGCATGCATTTGTATTCAGCTCCCTTTACTCTGATACCCCTAACTAAAATATAGTGGAACCAATCACCTTCAGAAGTCACCTAATTATTAAATAGAGTCCACCTGTGTGTAATTTAATCTCAGTATAAATACAGCTGTTCTGTGAAGCTTAGAGAACATTAGTGAACAAACAGCATCATGAAGGCCAAGGAACACACCAGACAGGACAGGGATAAAGTTGTGGAGAAGTTTAAAGCAGGGTTAGGTTATAAAATAAAGATCCCAAGCTTTGAACATCTCACGGAGCACTGTTCAATCCATCATCCAAAAATGCACCTAAACTGACAGGCCAGGCAAGGAGAGCATTAATCAGAGAAGCAGCCAAGAGGTCCATGGTAACTCTGGAGGAGCTGCAGAGATCCACAGCTCAGGTGGGAGAATCTGTCCACCGGACAACTATTAGTCATGCACTCCACAAATCTGGCCTTTATGAAAGAGTGGTAAGAAGAGAGCCATTGTTGAAAGAAAGCCATAAAAATTCCCGTTTGCAGTTTGTGAGAAGTAATTTAGGGGACAAAGAAAACATTTGGAAGAAGGTGCTCTGGTCAGATGAGACCAAAATGTAACATTTTGGCCTAAAAGCAAAGCACTATCTGTGGCAGAATACTAACACTGCACATCACCCTGAACCTACCATACCAACGTGAAACATGGTGGTGGCAGCATCATGTTATGGGGATGTTTTTCTTCAGCAGGGATAAGGAAACTGGTCAGAGTTGGTGGGAAGATGGATGGTGCAAAATACAGGGCAATCTTAGATGGTTACCTGTAAGGCCCTGTACACATGATCAGTCCAAACTGATGAAAACGGACTGAAGTTCAGTTTAATCGGTTCACCGATGAAGCTGACTGATGGTCTGATGTGCCTACACACCATCAGTTCAAAAAACGATTGAGCCCAACGTGGTGACGTAAAACACAATGACGTGCTGAGAAAAATGAAGTTCAATGCTTCCAAGTATGCGTCGACTTGATTCTGAGCATGCCCAGGTTTGGAACCGATGCTTTTGCGTACTAACCATCGGTTTTGACCTATCAGTTACCAGTCCATCAATTCAATTTTAAAGCAAGTTCTAAATTTCTGGACCAAAGGATAACAGACTGATGGGGCCCACAACCGGTCGGTTTGGACCGATGAAACTGAACTTCAGTCCGTTTTCATCAGTTTGGACTGATCGTGTGTACAGGGCCTTAGAGTCTGCAAAAGATTTGAGACTGGTGCAATGGCTCAACTTCCAGCAAGACAATGACCCTAAACATATAGCCATAGCTACAGTTGAATGGTTTAGATCAAAGCATATTCATGTATTGGAATGGCCCAGTCAATGTCCAGACCTAAATCCAATTGAGAATCTGTGGCAAGACTTGAAAATTGCTGTTCACAGATGCTCTCTATCCAATCTGACAGAGCTTGAGCTATTTTGCAAAGAAGAATGGGCAAAAAGAAGAAAAACCTCTAAAACAAGTGATGTCCCCTATGTGTACATTCACATATACCTAGAGGACATAATACACAAATCCAAACTTGTGTCAATCTTTAAATTATAAGGTTATAAATAGTCCCAGTGTATCTCTTCAGAGATGTTCAACTATATCCTTTGTGCTCAAATCCATATCCGTGACAAAAGAACAACTGTTAATGCACCAATTTGTGTTGCCACCACCACCTTCTGAAGTGGACACTCACCAGAAATTGGATGCAAATACACCTTTGATTTATCTCAGGGATAACCACTCCACAACTAGGAACCAATCTGTAGTTTATTCAACCGGTATACCAATGTTTACTTCATATATCTCCGTAATTGTGAATCTCAAGATATCATAAAAAGCAGAAATCCATCATTGCGCAATATATTTGTGCTTTATTAAATATAAAAAAGTATAAAAATGCTCACTCACATGTTTATGTGCCTAAAGACCGGCACCGTCTTTCCAGCAATACTCTATAGAGCTGGTGTATAGCGTGTATTTCCCCGTGGCTGGTGTGTGGTCCAAGCCTTGATTCCATGCGGTTTACGGCAGGAAGTGACTGTGGCGTTACCCAGAAGCCTCTATGCGTTTCGCAATCAGTCTTGTGTCTTCAGGAAGCTACTGGCGCCATGTTTGTTATGGTACTATTTATACCCTAAGTGTCAATTTGTTGGACAATTGTATGGCAACGGAACCAGAAATGCCTACTGGCATTTCCGGTTTACCGGAGGTGACCCTGTGTCACTGTGTATATTAGCATTTTCAGCCTGGTTTTTACAAAGACATGCATGCTGATTGCACACTTAATGGCTGGGTTTATATTCTTCCCAGGATTAGAGCTCAGAGCTCAGACTTGGAGACATCTCTGGGAAGTCTGGCCTAAGAGGTCGGGAGGGTCACAGTAGGAGGGTCTCCAGGAGAAAGAGACAGGATGTCTCATGGTTTAAAAAGGCTGCAGGTGCCAGTCTGTGCATGCACATCTGTAGCAGGCAGATGCGGCCGTGAACGAACAGCATGAAGCAAGTGAGTAGGCCAGGAGGCTGAAGTGCGTGTTTATACTGTAATGGTGGAACCCCCTGCAAGGGAAGATTACTGTTTGTTTGATTTTTTTTTGTTTGCTTGAAATACAAGTGGGCTGCCAGGCCCTTAAAAGATACAGTCTGGAGTGGCACGTTTCTGGAAACCGCATGCACCACTTAAATCACCCCGATATCTTACAATATATATATATATATATAATCAAGCTTATGTACAGAATTCTATTCAACTTTACATTTTTATATTTGGAAATACATCATTTACACTAGAAGGAAGCATTCCCTTAGTATGTTGAGAAATAATTATATTGCTAGAAATCATGCAGTGTGGAATTTCCTATCCAAGCATTTATTTTTATGGAGCATTTCGATGGAGATGAAAAGATATAGCTAGGAATTCCTCATAAACTGCTTCAAAGGCCTAGGCATATTTCCAGAGGCTTCTAATGTGCAAAATGTAAACCGTTTGCTATGGGTTCTAGGCCAATGCTAATAACAGTGTAAGAAAAACAGGAATTTCACATGCTGCCAATATATGTCTCTTTTTTGCACATACTGTATATAAATACAGGAGAAAAGAGTTCAGGTGTCTGTCTTCATGATCCTAACTCAGAAGAAAGTACAAAGAATGCTGAAAATTGTTTTGCCATCTGACTTGCAACACCTTGCCTTGACTGAGGTCCTGGAGCCATGGAGTCCTTGCAGGACCACTAACTAACCCGATACCTAATGAACATTTAACCCTTGCAGTTCAGGGGACCTCACTGCAATGGCTTATTTTTGTTGGTGCTAGATTTTCACTTTTTCATTTATTTTTATTGTGTCTGGAGTTGGGCTTTAAGAAGTATCAAGTCAGTTTCTGTCAAGTCTTTCTAGCAAACTTTCAAGGTTAGACGCTGAAACTTTTTTTTGGGGGGGGGGACTGGAGATGAGACCTAGTTTAAATTTGTTGGACAATAGGGATGAAACTTTTCCACGGAAGGGAGTTTAACCGTTTGCCGACCTCCCACCCGTAGTTTTACGGCTGCGCAAAATCACGTAATATAACGCGTGTATCAGTCACCACCGTTTACGACCTTCCATCAACCCACGACAGCTTATCGACACTCCACAATCAGGAAAACGAACACGATCCATAAGAATTCCCCCCAGACACGAGACACACAGCTCTGTTCTGGTTTCAAATGAAAGACAGCTTTATTGGTTAGCTCTCAAGTTTATATACAGTTCAAGCATGAAAGGAACCATCAAACTCTCCACCCACACATCACACCCTGGGGGGCTTCAATACACCTTCAGATGGCTAATTGCTAAACATTCCAGACATCTCGGCGCCAGGCTATAATTATCACTGCACCTGAGAAGTCACATTCCTTCATTAACAGAATTCAAATAAAACACCATCACACAATGAATTCTCCTCAAACCATATCTTTAGACAGACGTTCTGTCTCCGCACACAAAACAGTATTTAGCATACATAATTAGAGATCCTGGACCAGACTCAATTAGCATGTCAACAGTCTACACAGAGAGATGAGTCATAGAATAAACCAACACTTTGCAATATGAGCTATCAGTAATGTCCCCTGTCCTGTAATTTAGGATATCATTTCTCAGTCACCCTATGGCCCTATCAGACATAAGGTGACCCTAGACATAAGAGTTATTAATGACGCTGGCACAGGAGTACCCCTCATCCTTCCAAAGTCTCTGTTTGTCCTGGGTCATTCCGTTACATCTCTCCCCTTTCGGTGAGAGACTGACACAGGAGGGAACCCCAAACGGGTTGACTCCGAAGTTAGTCAGTAGTACCAGTCCTTCAATGCTGGTATCCATACCGTACCCCAAATAAATTGCTCCAAACAGAGCATTACTCACCCCGCCAACCTCTGTCTCTCTCAGAGAACATGCCTGCTGCTGAGGAGAGGCCTGGACTGGCCCTTCTCCCTGGAGTCCTTTCAGCCGCTGGAGAGAAGACAGGGTGACTGGGCTCAGTCCATCATGTTGTTGGGGATCTGGGCCAACTGGCCCCCATCCCTGGGGTATACCAGTGGAGGCTGAAGTCCCATCCACTGGTGGTAGAAAATCCCCTGATGGTTGCAAAGCAAAGCCGACATCCTCCTGTCTCGGTGACGCACCATTTTCTGGGGTTGTGTCAGTGAAGACTGAAGTCCCATCCACTGCCCCAGGAACTCCCTCTTCCGTTAAGTGAGAGCAGAGGCTTGTGGCACTCTGCTCTGTTGTCAGCTCTTCCGCTGGGTTGCTTTGATTGGAGACCACAGTCCCATCCACTCCCACAGGAACTCCCTCTCCTGCTAGTTGAGAGCAGAGGCTTGTGGCACTCTGCTCTGTTGCCAGCTCCTCTGATGGGTCGCTTTGAGGGGAGACCACAGTCCCATCCACTGCCCCAGGAACTCCCTCTTCCGTTAGTTGAGAGCAGAGGCTTGTGGCACTCTGCTCTGTTGCCAGCTCTTCCGCTGGGTTGCTTTGAGTGGAGACCACAGTCCCATCCACTCCCACAGGAAATCCTTCTCCTGCTAGGTGAGAGCAGAGGCTTGTGGCACTCTGCTCTGTTGCCAGCTCTTCCGCTGTGTTGCTGTGAGGGGAGACCACAGTCCCATCCCCCGATGTCAGCTCAAGCTGCAGTTGTGTGCAGCAACCAGTAGCATCCTGCCCTGCTGCCAGTGATTCAGCTGGGAGTAAACGCTTTACCACTACAGCTTGTTGCTGGGGAGAGGGGCCAACTGCCCGGGCTCCCTGGAACTCCACTTCCATGGTGACTGGCATCTGTACCTCTCCCCTCTCTTCAGTTGGTGCTGCTGTGACTTCTGCTGCTGCAGCATCTCTTTGCTGTAGCCAAGTGGCATCCACAGCCACTATAACCCGGTCTATGATCTCCGGTGGAGGATTAGGTCCATACTGTGCCAGTCCACGCCTAACAGCCCGGTCAAAAAACTCTTCCTCGGGTGTCCTGTCTGTTATGCTGGGCCTTTCTGTTACGCTGGGCCTTTAAGCTCTATCCATTTGGACAAGCTCTGTAATAATGTCCCTTCTCTTACGATTGCAGGCCGATCTCCCCCGGCTCTCCAGTAAGTCCTTGAGGGAAGAGAGCTTCAGCCGTTCATACAGCGTCTCCATTGTCCTGTGTCCTTGTAGCCGTCCGTCTGCTGATGGAAACATCCCACTGCTGTGCCACCACTTGTAACGGTCACCACCGTTTACGACCTTCCATCAACCCACGACAGCTTATCGACACTCCACAATCAGGCAAACAAACACGACCCATAAGAATTCCCCCCAGACATGAGACACACAGCTCTGTTCTGGTTTCAAATGAAAGACAACTTTAATGGTTAGCTCTCAAGTTTATATACAGTTCAAGCATGAAAGGAACCATCAAACTCTCCACCCACACATCACACCCTGGGGGGGCTTCAATACACCTTCAGATGACTAATTGCTAAACATTCCAGACATCTCGGCGCTGGGCTATAATTATCACTGCACCTGAGAAGTCACATTCCTTCATTAACAGAATTCAAACAAAACACCATCACACAATGAATTCCCCTCAAACCATATCTTTAGACAGACGTTCTGTCTCCGCATACAGCTTGACAAGTTCCATTCCACACACAAAACAGTATTTAGCATACATAATTAGAGATCCTGGACCAGACTCAATTAGCATGTCAACAGTCTACACAGAGAGATGAGTCATAGAATAAACCAACACTTTGCAATATCTCCAATTGCAATATGAGCTATCAGTAATGTCCCCTGTCCTGTAATTTAGGATATCATTTCTATGGCCCTATCGGACATAAGGTGACCCTAGACATAAGATTTATTAATGACGCTGGCACAGGAGTACCCCTCATCCTTCCAAAGTCTCTGTTTGTCCCGGGTCATTCCGTTACAACGTGATTTTGCATTGCGGCCACTAGGGGGCCCTGCTCGCCCCTGGTGCTGATGCAAGTGGCCGGCTGGCGCGATCACCGCCGGGCACCCGCGATCACTCGTGACAGAGCGAGCTCCCTGTTCTTTCAGGGGGAGAAATTACTGATCGTATGTTCATACAATGTATGAACAGTGATCTGTCATTTCCCCCAAGTCAGTCCCACCCCCCCCTTCAGTTAGAACACAACGAGGGAACATAATTAACCTCTTGATCGCCCCTAGTGTTAACCCCTTCCCTGCCAGTGACATTTTTACAGTAATCAATGCATTTTTATAGTACCGATCGCTATAAAAATGCCAATGGTCCCAAAAATGTGTCAAAAGTGTCCGATGTGTCCGCCATAAGGTCGTAATACTGATAAAAATCGCAAATCGCCACCATTACTAGTAGAACATTTTTTTTTATAAAAATGCCATAAAACTATCCCCTATTTTGTATACGCTATAACTTTTGCGCAAACCAATCAATAAACGTTTATTGCGATTTTTTTTAATGAAAAATATGTAGAAGAATACATATCAGTGGGAATCCCCGCCGACAGCAGAATGTAAACAAACAATGCCAACACTAAAAAAAAAACAGACCCTTATCCGAGCATGCAGCTGGGAAGGACAGGAAAGGTGTGGGGAGCTCGAGCAAGGACCTCCTGAACCATACCCCGCCACATGCCCTCAGCATGGGGGGGATGTACAAATTTTGGATTTTAAGGGGAGCCCTACGCCAAAATTTGAAAAAAAAAAAAGTGGGATACCCCCAAAATCCATACTAGACCCTTATCCAAGCATGCAGCTCTTCAGGTCAGGAAAGGGGCAGGACAAGTGAGCACCACCCCCCTCCTGAACCATACCAGGCAACATACGCTCAACATGGGGGCTCCCCAAAGCACTTTGTCCCCATGTTGATGGCGACAAGAGTCTCTTCCCCAAAACCCTGGGGGGAAGTTGTGGGGGTCTTATCAGAATATGGAAGCCACCTTTAACAAGGGGGCTCCTCCCTATGTGAATAAATATGGGGTACACTGAACCCCTACTAATTTATCAAAAAAAGTTTAAAAAATAAAAATGAAGACAGTTCTTGACAAGTCCTGTATTTAAAAAAACAAAAACAGTGTCATCTGACCTAACTCCAGCAGACATCGCAATGAACCTCTCTGCCACTGACTCCCCCCTAAAAAAAAAAAAAAAAAAAAAAAATAGCTCTGTTCTTGCCTTCCAGCATCTGACATGTCGAGTTCCCACCGCCGGTAGTAAGGACCCACGGTCGGCCAGTCCTTAACAACCAGCTATTTTGATTTGTGAATATTCAAAACGAATGCCGATTATACAATTGTATCTTCAGCATTTGATTTTTTTATTCTTTAATGCAATTCCAAATCCAATCCAAAAATATAAAAAACGAATTTTGAAGGTACAAAAAGAATTTCAGAATTAGTTTAATTTAAAAAAAAATCAAAAAAACTGAGTGAGGGTCCCCCAATCCATATCAGACCCTTAAGTCTGGTATGAATTTTGAGGGGAACAGCATGCCACATTTAAAAAAATGGCTTACCAAGAAGGCCAGGAAGGGGGGTGGGTGCAAAAGCCTTGGGGCGGGATGGCTGTTAATGGGGACAAGGGCCTCTTCCCCACAACCTGACATTGGTTGTGGGGGTCAGCAGCAGAGGGCTTATGGGATTCTGGAAGCCCTTATAACAAGGGGGTTCCTAGATCCCGCCCCCATGTGAATAAATATGGAGTACACATAGTCATGCACCAAACAAGGGTCAAAAATAAATAAAAACACAGAGATAGTCCTTAATTTAAAACAAAAATCAAAAACAATGTCCCCAAAGTAAATCCAGTGCCAATCAATGGGGTGTGGTCACAGATGACGGTGGGTGTCTCCACACTTTATTTAGCTTCGCTAGGCACCCGTCGACTGACAGCTCCACTACCCAGCGCTGACGCTAAATAAACAAAGGGGTGGGGTCACTTGTCACCGGATGACGACGCCCCTTTGTTTATTTACCATTGGTGGGAACCGGAGACGACAGATACCTGGAGGCAAGCCACGAGTGAGGACTTTTTTTTATCGAATTGGCAGTGGTGTTTATCAGTTTTTATTGACATATGAGTTACTTGGAGGGGCATTTGTTATATTTTGTTTAGTTTTTAATAAAGGACTTTTCAAAAAACTGTCTCTTTGTTTTTATTTATTTCTGATAAGCCCCCTGCCTGTAGACTCCCACACCCATCACCCCCCTTTTCTGACCCCCTGGACAGCATGCTGGGATAAGGGCCTGGTATTGATTTTGGGGAGCATCCCATGCTGTTTTTTTTACATTTTTTTAAGATTGGCATTGCTTGTTTACATTCTGCTGACAGCTGGGAATCCTGCTGCAGATGAGTCATAGTTGATAAGGGATTGTAAACCTTCAATGCTATTCACCTTAATGCATCCAGTGCTTCTCTATACCTATAAGGAGAGGTTGGCTTCCATTTTCTTTATGTTTCATTTGGATTCGTAGAAATTCGGTACTGTTGCATTTGGAAGTTCGGATACGACAGATACAGGCCCCCCTCTTAATTTTTTACCTCAGGTGGCAAGAAAGTTTTGGTTAATTATTTTTTTTAAAATCATCTTTTATCATTTCCACTTTGAGACATTACAACAACTGTACATAGCTTATGGTGAAAAGCCAATAAAGCAATCAAAAAGCCTTCACACTATACAGTGCCTATCATCAGTGCAGTGTATGGAAACCATGGATCCTGTGGGTCCCAAGCCCTGGTCCATAGAAGCCAAGGTTCACCATACATTGCACTAATTCTGGACAAGCAGTGTGAAACAGCTGTATGCACTGTGGCAAAAAAACAGCTCTATATTATAAGGCTATGTTTTAACTATATACCAGCTGGGTTTGCATCTGGCCAATGGGATGTAAAGCAATAATTTACATGGCTTTACCCATTGCTAATTTTTAAGATATGTGGTGGAATGAGACACACTCATACCTTCTGTTTTAGAAATCTTTACTGTGCTATGCACTGATTAGAGTGAGTGCTTTATGATTAATTCAGTGCTTTATGATTAATTAATTGTCTTCATAACTTGTATAGTTATACTGTCCTGTTGAGTCCCAAGTCCTACTCCATAGAAGACATGATTTCCATACATTTCACTGGTGATAGCCTGAACCAACTGCATACACTATAAAATAGTTAGCTGTGTAATATTAGGCTATATTTGTGCTCTGGGGAAGAAAAGTGCAAAAAAAAAAAAGGCCCAATATTGCACTGCCGGCGCTTAGTGTTGCAAAAACACCTTAAAGTGACTCAGTGTAAAAGTGAAAATAAAAATACCACAAATAAATAAATCAATAAGAGAACACCACAAAAGTGCAAGTGGTATTATCTATAAAGCAGCTATTTCAATAAAAACGGGTTAACCCATTTTAAAAGATGTGTGAACAAGTATCTAAAAAGCGTGAACTAAAGTTCAATAGATAAACAGCGCTATTGAATTGTTAAAACAATTCAGAGAATAAAAGCCAGTAGGTGCAGTTGGTGTAAGAGGTGATCAAATCAGAAGTTTAGGTGCACCAAAAACAACTCAAAGAGAAACACCTATATAAGTGGTTAAACTCACCCACCAGGGGTGTAAGCCTACCACAATACAGCAAAAAGCTCTGCAGTTACACCATCTGATCCTCCAGGTATTGATAGGGCAGAGCACGTCTCAGCACAGTGGCATGAAAGAAAAATAAAAGTACAGATGATAGTGCAATATTGTCTAAATGCAACTGGCTCGGATATGTACTTAAACCTAAGGTGAATGCCCGTACAATATAACACTGTTAGATAAGCAAGTAAACAGTAAAGGTTTGACCGCTGTCACCGCCGTTTTCTATCCTCCAGGGGCCGCGCTCGTGCTATGCAGGAACTGCTGTAGCAGGTGCTGGGCTGTGGTTGGTAGTAGGTGGAGCGCAGGTGGAACGCAGTCTGTATCCGTGTGTAGCGCCGTTGGTAGCCACGCCCTGACGCGTTTCGTCACTTCCGACTTCAACAGAGGGCGTGGCTACACAGCGCAATCACTGTCCCTTTGTACTCAGTCAACGGCAGGCTATTGGTTGAGATTACCCGCCCCCGGTCCTGATTGGTGCTGTTCCGACCGGATGACCAGGCTAAGCTCAGCCTCGTTGTATAGAGTTCAGAAAAGGGGAAAGTGAAAACGGGTCATACTGCATTTTAATATGATCAAAGAGATCGAATCATGTACATAGAATCACTAGTCCCCGCGGGGTAAAGGATCGTTTGTAAACGATCTTTGCGAGTGAGAATGTATAAAAGTATTTTTAATGAGATAACTATTAAAAGTCACTAATGAAAGGGACGGATGAAAGGGGGTGTGTGTGTAGACACAGGCAACAGATCATCCAATCACATCGTGATGTGGGCATATCACAGATGCAAAACAAACTACTGGAAGATAAAACTGGTGTTTGTTGCAAAAAGGTTTCAAAACAAACTATGGAGGAAACACTTGCTTTACAATATGATTTTAAATATGTTGTTGCTGCACATATAGGTAAATGGTATCTCTGACAGGATATATTTGTGACACATGTATATTATAGTGTGTCACACATTTAGTGGTGAGAAATGTACAGCAACGCACACCGCACAGGTGAGGTTCAAGCATTTGCAATCGCTCATTAATGTATTCAGGAAAAGATAAATGTGTATATAATTTATAGTCATCGGTGGAATGTATAGTAACATATGTGTATATAATACACGACGTCTATAAATAAGATAATAAATCAATAGCTCATCACAAAGAAGGCTGCTACAGTGCATCTTTTTGCGTGGCAGCGCATGTTTATGCAATGGCGTAGATAGGTAATTAGAAATAATCTTAAAGGAGACAAGAATATATATAATGATATAAATGTGTGTAATCTTGTACTCTATGTGAAGTACATAAAAGAGTAAAACTGATTAAAATAAATAAATAAATAAATATAAATATTTTAAAGGTAATCGGGGTATATGTCAAATATATTAGACATAACTGACATAGGTGTATATCCTTCAAAGCAGGTCATACACTCCTAGGGGTAGTTGGAGTGAAGAAGGAGACTGGTATATTGCGAGGGACTTCAAAGGTTCATTATGCGATGCATAGTAATATCTGGATATGTCCAGAAAAATAGCGAGGAGTAGGTGCAGCAAAAATACTGGATAAAAAAGGGAGACTTATTAATCCATAAAAGCTGATAAAAGAGGGGAACTCAGCAACAAGAGACATCAATTAAAATTGCACTAAAAGAAGATGAGTGCTTGATGTAGGTACTGTTAAAAAGACTAATAAAATAGTCAGTAAAAACGAACATAAAAGGTAAAACTGATAAAATGGATCTAAAAAAAGGGGTTTCGACTGTTAGTGATAAAAAGAGTCAAGTATGTGTCAATGGTGACATATTGGAGTCAAAGATCACTAATAAAACAGTTAATATCAAGGTCCACATTCAACCCTTTCGGCACCAATGTGCCAGCCATAAAGATCCATTCAGTTTCCTTCTTGGAGAGTTCCCTTACATGATTACTACCTCTCCAGGAGGCTTCGACATGTTCAACACCCCAGAACTTTAAGCCTGCAGGATTCTTGTCATGATGCAGTTGAAAGTGGAGGGAGACATTGTGGTCCTTGTATCCTAATTTGATATTGGCCACATGCTCAGCGATTCTGATTCTTAATTTTCTTTTAGTGCGGCCGATATACATCAGTTTGCACGGGCATTCTAACATGTACACAACATGTGTTGTATTGCATGTGATGAACGATTTTACCTTAAATTCAGTGCCATTAGATGTGGATATAAAGGACTCTACAGGGCCTCTTGATCTGTCAGCCTCTTTGCAGGGAAGACATTTCTTGCATGGGAAGAAAGCATCCTTATTCCACATTGATGGTGGTTTCCTTGGGGGGTCCAAAACTTTTTTGACAACTTTATCTCCAAAGTTAACCGCCTTCCTATATATGAATCCTGGTTTCTTCGGTAGAACAGTACACAGAATTTTATCCAGAAAAAGGATATGCCAGTGATTTTTAAGATCATCTCAACTTCTTTGTACTGACTGTGGTAGCCTGATATAAAACTCCATTCATGTATATTTCTCCTAGGAGTTGCTTGAGTTGTGGATAGGCAATCAGATCGTGGTACTTCTGTAAGTTCGTCTATAATTCGGACAAGTTGGTTATTATCGTAGCCTTTCTCTACAAATTTGTCTTTCAGGAGGTTGGCCTGTGATCTAAAATCTACAACATTACTGCAATTTGGCTAAAGGCCAACTGATGAGAGTTAAGCGGAATTGCAGTAATGTTGTAGATTTTAGATCACAGGCCAACCTCCTGAAAGACAAATTTGTAGAGAAAGGCTACGATAATAACCAACTTGTCCGAATTATAGACGAACTTACAGAAGTACCACGATCTGATTGCCTATCCACAACTCAAGCAACTCCTAGGAGAAATATACATGAATGGAGTTTTATATCAGGCTACCACAGTCAGTACAAAGAAGTTGAGATGATCTTTAAAAATCACTGGCATATCCTTTTTCTGGATAACATTCTGTGTACTGTTCTACCGAAGAAACCAGGATTCATATATAGGAAGGCGGTTAACTTTGGAGATAAAGTTGTCAAAAAAGTTTTGGACCCCCCAAGGAAACCACCATCAATGTGGAATAAGGATGCTTTCTTCCCATGCAAGAAATGTCTTCCCTGCAAAGAGGCTGACAGATCAAGAGGCCCTGTAGAGTCCTTTATATCCACATCTAATGGCACTGAATTTAAGGTAAAATCGGTCATCACATGCAATACAACACATGTTGTGTACATGTTAGAATGCCCGTGCAAACTGATGTATATCGGCCGTACTAAAAGAAAATTAAGAATCAGAATCGCTGAGCATGTGGCCAATATCAAATTAGGATACAAAGACCACAATGTCTCCCTCCACTTTCAACTGCATCATGACAAGAATCCTGCAGGCTTAAAGTTCTGGGGTGTTGAACATGTCGAAGCCTCCTGGAGAGGTAGTAATCATGTAAGGGAACTCTCCAAGAAGGAAACTGAATGGATCTTTATGGCTGGCACATTGGTGCCGAAAGGGTTGAATGTGGACCTTGATATTAACTGTTTTATTGTTACAACAAAAAGGAATTCTGCGCTCATAAAGGTTTACCATTCTAATTCCACATAATGTTTGTGAGGAATAACATTCAGTAGATCTCAGTTTGTTCGGAAGAACCAGTTCTTTATGTAGATAAGATAAACAAATGTATACAGCACAACGCAAAAAAATGTTCCCAGTGCCTGCATGAAAACACACACAATCTTTCAGGGCTTCAAGGGTTAAAATTTTGCAATTTTGTTTCCAGCTGCATTCATAGAAAACAACCGTGCTGATTGTAATTGGAGTACATTACCCAGGACGTCACTATGGCGTTTGATGTCACTTCCTAGTTAATATCTGGCATCTGGGCTCCTGTACACTCTCCTGTATGTGTCCAAACGTGCTCCAGCCTCAGTGTTTGCAGCTGCTAGGAGCGCAGCACAGAGATGACAGCCATGGAGAGACAATCTTCCTGTTGGAACGTGCTGACAAGCAGGCAAAGAAAAGTTCAGCCGAATGTTAGGCGCCCTCCAGTGGACAAAGTGCAAATTGCATTGAGGAAAAAAAATTTTTTAGTTGTAAATGGCGATTATAAATGAAAATCTTTTCTTGATATTACTGACTTAGGTCTTCCAAAATAAAAGAGGGGTTTTGAAACAGTCCCAGACTACGCGTTTCGCCCTATCCAGGGCTTTGTCACAGTCACAGTCAATCGTTGACTGTGACAAAGCCCTGGATAGGGCGAAACGCGTAGTCTGGGACTGTTTCAAAACCCCTCTTTTATTTTGGAAGACCTAAGTCAGTAATATCAAGAAAAGATTTTCATTTATAATCGCCATTTACAACTAAAATTTTTTTTTCCTCAATGCAATTTGCACTTTGTCCACTGGAGGGCGCCTAACATTCGGCTGAACTTTTCTCTGCCTGCTTGTCAGCACGTTCCAACAGGAAGATTGTCTCTCCATGGCTGTCATCTCTGTGCTGCGCTCCTAGCAGCTGCAAACACTGAGGCTGGAGCACGTTTGGACACATACAGGAGAGTGTACAGGAGCCCAGATGCCAGATATTAACTAGGAAGTGACATCAAACGCCATAGTGACGTCCTGGGTAATGTACTCCAATTACAATCAGCACGGTTGTTTTCTATGAATGCAGCTGGAAACAAAATTGCAAAATTTTAACCCTTGAAGCCCTGAAAGATTGTGTGTGTTTTCATGCAGGCACTGGGAACATTTTTTTGCGTTGTGCTGTATACATTTGTTTATCTTTTCTACATAAAGAACTGGTTCTTCCGAACAAACTGAGATCTACTGAATGTTATTCCTCACAAACATTATGTGGAATTAGAATGGTAAACCTTTATGAGCGCAGAATTCCTTTTTGTTGTAACTGTATTTTGGTGGTGCTTCTAGGTACCTGGATTTCTGCAGCACGGATCGTTTACAGCCCATACGAGGGTCTTAAATATTATATTGGACTATAGTGTTAACCCATAGAGCGCCAGTGAATCTTTTTTGTATCAATATTAACTGTTTTATTAGTGATCTTTGACTCCAATATGTCACCATTGACACATACTTGACTCTTTTTATCACTAACAGTCGAAACCCCTTTATTTAGATCCATTTTATCCGTTTTACCTTTTATGTTCCTTTTTACTGACTATTTTATTAGTCTTTTTAACAGTACATACATCAAGCACTCATCTTCTTTTAGTGCAATTTTAATTGATGTCTCTTGTTGCTGAGTTCCCCTCTTTTATCAGCTTTTATGGATTAATAAGTCTCCCTTTTTAATCCTGTATGTTTGCTGCACCTACTCCTCGCTATTTTTCTGGACATATCCAGATATTACTATGCATCGCATAATGAACCTTTGAAGTCCCTCGCAATATACCAGTCTCCTTCTTCACTCCAACTACCCCTAGGAGTGTATGACCTGCTTTGAAGGATATACACATATGTCAGTTATGTCTAATATATTTGACATATACCCCGATTACCTTTAAAATATTTATATTTATTTATTTATTTTAATCAGTTTTACTCTTTTATGTACTTCACATAGAGTACAAGATTACACACATTTATATCATTATATATATTCTTGTCTCCTTTAAGATTATTTCTAATTACCTATCTACGCCATTGCATAAACATGCGCTGCCACGCAAAAAGATGCACTGTAGCAGCCTTCTTTGTGATGAGCTATTGATTTATTATCTTATTTATAGACGTCGTGTATTATATACACATATGTTACTATACATTCCACCGATGACTATAAATTATATACACATTTATCTTTTCCTGAATACATTAATGAGAGATTGCAAATGCTTGAACCTCACCTGTGCGGTGTGCGTTGCTGTACATTTCTCACCACTAAATGTGTGACACACTATAATATACATGTGTCACAAATATATCCTGTCAGAGATACCATTTACCTATATGTGCAGCAACAACATATTTAAAATCATATTGTAAAGCAAGTGTTTCCTCCATAGTTTGTTTTGAAACCTTTTTGCAACAAACACCAGTTTTATCTTCCAGTAGTTTGTTTTGCATCTGTGATACGCCCACATCACGATGTGATTGGATGATCTGTTGCCTGTGTCTACACACACACCCCCTTTCATCCGTCCCTTTCATTAGTGACTTTTAATAGTTATCTCATTAAAAATACTTTTATACATTCTCACTCGCAAAGATCGTTTACAAACGATCCTTTACCCCGCGGGGACTAGTGATTCTATGTACATGATTCGATCTCTTTGATCATATTAAAATGCAGTATGACCCGTTTTCACTTTCCCCTTTTCTGAACTCTATACAACGAGGCTGAGCTTAGCCTGGTCATCCGGTCGGAACAGCACCAATCAGGACCGGGGGCGGGTAATCTCAACCAATAGCCTGCCGTTGACTGAGTACAAAGGGACAGTGATTGCGCTGTGTAGCCACGCCCTCTGTTGAAGTCGGAAGTGACGAAACGCATCAGGGCGTGGCTACCAACGGCGCTACACAAGGATACAGACTGCGTTCCACCTGCGCTCCACCTACTACCAACCACAGCCCAGCACCTGCTACAGCAGTTCCTGCATAGCACGAGCGCGGCCCCTGGAGGATAGAAAACGGCAGTGACAGCGGTGAAACCTTTACTGTTTACTTGCTCATCTAACAGTGTTATATTGTACGGGCATTCACCTTAGGTTTAAGTACATATCTGAGCCAGTTGCATTTAGACAATATTGCACTATCATCTGTACTTTTATTTTTCTTTCATGCCACTGTGCTGAGACGTGCTCTGCCCTATCAATACCTGGAGGATCAGATGGTGTAACTGCAGAGCTTTTTGCTGTATTGTGGTAGGCTTACACCCCTGGTGGGTGAGTTTAACCACTTATATAGGTGTTTCTCTTTGAGTTGTTTTTGGTGCACCTAAACTTCTGATTTGATCACCTCTTACACCAACTGCACCTACTGGCTTTTATTCTCTGAATTGTTTTAACAATTCAATAGCGCTATATTTGTGCTCTACAAACAAATGGCAACCACCCCAGCCTATAACTAGCCTTTGCAGCAAGAAGCATGTGGAAGGTCAACGCATGTCAAAAAAACAAACAAATTCCCACTTTAGCACACATTTGCAAACTAAAACCCTTGTTTATAACATGAACTGTAAGACAGGGTCAATTATGGTTTGTTGCAGACTAGCTATTAGTGAGCTGGGAATTTTTGTTTTATTGTTTTTTGACATTCCTCGCCCTTCCATGTGCTTTCTACCTGCAAAAGCTAGCTATAGGTTGAGGTGGTTGACATTTGTTTGTACTGTGGCAAGGAGATACACTGGATACCTTCATTGCCATTGTGTAATTGCTGGGTGTCCAGTGCTTCTCTATACCTATAAGGAGAGGTTGGCTTCCTCCAGGCATACCTGCTCTTAATCTATTCATTATTATATATGTGCTCCTCAGGAGACTCAAAAAATTATAGTTAGGACTGCAGTACACTGGGGTGCCCTGATGTGGCCTCTGCAGCTACCGCAAATATTTGCAAATTTGTACAAACTAAACCCCTTGTTTTTAATGTGAACTGTTAGACAGGGTCAATTTACTTTGTTGCAGGCTGGCTGGTAAGTAAGCTGGGAATTTTTGTTTGTTGTTTTTGACATATTTTTACTATAGTATACACCAGCAGTTCTAATTGTGCATCTGGCCATGAGGTTAAAAGCGACAATATAAATGACTCTTCCCACAGCCCTGAAATGATGAATAATCCTTTCATTTGGGGAAATGTGATAGAATGTGAATGTGTGTTGCAGCACCTCGCCCAGGCCTGGCCTCCCCTGCATCAATACATGCAAGGGTGGTGTTTTACTTCATCTGGGGCTTCAAGATGAACAGAGTAAAGTTGGCAGTCATGTCCAAGGAGCCCTTCAAATTGCTACACAACTAAGGGTGTTCTTTGCTTGCGAATGCATTTGCAGGACTTTGACTGATAAGACTATGGACTCTGGTGGCAACTCCATGTCTTGTTTTTTCCCCTGACTCTTTGGATTACCCTTGAATAGGACACATGGGACAGCTCTATCCCCTATATTTGGGGAAATCACTGTTAATATTGAGTTTTTAAGTTTAAAAAGCAGCAGGGTCTAGAAGGAGGTAAGCCCAACTTGTGGAGGCTAAAGACTGTGTACACGTTGATCATAGACAAGGACAATGTCGAGTCTTTTCAGGACTTACTCTATCCGATTGCATGGTGGTCTTGAGGAATGTTTCTTCAAAGAAGAAACAGGCACAACGATATGGCAAGGATGGTGATCCAAGGAGGTTTGTCTTTGAGCACTTTCATACATGCCAGAAACCTGAGCAGATACAGGCACTGTACAGTATCATCCAGAAAGAAACTGCTTAGCATGTTTTCTAAAAGTGCCCCTGTGCTCAAAACCTGTTGAGGGCCCTCAAACTAGACTTAAAGTGGTTGTAAACATATACCCAGTGAAGTGACTGGCCTCAGGTGATACACAAAAATGAAACAAATCCTTCTACATCAATTGTACCTGTTTATCTGCAGCAATTTATCCCCTATGTCCATTCAAAGTGAAAAATGTACACAAGATCTCTCAGCTCTGAAAGGCAGGGGGGAGGGGGTGAGCTGAAGTTACATCAGTAAAGAGAGCTCTGAGAGCTGATTGTGTGTTCCTTTACACATGAACAGAGCTGAGGCTATCAATCAGCTGGAGTTCCCTCCCCATCACCATTTGGTGATGACAGGTCATCTAGTACCTGTTATCAGGAGTACCTACCACCAGAGTACCTGCCACCAGAGTACCCACCACCTCACCAGAGTACCTGCCACCAGAGTACCTGTCACCAGAGTATCTGCCACCAGAGTACCCGCCACCTCATCAGAGTAACCGCCACCAGACCACCTGCCACCAGAGTACCTGTCACTTCACCAGAGTACCCGCCACCAGAGTACCCACCACCCGTGTACCCAACACCAGTCCATCAGGAGTACCTGTCCATCAGAGTACCACCTCACCAGAGTATCTGCCACCTCACCAGAGTACCCGTCACCAGACCAGTGTACCCGCCACCCCACCAGAGTACCCGCCACCTCACCAGAGTACCCATCAACAGAGTACCCACCACCAGAGTACATACAGCCACTATGTCCAGAAAGGTGTACACCCCAGAAGAAGCATGCCAAATACTCAGTCTGACCGATGAGAGCAACGGCGAGCTATCACCGCTCAGGTCTGATTTTTTTGATTCTGTGTCAGGTACCTGGCGGTAGAGCCTGATGTGCGGAGGACGGCCTCTCTTACAGCACTGACTCCGAGCCCCTGGTAGAGCAGACAGGAAGCGCAAGAGTGCAGAGTCGCATGAGTGCCTGGCAGGATCGCTGATAAAGTTGCTGGGCTGGAACCTCTGAAGAGACTGCGGGAGGACACCGGTACAGGAGAAGACCAGGAGCAGCTGTCAGCAGATAGCAGGGGCGACTTCGTGCAGGAACACCACAGGCAGGAGAGCAGATGAGGCTGCGGATGGATGGGTGTTCAACAGGACTCAGAAGGACTGGAGAGATAGCGGATGCAGGCAGGCCGGGTCATACACTAGCGGGCACGTCAGGAACAGAAGTGAAGGCAGGAGCGGAGTCAAGGTGCAGGCCGGGTCTGTATTGGGCTGGTAGCAGGAGAGGCAGGCAGAAGCAAGGTCAAACAAGCCGGGTCAGGTACAGGTAGAAGGCAGGAGCGTCAGGGACAAGCCGGGTCGGGTAACAGGAACAGGAATCAGATACCGGAATCAGGATACACAAATGCTGTAGAACGGACAGAACCTGAGTCCGGGAACTGACCCAGTTTAAATGGCCAGTCTGGCGCCAAACGGTCATGGGGTGCACGCCGCGGCGCACGCACGCGCATGCGCACCAGCGGTGCTCTCACACTGGAGTCACTGGCCATCTTCTATGGCCACCATCTTGGACGTTGGTATGCCCTTCCTGACATTCTGGTTTGGAATATGAGCCCCCCGAAGGCAGCACATCAGGATCCGAATTAGAGGAGGACACAGTCCATCCAAAAAGAAAATGGTCTGAACCCCAGGCAGCTACCAGCAGTGCCAACGGCGGTAGACCCCAGGAGAAGAGGCCAAGTACAAACGCTGCTAGACCCCAGGAGGAGAGGCCCAGTATAAGCGCTACTAGACCCCAGGAGGAAAAACCCTACCCGCCGAAGTAGGGCCCAAACCCAGCTTCCAGATGGCTTGGCAAACCCATTGTGTTTGCCTTCTACCTCAGGGTCAGCCACGATCCCCCTTTTACAGCACAGCCAGGTGTACAGTTCAACACTGTAGGTTTTTCCAAAATTATTTTTTTTTATTTATTTTTCCCTGACGAATTGGTTCAAGGCATCGTGGACCAAACCAGTCTGTTTGCCCAACAATTTATTGAAAATAACCCCAGCTCCAGCTATGCCCGCCCTATTGAATGGAGACTCCTAACAGTGGTGGAGCTTAAATTGTTTTTAGGCCTAACGTTTAATGGGGGTTACAAAAAAAATGAAATACATAGGTATTGGTTGACCAAACCCATCCACCATATGCCAATTTTGTTGTCGCCCATGTCCATTTCCTGATACAAAATTATAATGCAGTTCCTGCATTTCAGTGACAACTCACAGTGGCCCCTGCTGAAATAACCCAAACTTTGCAAAACTATATAAAATTTGCCCCCTAATTAATTGTTTTTCCAAGAAGTTTGCGGAACTTCATGTCCCTGACAAAAACATTTCTGTGGACGAATCCCTGGTGCATTTCACAGGCTGGCTGGGAATCAAGCAATATATCCCCAATAAGCAGGTGAGGTACGGCTTGAAGCTCAACAAGCTCTGTGAAAGCGCCACCAGTTATATGCACTCATTCCGTGTGTACGAAGGCAACGATTCCCAGCTCCAGCCCCCTGAGTGTCCATTGTAGATGGAAATAAGTGGAAAAATTGTTTGGGAGTTGGCATTCCCACTCCTCCAAAAGTGATATCATATTTACATGGACAACTATTACACCAGTCTGCCCCTTCTCCACCACCTCTAAGGTTTATTGAAGACATTGTCACTGCCCTGATTTGCCAACAAACATCCCCCCCAAAAAATATTCACTCAGATTGTGTCAGCAGACTGCATGAGTACCATTTTCTGGACCATATTCCACCATCAGGATCGAGAAGACGACACAAAAAAAATGTTGGGTGTGTACCAGAAGAGGAATTAGGAAAGACACCAGCTTCCATTGTCCCGACTGTCCCTCCCAACCGGGCCTTTGCATCGGAGAATGCTTCAAGCGATATCACACTCTTGAAAACTATTAGCCCATATTTCTAATACTGCCATTTCCTAGTTTTCAATTTGTCCTGAATATTTTCCTGCCTCCACCAACCATATCATTGTCTTCCATGTGAACTGACCCTGGCCTGTTTCTGGACTATGTCTCTGCCCCCTGTCTGCATTGTTTATCCGCCACGTTTCTGCCTGTCACATAAACTGACCCTGGACTGTATCAACTATGCCACAGCCTACCGTTTATTTCTGCCTTTTAAATGCACTGACCTCGGCCTGTTGACCATGTTTTTGCCTGCCCCCTTGGACTGATATTTCACTCTGCTACACAGGGGTCTCACATATGTGAGGGGCTTCAGAATAGTTTTCTGTGTTCCAAGAACAGGGTCTGGTTGTCCGGAGGCTTCAAAGCGATTTGGGTGGGAGAAGCCTCTACCCCTGTCCCCATTCTTTCCTGTCCGATGCCCTAAGCTTGATGGTCCTGCCTGCTCCCTGGACAAATACTCTGGCTGTGCTGACCATACCTCTGCCTGCTGCATGTACTAACTATGGACAGTATTCCTGCCTGCTGCATGGATGATCCTTTGTTCCTTTTGCTACTGCTGACCAAATCCCTGTCTGCTATCTGGACCAATGCTTTGGCTGTGCTGACATCATCTCTACCTGTACTCACTATTTCTGCATACTGCCTGTTTTGCTGTCGCTGTCCATGTTCCTGCCTGCTGCCTGGACCGATGCTCTCCTCTGTGGACCACTGCACTACTAAAACCGCAGGTAATCTTTTCTTTACCCTTTGCTCAGCAGAATGTATTTTGGTTATTGGTATGTATTTTGGTAATTGGTATGTACAGTACATGCTATGTGTTAGAAATATGAAGGGCCTTCAACAATGTGATAGGTTGGTAGGAATTTATGTGTGTAATTTATGCTCCTAGAACACCTGATGGTGCTACTTGGATGTTAGGCCTCTGTATGTGGCCAGGCTGTGTAAAAGTCTCACACATTTGGTATTGCCATACTGAGGAGGAGTAGCAGAATGTATGTTGGGGTGTCCTTTTTGCTATGTACATGCTTTGTGTTGGAAATATTTTATAAATGGACAACTCTGTATAAAAAAAAATTGTTTTCATTTTTTTCCCACATATTCCAAAAACTTCTGGAAAAAAAAATGAACCGTTCAAAAGACTCATTATGCCTCATATATTATACCTCGGGGTGTTAGCTTTCCAAAATGGGGTTATTTTGTTGGCGTTTCTATTGTCCTGGTGCTCCAGGGTCTTCAAGACTGTAATAGGTGGTTGAGAAATGAGATGTGTAATTTATGATCCTAGAATGCCTGAAGGTGCTATTTCATTGTTGGGCCTCTGTATGTGGCCCGGCTGTGTAAAAGTCTCACACATTTGGTATCGCCATACTCGGGAGGAGTATCAGAATGTATTTTGGGGTGTAATTTTTTCTATGTACATGCTATGTGTTGGAAATATCTTATAAATGGACAACTTTGTGTAAAAAAATGCGTTTTCATTTTTTTTTTTCACAGTTTCCAAAAACTTTTGGAAAAAAATGAACAGTTCAAAAGACTCATTATGCCTCATAGATTATACGTTGGGGTGTTAGCTTTCCAAAATGGGGTAATTTTTTAGGCATTGCCATTGTCCTGGTGCTCCAGGGTCTTCAAAACTGTAATAGGTGGTTGAGAAATGAGATGTGTCATTTATGCTTGTAGAACGCCTGACGGTGCTACTTCAATGTTGGGCCTCTGTATGTGGCCAAGCTGTGTAAAAGTCTCACACATTTGGTATCGCCATACTCGGGAGGAGTAGCATAATGCATTTTGGGGTGTCAGTTTTGCTATATACATGCTATGTGTTGGAAATATCTTATAAATGGACAACTGTATAAAAAAATGCGTTTTCATTTTTTTTCCCACATATTCCAAAAAACGTCTGGAAAAAAATGAACCATTCAAAAGACTCATTATGCCTTTAATAGATTATACGTTGGGGTGTTAGCTTTCCAAAATGGGGTCATTTTGTGGGCGTTTCCATTGACCTGGTGCTCCAGGGCCTTCAAAAGTGTGATAGGTTGTTATCAAATGAGATGTGAAATTTATGCTCGTAGAACGCTTGACGGTGCTACTTGGTTGTTAGACCTCTATATGTGGTCAGGCTGTGTAAAAGTCTCACACATGTGGTATCACTATACTCAGTAGGAGTAGCAGAATGTATTTTGGGGTGTCATTGCAAGTATGCATGTGCTGCGTGAGAGAAATAACTTGTTATTATGACAATTTTGTGCAAAAAAAGAAAAAAAAATTGCACCAAGAATTGTGGGAAAAAAATTACATAAAAACTCACCATGCCTCTTACTAAATACCTTGGAATAGGCATGAGCCGAACACCCCCCAGTTCGGCTCACACCAGAACCTGCGAAGTGACCAAAAGTTTGCGCAAACTTTAGAACCCCATTAAAGTCGAACGTTCAAAATCAAAAGTGCTAATTTTAAAGGCTAATATGCAAGTTATTGTCCTAAAAAGGGTCTGGGGACCCGGGTCCTTCCCCAGGGAACATGTATCAATGCAAAAAAAGTTTTTTCAGGAGCAGTGATTTTAATGATGCTTAAAGTGAAAAAAAAAGTGAAATATTCCTTTAAATATCATACCTGCTGGGTGTCTATAGTATGCCTGTGAAGTGGCACGTGTTTCCCCTGTTTAGAACTGTCCCTGCACAAAATGACATTTCTATAGGAAAAAAAGTCATTTAAAATTGCTTGCGGCTTTAAGGTAATGTCTGAATCAAAATCAAAATACTGCAGGTCCCTGTCTGCATTTGTATGAGAACACCAGCAATTGTATTCAGGTAAACTTTAGGTGCACACTGTGCAAAGGACACAGTACACTAAGTTTGATATACTGCAGCTAGCACAATCACCTGCCTGCCTGTCTGTATTATGAAGAGAATAACAGGAACAGATCTAGCTAAACTGAATACAGTGTATAAATATATATACAACACCTGGGATGCATTTATATCCTCTACACACTGTAACTGAAGCTAACTGACTCGCCTGCCTGACTGCTCTATCTAATTCAAAATAAATGACACTGTCTCTCTCTCTCTGTCTGTCTTTAACCACCGCCGCAACACACTACACAAGGCCGCCACGCAGGCTGCCTTATATAGTATGGGGTGTGTACTAAACCCCCTGAGACATAATTGGCCAAAGCCACCCTGGCTTTGGCCAATTACAGCTCTCTGTACAGACGGCGCTGTGATTGGCCAAGCATGCGGGTCATAGTGCATGCTTGGCCAATCATCAGCCAGCAATGCATTTGATTTAACTGTTAGCAGTCAGGTGGTTGGATGTTGGGACCGCCCTGTGTCCTGCCGGCAAGTCAACAGCTTGTGAGCTTGGGCGATGGCCAGTCCTGCCCTCGGTCGGAGCATGCCACACCATCTGCCTGCCATCTGCTGTAGGGATGAAAGCTGAGGCGACAGCGGGTAAGGGCTGTCATTCGGTCTGGGTCGGACTACGATCCAGCATTTAGTGACGCCTGCTATGGAAGAATATGCTTTGAATACTCATACCTACCAACATTTTTAATGAGGGACACCTGTATGTATTCTATGAATCAGTCGCATAGATACAACCCCGCAACTCAGAGTTACGACGGCGTATCCGGAGATACGCCATCGTAACTCCTATCTGAATACGGGCCCTGATGTTTCCCCTGCAAGCTTGAGAAAGAGATCAAGGACACAGGGTCCTCAATCTCCTCCTCCACACAGCATACTGTGCATTCAGAAACTTCTGAAAAGCCTTAGCCTGGAAACTGTTCCCTTACTGTAGCCTCCGCATGATGCACTGCTGCAGACTGCAAAAAAAAAAAAAAGCAAACAATAAGTTGACTCTCTTGTAAATTTTTTGGTTTACACTAGTATATATACAATATATATAACAATCAGTGTTTACACAGTTAAAAAACAAATCTCTTCTTTCTGGGAAAGCACTGATATAAATGGACTTAAATGGAATTCTGAACATTTGCCTGGAAAAAGGAAGGTATCTTCAACATCAACACTAACAGCTCAAATGCAGGCTCAGCTTCCTTAAAAGCGTATCTGTTTGAATATTTATACATTTAAAAAAGGAACAGCTGTTTTTGTGAAGTGCATTGAGAGTCACTAACTTTTTGATTTTTGAATAACAGGAAATTGCAGTCCAGATTCCCTAGCAAGCTTCCAGCACAGGGGTTATCTTAAGTACAAGATCAACAGAGTAAAAACGTTAAGAAATGTGTTTACATGGTGCATTCTAAATCCATCAGCTATGCCACATTATATAAGCCATGCTTTCATTTTGTTTTATCCCTTTATGTGGCTATGGGAATCTTTTGATTCTTAGGCCTAATTCTAGTCTAGACTATTGATTATACAATGCAAACACCTGCATTCTATAACCAAGAGGATGTCTGCAAATAAGCTTTAAAACTAAATTCCTGCTATTCTAGAGCGTGTATGAAAAATGTTTTGTTTCAAATTAATTTGAGTTTGAATGTTGTCACACGTGGTACTGCCCTGTGTAATTTATAATTGCAGGGATTTTACAGTTACTTTTATAACTGACTATTTGCATTTATTTGTATCTGTGTACACACCTTGCACATTTGCTGAGCACTGATGACATTGTGATCACAAACTGTATGTAAGCTAGGGTGACCACGTGTCCCGGATTGCCCGGGATTGTCCTTTAATTAATGCTTGTGTCCCGAACACCCTCATTACGGGACAATATAGAGTCCCGGAATTGGCCTGGGCAGATCTAATGCCCCCTAAAATAGCCTTTGCATACATCCTCTCTGTCTCAGCCTGTGGTGGACCCCTAGCTGACAGAGAGTGAGACCCCTATTCACCACCGCTGGCTCAATGCCCAAACTGGTTGCTACCTGCCTCCCGCTTGGCGTGTAGCAACCAGTGACGTCAGAGCAGGAGAGAGGCAGAGACCTATCACAGCGGATGAGAGTTTAACTTCCTCCTCCGCGCCTTCTGTTCAGCTCCACCCACCTCCTCGTGTATGTTCTGGAGTCCAGCCGGCAGCCAGAAGAAACATCAGACTCTGAGACAGACTGCAGTGTACAACTAAGGCAAGTAACATGCAAAGCACTGACCAGCATTGAAGATCCATCGGTGTTATAATCCTGTCAGCTCTCCCCCAGCAGTCAGAGTTCAGTAAGAAACTGGAGTGTGTGTCTGCACAGTATATCAAAAATTGGGAGAGAAAAAAAGAATTGGTCAAAAAGGAATACGGATAAATATGACTGCAATTTATTAATTATCCATATTCTGAATCGGCTGCTAAGGCTATGAATGTGGTTTTCAGTAGCACATGGAGCTCATTGCCCTGAAGAGATTATCCATCCCAAATCACCTTTCCAGATAGCTTACTCAGTCACAACTCACATGAAAGAAGATCTGGCGATGTTTATTCGTCGTATGATCCGTAGAATGCAAGTTACAACAGGTAAAAGAACGATTCTTCCATGCAGGTAGAAGAAACATACAGGTCACATGAATTACAGCATTAAAATGACTGATACAGAAAAGAGGGGGAGGAGACTGAGCAGCATGCAAACTAAGGAATGCCACAAGAGACAAACTAAATAGACATTAAAGAGACAGTACATAATAAAAATAATATCATGTAACATGACACTCCCCGCCTGAAATCTTTAGATTTCAAAGTCTATTACATATATAAAGATAAGTCCAACTTGAACCTGTAGGGGAAGAAACGTTAAAGGTAAAACTGGTGTGTAAACCATAGATACGAGATACCCGCAAACACAAGAAGGTATGCAGTAAATGAACAATGAAACATGACGTCCAAAAAACAGATGGCTTGAGTCCTGCAGTCTATCGTTTATAATCGTGGGACTTCAACAGTAGCACAGTCAATAGTGATATTCTCCCCGCCATAGCGGGTATAGCCGGTACTCCTGCCTAAGTCACTCACTTGGGAGAAGAAGCACCAATTCCGTGATTGGTCGTGAGAAAGTCCGAGCAGAACCTCCTTTAAAAACAATGGGCAATGTGTATCAAATAAGCAACGGCCCTAACAGCTGATGACCAGGTTGAGAAACGTCCAAAACGATGCGACTTTAGTTTTTGTTCTGAACTCGCAGAGGTACACAGTGTGGTGTACATAGACCTGATTTCTTTATCATCGTCAGGATGTACCAGTTCATAGGTAGTGTCCGTGGAAATTGAGTAGGAGTTTTCAGAAAGAAATCTTGGAGGCGACAGCCACAAGCAGTCGAGGAGAGCTACTGGAGATATAGCTCTTGTCCCACAATCGGCAGGATTAAGGTCAGTGGGAATATGGTGCCATTGCTTTGGCAAGGAGAACCTTCTGATACGTTCTACTCTATTGCTGACGTACACGTAAAATTGTTTAGTTTGGTTGTAAATGTAACCAAGCACTATCTTGCTGTCTGTGTAAAATGTGAAGGAATCAATGTTAATGTCCATTTCACTCTTTATGACTTCAGCTATTTCCACTGCTAGCACAGCTGCACAAAGTTCAAGTCTGGGTATGGTATGTGCGGGTTTTGGTGTTAGCTTTGTCTTGCCTAGAACAAAGTTGCAGTGTATGTCTCCATTAACTCCTGAGGTCTTCAAATAGGCCACTGCAGCTATAGCTTCAACTGATGCATCTGAGAAAATATGGATTTCCCTCTGGACAGCGGCTGAGATGGAGACTGGGGCATAGCAACGTGGAATTTGGAGCTGTTCTAATGTCTTCAGAGAACCTCTCCATTTCTCCCATCTTTGTTGTTTCTCAATAGGTAACGGAGTGTCCCAATCTATGTTATCAGTAGTAAGCTGTCTTAATAACATCTTACCTTGGATGGTGACTGGGGCTATAAATCCCAGTGGGTCGTAGATGCTGTTCACTACGGACAAGACTCCTCTCTTGGTGAAGGGTTTGTCACAGGTTGACACCTGGAAGGTGAATGTGTCTGCCTTGATGTTCCACAGCAGACCTAGACTTCTCTGTATAGGGGGTGTGTCTGACCCAAGGTCAAGGTCTTTCACACTGGCAGCATAGTCCTCAGGGTGAAATGCATTCATTAGCTCTTGGCTGTTAGATATAATTTTGTGAAGTCTCAAGTTTGCTACAGCTAGCATCTCCTTTGTTCTGGTAAGAAGATTAATTGCTTCTTTAGCAGTAGGAAAGGATTTGAGCCCGTCGTCTACGTAAAAGTTCCTTTCAACAAATTGACGAGCATCGGATCCATACTCAGCTTCTCCAAGCTGAGCTGTCTTTTTTAGTCCATAGATTGCTACAGCTGGGGAAGGGCTGTTCCCAAAGACATGCACCCTCATTCGGTAATCAATTACCTCTTTGTTGATGTCGTTGTCCTTGTGCCATAGAAACCTGAGGTAATTCCTGTTATCTTCCTTGACGATGAAGCAGTGGAACATTTGTTGAATGTCGGCCATCACCGCTACAGGTTCTTGACGAAAGCGAATTAGGACTCCAATGAGGTTGTTGTTCAAGTTGGGCCCTGTGAGGAGCATGTCGTTAAGTGAGAAGCCTTCATGTTGGGCACTGGAGTCAAAGACAACTCTGATTTGGTCTGGCTTTCGTGGGTGATACACACCGAAGGAAGGGAGGTACCAGCATTCTTCTCCTTCTTTCAATGGGGGTGCGGGTTCGGCATGACCCCTGTCAAAGATATTCTGTATGAAGTCCACAAAATGTCTTTCCATCTCTGGCTTCCTGCTTAAGGTACGCTTTAAGGAGGAGAATCTTTTGACTGCTTGATGTAGATTGTTTGGTAGCTTCTCTCTCGGGAGGCGAAAGGGTAGGGGTGCTACCCAGCTATTGGAATCTTCCTGAAAGAACTCATTGTCCATTGCTTTAAGGAATTCTTTGTCTTCTGCCAAAGGAGCCAACTTGTCGTCTTCACTGCTTACATTGAAAACTGTAGAACCAAAGCTGTCATCGTAGGTGCGGGAAAGGTTTGTGTTGCAATGTTGCAACTTGCAGCTAGTTACCTTCTCCTTTACCCAGTAGTGATGTGGGCATGGCTCAAAGTGAGTATTACGACCATTTGGCAATACATTTGTCTTGAATGAAGAAATGTTAGTAGGCCTTTTCATTTTGCCTATACAGACGTTGCCTATGATGACCCAGCCTAAGTCCAGGTACTGGGCGAATGGGGCCTCTGGAGGTCCGCTGACCTGCCTGTGTACCTTGTGGATCCTTAGAATATCTCTTCCCAGCAGAAGAAGGATTTTAGCATCTTTGTCAAGTGGTGGGATTTCACTGGCTATTGACCTTAGATGAGGGTGGTAGAAGGCAACTTCTGGTGTAGGTATTTCTTCTTTGTTGGCTGGTATCTGGTTACACTCTACAAGTGTAGGTAAGGGTAATTGTAGGTTATTTTCTAGGGAGGACACAATAAATCCATGAGCCCTTCTTCCAAAAACCTCTGTAGTTCCACTACAAGTGCCCAAGGTGTAAGGGTGAACCTCTCCTTTTGTGCAAAATAGATCGAACAGTTCGGATCGTGCAAGCGATCGATTGCTTTGATCGTCTAAGATAGCATACACCCTTAAAGTCTTTTCTGGCTGATCCTTGTGATGAATATTCACTAGGCATATTTTAGCGCAAGATTTGTCACAGTGGTCTTCCCCACAGACTTCAGTGCACGAAGAAAATACCATGGTGGAATTAGGTACGTGATCTGTACTCTTCCCGCTGTGGTTCTGCCCAGGAGGAAGGTCTGCATGTTGTGAAGGATTGGACTCAAGGGGATGGAGTGCTTGCACATGGTCCTCGGAACCGCACTCTATGCACTTGATAGGAGTTTTACATTCCTTGGCAAAGTGATCGGTGGAAGCACAGCATCTATAACATACCCCAAAAGTCTTTAGGAGTTCCTTTCGTTCGTGTAGGGGCTTCTTTCTGAAACCGATACATTTTTTGAGGGGATGAGGCTTCTTGTGGATGGGACATAATCGGTTTGGGTTTTCGATCTTGCCGCTCTTGTTTGGGGCGGGAGTGGGAATAATGTCTGTCTTCCTAACAGACACGGGACCTCTGCGGTTCCTGTAGCTAGTATGTAGGTTGTCACCTTTAGGTGAGGGAGTATTGAACTCGCTGAATGCAAAACTAGGATCGTTCTTGGTGTCAGCAATGTTCCTGACGAAATTGCAGAAGTAGGAGAACGGGGGAAAGGAAACCTTGTTTTCCCGTTTGTATGATGACCCAACTTGGATCCACTTTTCTTGTAGGCCATGCGGAAGCTTGCAAACGATAGGGTTAACTCCTCGAGCAGTGTCCAGGTAACTGAGGCCAGGTAGCTTAGGGTCAGTTTTGGCAAGCTGGACTTCGAGAAGAAGGTCGCTGAGTCTCTGGAACTCTATATTGTCCTTACCAGATATCCTTGGGAAATTTTCCAATCGTTTGAGCAATGCATTCTCTATGGCTTCAGGACTACCGTAAGTCTGTTCTAGACGCTCCCATGCTGCGGTGAGACCTGCAGTTGGATTGTCGATGTAAACTGACCTGAGGCTCTTGACACGTTCTGTAGACTGTGGGCCAAGCAACCCGATCAGCAGATCCAGCTCACGTTCGGCAGTAAAACCGATACCGCCTAATGTATTTTTGAAAGCGGCTTTCCAGCTTCTATAATTTTCAGGATGGTCGTCGAAGTTTACTAGGCCTGACTTGGCGAGCTCATGTCGAAGTAAGTACTTTACTACCTCTGTTGTATCGGTTGCCTCTGACTTTACATAGGAGGTTGCTGGTTGATTGTTGTGGATTGCATTGTTTATGGTATCGTTGCAAAGAGACGTGGGAAGATATGGTGCAGCAAGGGCATTCAGCTGAATTGTTGGGTGAAGGTCTGGAACAGTACTGTTAGCAGGAGGCTGGCGACTTGCTTGCGGATTTGTGTGCCGTTTTGTGACATATGCGGGATCAGCATGACAGTCGGGAGCTGCACTGGGGTGGGTTTGCATGTAGGAAGTGGCTGGAACAGCTTTTACCTGATGATGTGGTGAAGTACTTGCGTTGCCGTGAAACGTGGAGGTAATTGAGTGTTCACTGCTGTGGTTTAGAACATAGTTCTTAGTGCGTTCAAAAGGATCTTCTACATCTGCCTTGACGCTGACCCTTTCGCTAGCGTTTTCATCTGCACCGATAGCTTGTTCCAAAACCTTTAGTTTTGCTGCAGCTGCCTCGTAGTTGCTTTGTTCCTTTAAAGCTTCAATTGCTGCCCTTTGACGAGCCGTTTGAGCTTCCATTACTGCCTTTTGATGCGCTGCCTCGGTTTCCATTTCTGCTCTCTTTTTGGCATATGCGGCCCGTACCTTGATAGCCTCTGCTTCGGCGCGGGCATTTATTAGCTGTTCACTAAGCGTTGAGTGCCTTGAACTTCGGGATCTAGAGGAACCTTTAGAACGTCTGGTGGATACAGATTTGTGAGATACAGTGTCCCGTGGCAGCATTAATTTTGCTTCTGCCTTTGCTTTAGTTCGCTGGATAAAGCTTTCTCTTTCCTCATTAAGAAGCTGGGCATTGTTAAGTTGCTCTAAGGACTCCTCAGTGTTGATGCTTTGCAGAATAGTTTTATATTTCTTGCTTGTAGTCTGATACAGTTCGTATGAAGCAGAGAGATGCTTTATGGCGCCCTCTAGTTGCAGTACCTCGTGGCTGGGACATGAAATCACATCAATGTGGGTGAGGATTTTATCCCAAATCTGCTTTAAACTGGTTGCTAGTTCAGTTCTCATGGATTCATAGTTCTCTATAACCTTCCAAGTGGGTTTCACAGAGCGTTTGGTCAATGCAGTGGACTCTGGGTCCTCATCCTGGCTTTCTCTGTGTGAAGCATGCTGTGGTGTTTCATCACACACTGAGCCCTTTCCACTCATGATGGCCTGCAGTACACAGGCTTGACTGTAGCAGTGAAGAGTGTCTGTATACTGTGAGGAGCTGTAACAAGCTGTGCTGGGGTTGTATGCAGAATTCTCATGCAATACACACAGTTACACTTCACTATGATCTGTCCTGTGACGCAGTTATCTCTGTGCAGGCTGCTGGATACGTTCTTTTACTATTCTGAATCGGCTGCTAAGGCTATGAATGTGGTTTTCAGTAGCACATGGAGCTCATTGCCCTGAAGAGATTATCCATCCCAAATCACCTTTCCAGATAGCTTACTCAGTCACAACTCACATGAAAGAAGATCTGGCGATGTTTATTCGTCGTATGATCCGTAGAATGCAAGTTACAACAGGTAAAAGAACGATTCTTCCATGCAGGTAGAAGAAACATACAGGTCACATGAATTACAGCATTAAAATGACTGATACAGAAAAGAGGGGGAGGAGACTGAGCAGCATGCAAACTAAGGAATGCCACAAGAGACAAACTAAATAGACATTAAAGAGACAGTACATAATAAAAATAATATCATGTAACATGACAATCCACATAAAAAACTGTGTCTGCACAGTACACTCAGAGGCTTTCTCCAGGCAAGGGTCGGCAGGAGAGGACACATGACACCCTGGATGGAAGGAGGAAACATCCTTAGATATCAGGGCAGGGTTCATGCTGGGACTTGTAATCCTTCACTTTTGGGGATGTGACCCCCCCCCCCCAAATGTGAACTCCTCACACCCAGTCCTGTCCAGCTTCTCAATGTCTCTTCTCTCCCACTACTTGTTTGCCTCTCACTGCAGCAGCCCCCTCCTCCTTCACCCTCAGCCTTTCATGTTCTGCCACCTTTTCACCTACTAGTCTTGTTACCCCCTCTGTATACCAAGTAATCCTCGCAGTAGTGGCTCATCAGCGACAATCACAACCTCAGAATCCTGCCAGCATTCCATTCATTGCTCCTTCAAACTGCCAGAAATGTTTTAGTTACTCCACTGCAGCGGTGTAACTACAGGGGGCGCCATTGCAACCCAGCCTCATACTCCAGGATGGTCCATGCAGCTTCCCTCTAAACCTGGATAGGAGGGGCGGCATATAGAGGAACTGATGCCCTCCATGTTCTTCTTGCAGCCACTGAATGCCTGCAGGAGGTAAAGGAGGAAAAGCTGGCATTCAGTGGCTGCAAGAAGAACATGGAGGGCATCAGTTCCTCTATATGCCACCCCTCTTATCCAGTTTCCTTCTGCTGCCCACACAGGTCCCTCAACACTCTCCTGGCTGATCTTCCCCAGTAACTTCTCTGCCCTCTCCCACCTCACCCCCCATTCTCCAACCCCCTGCTGTCCTCTGGTCCCACCTGTGCTGTTCTTCAGTCCCCCCTCCTGTGCTGTTCTTCAGTCCCCCCTCCTGTGCTGTCCTCTGGTCCCACCCTGTGCTGTTCGTCAGTCCCCCCCTCCTGTGCTGTCCTCTGGTCCCACCCTGTGCTGTTCTTCAGTCCCCCCTCCTGTGCTGTCCTCTGGTGCCACCTGTGCTGTTCTTTAGTCCCCCCTCCTGTGTTGTTCTTCAGCCCCCCCCCTCCTGTGCTGTCCTCTGGTCCCACCTGTGCAGTACTCTGGTCCCACCTGTGCTGTTCTTCTGTCCCCCCTCCTGTGCTGTCCTCTGGTCCCACCCTGTGCTGTTCGTCAGTCCCCCCCTCCTGTGCTGTCCTCTGGTCCCACCCTGTGCTGTTCTTCAGTCCCCCCTCCTGTGCTGTCCTCTGGTCCCACCTGTGCTGTTCTTCAGTCCCCCCCCTCCTGTGCTGTCCTCTGGTGCCACCTGTGCTGTTCTTTAGTCCCCCCTCCTGTGTTGTTCTTCAGTCCCCCCCCTCCTGTGCTGTCCTCTGGTCCCACCTGTGCAGTACTCTGGTCCCACCTGTGCTGTTCTTCAGTCCCCCCCTCCTGTGCTGTCCTCTGGTCCCACCTGTGCTGTTCTTCAGTCCCCCCCTCCTGTGCTGTCCTCTGGTCCCACATGTGCTGTTCTTCAGTCCCCCCCTCCTGTGCAGTCCTCTGGTCCCACCTGTGCTGTTCTTCAGTCCCCCACCTGTGCTGTTCTTCAGTCCCCCACCTGTGCTGTTCTTCAGTCCCCCACCTGTGCTGTTCTCCAGTCCCCCACCTGTGCTGTTCTTCAGTCCCCCACCCCTGTGCTGTTCTCTGGTCCCACCTGTGCTGTTCTTCAGTCCCCCTCCTGTGCTGTTCTTCAGTCCCCCCCTCCTGTGCTGTCCTCTGGTCCCACCCTGTGCTGTTTGTAAGTCCCCCCCTCCTGTGCTGTCCTCTGGTCCCACCCTGTGCTGTTCTTCAGTCCCCCCCTCCTGTGCTGTCCTCTGGTCCCACCTGTGCTGTTCTTCAGTTCCCCCTCCTGTGTTGTTCTTCAGCCCCCCCCCTCCTGTGCTGTCCTCTGGTCCCACCTGTGCAGTCCTCTGGTCCCACCTGTGCTGTTCTTCAGTCCCCCCCTCCTGTGCTGTCCTCTGGTCCCACCTGTGCTGTTCTTCAGTCCCCCCTCCTGTGCTGTCCTCTGGTCCCACCTGTGCTGTTCTTTAGTCCCCCACCTGTGCTGTTCTTCAGTCCCCCACCTGTGCTGTTCTTCAGTCCCCCACCTTGTACAGTTCATCAGTCCCCCCCTCCTGTGCTGTCCTCTGGTCCCACCCTGTGCTGTTCTTCAGTCCCCCCTCCTGTGCTGTCCTCTGGTCCCACCCTGTGCTGTTCTTCAGTCCCCCCCTCCTGTGCTGTCCTCTGGTCCCACCTGTGCTGTTCTTCAGCCCCCCCCTCCTGTGCTGTCCTCTGGTCCCACCCTGTGCTGTTCTTCAGTCCCCCCCTCCCGTGCTATCCTCTGGTACCCCCTGTGCTGTTCTTCAGCCCCCCCCCCTCCTGTGCTGTCCTCTGGTCCCACCTGTGCTGTTCTTCAGTCACCCCCCCTCCTGTACTGTTCCTGATTTGGAGGAACTGTCCCTCATTTAGAGCATTGTCCCTCTGCCCCTCTGTTCCTCTTTCCTCCTTGTTTGTCCCTCAAGGAGCCAATATAAAAGAATAGTAGTGGTAAAAAAGCACCTGTGGGTTTAACCAGTTTTTCTTTGTTTATAATTCTCCTACATATTTTTGCTAATAGGTGTCCTACATTCCCATCTCAGAAAGTTGGGAGGTGTGCCTCTATCCATCCCACTGCCCCTCTGACTACTCTGTGCCCCCCCCCCCTGACCACTCAGTTGTTTTTCTTGATGCCTAGGGCCCACTTTTGATCTCGCACATGGGCCCGCTGATTTCATACGCCCCTGCCCCAAAAATCTGCAAAAAAATGGGGGGGGGGGTGTCCCTGAATGGCAGTTTGGAAATGTGGTCACCCTAATGTAAGCATCATACAATTATTTTTCACTAACAAGTCAAATGCACATTTTGTACAATTGAACATAAACCTAGTGCAGTAAGACATAAACTGGCCATGCATGGCAAGGATTTCAGCCGATTCCTGATAATTGTCTGAACTTCAAACTGTGGGTGGCCCTGTCAGAACCGGATGGAAAGACGTACAGGGACTTTTACAAATTAGACATTCCAGGAGGTGCACTAGATTCCACACAAGGCAATGTCCATGCACAGCAAGGACTGGCTCTAGACTAGGGCCAGGTGAAAGAATTTAGCAGGGTCACTCCATGTACGTTATCACTGTGGTGTGGGAAAGTCATCACAGGGAAGGGGGACTAAGAAACAATTCATATGACTGAAATGGGGCCATGCATGGTGTCTGTAATAAACTTGTAAAGCCCCATATGTAGTGATGAGCGGAACATCCCCCCGGAACATTCAAACACCGTTAAAGGCTATGGGACCTGAACTTGAGAAATCAAAAGTGCGTGTTTGGCACGTATTTCCCATGTTTAGAACAGTCCCTGCACAAAATGAAATTTCTAAAGGAATAAAAGTAATGTAAAACTGCTTGCGGCTGTAATGTAATGTCGGGTCCCGGCAATATAGATGAAAATTATTGAGAAAAACGGCATGGGTACCCCCCCCCCCAGCCCATTACCAGGCTCTTTGGGTCTTGTATGGATATTAACCCATTCCTTACCGGCGCATTGTAAAATGACGCCGGCAGGAACTCTCCCTCGATCCGGGTGGACGTCATATGACTTCCTTTGTTCCCGGTGATCTAGGGCGCACGTGCGCGGCCGCGGCACCGATCGTTACCTGTCGCGCGTGCCCGACAGCCGCGATTGCCGCCGGGCACCCATGATTGCCGGTGATCACGGTAGGTGTGTGGATCTGTGTGTGTAAACACACAGATCCACCTCCTGTCAGAGGTGAGGAGACCAATGCTGTGTTCGCAGTACAGAGGAACCCACATCGGTCTCCTCCCTTTGTGAGTCCCCTCCCCCCTGCAGTTAGAACACACTTTAGGGAACATTTTAACCCCTTTAGCGCCCCCTAGCATTAACCCCTTCCCTGCCAGTCACATTTACACAGTAATCAGTGCATATTTATAGCACTAATCGCTGTATAAATGTGAATGGTCCCAAAAACGTGTCAAAAGTGTCCGATGTGTTCGCCGCAATGTCACGGTCACAATAAAAAAACGCAGATGGCCGCCATTACTAGTAAAAAAATGTATAAAATAAAAATGTCATAAATCTATCACCTATTTTGTAGACGCTATAACTTTTGCTCAAACCAATCAATATACGATTATTGCATTTTTTTCTACCAAAAATATGTAGAAGAATACGCATCGGCCTAAACTGAGGAAAAAAAATGTTTTTTTAAAAAAAATTGTGATATTTATTAAATAAAAAAGTAAAAAATATTGTGTTTTTTTTAAAAATTGTTGCTCTTCTTTTGTTTATAACGCAAAAAAAAAAAAAAAGGCAGAGATGATCAAATACCACCAAACGAAAGCTCTATTTGTGGGGGGAAAAACATAAAGATTTAGTTTGGGTACAGTGTTGCATGACCACGCAATTGTCATTCAAAGTGCAACAGCGCTGAAAACTAAAAATTGATCTGGGCAGGAAGGGGGTGAAAATGCCCTGTATGGAAGGGGCTAAGGGGAACCCTGCACCCAAATTAAAAAAAGAAAAGGCGTGGGGCCCCCAGGCCTATATATTCTGAACAGCAGTATACAGGCGGTCCCCGGGTTACAAACAAGATAGGGACTGAAGGTTTGTTCTTAGGTTGAATCTGTTTGTAATTTGGAACAGGTATATTTTTTAAGTGTAGCTCCAGCCCAAAAAATCTATTTTTAAAGCTTTTTGGATAACATAGGGAAGGGTTATCATTCCTGTAACATTTGTTTTGCTGTCTATGCCCCTGTTCAGAATATTTCACCTCACTTTCTGTCCCAATGACAATTGGATTTAGAAAATTTGGGTTTTTTAGGGAAACAAGGATTGGTGATAAAGCATCAGTGGGGAGACACCTTTTTCCCATATTAACTCTTACAGGAGAGAGTTGTTAGTAAGTTGGATGTTTGAAAATCGGGGACCGCCTGTATATACTATACGGCCTTCCCTATATACTATGCGGACAATTGGGCCTTAGGTGTTGGTGGTACCAGAATACTGTAAGCCCTCACAGTTAATCTTGGTGGGCACTGGAACGGGCCCTGCTGTGAAATATTATATAATTTTTTTTAATTAATTGTAAAAATCTGGCCTTTGGTGGTGGTGGCACAACACTGTAAGCCCTCACAGTTACTCTTGGTGGGCGCAGGAACAGGCCCTGCTGTGAAATATTAGATCTGTGTGAACGAGCAGAGCGGAGGAAATGTAAGTTCTTACAGCGGGCTATACCGCTCCGCGATCCACGGCTCTCCTCTTCATTTTCCCATGATCTGGCCGCCGGGGGGTGCACAATGAATCTGCAATCGCGGGGGGGGGCCGCACAATGACTCTGCAATCGTGGGGGGGCCGCACAATGACTGCAATCATGGGGGGACCGCACAATGACTCTGCAATCGCGGGGGAGCGCACAATGACTCTGCAATCGGGGGGGCACAATGACTCTGCAATCGGGGGGGGGGGGGGGGCACAATGACTCTGCAATCAGGGGGCACAGTGAGGCTGCAATGTGGGGCACAGGTGAGGCTGTGCTGAAGGGAACTGATAAAGTTGTTAATATTTATTTCTGTAACTTAATTCTGCATAAAACATTTAAGAGTCATTTCATGAGATAATTTATGAGCGTGTGATTAGCGGGAGAATTAGGGGCGGAGCAGGGTAGGGGTTGGGTGGGGCAACTGGTGGCGAGTAACCCTTGAGGCCTGGCTAGTGGCTCAAGACTTGAAATTTTGAGCCCTGTACATATATATATATATACTGTATATATATATATATATATATATATATATATATATATATATATATATATATATATATATATATATAGTCTCCTACATATATATCCACTGCATCCAGTCTAGCCAAGCCTATATCTGACTGCAGCCCATTCCTGGTGTACAGGCTCTGGCCCATATTCTCGTAGATCGGCGCATATTTAGTCAGGCGTAGCGCATCTCAGATGCGCTCCGCCGGCTTAACTTGGAGAGAGCCGGACCATATTCACGGACCACATGCGTCCTACGCTGCGCTCGCCTAACTTAAATGTGTCGGCGTAAGCAGGCGCAAGTGACGGTAGGAGGGATGTGGGCGTGAAGCATTCTAATGAACCGTGACCCCATGCAAATGATGTTCAGACCGAACGGAGCATGCGCCGAACGTGCCCCGCCCTCTGCGCATGCGCAAAACAACAATAGGCGTACATCTCCGCTGAGTTGGGCCGGCCCAGTGCATAAAAGCCTCAGCACATCCGCCCAACTAGTGCAAAGTGACTCCATTGGATTTCTTTTGGTGTTTGGAGATTACATTTTACTGCTATGCCTGGACCGAAAGAAAAACAGAAAAAAAACTACAGCCATGCTGAGAGGGCCATTATCGTCTCAGCCAAGGAGCGATTTGATTCCAGACTCCATGGTGCAGATAGTGCCAGCACTAGTAAAATAAAAAAGGAGGAGATCCTAAAAAAAGTGGCTGCCCAGGTCAATGCCTTAGGCCATGAGGTGAGGACCCCCCAGGACATTGTGAAGAAAATGAATGACCTGCGGGGTGTGGTCAGAAATAAGATGGCCATCATTTCAAAACATGCCAGGGGCACTGGAGGTGGGCCACCCTGTCCGATCAGGCTCACAGAGGAGGAAGTGATTGCCCGCTGCCTTCGGAGGGAGCAGGGGGAGGGCCTGGAGGGCCATGACTCAAGTGAGCCGCCCATGAGGACAGGTAAGTGTGTTTTATCTTCTATCTGGTGTGTAGCATGTTTGGGGGGTGGGGGGTGGGACATGTGACAAGTGTGTGGGTCCACCAACATGTGAATGTTTTGTGTCATCCACAGGTGTGCAGGAGGGAGCTGGGCCGTCTAATGCTGCCAGTGGCCGTCACACACCATCCCCCGAGCAGCCTGCTTCAGTGGCTGACCCCCTGGGAAGCCAACAGGCTTTGGTGGAGGGGAGTGGGCAGTCCTCTGCGCAGGAGGTGGTTGAGGAGGAGATCGGCCATGAGGAGGTGGTCCATGAAGAGGTGGTCCACAGCGAGCAGGAGGTCTTCTTATTTTTAGATGACTCGCATGTGGTGGCAGGACCATCCCAAAGCCACCGCATCTCCAGCCCCTCAGGGTCTTCCAACACCTTCTCCAGTCCCTCCCGTCCCATCCCCCTCATCACCAGCCCCTCCCCCTATTCAAGGGCCCCAGCCACTCCTGTTCCCCAGGAAGGCGACCCACAAAACAAGGGGTGTGGCAGGAATGCTGCACGAAAAGCTGGCCAGGCAGCAGGACCAGCAAAGCCGCCATATGGGGGACATTGTGGAGGAATTGAGGCGCCTGAACAACAGCCTGTCCTCCTCTGGAGCAGTGCCGGTTGCTCTCCAGGATGTGGCTGGAAACTCTGAAGCCACAATCACCAGCCTGGGTGAGCTGCAGAACACCACGGCAGAACTAGTGGGGGAGGTCGGGTGCCTGCGGATGGCTGTCCAGGCCCAGACTGCTTCCCAGGAGGCCCTGCTCACCCGCATAGCGGTGGCTCTAGAGGGCAGACAGGCAGGCAGGGAGGCACCTGGGGATGCTCCTCTACCTGGGGATGTTCCTCTACCCCCAAATGAGGCTCCCCCCAGGCAAGTGAGGGCCAGGAACCTGGGCACCAGGCGCAGCCCGCGCCGGGGCCAGTGATTTTTTAATTTAATATTATATTTGCTCTGATTAAGAGTTTTATTATTATTTGTGCTCTGATTAAGAGTTTTATTATTATTTGTGCTCTGATTAAGAGATTTTTTTTGTGTGCTGCACAAAGTAGTGCATAGTACAGTGTGAATGGTGTGTGAATGTGGGGGGGGGTGACACTCCTGCCAGTAAGGGGTGTCACCCTCGGTCGCTGGGGATAAGTTCTCCCCAGGTCAGTGTGAAAGGTGTCTGTATGGACAGCAACATCATTGGGGCCTTGACGCGGCGTTGCTGCTCCTTAGTACCGTGTGGTGTACTTCGGTCTAATCCAATGGGATGTGCATGTGGGGTGTGTGTGCTAGGGACCACAGTGGTGTGCATGCGTGCATTTTCATTGTGCCATGTTTAATGTGTATTTTTAACGTTCAAAGATTCGGTCCACGAGACATCTCCTGATTGCTGATCCCTCAGAAGACGGGGTACCCTCGGTTAGGGGGGGATTGTCTGGTTCAGGGGTCAGGTCATCATGTATGTCAATCTCCAGGCCCTTTCTCACTGCAAAGTTGTGCAGCACACAACATGCAGCGATGATCTGGCACAGGAAGTTTGGGGAATACAACGGGGTACCCCCAGTCTTATCCAGGCATCTGAAATGGGACTTCAGGATGCCAAATGTGCGCTCCACCACTGCACGGGTGCGTATGTGTGCAGCATTGTAGTTTTCCTCTCCTGGGGTTTGGGGGTTCCAGAATGGGGTCATCATATGGGGTCC